>NW_028301603.1:31875000-32500000 GCF_987345545.1 Pholcus phalangioides
CTCATAGTCAAGAGCAAAGATGATAAAGATCTGTAAGTGTTTTCCTGCTTCTCTTTTTCCCTCTAAATTATGTAGAAACTGTTTTTCTAATCTTTGATTCTATTTTTGTTCATACATATGTGTGCTGTTCTTAAAATCGAATACAAATTTAACAGAGGCCAGGAGTGGATTCAGGACAAGAGGGATTTCTTAAATGAAAAACAGTAAAAACCTTGGGAGATATTTTAATTAATTTGGGTTATATGGGTTTGTATGGTTGGTTTAATTAATTTCGTTTATGTCTCAAAATGATGGAAGAAGGAAACAATAAGTTTGGACTACTTATGTTATTTTGCATGAAAAGTCATTTTTATGTCACATTTTAAGCAAAATGCATCTGATATTCCAAACACGATTGCAAAAAATTCTATGAATGGAACGTTTTGCTATTTTCACTGTACATTCAGCTAATAATGGTGCAGGGTATGAACTAAAATTCAAAGGATTGTATGATATGCTTATAAGTTACATTCAAATATGTTGATGCACATATGAAGTTTTTGAAATTTTGTCCTATATACTGTCTATAAAACATTAATTAAATGAATATATGTGATAGACTTTAGATTGTAGTTTGTAACCTCAGCAATATATAGCAGAATATCATATTAAAATTTTGTAGTGAGTGTCATAAAAACAACAAGACAACAAGGCCTGTTTTGGAATCACATAGAATAGGGCTTTAATTATTTGGGTTGATATCTTTGATAGAACCATTTGAGTTAGGTACACATATGTGCACCTCAGGTCTTAACTTGAAACAAGAATCATTAAAATCCATTTAAAATGAGGTACACACATGTGTTCCTTTGGAGAGGTTATACAGTCACATCTGCCTATAACAAGGCTGCGTTTAGCAACAGTCTGGATTTAATGAGCAAATTAATGCATTTTGTTTGGTATGATGCTAATTATATAGCAATCCGCTTATAGAAAGTTTTTCACGACACCTTGGATTTAAAAGGGTATCGTAAAAAAAAGTAAAATGAGAGCATGTGAGAAGCATGTAAATGCAAGGGCGACCACAAAAATGATTTCCTCTTACTATTATAATATGGAAGTAACATACTTTGACGAGCGATAGCTAAATGGCAATCAAACAGCTTTACAAAAGACCTATCCAGTGAAGATCTAGAACCCTCAAGGGTTGTTGTCAATGTGCAGGCAACACTTTGTCTTGAAGAGAGGAGTTGGCATCCGAAATATGAAGATAAGAAACTTACCAATCAGAATTGAAAACAATTTCAGCCCTTGCTGAATTTCCAATACAAAAACTATGTATTTTAAGTGGGTATCATCACCAGAATTTTTCTTTCACTGTGTTTTGTGTTCTTTTTTTTTTTTTGGAAAGAAATATCCAAAAGCAAACTTTTAACTGTCTAGGATAAAATAAGCTGAAGGATTTCCTATCTAAAAAAAGTGAAAAAACAAAGGTTCAAAAATCAAATATCGATATAATGTTACTAGCTATAACACCCGGCACTGCGCTGGGTTTCTTCAATGAGGCTTTTTGGATCATGTGATATCTCCCTCTTTCTTTGAGGGACATACAAACCGTGTCTAAATTAACCAATATGGTGATTTCCTGTGTGACTCATGACATAAAAGAAATCTAGATTTAAAGAAAGGTAGAAATTAATATTTTTTCCCTTTTTTCAAGGGACGCTAGGTGTTTCAATTCCTTCCCCCTCTTCCTTAAACTTCAAATTATCCAATCTAATCTGCCTGTTTCAGCTTCCAAAATTTCTTAATTAAAGCTGTGGAATTTCTTTGATCTACTTTACGGGCCCATAATTAATTTTAAAGCAACCTAAACTATATCAATTTATGCAGTTGAATATGAAAAGATAATACAAAGAACTTAATTTTCATGTTTGAGAAGATATAAATAAAAAGTTTAAATCAATGTTATTGCATGAATATTTAACTCAAAAGTAGGTCCGACTAATTACTTCCTATTTAATTTTCTGGGCTTTGTGTATATACAAGTTGTATATATCTCTAAGTGAACTCAATATTTCAAAAATCGAGAATTCAATACAGTTTTTAAAATTACCGGTGTGGCAGAAAATCCCACTAAATTTCCGTGTTTTTACAGTAAAATAGGCTATTTTAACACTGATTTCTATGGGGATCGTCCTTTGCCTGAACCTCAAAGTGATGCTGATTCTGACATCTATTTAAAAAGTCTCATACGGGTAAGATTGAAAATGTGGCAAACCATTGTAAAGGCATATACACTTCTGAAATGCATTTCTATGGAACCACGGTAACCAAAGTAAACATTCCGAAAGTGATTGCTGAGGCCCAGAAACCATTGTTGCCCGACAGTTTTTAGCCCATTTGGGGTATTTGCCCTGCTCTGACGAAATTTTAAACTAGCCTATCGTCCCATTTGGTATATATGCAAAATTTGGTGATGATTGATCCAAAATTGTAGATTTGTATAGAAAACACATAGACAGAAAATAAATTATATATATATATATATAGTTTATGTTTGATGTAATTTATTTCCAAAATTTAATTTTTTTGCTTGAAAATGGATTTAATGAGTGGATATAACAAGCATTTTTGATGGAAACAACTTCCGGATTCAAAATGGTTCCGACTATATATTGTATGAGATGAAAAGCAGTTAGGTCCAAAATTTACAGAGCTTTAGAAGTTCATGAAACAGGAATTTATGGAACTATTTCTTCTTAGAAATAAATAAATGATCCCTTATGTTCAGAACTTCAAATCTCCCAACCTACCTCAGTAAAATAATATGTCTCCATTTTTTTTAAATGAACTTTTTCAGTTTTTATAGATTTTTTTGTCCACCGTGTATATTATATGTTCAAAGGCATTTTTTTTTAAATATTTATTTTGTTAATAATAATTTGCTGAATATTTCTACTGTGTGGCAACAGTAAAATTTTAACATTTCCTAAATGGCATCACTGCTACAGGTAAACATTCATGTTAGAAAAAAAAATAATCCTTTGACTGATAGTTTCTGTTTTGAATTGTGAGTTGTGATATTGACTTGTGAAGAGAGCAGTTGTTTGAATTGGTTTTTTTTTCAAATTGAGCAAATGTGGAGTGGAGTAGAATCATATGAGATTATATAATTATTAAATTCTGTTAAAGAGTTGAAAACTAAACTTGTGGGGGAAAACTTGATGGAAATTGAGCATTTTTCACCTCAAACCTCCATTAAGGTATCCAACAACACCTTTCTCGTCACTTTTCTTTAAAATTATAGTGGAGTGAACCTAAATAGCATTTTTGGATAGAAAGTGTCTCAAAATGATGAAAACAAGTTTTGGACTACCTATGTCATTTTCTATGGAAAAAAAATCTTTAGGTCAAATTTTAAGCAAAATACATCTTATATTCCGAACGCAATTGCAAAAAGTTCTACGAATGCAATGTTTTGTTATTTTCACAGTACATTCTGCTAGTAATGGTTCAGGTTATGAACTAAAATTTAAAGGGTTGCATGATATGCTGATAAGTTACACTCAAATCTGTTGATGTACGTGTGAAGTTTTTGAAATTTCATCCTAGATATCGTCTATAAAACACTGTAATTAAACAAATGTATGTAAAAGACTTTACATTTTGGTTCATAACTTCAGCAATATATAGCATAATATAATATTAAAATTTTGTGGTGATACAATGAATAGAGATTTAAAAATCGTGCTTCAAACTCAAGTAAAATGTGAAAAATAAAATTCTTTGTTAAACACATTTAAAGTTTTTATTCACGCATTACTTGTATGTAAAACAAGTCTATTCATTGGTGATACAATGAATATAGCTTTAGAAATCGTGCTTCAAACTCAAGTAAAATGTGAAAAATAATATTCTTTGTTAAGCGCATTTAAAGTTTTTATTCACGCATTACTTATATGTAAAAACGCAACACTAAAGTGGATGTAACTTTGGTTCTGAGCATCATATCAACAAAACAAGGCCTGTTTTTGAATCACAAAGAATATGGCTTTTATGAAAAATAAAAATTGATATTTTCTTCCAAAATGGCAATTTAAATGTAGTTGGGTACCTTAAATGAAGTAGAAATTTTAGTATTAACTTTCTTGATTGTTACTTTTAGCTGTCTCTAATTATAAGCAGGTCCATCTTAACAGCACCGTGGGTCTCCAAGCAAAGTGATCTTCTGCCCTCCCCCCACCCAAATGCTTATCCAAAGAGAGGGGGAATTTGCCCCTTCTATGAGCCAAATAATATAGGAGAAATTTGTCTGTCCCGTAAAATACGGGGAGGTTCAATGGAATTACACAATTACTCTTCCCTACACATCATCCTAGATTTGTGCATAACCCCCACCCAGCTGGAAATACTGCCTATCAATATTCATATTTACTCTTCGAAAATCATTAGATCCCATAGACTATTCCTGGGGGGGGGGGGTCCATGTGTTTAAAGGGCTCTGATTAATAGTAGATGATGTTTACAAACTGATAGAGACACCATCTGTTATGGTACACAATTTTTTTTACTAGTGCAATATTTAAAATATTTATAGTACCACAATCATTTCCTTCCTTCTTATGGGGAGAGAGAAAGGTGGCTCAAATTTGGACTCGAAAGAGGTCCTGGGAAAACAGTTATGAGGAGAATAATATTTTTCTAATTGGCAAAAATATGTTGTTTAAACTGGAGGCTCTAGCAAAAAATCGTACCACCGCATTATCAATAAATGCCATGACTGTTCAAATGCAAGATCCTTTTTTCATATTCTTCTTGCACATTTATTTATTTTTTTAAATTCCTTTTTTTTGTGTAGGGAGAAGTGGGAAGAAAAGAAAATGGAATGGAGGAAGAAACGGCAGCTCTTTCTCAAGAGAAAGGAGCAGAATTTGAATGTGAAGGGGACAAAGATGATGTGGTCTTCAACAAAGGAAGGTGAGCTCATGTTTCGAAGCAAAAAAAAGATGAAAAATCCCATTATTTCTATGTGGTTTTTCATTTGCATTTTTTAATCAGTTACAGCCGTTCAATCCTTCTTTTTAATAAATTTTCTTTTATTTGTTGATAAATCAACTGCGATTCTAGTATTGTAGACTTTTAAA
Organism: Pholcus phalangioides; assembly: GCF_987345545.1. Classification (NCBI taxonomy): domain Eukaryota; kingdom Metazoa; phylum Arthropoda; class Arachnida; order Araneae; family Pholcidae; genus Pholcus; species Pholcus phalangioides. The sequence continues at coordinate 31,880,127 of NW_028301603.1, forward strand.
AATTTGGCACTCCCTAGACCACAGTTATGGGCAGTGCCTATGGAAAGGTGCAAGAACTGTCACATTTTCGAAACTATTCAGTGATGAGCTTCTTAATAAAAAGCATTATTTTGATAAAAATATCGAATGGAAATGGGGGGGGGGGGGTATGCACATTTTCATTGCTGGGAAGGTGTGTACTGATTGTAGAATCCTTCAGAAGCTTTTACAGCGTAAAATGTGAAAATCACAGTATAACTTTAAAATCACTTATAGAATGATATTGCATTTTTTTAACTGTAGTATTCTACATATGACAGCCATAGATGTCGTAACTCTAGATAAAGACTAGAAAGTACTCAGATTAGTGGTTGAGTGACACCTCATCACAGGGAATACTGAAACTCTGAGCTCAGGGTATAGTTTTTTCTCCTCTTAATAATTCATGGATACACAATGCGACACCCCCTTCCTATGTAGGCCTTTGAGCCCCTCCCCCATGTATGAGACAACGGGCTAAACACTCTGGCTCTGTTCTTTCCGATGTTTTTCTTGTGTTAGTGCTTCTGCACCTGATAGCTTTAATAATCTGGGCTCTAAAGATTATAGTAAAAGAAAGATCATTAATTATTGCTGCTATAAGGTACCTTAGTAACAAGCTTCATATTGGTTGTCATTATTATTTGTATAAACTTTTTTCTCATTTAAATTCTTTAGCTGGCCCATCAGAATTACGAGATTTGCGGGAGAAGCTAAGGGAAAAGGAAAGGAACCAAGACCGGGAAAGAAGAATTGAGAAGTACAGAAGTCCTAGAAAAGAAATGAAACAGGAACAAGGATCCATTGAAATGAAGAAAGGAACTGAAAAAGAGACGACATCAAGTACTTAAAAAGTTACTTTTAATGTAATTTAGTCTTGCTTGTATTGTTTTTGTCATATCTTATCTGTGCAGTAAGGAGACTTGGGAATTGAATAATCAAGAGAGAGAAAAATATTTATCCTATAGAAATTCTTCCACAAAGAGTTTCAGTTCAAAATGAAGCAATGCTTTTTTATTTCTTCGTTCTGTTACAGCCTAAGTCTGATTTTCAGAAATGATTCTGGCTTTGGTTGGCCAATTCGCAAAAAGACTAGAAATTTTTTTCATCACCAACAAACGATACTTGGCTATGTATAGTAGCTGTATTGGATTAGTTTCATATGACCAGTGAAAAAAAGAGAAAATTGAGAATAAAAACTAATATAATGATAACTTAATGTAATAATAAACTTATATAATAATATAGACATAGTTTTTCTGTCAACTGTAGGAAAAAGAATTGACTTCTGCATCGTGTGGTACTCCCTATAGATGATTAATTTTTTCTTGTATAAAATATGTGAATATTAGTATTATAATGGTGCAATATAAAATAGTCACTTCTCTCTTACTAAATCTGTATGCTGTAATTTTTGTAAATAATTCAAAAACTGTATAAAGAAATTACGATAGCTGTAAAAAGGATTTCTGATAATTTTTAAGTAGTTAGACTATTCTAGTTTATAGCCTTTTCCCTGCTTATATGGTATCATAATGATAATTTCTTGAAAATATTATAAACGCAATCTGCTGTATTTGAGCATTTTTATTTTGTTCATTTTTTTTCTGTATTGTAATGTGTATATATTTCCATTCGAAATTTCCTGATTTTCCTCTTTTCTTTGCTTATAGCTGTAGATTTTTTATTTTGTTTTTCTTTTCCACTCTAGCTGAGCTGATGTCTGTTCTGCAAGTTTATCAAATAAATTATTACTTGTGTCAGCAAAATAGCCATCACTATACCTATACCATTCATCATTTTGGGACTCTGTAATTATTTATATCAAGGGCTAATTGGTGTATGGGTTGATATGGCCTGATTATGGTCTTGGTTTTTTGCAGACATGGATGGCCAATTTCTATTCAGATGATATAGCTCACTAGTTTTATTTCTCTTTGGCAGTGAGTTCTTCAATTATCTTTTTAGTGTCCTTGTCCATCTGTGCCTTCTACTCTAGTCAGCTCTCTCTTTCCATTATTGATTTCCTTTCTTTTTTTTTAATTTCTATGCCAGTGGCTCTCAAAGTCTGTGCTGTAGTTCCTTGAAGCACCATAGTGAGCTGTCCTTATTAACGTGTGCCTATTCATCACCATGAAGCAGTTCTTTATTAGACTATTCTAGCGAGCAGCAGAAGATGAGAGAGTGAGAACTAGTTCTTTTATGCTCTATTCCAACGATGTCCTGCAGGCATGCCTCATGAGGCCCAAGCCATCTTGGAATGGGGCTCAACAAACAATTTTAAACTAATGTAGTTTACTAATACTTTTAATAATGCTTCAGGTGATAAATTTTGTTATTTTTGTCACCATAAAGAAGGAAGAAGTCCTAGTTTTTAATTATTTGGTTTGAAATAATAATTTTGGTGCTAAAGCATTCTTATCACTCTCCCCCAAGTCTATCCTGTTTGTGAGCATTTTTTTCCCCAACAACAACAACAAATAACGTTTTTTGGTCACTTTCAAGATATATTTTTTGCAGCTTCTTTTTTATAGTCTTGTACCTCTTGTGTTTTGACATGTTTGTTTCTCAGTTAATTGTGATGCATCTTATGACTCTTTTCTGAAGCCCACAGACTTGAGCCAATGGAAACAGAGGAAAAAGACGATGAAGTAGTTGTAACGTTAGAAGATGAAGAGATTGAAAGTGAAGGAAGTGGCCAGAATTCGGAGGAAGAAGTAGAAGAGGAAGAAGAAGAAAGTCCGGCAGAGCAGAAAACGGACACAGATGTAGAGTCTGAAAGCAGTGACAGTGATTCTGAAGGTACGGAATGTTACATTATAAATCCTTTCATTATTTTATGTTGCTTTTATTAGTACCTAATTGTACAGGGTGTCCAACAACTCTGCCCCCAAAATGAGAAGGCTGATCTCTGATATCTTAAGATACTTCGTACTTGCATGTTCATGCTTTTGCAGTGAAATTATGAGAAGTAATGAAATCATTGCTTGTAGCTACAATTTGGAAGCAAAATGGCAATGAAGAAAATAATACCAATTGTGTTTTCCATCAAGAATTGACTTCTAGATTCATGCTTAAACTATCTTCACTTATTCAGCTGGGACAGGGAGATGGGCACTGAAACCTGGGGGTTTAAGACCACTTGAGCACCAAAGAAACTTTATGAGGCCCTTGGTGGTTCCAGCATGCTCTATTGAATCCTGTTATCCTCCTCAGTTCTGAAAGAAACTTTGAATTTCACATTTATTTTTAATTCTGTTGCTGTCTAAATTGAGTTTCTGCCGACAGATAAATATGAATGAGGGACAATGAAATGGTTACAACATCTAGAGCAGTGTTCCCAAAGTGGGCAATATCGCCCTGGTGGGCGATGGAATGGTCCAGGGTGGGGGTGATAAGCTACGGATTCAACATGAAGATTCTATGGGTTCACATGAGTTAGAGGGCGACGAGAGAAAAAATTTCTGAAGAAGGGGGGGGGGCAATGGAATGAAAAGTTTGGGAAACTATGATTTAGAGTTAATTTTGAGGTCATTTAAATAGGTGGGTGTTTTTTAAAGTGTTGTCTAGTGACACTGGATGGGGATATATAGAATGCTTGGCATCCCTTACTCACTTCAATGTTCTCTTCCCTAAGTACAGGCAATCTATTTTTACAATAGGCAACTTTATTTTTTTATGCAATAGTAATTAAATAGGAAAATATATCCACACTGTCTTTTAGAAGGCTTTTTGCTTCTAAATGGTACTGAGGGATACTAATTAGATAGGAAAAACATCAGAACCAAAGAAGCATACACACAGAGAAAATATATAATTATAAGCAAAATGACACATTTGGCAACTTTCTGAAGGGGGGCTAAAGTCCATGCCGACAGAAAATGAATTTAAAAAAAATCAGCAACTCCTGTTATCCCAAACTTTGAAATTATGAGACTGATTATCGAGACTGCAGTACTTATTAAACCTATATTTATCTCTACAGTGTGAATCCTCATCAATGAGCTTGCTATTAGTAATTCTTTCAAGATTCTGATTTTTACAAACTATTACAAATAATGTTCATATTTTTAGAATCAAGTCATTCGGAGGATGAAGAAGGAAGTGAAAAGATTTCTGCCGATGAAGCAGAGATAGTAGCAGTCAAGGCTGAAGGTTAGTTGATCAAATTCAAATTTTTGCTGAAGATACATACATGGCAGCATGCGTTCTTTCAGTGTATAATGGCTGACATAATGGAAGTGCTGTCACTTCTCCCCTACACCAAATAAACCTACATGGCCGTGTACATATCCACAGCATTTATTATTAGCATTATTTATGCTGATTAAGATCATTTAATCATTTACACCTTTACACAAGCTCTAGGTCACTCTTTTGGTTATTTACATGCTTGCATGCACTTTAGGTCGCTGTTTTTGCCATTCACAAGCTTCATACGCTTTTGGTCATTGACATGCTTTCACACCCTCTAGGTCACTCTTTTAGTCATTCACATGTTTGTACAGTTTAGTCCTATTTTGGTCATTCACAAGCTTGCACACTCCCTAGGTCACAAACTGACCTGGTCCCTCACTCTATATGTCATTCACATGTTTGCTCGTGCTCTAAGTCACTCTTTTGCTCACTCGTGCTTGCAAACTATCTAGATTACTTTCTTAGTCACTCAATGACCTAGCCCCTAGCTGTCTGGGCAGAGGTGGGTGTATTGAGGGTTATACAAATTTTCTTGGCCAATCATTCCTTAAATTTGCTGCTACTCTGAACTTGCCACCCTAGGCTATAGCCTGCTAAGCCCCCCCCCCCATAAATGTGCCACTGCACACAGCACTGTGGACCAGGGCACTAGCCCTTGAACACCTGAAAGATTAACATAACTTGTTTCTAAATAATTCACTTGTTGATTCAAAACCGTATTTCACTTTGGAATATTTTTTAATAAAGAAGTCATAATATTCATTGATTATTTACTTCTAGGACATTAAATTGATATTTCGACTGGCCCGCGAAAGATCCCAGCCTAGGGGGGCCCTGTCCTAAGCGAAGTTGTGATTAGTTTTCACTTTAGTATCTATTATATTTTTGTTTTCAGGTTTCTTCTCAAATATGGCTCGAAAAAATGTGACAGTTTCATAATTTACTTGATTCCATCAAAGAAACTAAACTGAGAGAAAGAGGGGAAAATGCAATAGAATCTGATCATGTCAGATCCATTCACTATGATAGAGATGATGAAAATATCTCGGGCATAGTGAAAGCATTTACAATCAGGCACAAAACACATCACCATTTTTTATAGAGAAAAAATGACCCGAAAACAATTTTTTAGATTCAATCAATATTGAATAATGATTCAATGATTGGTAGATTCAAGTGATTCATGGATCTAATGCATGAATCAAAAGCATGGCTACTGGGATAAATATGAGTAAACAGATAGCTTGCGAGAAATTAAAAGCTTTGATAGCTAATTAGAGAAAAATTATTAATAATTAACATTGCATTTTCATGAGTTTGAAGTTTCCATTTCAAGAGCTCACAAGTACTATTTGATTTTATATTTTTTAGAAAAATAATTTAAATAGACTCACCTACGTCTTATGGTGTTTTCCTTTATAATCTCGCCCAGCTTGTGTTTGTTTGGAATCAGTGCCGCCGGTCGTGACGTCACACTAACATGCCCTATAGGACGGCCGATGTTAGTTAAACCCAAAATTGCAAAAGAACCACGGCTATACAAGTTTTGGAACTATATGAAGTTTTTTCCTCAGTAGCAGAAACAAAGAAAAATATTGAAAAATACTCCTTATAGGACCCATTTTTCTTTTCCCGTCCTTCTCCGCTCTTGTTGCCGGTTCATTTTGAATTAGAATCTTTTGTCTACAACAGTGAGTAACTCCCACTATAAGGAGTATTTTTGATATGTTTCTTTGTTTCTGCTGCTGATGACGGAACTTATAGTTCCAAAACGCGTATAGCCGCGGTTCTTTTCTAATATGGGTTCAACTAATGTCGGTCATTCAATTGTATTATCTAATCCAAAAGGTAATTCATTTCTACTGCTTTTAAGAGTTCGTATACCCAAGGTTCTCAATTTTACTGATATCATCCACCAAAGGAAACTTATGTTTTATAAACAGTATGTAGATGTGATTTCTCTATTCTGCATGGAAAGACTGACAGTGAATTATATTCTGCTCAGGGACAATGCAGAACCTGTCTAGGGAGGGGGGAAGGTTGGAACTTTTTCTTAATAGATGAAAAAAAATTTTTGTGAAATTTTTTTATGAGCGGGAGAGGTACTCCCTTCTTGGGAGAATCTCCGGATTTCTGGATTCCAAAAGTTGGCACATCTGCATTCTAAATAATCTGGTTATTCATGAAAATTTAATGAGAATTTAAGAAATGGTCCAAATGACTGCTGTGGTCCTTCTAATGTTAAACAATGTATCTTGTATATTAATATATTTTCAGATAAAGGAGCAAAGGAAAAAGAGGTACAAAAAGAAGATACTCAAGCGACATCGCCCACCAAACCACCCGCTGTGATGGCTCCGTGTTATAATCCTGCTATCCAGGGATGTCGAAGTGTTGAAGAATTTAAGTGTCTAAACCGAATAGAAGAAGGCACTTATGGTGTTGTATATAGGGCAATGGATCAACGTACGAGTATGTATGTTTTCATTTCGTTCGCAGTTCAGTTTCTGATGGTTCAGTATATGGTTCTACCTAAAATAGAGTATTCATTCATTTACAAGTCTAACTACAACTGAAAACATGGACAATATTAGATGTGGAATAACGATTTCACTTTTATTAGATAAATAATATTTATGTTAATACAGAAAATCTCTGAGTCAGGCTAATGTGTCTTTAACGTCATACCCACCTCACGAAGAAGTTGATAGGACCAAGAAACGAGAGATTATTGTGTCCATCATCATCAAGTTTAGAATTTTCTATATTTTTTTAGGTTGCATAAGGTCAAGTGGGACAAAGCGGTATAAAAATTTAGGCTTTTATAGGAGCCAAGCATGGTTTTCACTGTATTATAATCTTTCAGTATTGCTCAAGTTGATAATTGTAACCAAAATTTTAATTTGTCACTTCATATAAGAACTGTTCAACAAATTTTGAATGTGCTAAATGATAACTAAGAATGAAAAGTAAATAGTTTTTTTTTGGCATGTAGCATTTTTTTATTGTTAAGGGAAATGAGCTTGTTGAAAATCATATGCTTAAGTAGTTTTGTTTGAAATATACACTACTTACATGAAAAGCTCCCACAATAGTTCTAATGATTGATAATCACTCAACATCCATAACATAATATTCAGGGTTCGTACGGTGCTTAAAAACTCCTTAAAAAGTCATTAATTTTCATTTCCTTTTTAAGTTCATTTCCTTTTTAAGGCCCTTAAAAACTCCTTAAAATCCTTCCCACTGTTTCTAAAAAAAGAATTTTCTCCCACTCTGGAATATTTCCTGTTAAGGTTGATGAGTAGCACTGGATGCTGAAAGAAAGTCCCTGAAAAAAGAAAATGAGGCGTGTCGGTGGGGGAGCGGGGGAGATTTCTGTATAGGGATTTCAAGGCCACCCTGTAGTGGGTGGGAGCAGCTCTGCCGACAACCAGCACAGCTAAGAGATAACATCACCTGATTGGTCGGACTACAGTGGCCACACCCGCTTCTGATATGCTGAGAAAAACGGGAAAAGAAGATTGTTGTGCTGTCGAAAAATTGACAATGAAATTGAAATAAAGAAGTTAGCTAAGTTCTAACTATCATTTCTGTCAGAAAATGATGCTACTACCAGTGGTGGGAACTCTGCGCCAAAATTAACATCTTGCTCCTATAGTGTGTTTTCATATTTTTCTGCGTCAAATAGTGCTTTTTTTTTTCTTTTTTCTGTGTGGACTTGGAAACTTCTCGAAATACTTTTATACCTGCCTTGTATGTACCTTAGGCCAGGATTGCACTATAAATGTTTGATAAAATCCCTTTTATAAAACTTGAAAAAAATCCAACCAATAAAGCATATTTACAAATAATTACATTTGTACAAATGCAACCCATAATCTTATTGGTTGAATTTTTCAAATTTTAAAAAAGCTCTTTTAAATAACTTTTATAATGTAATCCTGACCTTTTAGAGGAGAAAGAAATACTTATATTTTTCCTCTATAGTATGTACAATGACGCTTAGCATTAAATTCACAGATTTTCTGAAAAGGGCACAAGAAAAGGTTTCGCGTGCCACAAAACGATTCTTTCCCAGGGAGCGTGTTTTATTCCTTTGTACTTCAGCACCACCCCTTCCTCCCATCTTCCATAGTCGCACTTAGAACTATGCGAGAAAATAATTTTGAAGAGTGATTTCACTCGTCTCCAAAATTTTAAGGGGAGGTATTTATAAAAAATTTTTTTTTATTAATATTATTAATTTATTTTTATTTTTAAGTGGTATTTTATCCTATGAAAAAAAGTTACGCAAAATTTGGAAGAGTATTTTCAGTCCTCTAAAAAGTTTGAAGGATTGAAATTGAATTTAGATGAGTATTGGATTTTCTTGGCAAGTTCCCACTCTTGATTTTGTCCCAGAAAATTGGATTGTGGTAACCACAGCTCCTTACTCAAATTATCGGCCCCTCGTCGTGAAACCCCGATCATATCCTTGATCATACAGCTGAAGATGGTTTACTCTAGTCCAGTGTTTCTCAACAACCGACCGCAGTTTCAGTTTTCAAAAAAAGATAAAGAAGAAAAAAGTCACCACAGCAAGCAGCAAAAATTACTACGGTTGATCATCATTACGTCAAATCCCAATGTTTCGTGGGGAGAAAAAAGAAATTCATTTCATGAATGAGAGCTAGTCCGCCGATTTACGAGTGTTAATTTGTAAATTTCGCCAAATAACGAGTGTTAAATCACCAAACATCATGTTGAATGTCTTGAAATTTGCTCCCATTTTGCAACAATTTCTTTCTGAAAAACAAGAAGGAAAATTGAAAAACGTAATTTTAAAGAATTTGTGTATGTGTTGATCCACTTTGAGCAAGAGGTGAATAAAGAGTTGCTGAAAATATAAATAATTTTGTAAGAAAAATCTTTGTCAGCTGTGGTTTTTTTATTTTGAATACAATTGAGGGGAAATGAATATCACTTATAGAATTTTTATAATTTATGTGATGCTGTTACGAGTTATATTTTTAACCGAAACTTGAAGGTTTTGGAACACTTTGGTGACAACAGAAAAGTATGGATTATCTGTGGATTGATTATTTTATGAATTCTTATGATGCTGGGTAACAAATCAAAATTTCTGAACCACTTCTATGTCTATATTTTTGAGAAGAGGGAAAATTTGTTTGGCAAATTAAAAATAAATTTGCATATGTGCCCCGCCCTTTTTTTGTTGTAAAACTTGTAAGTTATGAAGTTTGCCAGTACTCCTTAAAAACTGCTTGAAACTCCTTAAAAAGTCCTTAAAAACTCCTTAATTTTTATTTAGGAAATTTTGTATGTGAACCCTGTATTATTTTCAATTTTTTCCCCCATTTTTGCTGGCAAAAATCCAACCCTGCTTTGCCTGTAATGTATATGCAGGGCTGGAGCTAGAGGGTGTCAAGTGTTATAGGGAGCAAAAACACTGTTATAAAATAACCAAATTTTACAGTGGTGGGAGGCAGCAAAATAATATTTGCTCCCTATTCACAGAAATCTGATATAGTTGAGGTCCCCGCGTTCGAAAATAAATTGTTCCTGTCAAACTTCTGTGTAAGGAAGGGATGTTCAAATTAATAATCTTTTATTTAAAAAAAAGGTGTTTTTACCCATGTTCCTTTGAATAATTAATTTACCTGTAAATAGGGGGAAGGGCACCTCTATTTAAAGGGGAAAAAGTGTCTGGTCCCATGGATGTGTTTTATTGAGATATATCAGAATCCTTTTAATCTGTGAGGGTTGTAGAATGAAAAGTTCTTCTGATTAAAAGTTATCAATCTTTTGCTGTTTTTTTATTTGAAATAGACTTAAAGCTGTATGAAAGTATGTGTATTATGCTGTATGTATGCTCAAATGGCTGATTTCTTTCAAATTTCATTTTTGAAGAAATAATTTATTACATTCGATAGATAACTAAGAATGATGTGAAAATTTATTGATTTTTTTTCCTTTTAATATCCTAGAAGAGATAGTAGCGCTGAAGCGTCTGAAAATGGAAAAAGAAAAAGAAGGCTTTCCCATCACGTCACTGAGGGAGATCAACACTTTGTTAAAAGCTCAGCATCCTAACATCGTCACAGTGAGGGTAGGTAGGACTACCCTCATTCGACTATCGAATCTGTCATGATAATTTTATAATGCATTTCTAGATTTCTCTGAAACTTTTGTTACAGTAGGTTTTGTTTGCTATCTAGTGCAGTTAGTGTTGTCATATTCAGCTATCAGGAGGCTAATTTTTCCTTATTTATGGCTGTACTTATATATCTGTATGTATTTCTTTCAGTCCTCGTGACATTTAGGTGCAAGGGGGTTTTTATCCCCTAGCTCTGGAGGTTGTAACACCTTTTTGCCCCTTCCAATCCTTCAACCTGCATTGTTTATGCTTATATACGTATATGAAGGAAAATGTCATTTTTAATAGCAAAATCTTAAGTGAGTGCCTTACAGCTGAATGCATCAACTCCCTCCTCCCCCTACCCCGACCAATCTGGCATTTTGAAGAATTTTATCTGGCTTCTGAAGCAATATCGAAGTATAATTTTCCAATATCATTATTTGACAATACGCCTCAGCATGTGCAATCAAATATTATGTGTTTGTGGAATAGAATTAACTATGCAAACAGTAATTACAAGTAACAGTAATTAACAGTAATACTTAACACTGCTTTGTTTAAGTTAATTTCTCAGTGTTTCTGATTAATATTTGGCTTGTGAAGAGTCTGTGTCACAGTTCTTTCTTATACGATCCACAAAAGTAGTCTGAGGTGTACAATCTGAATGGCGAGAAGTTTGTGCTTAACTGTTACCAAAGGAACTAGGCCTATCCCCCACCCCTAGTTAGAATGTAATCTAAAATTTTCATAGATTGTTGAAAAGTTCAATGCATTTTTGATATATTTTTGCAGAATTCTAGCAAAAATTTTTATTGCATTACAATCATTAGAATTTATTTACTTGGAAAGTTTTAAATTATTCCTGTATTAGTCTTATTTCATCTGCAGTTGTAAGTTTTTCTTCTCTTTTTAGGAAATTGTAGTTGGTAGCAACATGGATAAGATATACATCGTGATGGACTATGTGGAACATGATTTGAAAAGCCTGATGGAAACTATGAAGCAACCTTTCCTAATAGGTGAGTGTTCATTGTTTGCTCTTAACCCACTAACACCCAGTAGTATCCTATATATAGGATTTTTACAAGATATGAAAAAAATCGTGATTTTAAAAAAAACAATCAAAAAACTCAGATTTTTTTTATTTCAATCGGATTCTTTTTATTTTAATTAACTGACTGTTTACTAATTTTAAAAACTCCTTGTTAATAATTAAAAATGCATATTTTCATATAATCTCTCAAATTTTATTCAGCTTTAATGAATAAACTACAAGCAAAATATATAAAGGAACACCAAAATTCTGTGTTTTTGTAACATAAAAGGTTGTGGAGCCCAAATTAACTTCATGGATTAACATTTCTCTTGTAGAGAAAAGTGCTTTTATTCCCCCCACCCTTTAAAGTGAATATCTGGTGGCGATTCAGTATCACATATGATGCAAGGTTTCTTGATTCATCTCGATGTACAACCAAAGGGTCAGCCTCATCAACTAAATGAAAAAAAAACAAAACATTGTATTGACAAGATTGTTTCTTGCACAATTGATGTATGCATTTATTATGTGTTTCCGACTATCACAATGTTGCTTAATATAATTTACACATTTTTATTCTTTCTCAGATTTAACGAGTTTTTGTAAAAAAACAAGCAAACTTTAGGTTTTTCACTTTTCACATTAAAATTTCACGTGCAACGGTATTCATGTTGGTACAATATTTATTACTTTAAATTGGCAATTAGGGACATAGAATTCAAGGCTTTATTCAAAAACTAATTTCTGTTTTTTTAGCAGAGGAAACCCTGGTGCTCTATGGTAATGCATTGCAAATTCGTTGTGCAGTTATAAGTTCAGCTCTGTATATATATTTTTCTGAATTTTTTTTTCATTCACAAAGTCTAGAAATATAACAGCTATCTTTCTACGCTGTATCTAAGGCCGGGATTACACTATAAAAGTTTTGTAAAAGTGCTTTCATAAAACTTGAAAAATACAACCAATAAGCTGATCCATCACATTTGCCCGAGTGTAACCGATCAGCTTATTGGTTGTATTGTAATGGACAGATTATGATATGTTCTATTATTTCATTTGTGATCCAAGAGTATTTTTGAATCAAATTCATTATAAAAGCTAATGATTCATGTTATAAGGCATGGAATTTATTTTCCTGTTCTATAAATTGTATGCTGGGTGTTAACAGATTAATGATGAAAGCTTTGACGACCAGTTGCTGAGTGATAATGAGCACACCAAGCTCGAGTTATGACATCACCAGATCAACCCTACCTCACATCTCTTACTAGATATTGAAATGTTTTAAAGCTCAGGTACAACAGGTCTTGGTCGAATTCTGGTCGACATGGTAGAATAGTTAGTTTCTCGGATTTTGCCCAACCTCAATGTGTTAATACTCTTGCTCGTTAGCCACGATCTCCCTGATTTTCATCACAAATTGAATCCTAAAATTTCTCTCATTCTTTTCACAATATTGTTGTGCTTAATTTATTTCATTTTTTCCAAAGGTGAGGTTAAAACGCTGATGCTCCAGCTGCTTGATGCAGTTGCTCACCTGCATGACAATTGGATACTGCACAGAGATCTGAAAACGTCAAATCTTCTGCTCAGTCACAAGGGAATCCTGAAGGTGAGTGAAGTAGACAAACAAACATGGAGAATTTTTTTTCTTTCTTTCTTTTGAACTTAATCTACATAAACAGTGTAGTTTCAAAACACAGTTGCAATATTTTCAATCATGGAAGAATGCTTTGGGGAACCTTCAGAAAGATCATTCTTAATGAATCAAATCTTGGTGTATAAATACTGCCAACACACATTTGTACGAAAATGCAAACCCTCTACCAATTTCTTGGAGGTTCATGCACTTCCTACACATTTCATGGAATAAGCATTCTTGTTATGTACCATAGTTTTGAGCTACTTTGCATCAATGCTGAAAAGATATTCAAGGTTATCTAGCGGCTATTGTCATGAATATTTTCAAACAGTTTTGATTTTGTTTGACGGGAGATGCTATTGGTCAAATCATATATTTGAGCTACTGATTCGGCTGCCATTTTGGATATCGTTTAATAAAAATACGTGAGCTGCTCAATTTCAACTGGAATTTTAGTGAAAAAAAATTGAAATTTTTTTAATCACAAAATGGCAAATGCATCAATAACTCAAATACATCATTTGACCTATAACATCTCTTGTTGGGCAAAATGTAAACTATTTAGAAATATTCATTAGAATAGCGGCTAGATAACATTGAATCTTTTTTTCAGCATTGGTACAAAATAACCCCTAAAAGTACAAAGTAGCCTCAGATTATTGCAATACTTCTAGTAATTTGTAACCTCTTACACAATTTTAGAAGGAATACATATGCCTCCTATACATTTTATTTGGGAGGGGGAAGAAAATCTGGAAGGTTGGGAATCGGTACACTAGAGCTAATTGATCAGGCACAATTTCAAATAATATGGTACAAAGAAAAGGTGGAATTCACATCTTTCCATATCTAATGTCAATTATGCAGGGTGTTCATGAACAGTTCAGAAAAAAAGGGAAAAATCAAGATGAACAATATTTATGTATGTTCATGTGCAAATATTCCATACATATTTGCATAAATTGTATGTAATACCTAGAAATTTGCATACGGCAAATGATTGACAGTTATGTTCTGAAGAAGTGCTGCTTTTCTGGCAGAGCAGAAAATGGCGTCAATGAAGTGAGGACTTGTTGGACGCATTTCTTTTAACTTTCGCTTTTCTGACGCTTTGAGTGAGTTTCCATCATGGGCTCCATCAGAAATATTGTTTGTCTTGATGAGAATTATCACCCTTCCCATTTTTTATTAACAGTTTACGGATACCCTGTATACAGTACAATTTAATTCTGTGAACGTTGCAACGCAGATTATTGATTATTCTGGCAAAGTCTGGATATTTATTGGGCATCCAACATATCATGCAAGTTCTTACATTCAAGGTATTAATTTTATATTTGAAAGAGAAGTCATATATATATATTATATTCCAGTTTTTTTATTTTAGGTAGGGGATTTCGGTCTTGCTCGTGAGTATGGTTCACCACTGAAACCTTACACTCCCATAGTCGTAACTTTATGGTACAGAGCCCCGGAGCTGTTACTAGGTGTAAAAGTAAGTGTAATTCAATTTCTACTTCATTGTGTGCATTAATTTGGTGATACATTTTTGACTATTACATGGGTATTTTTTTCCCCTTTTCAGCAATATTCCACAGCGATTGACATGTGGTCTGTTGGCTGTATATTTGGCGAGCTTTTAACAATGAAGCCATTGTTTCCAGGAAAATCTGAGATCGATCAGTTGAACAGGATATTCAAAGTATATGAACTTGTCCTTTCTTCTCTCGTACACAAAACAGTAAAATATTGTACAAAAAATCTTTTTTTTCAAATGTAAATATAGTCAAACACTGTATAGTAGTCTCAATAAGCCGAGGTGGTATGGGATGGGAATAAGGTCACCTCAGATTATCGAAAAACTTGAATTATCTGAAAAACAATAAAAAATGCTTTAAATAATGGTTTTAATTTAACAAAAAAAGACAGGCAAAAGTGGTACAAGCATACTAACTGTATTTTTATTCTTGATTAAGATATAGATGATATGCAATGTGTTAAAAAAAATTAAGAATGTTAAAATGAAAATGAGAGAGGGATTCAGAGGAGTTGGGGGATGGGATTGATGATGAATGACACTGAGAGCTTTCAACTGCCTTCCCAATGATTTCATGCAAGCAATTAAGGGGGCATTATGACATTTTACACCATTATGAAGAAAACTGTCAAACTTGCTCCTCTTTCTCAGCTAACCTGTAGAAGTTAAAATGGGCTGCATCTATCCAAAGGAGTATAATACAGCAGTGAAGGGCGCAGGTAGGATCAACCTTTGCTGGGGGCATAAAAATTTTCTTCCCAAGAAATTTTGAGTTACCACTTTTCAGGAAACATTTTAATGTTTTTTTTTCCTAAAAAATTTTTATAATTGAACTATTGTCTGAGGCTTTCGTGACTAGTGGAAAGCCGGCTTCAGTGGCTCTCAAAAGTTGCAAGTGGTTTCCGGGCTATTAGGCCATGGTCTAAGGTATTTTATTCCTTACGTTTTTGCCCATATCTGTGGTAGGCATCTGCTGATGTTATGTAGATTTCTGTGACAGGTGAGAGAGTGTTTATTGTTGAATAGTGTCGTCAAGTTGATCTATATATCTTAGACTTCTGAGGCTTGATCCGCTACCAAACGTCAGCCAGTGTGGCTCTTCTATGGCTGATCAAGCCTCAGAGGCCTATATAGAGACCAACTTGACGACACTAGATTTATGAAGCCTTTCTTGTTTGTCACAGAATGCTTTGAACCATGGCCTAATAGCGAAGAAACCACTTGCAAATCTCTCTTTTTCCCTAATGTTTGGTCAGCTGGGGGAGGGGGGGGGGGTGCAATGGGTCCCCTCCCCCACGTACGTCTCTGACAGCAGTTACCCATTATAGTGCTGGAGCTGCCTAGTCCCTTTCAAACTAAAATTACCGTACAAAATGGGCATACCAATAGCATTCCTTGGAAGAAAAAAGAAGTTGAATTCTTGGAGAAAAAAAATAGAAAAAAAGAGGGTCTCTCAAGAAGGAAATTTGGAAATTTTCAGCACCTCGGATCTTTTCTGTGGTTCCCAACTTCAAGGAGCGAATGTGAGCCGATCTCCCAGTTAAAAAGTCTCGCCACAGAGAGCAACAGGCCTACAACGTTACAAATATTCACTCATTACACTTCACTCACAATTTGAAGTATAGATGGCAGCACTGAAATATCATACACAACACTAGCTACACACTCAGACTGTTAGGTGTACACACTCACTTTGTTCCAGACTCTGCCACGAAGCTGGACTGGAAGAGATCTCGGCAGCGGGATAAGTTCGGTGGCAGAGACCCTGGCGTTCATTCATTCAGCACCTCTCATTATCCGGGAGACTCGTACTTTCAAGGCTTGGATTTTCGAGAGACTATTGTAAATGCAAATCGCATAACGCTATGTAATGCCTTATAAAGTGGAGCATATATTTTTTCTCAAAGAAGTTGAATTAAAAAAAAATTATTTGTAATACTAAAAAAAATTGTTTCGATCCTGTTAACTGGTTTGACTGTACATGAAATGAATTGCCCATGTTTATTCCCATTCGAAACTTCCCCTTATCAAGCTGCAATTACTTTCGTATTCTCATTAGAAGCAGCAAATTTTTTATTTCTGTCAAACCAGATGTGAAGTGCCTCTTGTTTCATATTTAGATTTGTCACTGAGTGCAGAAATTTCTTTTCCCTCAAAATTAAACCAGTATTGTTTGATTATTTCTGAAGTAGTCAGATACTGAAGTACAACTGTTTGTGTAGGTTTTCTGATCAAAACTGAAGGTCTCAACCCAGAAAGATGATTTACTGAGAGTCATCATGTCATAAATGCAGTCAAACCCCGTTATAATGTCGTCATTTCCCCCTCCCCCAAGTCACCCAAACCCTTCACATGTGTAAAACCGTGATTTGATATCAAACCAAACAACTTATTCTAGCTTTAGAATTCTGTGAAATAAATGGTGGCATCGAATCAGAGTTTGACTGTACCTTCTCTCTGTCTGCAATATCTACCAATGATTTCATCTAATGTACTTAATATCAGTTCACCGATTCACATTAATATATGCAAGGTGCTACTTTATTTTTTGTGATATATAATGACATGAGATATTTCTGGTTTTCACATTCTAGGATCTTGGTACGCCGAGTGAGAAAATATGGCCGGGTTACACTGAGTTACCCGTTGTGAAAAAGGTCACTTTCACAGAATATCCATACAATAACTTGAGAAGTCGGTTTGGCCATAATTTCACAAATCTGGGATTCGACTTATTAAATAGGTAAGGAGCATGGTAGAAAAAGTTTTTAGAAATCAGACATTGATGCTCAATGCTCATGTCTGATTTTGTCAAAAATTTCACTTGATAAATTTCTTATGAATGAGCATTGAGCATCAATGCTCATTCATAAGAAATTTATCAAGTGAAATTTTTGTCTTCAACATGCATTCAAGTTTGAAATGGGTCTAGTTTTTATGAGTGCTGTTATGCATATTGATATCTTGTCAAGCATTTGAATTTCTACTTCGAAGGTTCCTGACCTATAACCCAGCAAGAAGAATCACTGCTGAGGATGGTAGGCGGCATGAATTCTTCAACGAGACACCCAAACCAGTGCACCCGTCCATGTTTCCCACTTGGCCAGCGAAAAGCGAGCAGGGTCATAGGAAAGCTCAGAGTCCAAAGCCTCCATCTGGAGGGAAGCAGTATGCTCGTCAAATGGTATGTATTGCATGCATATCAATCGATATGATACTTTTCTTGTTAGAACAAACATAAAATTTATATGATTTGTGCATTGATTTTTTTCTTCCACTGAAATTTAGGGCGAAGCTGATGATGAAGGTCTCATTGTGTCTGCTGGCTTCCACATGGGTGCTACTCACGAGGGACAGTCAGCAAAAGGCCACGGCTTCAGTTTGAAGTTTTGAAGAACTTTTCTCTCTGTTATGTCCTTAAATTGTTATCATTATTTTATTAAATTGTTTGCACAGCTGATATCTCTACAATCATTGATTTCAGGATCTACATTTCGATAATTGTGAGTTTTAGCACTGTCAATTTTTTATAAGTTAAACAGTTAATTTCTTACTTTTTTTATGTATTCATCCCTCAAACAAATTTTATGATTTTAACCGTTTAAACGGTTTTTAAAATTTCCCTCATCTGCATTATAACTGCCGCAGTGAAAATCACTAAACCTTCTAGAAATTGTCACTTGTGTTCAAGAAGAATATTTTTTTCCAATCTCACATGTAGTGATAAATGCTTCCCCCTCCAAAACGAATAATAAAAACGAGAGATTAACACTCTATATCTCTTTTCTATCATTTATTCTGTATGCATATTTCTATACAACTCCAAAAAAATGGGGGGGGGGCAGTCTTTCTCTTATCTAACTTTGAACAAAAGCTGACTCTGCCCACTGGCAGTTGATTAAAAGAAGGGTGGGGGGGGGGGAAGGAAAAAATGTTATCAAGCAAAGCCTTCTGTACAGAGAGCTAGTTACACTCAAGATTGCTGAAGTGAGAGGGATTTAAGATGACTAGATATCTCAGGATTGCCGTTGTAAAGGTTAAGTAACTGCATTTTTGTCATTTGAAAACTTTTTGTAACTCAAAGTATTTTTCTAACGTCAACGGTTGCAGAGATATCCGCTGTGCAAACAATTTTGGACAGCCTGTATATGTAGCACTCGGTCTTGATGTGACAGAAATTGTGAAAATAATGATCATTTGTATAATCGTACAAAAGCCAGAATAAACGTAATTTTTTACATTTGTGCCGTGTATGTATATTTCTTAATTACATTTAGTTTTGTTTTGTAATAGCATTTTTTAAGCTCTATAAAATGTGTTTTAATGTACGAAAAATTGTCAGTACACAAGATGACCCAGCCAATTAATGATATTGAAGTGGAATATCTAGCATAATGACAAATTTATAATTACATAATCAAAGAAAAAACCTTTGAGCTAAATGTTCTCGATATTATGTGTTCACAATCGTTTTAATCTCTTTGTTTCTGTGCCCAACACAACATTTCGCTGCAGAACAATAATAAAAAAATAAATAGCATTTACGAAATATTTTATTATGGATTAATTACTGTGACACTGAATACTTGAACGTGCAGAGGTGTATGCACAGAGCCTGTGCTTACCCTTTCCCAAGACAATCAATGACAAGTAGTATTTTTGCCAAAAAAATATCTCAATGTCTTTATATGCTACATTAATCAGTTCCGTTAATTGAAATAAATTTTTGGAGGTTAGTGACTCAAAAGTTTTGGAAGAGATTCCATGTGCTACACCCCCCCCCCCCCAAAAAAAACCCAAAAAAAACTGGATTTCTGCTTGGTATCCAGGTTTCCATACTGTGTCAAAAACTGTACTGCAAGCCTGATTCTTGAATCATAAGTATACACCAAAAACACTTGTAAGATTCATATACAGTCTCGGCCCACTTAATCAGTTAACGAATAAATTCCATTGGACTCAAATTTTCTCCCATAGAGATGATGTTGAAGTTACCCCACTTAATAGAACAGTTTATAAACAACTCCCCGATTAATTGAATATTGTGAGTCACACGATAACTGTAAATATATACACTGAAGAGCCAAAAAAACTGGTACAGGCATGCGTATGCAAAATAAAGAGATATGGAACCAATCAGAGTACGGTGCTGCGGTTGGCAACGCCTATATAACACAACAAGTGTCTGGCATAGTTGTTAGATCGGTTACTGCTGCTACAATGGCAGGTTATCGAGATTTAAGTGAGTTTGAACGTGGTGTTATAGTCGGCGCACGAGAAATGGGACATAGCGTCTCCGAGGTAGCGATGAAATTTGGATTTTCACGTACGACCATTTCACGAGTGTACCGTGAATATCGGGAATCCGGTAAAAAATGAAAATCTACGACATCGCTGCGGCCGGAAAAAGATCATGCAAGAACGGGACCAACGACCCGTTCCCAGCCTAGCCACCCCTGCTGCAGGACGTGGGAGTGACAAATGCATCCCGTCTTCCCGCTAGGCCAGTACATCCTATAGATATTGTATCTAGGAAGTAATGAGTATACAAAGGGTGACTCAAAACGTTACGCCGTCCGCCAATAGCAGTTTTTTTTTGCCTTGTAGCATTTGCCACGAATTCACAATGGCACTAACAATTTTAAGGGAATTAAAATTAATTTAATACTCTAGAATCAAGGGCGTAGCCGGGGGGGGGGGACTTGGGGGTCTGGTCCCCCCCCCTCGAAATGTGAGAAAATGACCGAAAAAAGGGAAAAAGATGGCCAAATCTATTGTTCTGTCACTTTGGTCCCCCCCGAAATGAAAGTGGTCCCCCCCCGAACGAAATTTCTGGCTACGCCCCTATCTAGAATACTTTGAGACATTCATTTTTAAAAATATTGTTGGTGTTGCTATTTATGTACTTTCAAAGTCAGAAGTGCCTTATGTGGTGATGACGAATATCAGGTATAAAAAACTAAATTCTTCATTCAGCTCTGCTCCTTATAAACAAAGCTTATAAACTGACCTGAAAGATCTAACTTCCAGTTCAGTTATTTTTTCAAGACCCAAGGAAACATCCAAAACAAAGGAGCTCCACACAAGAAGGTGACAGGTAAGATCGTAAAAAGTGAATTTTTTCACATTCCCATTTTATAGTAATGTGCTGCCATCTAATCTCAAATTTAAAAATGACTCAAGTGGTGATGATGAAGTTTGAAGTAAAAAAATCTATATTCTTTATTCCGCTCAGTTCCTTATAAACAAAGCTCATAAACTGATCTGGAAGTTTAAACTGAAAGTTCGGTTATTTTATTTGAGCATAAGGAGACGTCCAAAACGAATAACCTCTTATTGAGCAGACGACAGACAGTTTGTTCGGTTCCCTACAAGCTAAGCTCACAAGCAGAACTGGAAATTCGAACTGCCAGTTCAGTAATTTCTAAAGGACACAAGGAGACGTTCTAAACAAGTAACCCGGAAGGAAGCAGACGACAGTACTGGAGGGAGCATTCAGCCATCGCGACGGCAGCGACATCAAATGCAAGGAAATCACGTGACCCGATGAAAACAAAGGACCTGCCTGGCAATTTGCCCATAGAAATGTACAGTTCGGTCTCTAAATATTGCTTTTTAAAGATTAAAAAAAGGATAGAGAACTCTTCTAAAGGTGAAAAAAATTAAATTATTTATTTCATTAATACTGGAATCATTTCTTTCATCAATTCTGAAATTTTCCTTCATTATTTCTTGAATTTTCTTTCATTAATTCTGGAATTATTTCCTCTTTATTAATCATTATTTCTTTTATTACTTCTGGAATAATTGCTTTCGTCAATTATGGATTTGCTTCTTTCATTAATGCTGAAATTATTTCTTTCATTAATGCTGAAATTATTTCTTTTATAAATGCTGGAATTATTTCTTTTAGTGATTCTGAAATTATATCTCATTGATTCTGGAATTGTCTCTCTCATTAATTTTGAAATTATCTCTTTTTCATTAATTTCAGAATTATCTCCTTTTCATTAATTTTAGAATTATATCTTTTTCATTAATTTTAGAATTATTTCTTTTTCATTAATTTTAGAATTATCTCTTTTTCATTAATTTTAGAATTATCTCTTCTTTTTCATTCTGGAATTATCTTTCATTAATTTTATTATTGTATCTTTCATTAATTTTATTATTGTCTCTTTCATTAATTTTATTATTATTATTTTCACTAATGCTGAAATTATCTCTTGCATTAATTCTAGAATATTTTCTTCCATTAATGCTAAAACGATCTCTTCCATTAATGCTAAAATGATCTCTTTCATTAATTTTGGAATTATCTCACCGATGTTGAAATTATTTTTTCATCTATTGTTTTAAACTCCTATTTATGCCATAAGAAAATAACGGGGGATCGTGTTTGTTTTCACCGAGTCACGTGATGTTACGACGAAAGATGTTGGGGGGACACCGTTCTCAGTACTGCCAAGGCGCAGACCGCTGACGTCATACTCTCTCCAGTAATATAAGCTCGATGGAGGCTTGAGGTAGTTGGTGCTGCCATTTAAATCTCGAAATTTCAGGCAACTCATGCGATGATGAAAAATTGAGAGAGAGTTTGTTATTTTTTAGCATAAAATTTTTTTGGGACGAAAATTTTGGCAACAAAAGTCGTACATTTGCAATAATCGATTTTTTTAAGTAGAAAAAATAATTATTTCTTTCCACAAAAAAATTCGGACGATATGGATTATCGAACAAATAAGTGAGAATACGGGTTATGTGTGGTCTTCAGATAGGGTTATCAGATTCAAAATTGAAAAGGAGGATGCCTGATGCGAACCTTAGGCATGCCATCTTAACGCATGCCTCCCCCACCCCGTGCCGTGTCCGAAGGGCCTCAAGAGAAGAAGTGCCTCAGAAAAACGAGACGTACTTAAATTTTTCGAGAATTTTTCAGGTAGGGCCTCCAAAAAATTTCTTGGCTCGGGGGGGGGGGGGTGATGATGCTTTTAAGACGATCCTACCTGTCAGCCCCACTCTTGTGGGGGTCATGGAATTCCAGAACTTGATTCCTTTACTTCTATTAATTTACATTAATTAAACAAAAACAGCAATAAAAAATTCGAAAAATGATCAGTTATCGAATTGCAACGTATATTTGATAAAGAGATGATGAAGCGCTTCAAAAGTATGACAAAAATTTATGTCTGTTTGATTCGAGCTACGATGAGTGTCTACGATGAGCGCTAATTATTATTATTAATTTATGAATTTTGCAAAATTCATTTAAATGCCATTCCCTCTAGACAGGATAGTGTTTGATTACGATCCTGACTATGAACGCGTTCCTGAAATAATGAAAAAACGAGTGTAATAAAATGCGTTCTTTCTGCAAATTTTTTTTCCCTTCAAGATTTATGTTCGTAACTCGAAAAGTCTGTAAGTCGGGGAGCAACTACATACAATTTTTTTAGAGGAGCCGCAAAAATTTTTTTTGCATTGGGCCGCGAAATCCTCCTAAAAAAGCCCGGACCTGTCTCACATTTTTGAATTTAAATATCTCAATGCAGTTTAAAACATGTAATTTGTTTATTGGGCTCAGAAGAGAAAGAGCAACAACTGTCTAATTGGAAGTTAGAGGACGAGGGGATCGTATAAAAATTTACATTTTTTATTTTGTGTATACTGTATTTTCATCCTCAAAACTCGTAAAGGGTGAGTTTCGGTCACATTTTGAGAATTTTTAAAATTAGGACCATAGCAACTACGACGAACGGTTGATGAGATAAAGGCTGTAACAACACTCCGAGGACAAACCATTGAATCTTACAATGGGCATAATATTACCAATAGGCAGGGCCGCAAATAGTGGGGGGAGCAGGCGGGTCTGGTACCCCGGGAGCATCACAAAAGGGGGCGCAAATTTCACTATTCATCCTATCCTTCAGCATTACGAGGGGGGTGCCTAAATGCGTGATTGGCCCAGCTAACCAAGTATCCAGTTGCGGCCCTGCCTATAGGTATCTTATTTCCGATGAATCATCATTATATTGGGTATATTTTCTGTTAGATACATTCTTAAGTTTGTAATTTACACCTGGTAGCATTTCTTTTACTTCTATAGATCAAACTACACAGTTGATCCACTAATGACCCACAAAAATCATGCCTTTATTCTGTAGAACTTGGTTTACTTCATGGACCCCATCTGGGCACTTTCTCCGAGGTGTCAAGTGAAAATTAGATCTGGTTCCGATTTTCAAGAGTAAATATGCAAATAGGTAGGTAGGTAGGAATTTTTAGCCAGGTAAGTAATGCCAGAGGTAGGTCAGAGTGACGGACTCGCATCCGGTCCCAGGTTCGAACCCCACCGTCGCCACAGTGGTGGTCGGCTGCAGTTGGTTTTCTGTGGTTTCCAACTTTTGAGGCGTAAATGCGAGCCGATTTCCCCATTGAAAAGTCTCGCCACAGAGAGCAACAGGCGCGCAAACGATACAAATTTCCAGTCATTACACCTCACTCATTTCACTTCTGAAATATAGATGGTGGCACTGAAAGATCAGACACAACATTAAAATACGCACTCAGACTGTTAGGTATACACTGTTAGATAGTGCTCGGTTTGAAACAAAGAAAGAAACTCTATTGGGGAAAAATTTCCTGCGACACCGCGCGCTTAGTATTGTCCCTTATCAATCGATAGTGGTGTCCCCTTGTAAAAGCAGTCGATTGACGATGAAATTCATGGTCCATCCCATTCAAAATTTTGAACACTTTGATCATATCACCCCTACACCTGCGTTCATCCAATGTCAACATATTAAAATAAGGACACGCGTGGCTCTTCTCTGCATCCCTTCAACCAAGTCTATGTCCCTCTGTAGTCATGGTCTCCAAAACCTTACAGCATAGTCCAGTCCAGGATGAACTAAGCCTCGAAAAAGCGGAAGAATGACTTTAGGCGAAAGCGGAGAGACCTTTTTGAAAATGAAACCGAGCATTCTATTCGCTTTTTTGACCACCGCTGAACAATGTTCTGAAAACCTAAGCCGCTCGTCAATGAGAATTCCCACCTCAGTCGCATCCGGGACAGTGACACCATTCAACTTGTAAGAGAAACGTGGGTTGTTCGAACCAAAATGAGTGACCATGCACTTATCAACGCTAAACGACATGCTCCATTCATTTGCCCATGCTCCAGTCTTGTTTAAGTTGGTCTGGAGCAACTCTCTATCGGTTTGATTCCCGATTACCCCCATTACCTTCACGTCATCTGCGAATTTGCTAGAAATCCCATCGATACCTTGATCGAGATTATCGATATAAAGTGAAAAAAAGGTAAGTGGGGGGGAGGGCAAGGACACTTCCTTGACGAACTCCACTTGTGACGCCTGTTCAATCAGAGAATTCCCCGTTCACCATAACTCGTTGTGACCTATCTCTTAACCGCGAATCTATCAAATTCAGGAAGTTGTCCCCCAATCCCAACCTCGTGTAAACGCCTCAAGAGTTTACCATGTTGGACCCGATCGAATGCCATCTGGAAAATAAGATAAACAACATCTACATTTTTGCACTTACCCAAAGTGTTAGTCACGTGACTATAGAAGCAAAGGCGGTTAGTTACACAGGACTTCCCCTTCCTCAGCTAGGGTTCATAGAAGGAGGGTCATGTGTAAATAACCTCCTTTGTTTCTATGATCACGTGACTAAGGCTTTGAGTAAGGGCAAAAATGTACATGTAGATTTTCCCCTGCATAACCGAATGCCCCGCTCAATCTCAATCGGATAATTATGTGCTCGAACCGTTGAATGCCTCTTCTTGGAAGTGGGGCCGACTGTACATTAAAACTGTTGCCAATTTTTTTTTTCAAATTCACATTTCACCTAATAAGAGAGAATCTCGAATAACCTCACTGTTTGCAAATTTTTGTCAGAAAAAAATAGAGGATATTTCTCAAAGAAAGAGATAAAAAAATCTATTTTAAACTATTTTCTTGCTCAACAACTTTTGAGAAAACCGGAATTATCGCAACGAGACATGATAGAATTTCATGGAAAATAATGAACACAAAAAATATATATTTCTCAATTGTTTTCTTCAAAATACTTTCCTCATTTAGAAGTAATTTTTCCCTATTTTTTTTTGGCAGAAAAGAATAACTCAAAGATGGACATTGTGTTCGGAAAACAAAAGGGTGACTTCCTTATTGACAATCAAGTTTCGAAATCGCACTTAACGCTCTTATACTAGCGCCACTCCCAGACGTCTCGTTCATCCCTGGTCAGATTACGTTTTTCTCATTTTAGTGGTCACCATCATGTCCGAGTTCTTCAGGTTTTCGGACGGTGCTGTGAAGCGAGAGGAACTTCAAGGAACTGGAGGGTTTTGGCGTTTGGTGGAAACTTTCCGAGAGAACTTGAACCGGCCATATAGAGCAGCCCTGAAGGAGCTCTCCATCGGGGCACTGATCGGTCTTCTTATCTTATGGATTCTTCCTAGATGTGTCAGCTGGTCTTTGATGGTTGTCGTCTCGGCTTGCCTTTCGGCCATCCTGTTTCCCAATTTCGTTGGTAACAAGAAGCGCGAGCGTAAGGTCGAAGCTAGGAGGAAGGCTGTTCTCATTACGGGTGAGACAATGATTTTTTTTTTCAAGGGTCGTCATTACCAGAGATGCGGGGTATATATATATACGTATATATGTTATACGGTAAATGTGATAAATTGTTATTTATTATACATAATAACCGGTTATTTTCCATACTTACTAATCGTCTCGGTAATTGTGATAAATTTATAACTTTTACCGGTGAACATGCATCAAACCCAATCGTCATTGGTAAATTTGATAAATGCTTGAAATTTATAGCTTTTATCTGTAATTATTCATAATACTCTAGTGTATAATTGGTAATTTGATAAATATGAAAAATATTCCAAATGGTCTGGTGTATGCAGGCCCATCATTTCATCTTTTTTCGGGGGGGGGGGGCAAAGAACAAATGCTCAATAAATGTGTATACATAGGTGTACGCAGAATTTTCTCCGGGGGGGGGGGGGTTTAGATTTTTTTTTCCTTCCGGGGGGTATTTACGTCTTTTCCTGCAAAATAACACTATAATCTTGGCTCGGGGGGGGGGCTATATTAAATAAATATATATATATATATATATTTCACCTTGTCCGTCCATTTCTATTAAATTTTTGTAAAAGCCAGGTTGATCCTGATCCATTCTCCTACTGATCCCCCAAATGACGGGCTTGTTAGTATGTGTGATGAATAGCCTATAGTCGGACCCGATATAATAATAACAAATTTTACTATCGTACCCCGATATAATGATACATGTATGAATTATCATATAGTACGATTTATCATGTTCACCAACGACGCAAAGCTTGGTACTACGCATAATCTCCGATTATTATATATAACAACTGCATTTATCACATTTATCGTAACATATATACAGGGTGCATATCAAACAGGTGGTATGACATTTGACTGACGAACCGTATAGAGGTATACTTCCAAGTAAAAAAAGGTTTCCAAATAACGTGTAGTACTCAGATATGCCATTCATGTTTCAAGGGGTTGTGTAATTCTTAAAATTAACTTTTTATACAGTGCTCCAAACCCCAATTAGAAAGTTGTTGCTCTGTCCCTCCTGATGCCAACAAAAAAAATTCCATGTTTCTAAGTGCAATATTCACTGAGATATCCGAATTCGAAAAAATGGAGGAAATTTGCGAAAAACAGCATTAAATACGGGTAAAACGATTTTTCTGCACTTAAAAGTGGACCGCAGAAACAGTGGTGCACACCGGGAGCTGGCGAGCACCTTTTTTAAGTTCCGGATAGTATTGGAAAAATTAGTCTGCCTTGTAAAATACGGGACAATCCTCCGAACCTACACAAATACACTGAGCTATAAGTAAAGTGGAGTGAGGACTGCGCGAGCCGTCGTCCTACGCGACCGCATCACCCTTTTGTAGCGAACCGGGCAAAAAATTTCCTGACCATGTTAATGTAATAGGGCAATTCCAAATACGAGACGTGTACATTCCGTTTATTTTCACTTCTCGGCCAATAATTATGTATTCTTTATCTTCAAAAAAATGTATAAAAATGAATACTTACTTTCGTACACGAAATACCCTTTCTTTTCCAAAACTTAAGAGGAACTATTTTTTTTATAAAAAAACACCTACATATATTTCTAATATTGTGTTTTTCATTTTGGTGAAGGCTTCCACTTCGAAAATTCATAGCAGTGAATATTTCCGCGAATTAACTGCTGAAAAAAGAACTTTCAACGCAAGAAATGAAATAAAAATTAGAGAGAAAAAAAAGTGTTTAATATTTTTTTTCAAACATATATACAACAATGTGCACACACAAGTTTTTTCCAATAAACAATTTACAAACAGGTCCACAGCAGCAGTAATCAACACATTAAGGAAGATGACCAGGTGGTGGCCCAAAATTTCAATAAAAGATATTTCACAGGCGATACATTAGAATTTAAATGAACTTGAAACTATCCAAAAAAAAACTGCATTAAATTGGCATTTTCACAACTACGCAATCGAAGCTCAAGGAGAGACCAGAGGTGCCAACATGAAGAAAGCAGGGCATTGTGTATTCATTAATTGGGGAGTTGACATGGAAGAACATGTAAGTCACACAAATCAAATCTTACAGGACCTACCCTAATAGACAGTCAATTATTAGAGCACAATCCAGGGGAGTGCTTCCTTGTGCTGTAACATTTTCAACATATGAGAAAGCTTCGCTCATGAAACCTGGGTAACATTCGGTAGAGCTCACCCATGATCTCAGCATCGCTGGGTGGGGAAGGGTAAACTTTTTTCACAAATTTATATATAATTATATGAACAAAAAGAATAAAAATATAAAGTAAGTGCAAATTCTTTCATACATGATGTGTATCGTCTCCTACTCGGTTTCACATTTTTATTTCTCAGCTGGTATATACTAGGAGTTCAAATGGGACAACTCCAAAAATGTCTTTTAACAAGGTAACAGTTTGCATGGGCATTCCACATACTTTTTGCACCGTTGTTAACATTGACGTAAGATCTGATATTTTTTTGTCCCTCAATTTCACTCCATTTCAATCTTTACATGGAGCAGTTTTATTTTGCGCCTCAGTTCAGCTTTGGTGGGAATATCTGACTTCGGCACTTCAGAACTGATCTGGCCTGGAAAATTAGGGCAATCCTCCCTTGACAAAGTGACTGTAGCCAGTAGACTGTTGACAAAGGATAATGCTGTAGCAGCTGCTTCAAATTCATTTTGAACATCTGATTCATCAGTGTTCGCCATGTTGTCATGATTGTGAACAGCAGTTTTCAACCTTTTAAAAACCTGCAAAAAAAAACAAACCTAATTAAAATATTAATTTCATATACAGTAAACCTCTTCTAATGGCCACCTCCGAACTACTGCCATATTTTGTTGAAACCAAAGGATTCTGTCTCAGACTTAACATTACAAGTAACCTCCGATCAACTATTTCCGAACGAACACTTGACACGGAGTTGAAAAAATATAATTAGCACAATGAGAAAAATTAAAAAAAAATTCAAGTTGATTTTCAAGGCAGTTCCCCCCCCCTCCCCTCACCAAATTCTATGAAAAGAACGACTGTGTGTGTATGCTTTCTATTCCTGGGTATAAATGCTAGACAGGTGTTGACGGCAGTGGAGAGGGGAAAAAAATCTTACAGGTTAGAGGGGGGGGACAACAGAAGACATGCTGTCAACACTAATACACAAGCTGTCCAATTACTAGAAAAGATTTGTTTATGTGGCACTCCCTACTTCAAGGCATGGTTTAATACAAAAAATGGACCTTGCAAATAACAAATGAATAGAAATATCCAGGGCATAAATTTCTTGGGAGGGATGTGTCAATCTTTTCACAAGAACGTCTTCAGCTATCGGACTGAACATAAAAATGCCCTAGAAAGAAGGCTTAATTTATTTTGGATGGTCCTGTTAGTGGCCGCTGTTAGGAAGTTTTACTGTAATTTTCCAGGATAGTTTGCAAATAAAGTTTTCTCATTTTTACGCGAAAAACAGAAGTTGCCAATATTTTGAGTATTTATAACTATATATATATATATATATATTGCAATATAAAAGCTGTGTACTATGGTGCACAATGGCAATTTGACTGTTCGCCGCATAATTGAATACACTGGTTAATCAAATATCATGTTCCAGAACTGTTGATAACCATTTAAGTGGGACCGATTGTACTCGAACCACTTAAACAAGGAAAAATAACTTAATATCTTACCAGTGGAAGGTGTTTAATAAGTGATCAGCGTCGCTTCTGCAAAGGTTGAGGGTGATTTGGAAAATTGAATATAGTAGGAACATCATGTTCTTTCAAATAGCGTTGAGAAGAGGAGTTTAGCTGTCAGCTGCGAAATTCTCAGCACAAATAGGATGTCAAGACCTTCCTTTCACAGCTTCCACCCATTGTTTAAGAACTTCTGGGTTTCGAAGAGGGAAACCTTTATTAAAAAAAAAAAGTATATTCAGGCTTCAAGAAAGCAATAGAATCAATCAATCATTGTTCATAATAGTAGCTTAACAATCATAATTGTTTGATAATTATAATACATTAATAATATAATTAGATGTGAACATAATTATAATACTTTGATGATTATGATACATTTATGATTTTGCATATTTCGCTTTTCATATTTAGCAAAAACTGATGATGTAAATAGTATTAATTGCATTTTAATACTCCTCATTCTCACATTATTTCCCCAAAATTATTTTATTATAAATAATTCCCCAAAATTATATTAATTTGTTATTTTGAATTATGCTCATTAAACAGAAATTGAACGTGAAATGAGAACTACGTGCGTTTAATTTTACAATTATAGTATAAAAATGAATGCATCTTTTAACACAATACCACGTGCACTTACTTATGAAAAACTGAAGTATATTTCCATCTTCCTTCAATTTCATCATCGGTTAGAGCAATTATAGACAGAACACAATATCACCATTTGTGTATGTGCAGATGGACAACTATATTAATGAAATAATATGAAAACAACTGAAAAAAACTCTCGAGATGGAAGTTTCCCCTATTGTTTACATGCTGAAATAGCAATGTTTTGCCCGTCTCACTCCGTCACGCCCACTTTTGTATTCCTCTGCGTCGGCTCGCGCACGTCTGTGTTATTGTATAGGAAGTCTTCACTCCAGTTTACTTATAGCTCAGTGCACGAATAATCGCCCCTCCCGACACATTGCCCTTCATCCACATCAGCCTGGCTCGAAGATTTGAGGGCTCTGTAAAGAATAATCATATCCAGATGCAATTTTTTTGTGCCAAAGTATTTGGTATTTTGCTTTCAGGGTGTGACAGCGGGTTCGGCCGACTCTTGGCGAAGAAACTGGATGACAAAGGGTTCCATGTATTCGCTTGCTGTCTTCATCCCGACAAGGCTGAAGCCAAAAGCCTCGGAGAGACCTCTTCCAGCCGTTTACGGGTCGTCGGAATGGATGCTACAAAGAATGGGGACGTTGAGAAAGCGCTCGAGGATGTCTCAGAAAACCTCGGCAACAACAGTAAGTTTATTGATGTAAGAGTTCCGCACCGCGACTTACCCTGATATGAACACTACCTGCATCTCATAATTAATTTTAATCATACGTGTTCCAGAACTGTGGGCAGTCGTATGCAACGCCGATGCACAGGACGAAGGCGAGTTCCTTTGGACCAACGTGGACGATTTCCAGAAAATATGCGACCACAACTACTTGGGAACCGTCCGAGTCGTGAAAGCTTTCCTCCCTCTTCTTTGCAAATGCAAGGGACGAGTCATCGCTGTTACCAGCGCCGCCGGTGAGTCGCGATGTTCGAGTCATTATTATCACATTCATGGGAATTCGCCGTGTCACTCACGCCAGTCTCATTTTCCTGTCTGCAGGTCGTCTGAGTTTCATGGGAATGGCAGGTTATTGCTCGAGCCAAAGCGCCGTCATCACCTTTTGCGAATCTTTGCGCATCGAAATGTACAAGTTTGGTGTCCACGTCGTGACGGTGGAGCCCTATATGATCAGGTAAATACAGTATAAGCAGGGGTGGCGAACTTCTTAATGTCCAAGGGCCAACGTGATGGCCAGTTGCAGCGTC
The DNA here is from genome assembly GCF_987345545.1 of Pholcus phalangioides. Lineage (NCBI taxonomy): Eukaryota > Metazoa > Arthropoda > Arachnida > Araneae > Pholcidae > Pholcus > Pholcus phalangioides. The sequence goes on from NW_028301603.1 coordinate 31,911,882, forward strand.
GCGGGCCGCACCAGCGACAACACTCCGGTGTATAAGCCGCACTAGTAAAATTACCCAGAAAATTCGCAAATTTGTGTCCGCCATAAGTGATTTGGGAAAAGAACTGGCAATTTAGCGATTGAAATTCTACCCTGGTCTCCACTTCTGCTTAAACTGATAAATATCCATTGTTTTTCTGGTTCCCAGCTAGTATAGATGCAATGCATCAAAAATTACTGTTTCTTTGGCGCACAGACATTAGTCCACTCAATTACGTCCAAAGTTTCAGTTTTACAGATAAGACATTTTTTCTACATTTTCCTGCAGTTATTTTTATCCGTTACTACGGATTTAGCAACCAGTGGGGCCGCACGGGGTTCGAATAGACGCTCAAGGAAAAACTACTAAACTTTGCTGAGCAAGATTTCATCTGTTTATATAGATAACAATAGAATTAAGGCAAACTGTATATTTTGCCCTTGATTAACCACATTTTTGCTAATTAGAAAATCTCCTCTAATTTATTAAATTGATTGATATATTGTTTCAATAAAAATTATGGCAACAGTACCAATTTACATCCGTTTTTGTAAAAAAAAAAGTTCAATACATTTTTTATGCAGGTGAGCCATAGAGAGGGTTAAAGCTACAATTGAAGCTATATACAGGGTGTTTCAAAAAGAATCACCTGATTTGAAATGCGTATATTACGAAAAATATTGAACACAGCCACTTACGATTAATCTTATATTACATGGCTAATCATAAAGTTTTTTCCCAAACCAACTGGAAGGTGCTCAATATGTCCACCTTGGGATGCACGGCATATGTCTATACGGTAGTCAAATTCATCCTAAACTTTTGCGATCATGTTCGCATCCACTGCTGCTATTACTTCAGTTCGGCTAATGTAGCTTGAAGGGGAGGCACATAAACGTATTCTTTTATAAACCCCCACAAGAAGAAATCGCACACTGTGAGGTCCGGCGATTTTGGAGGCCAGTGATGTTTAACTGAATCGTCAGGTCACGTACGATCGGTCCATCGTTTAAGAATGCTATATTGTTCAAAAATTCTCTGGCTCCAGTGTGGGGGTGCCCCCATCCTGCTGGAAAATGGTCATCCGAATCGGTTTCTAACTTTGGGAAAAGTTAGTTTTCAAGCATTTCTCTTTCAAGCGGCCGAAGGAAAAGCGTTAGCGCTACCTGTCGAGGGTCTGCGTGAAACTCGAGATTTCCCCTCTTTCTACCTATACATTATTCGATCAAAACGGATTAAAAGCTGAATAGTTATGATTTTTTTAAATCGGATGATTCTTTTTGAAGCACCCTGTATTATATCGAATAGATAACGTATTCGAGGGAAAGCTGAACAGCTTCTTCGAGGACTGTACATACATTGAATAAATTCTTCAAAGGCAGTATAAAAGCTGGATAACTTTTTCATAGGCTGTGTAAAAGCTGCTACTACTACCAATTAACCGCACATGCACCTCGTACACATTCCTCTACGGAATTTCTAACGAATCGGTACATGCCGGAATGGGGGGTTCTGAGTGTATGTGTGGCTCTGACGTATTTATAATGTCGAGTTGCTCTTGTTTCGTGTTGTCTGTCTTCCATTTTCTGAAGTGAAGATGGAAATGTTTGAAATTTCATGTTATGCCAGTATCGTTTAGGCCTCGGTCAGTATAAAAGCTGGGTAACTTCTCCATGGGAATTTTATAAAAACTAAATAAGACAGTATAAAGCTGAGTAACTTCTCTATAGTATAAAAGCTGGATAAATTGTTCAGTAGGCAGTATAAAAGCCATATAATAGATAAGTATATATCTCTTCCCTCTCTTGTTTTTTTTACTTTCATTTTTTTCTTACTTTTCTACTTTTTCTTTCCTCTTTTTCTCTAACATGCGGTTAGGTTAGAACAAGATTACTATATTTATCGCCGATTCGTCAAACAGAGATCATCCAAATTTCTCGCCAATTGCTTGTAAGCGAAGCGGTTGAAGTCGAATAGTCTGATGACTAAAAAGAAAAATGAAAAAAAAAGAAGACAGATTTATTTAAAACGCACTTGTTTCAAATCGTTCGTTGGTCCTGTAAAATTCCTTGATGGGCCGTATCGGCTTCAGGGATGAGGGCGGGGGTTATTGCATCCATGAACTATAACGCATTTTTCTTTCTCTCTTTGCAGAACCTCATTCAACGGCACGTCGCTGATGTCGGAGAATCTGGAAAAGACGTGGAGCGGAACTTCCGGAGAAATCAAAGCGCTGTATTCACCGGACTATTTGGATCTGTACAAGCGACAGCTGTCGAAATTTGCCAACATGCTGTATAGCGATGGCATTGGTGACGTCATGGAGTGTCTCGAGGAAGCCGTGACGGTCGAACAACCTAAATACTCTTACGGCCCCGGGGCCAGATCTCTGAGAGCTCTGTCCTGGATATTGAGGAACCTGCCGAAACCTGTTTACGACCATCTCGTCACCAGAGACATGATGAAAAATGAAGTCGTACTGCAACAATCTCGATAACAGGCGACGTTTCTTTTCTTTGGACAAGTGATTAGCCTTCGGTTCAATAGATCTGTGTTCAAGTACTAACCGGTGCATTGATGTCTTTCTCCAGCCGTTCGGAATCGACTCTAGACTACTGTATAGGTCGCTATCTAATGGACACTGAAAGATGACCAAGGTGTTATAGTCACGGGAGTCATTAATCGGTATATCAAGGTCAACCCTTGCCGTAATGTCTAACAGAACAAGTTTTGATCGATGTAACTCGGATCATTTTCACACTCCTCTCGGGCATCTTACGTTGGTGACCGGTGGTCACTCACCAACGTAAGGCTAGTCCATTTCAAGGAATTATCCTGGTATCTAGATTTTGATTGTCAAAGATCACATCCATGCCAAATTTCTAAAGATATAAGCTGATCTCTCTCTCTCTCTCTTTACCGCAGTAGTTCTTTCGGCAACCGCGGCTTCATTGTCCTAGCGATTATTCACTCACGGCTCTCCCCCCCCCCCCTTGACGTGAAGGTTGCTTACGTCATCAACCACCCTTTTTGAAGATATGAAATATTCTAAGCTGCTGACGAGATTTTGCTGACGGGGGGGGGGGTCAGTGTTTTGCTGACTTTTGCTGACAAGGGGGGGGGGGTCAAAAATGGCTAAAAATCTACTTACGTAATACTTGAATGGCCCCTAATGTCCCTAATGCATATTTCGCATTTTAACAGAGGCCACGTTTTTGTGAGAATTGATGAAAGCGTGGATGTAGGACATGGAATAAATTTTACATTTGCGAATCGTCATATGTTTAAGAATCGTCCTACACTTTTAAGAATGCCGATTCAGCTTCAACTAATGAGCTTTATCTTACTCAAGGTCATACTCAGCTGTTTTTTTAGACTAACGAGACTATGTAAGTTTTTGCAAAAAAAAAAAAAAAAAAAACCGAACCAACAGCAGCTGAGACGACGCGTAAAATCTCCATAATGTAATGTAATACCAGCTCCTGCCGTATGTGAGTGTGTGTCGTCTAAAAATATACAGCACTGGCAGTCAGGGCCGGAATCAGAGGGGAAACTGCCCCGGGCAGCAATATTTAAGAGGCGCAAATTTCAGGAAGGAACAGAAACACTGTTCTAAAATCATCGAAGTTTACTGTGGGGTGGCAAAATCCCGTTTGCCCCCTTCCCCTCATAAACTTTCCAGGGCCGTCCTTACCAGACCCGGAGCCCGGCGCGAAAATAATAGCGGAGTCAGAGGTGTCTTGAATTTAAATAATATTCCGGGCGTCAAAAAAGCCTAAATATGCAAATGCATATGTGCATATGCATTTGCATATAATCCGGGCTCTACTTATTACTTTTCATTGCCCACGAATCAATCTTATTCATGTTCCTCCATATCGTTCTAATGTTTTGAAAAATTCTCTATTGTACCGATTTTTAAGATGGAGTAATACTGATGATGTATAGTTTTAAATTTGTATTTTTAATTTTGTGTAACAAATGTTTTTATCTTTATCTTGTATTCATATATGAAAACTGTAACTGGGCTTTTGCCCGTAGTTTGCATTTTTAAATAAATAAATAAAATAAAGGGAAAATGAATTAGCTTCTCGCCGATGACACCGTGCTTCTATATTCATCTACATCAAAGAATTTAAATACTCTAAATACTAATATAAATGAAGACTTATTCAGGATACGTAACTGGTTTCTGGCAAACGATACGGATATTAATATTAACAAAACTAAATGTATGCTTTTCAAATTAAAAGAGACTGACAATATTATAAACTTCTGAGTTCGCTCTAACATATCACGATAATTTCTGTCAAACGATAATAGTACTAACAAATTGTAACTGCCAACACTTCTAAGTCTCATCTATTAAATATCTTGGAATATATATAGACCCTAATCTAAAAAATGGAAAACCCATATAAAATTTTTTTTCAAATAAATTACGATTTTTTCTAAGCAAATTTTTTTACTCTAAAATTCAAAGTGAATAATAATTTTTCACTAACACTGTACAATTCCTGGATTCAATCTCAAATATAGCATGGGGGAGGAGACTATACCACTAAAATTAACGAAGTTTTACGAATGCAAAATAAATTTATCAAAATTTTATCTAATTTTAATGGAAGCATAACTTTGACTTAACAGTACAAACCTTAACATCTTATCCATTAGACATTTGTATTTCTATAAAATCTGCATTGCCGCTCACAAAAATCGAGTTCAGTGCAATAAACGCATTGTTATTAATCCCAGAGAAGACCAAATCAAATTTTAGTTATTCCTAAACCGAATGAAAATTATTTCATATAAAAACTTCGTTTATTTAGCTTTTAGCTTCAAAACAATACGATAAATTAGCCATCGATACCCAAAATGAAAAAAATAAATACTCCTTCAAAAAATTGTTTAAAAAATTCTTACTTTCCATTATTAATATTGAACAATATTTTTAAAAATGTCGTATCTGACGTCTTTTGGTGTTTATTTGTCATCCATTTTTTTTCACTCTAATTCGGAAATAACACTATAACGAGCCATGTTATATTTTTTTTAAACTGACGCTCCACATAATGATATTAATATTTTACGCCAAATTTATTTATTAATTTGTATGTTTCTTTTCAAAAATTGTCATCTTTATAAATCTAAGAAATTATAAAAGTATTAATGAAGACCGTTTCATTCATGCATGATGAATCGTATTTATATATGTGTGAATTATGTACATGAAATGAATTGTATATGCGCGGAAAAACAAGGGTATCCTTTGAAATGCGCGTAAACAATTTGTTTACAGGAAAAAAATTAACGAATATAGAAAACTTATTAGTTTTTCGAACTGATTAGTTTAGAAAAACTGAAGTTTTTCGGGTTTTTTTCGGCCGACGTGAAATACAGTTCGTTCGCACGAGTGGCGAACATTCTTAGAAATTGCGTTTGCGTATCTCTTTGTATATTACGTCAAAACACGTTCTTGTCCGCCATTTTATTGGTTTTTTTCTCTCTTTCTTTCAAACCGAGCACAACTCAACTCTACCGCCATGGGCAATTTACTACTCTGTAAGTTGTGCCGGAGGTGTAAGTGTTTGTACATTGTACCTAACAGCAAGGTTGTCTTAAGAGTATCATGGGCTCCCGGGTCAAGTGATTTTTCTGAGGCCCCACCTTAAAAATTCCACCGAAAAATTTAACTACTTCTCATCTTTCTGAGGCCCCTCTCTTCGTGAGACCCCCGGGCCGTGACCTGGTGGGCCCATGCGTTAAGAGGGCGCTGTCTAACAGTCTGAGTACATATCTAGTGTTGTGCGTGATATTTCAGTGCTGCCGTCTATATTTCAGAAGCGAATAAAGAGAGACGTATAGGGGAAAGCGAGATTATGCCATTACGTTAAGACAAATTTTTTTTTTTCTGACATTAAAATAACTGGAAAATATTTTTTTATATATTTAAACGCATTAATAGATCATTTATATACCTTTTGTTATTTTTGAGAAAAGTATATATGTAACTTAGATATATTAAAAAGGTAAAGTTTGTGCAAAGTGGCGGATTTGCCTCATATAGTTCGACGATTCCGCCATAAGCTAAATAGGTGTTTTTTTTTAAATTAAGTATATCACACATAGGGATACTCGTGCATAAAAACGTATGCTTATTACAAATTACAAAAAAGCTATAGCCCAGCAATTAGTTTAAATTCAGAGTTAAGTTGTCAAGTAGATGACAATATTAATAGGTCTATCAAGTCATAATAGAAAGTGAAAATGTTTATGGGCGTATGCAAAAATCACAAATGTAATTTTTCGGACTGTCGCATCCACTGTGTTCAGAATGAGCCCACTTTGAGCACATAATGAAGCGGTACCGAAGTCCGTTATTACCAAATTCTCCACGAATCACGCCATTTTCAACATTAGGATCAAATAAACCAACACAGCGTCATCAAGAACGTAACAAGTTCAATGGCGGTACTGACTGAAGCTTTCCGCGTCTCTCTCTAGGGCGGTGCCTAATAACTCGCTCGCGCCAAGCAACAACACGAAAGCCAGTAGAAGGGGGGGGGGGCGGATTTGTACCCCTCTACCCTAATGATTGAACATTTGTACCGGTTGTAGGCCTGTTGCCTTTGTGGCGAGAGACTTTTTAACGGAAAGGTCGGCTCGCATTCGTGCCTTGAAGTTGGGAACCACAGAATATCAACTTCAGCCGACCATTACTGTGACGCCAGTGGGGTTCGAACCCGGGACCTCGCGATGCGAGTTCATGACTATGACGACCACTATTAGTAGTTTTTGTTTCGCGTACGCCCCCCCCTCCCCCCCCGATGGCTCATACCGGGGGTATGCGCTAAAGAGGATGGAGATCACTGTTTTAACAGATTAACCGTGGAAATTTAGCCTAGAGTATCACAAATCCTAAAGCAGCCACAGACGAAACCATCTTACACTGATACGGGAGCATTTTGTGTGTTTTGTAAAATTACCAAATTTAAATATTTTATTTTCAGTTAAATTTAATTTTAGAAATGACCATTATCCTCTTACATCATAAATATTACATAAATATTAATAAGGTCTTCTAAGAACTTCCTGGGAGATAATGACGTACGCGTGATTTGTTCTATCAACACTAAAAAAAATAATGAGCACCCCAATAAAAAAAAGGCCAGTGACGAAGACGACTGAAGGTGTTCAAACGCACACAGCACGTGTTACGCGTTTTCAACACAAAGTTTCGATGATGATGTGGAGCTTCCTCATCAGAAAACGGTCAGATTATGCTTGAAGATAACGGTAGCACAGCTGAATGGACACCGGGAAATTGTAGTGTAATCACGAGCGAATTCCTTAGAACATTGTGATCTTAATCTCGATCTCCTCATAATTGAATGTAAACTCGTCAATTTCTTTTTTTGGTATTCTTATAATTAATGCCTTCAGCGTTTAATTTAATTAGATATTTATTTTTCCCACGTATATATACGTCGAGCATTTGAGCGGCTGACACACTGGTCGGTTTCGTACGATCGTTGTAACAAGCAAGGATGTTGTCCATGAGGGTGTTCGTGGTTTGCGCTGCTACCGTGCTCGCGGCCGTCTGCTTCACCGGTGAGTGCAATGCATATCGTAAATTTACTGTAACTGACACTAGTCTTTCGCGACCAACACCGTTTTAGGGGTGTACTCATATCTACAGAGACTCGCCGTGTCCTTTAAGACACGGCAAATATTGTTTGACAAGTGAACTTATTCATATCTATCGTATTGTGCCTGCTCAGGCGCAGACAGGCATTTTTATATTAAAGAATGTTAGCCATGTCTGATACGACACAGCTAGTGTCTGTAGAGGTGAATCCACCCTTACTTTTTAAAGAAGCCGGAGAGAAATTCAGAAAGAAAATTTTTTTTCTCTCCCCAAGATGTGAAGTGAGTGGTGTCCGGTCCTTCAATGCTCAAAGAATCAAGCACTCTCCTTCCCGCGATATATACGTACAGATTTTTTTCTCTATTTTATTTCATTGTGTAGCACTGAAAATGTCCTATGCTATATGTTTCGTTGGAGTCATTTCCGGCACGACCACCTTCCCTTGTAGCACTGACCTTAAATCACGTTTGTGACAAAGTCTGGTCGTGCTCGGTTCGAATTGCAACTCTTCAAAGAAGATAGCCCTGTCGGAATTGTTTTTCATGAAACTAAAAACCACTCCGTTAATACATAAACGGATACCTCGCTTGAACGGTTACGATAACCGATTCGTTGGGGGGTTCCGCGGGGGGGGGGGGGGTGCATGTGTGGTGTAGCAGTAGTAGGTAGGGGCTCGGGGATCCATGATGTTCTTAAGTCAGCCACCTCGTTGGGCAATTTGCCTGTTGTGGCGTTGTATTTGTATTTGTATTTGTATAAAATACTCCGGCAAAAAAAGCACTCCCGTAGTGACAATGTTTCCCGCTTAATACGATAATTTTATGGCGTCTTTATATACTTTTAGGCCGGGATTACACTATAAAAGTTTTGTAAAAGCTCTTTGATAAAACTCGAAAAATTCAACCAATAAGATTACCGGTTGCATTTGCTCGAATGTAACCGATGCGCATATTGGTTGAATTTTTCCAGTTTCATAAAAGATCTTTTATCAAAATTTTATAGTGTAATCCTGGCCTTTGACTTCGTCGTATCTTCTAGAGCAGGCGTCTTCAACCCGCTGCTCGAGAGCACCACGGTGCTCCTTGAAGCACCCATAGTGCTCTATGCCCGTGTCTGATTTCCTGCTCGCGAACACTTAATCCACATCCCGATTAAACACCTTGTACAAATTGCATATCAAGGATTAAAATCATTCTGATCTCATGCATTCGTATGCCAAACTTGCCGCGAGGGTATTCTTCTTCTGATGATCTTCTCCTATGCATTGGGGTGGAAGAAGAGATTTCCACACATAGTAAAACAGGAGGATAGAGAAAATGACTGGAGGGGGGTTCTGAAATGTAGGGGTGGGATGATGGTAACACATGGCGTGATCCTTCCGCAGAAGAGGGAGAGAAAAACAAAATAAGGGAGAAACGGATCAATCAGCAGATAGGGAAAATCAGCACATAGAGGTGAAAATAAAAACATGTTTGTTCAACTCCCGCACCTCGTTGAGTGGCGTCGTTCTGTCTTTTATCTCGTTTCTCGAGTTACGATTGTTTTCGTCACAAGTGTATATTATGCATCCCCGTACCTCTTGGCCGCCTCACTATGTGCACGGCCTTAGGCATCCTCTATCAAAAGTAGATGATATTCAAGCTACAAGCGAAGCTTTATTACTCCGTCGCTGTACATCGTTTGCAGAATTCATGAAAGGAGTTTTTATTATTTCTGTAATTGCGGGTCCCGGTGCGATCGCACCAGCCACACCCCCCTCTAAGGGTGGCTTTTAATCAGAACCGTTCTCCGCCCAGGAATCGTCTTCCTCAGAATATGGCACCCCTTTCTAATCTTACGTATTAACTTATAACCTTCCTGTCCTTCATAAGAAATAAATTCTAGAGGTCATGAATTTCGTTATTTTTTTTTTGTGATTATTTCAAGTTGATCTATTTACTTAAAATGTTAAAATGAACGAACATGTCGTGTTGTTGTTGTTTAAGCTGAATATTTATGATCTAAATGCTAGTTTTTTCCATTTTTACAGGAGTCTTCGCCGGTGGTAAGTGATAGCTCGTTTTTTGCTTGCTGGACATTCACGACAAAGGAATAAAGTGTGGCTATAATAATATTTCAGCACTGGAATTTTTTTGAGAAAAATAAACTGCAGTGCTGAAACGCATTTAGGGTCACACCTAACAGTATTAATGTTATTGGGTTCTCTTCTATTGTACTCTATGTCTCTTCTGGGATTCATTCACCTAATTTTCAATTTTGGAAAGGTTGGTATGCTCAGAATTACGGAAGAGTAGAATCAACTTTGCCCCAGAATATTAAGAAGTCCCCAACTATCGTAAGAGAAGTATCGTAATCCTATCAATCAAATACCACGAGCCTTTCTCGGGCTCACTACCACCGCATTGTAGATCTTGCCACCCCACATGCAACAGACACTCCGGCGTTTCGTACTTATGTAGCGAGAGCATTTACCATATGTTCTGACCATGAACTTGAAACAATCAGAGCGATTGCGAACGACACAGGGGTGTTCAGCACTAAGATCGTTGACAAAATTAGTAGAAAATTCATAAAACCAACAAGGGAAACCACTTCATGAAATGTCACAGAGAGGCCGCTAAAAGGAAGTGTAGTTATATACCTTACGATCCGATAGTCTCACTCAAGATCAAACCGATTCTTCAAAAAATTCAACCCACTACCCATAGATGAACCTACTAAAAAGTTAGGTTTCAAGCCCCCAGAAATATTACAACACGGAATAAGCAATTGGGGATTTGTTACATTCCATGTGGTGATTGCCCTTTTGCTTATACAAGACAGACAAGGAGGAGGAGCAAGGTTACATGAGCACGCTCGGCTCTGCATCAGGAATGTGAAAAATCGGCCATCACCGCCCACTGTTGGCAAGAGGGCCATAGATTTAAATTTCAGGAAGCGAAGTTCGTAGCCGATTAAGATTTCTACGAGAGGACACATGTATTCGAGACGTCAAAAATATATCAGTAAACGCCAATAAATCAACACCACCGACCGCAACGCCACGGATTAACTTCACTGCGAGCGGAAATTCTAAGAATAGACCAATTGGGTAGTCCATTCCACAAGCATTCAATTAGAGCGCTGCATTTTAGTCTTACACGCAGGCTCTCAGCTTCCTTCTGACGAAGAAGTTTGGAATAAACACATGTACTTTTTTCCCCCGCTGAGCAACCGAGAGTTTAGATTTGGCGTCCAATCCGAGTGGGATCCTCGGTCAGCGTGATAAGTGGTTAAATATTTTTTACTCTGAAGACGACACCCATTGTGTGTCGAAATGTATTTCCGACGCACAATTTGTTTGTGTATTTTTCGTGTATTCGCCTTATTCGTTGGTGACTTCTTAATATGCTTAGAATTAAGCCATGGATTAGGATTTGAAAAATTACTACTTAAGCCGGGTTTTCCTAGGAATAGGTTTGTTGCTCAGCGTGAACCGAATCAGACTATTTCGCGCAGACAGAAACGTGTTACATAATCACGCTACGCGTTTGTGTTTTCCTAGCGAGGCGCATCAGATCAGGGCGGCTATATTATCGTATATGGCTTTGGCATCAGCTACTCTGTCGTCTGCATGCTCCGGTTTGAAGGGAAGGGAAAGAAGACACACAAGAGTGAAGAGAACATCGGTAAAACCACGGCGCACGACGCATTTGACTCCTCCAGAAGCAGTCGGCCAATCATGCCCGACGTAAAGCGCTGTCGTCAGGCGTATTGCGCTCTGTAGGAAAACAGTCATGCTGCTTTTCTTACTGGTGAGTGGACGGCGTGTCGCGCTGGGCGAATCACGTTTCGCGCGGCACAGGAAACCTGCTCCTAGGAAAACCCGGCTGTACTGTGAATGAACCTATTTTCCTCTAGGAAGATTTTAAAGCAGGTGGTGGCATGAAGAGTCATGAAATGCCAAACTAAAGCAAAAACAGCTTTTGAAGTGAACAATCAGAAATTTTTTTTTTTTTCCCTCGACTTTGATAACAGAGGCTATAGCTCATTGAAATATAGGGTTTTGATTGTGGATACATACTGTGTGTCCCTGTCAATAGACTCTTTAGATTGCCCAGTAGCATGATACAAAAATAAATAAAATTATTAATTTTTTCTTATTGGTCGTGAATGTTTCTCGTGCATATATGTTGTGTTGTGTGTGTGACATCAGGGAGTGATAGGGAATAAACCGAGCAAAAGTATACATGAATGGCTTCCCCAAGGAGCAAACATGTACAATTTACTGTCAAAATACTTAAGTAAAAATGACTGCTCTTGGCCGTTCTAGGCGATATCTCCCGAACAAAAACCTTCAATGTCTTCAAATTTTCGTACACGGAGATAAGTACAGAAATAATGAAAAGTCACCAAAAATGGAGTGTGTGCACTGAATAATACTGCCGAGATTATGGCGTTTTCAAAAATCAAAAACCTGTCAAAATGACTGCTACCGTCGTTGTAGTGTTAATATTTGGGGCGAAGGACCCAAGTGGGTGAAGGGTTTCTAGCGCGGGTAAATACTTTTCTTGGGTGCGAAAAGTTATAGGTAACCACCATCTGTACATTATAGAAGTACAGGGATTATTTAATTATTTGTATCGCAATTTTTTGCAATATAATTTCCTTCCCTATTTTATTTGCTTAGATGGCGTAAGTATTATTGGCTATTTGCATACTCCAAACAGAGCTGAAATTGTGTCTGCATATGCAATAACGTGCTTACAAATAATAGTCATCACATGTGTAATCCATATACTACTCTATAATATAAAATCGCAAACTTGAAATATGCCCATTTCTATGGGGGTCATGCAAGTATTACGTCGGCATCGATATTGGGGAGGGAGGGGTTTCTGGGTTTGCTGACTTTTGATGACAACGGGGGGGGGGGGTTTGAATGATGCTTACGTCATCAACCACTCTTTATAAAAATATGTAATATTAGTAATGGGGCAACTTACTCGCTGTGCCGAAAACAAGAAAAAGCTTTGCCCAGTTTGTGGCCACCTGAACTAACATTCTCCCTATTGATAAGTCCACTACAGAGCCACTTTAGTGATCCCTAAATGCTCCACGGATCCTTCAAGTGATCCGGAAATATGTCCGGGCCGCTTCGCGCGTCACTCAAGTGATCCCTAATTATGCCGCGGATCACGTAAGTAACCTGGGAATGTGGTAACTGGAATGATGTAGAACTGCACTGGGGGGCCGCTTAAGTGCTCTAAAACTGTGCCACACGTCACTCAAGGGATCATCTCTAAATGTGCCATGGACCGTTTAAGCCTTCTGGAATCGTATCACGGGTCACTTGAGCGATCTGCTAATGTGCAGCTTAGTTCATTTTTACAAAATTAGGTTTGGAGTGGTGGGCCACATCGGATAACCCCGAGGGCCACATTTGGTCCGTGGGCCATGAGTTTAGCATATCGGTGGTTCCCAACTTCGAGGCACGAATGCGAGCTGCGTTCTTCCTGTTAAAAAGTCTCGCAGAAAAATCAGACACAACACTAGATACGCACTTAGACTGTTAGGTACACACACACTCACACTTTCGGCACAACTCGCCAGGTAGTAAATTGGCGATAGACCACACTGAGTTGTGCTCGGTATTAAAGAAAGGAAGAAAGAAAAGGGGCTTGGATTAGGCTTAAGGTTGGGCCTCAATGAATTGTCTTAAAGAGAAATTTTGATTTCTTATCCTTCAAATAGCATTGAAATTAACAGAAATTGATTATAGTAACATATATAAAGGTATTTTCTTGAGAAAATTTTAATTTTTTTTCATTAAAAAAATAAATTTTTGATCGTCTGGGGGAATACACGAGCCTCCCCTAACTCCCCCCCCCCTCCAACAACATACTTCTCTGATCCCAATATGCGTTAGGAAATGGAGGTAAGGGGCGGAGCTGACGAAATTTTGCTGACAAAGAGGGAGGGAGGGGGGGGGGGGTCAGAGTTTTGCTGATCGTGGGAGGTGGGGTCAAAATCAAAATGACTAAAAATTTGCTGACGTAAACTTGGTTCAAGTTTTCATTTAAAGCCTGAGAATATATCGGGAACCGTTTCACCCATCGGGACCAAGCAATGTGTATGTTCCGAGAGGCAGGGGCGTAGCCAGAAATTTTGTTCGGGAGGGGGGGGGGCACACTTTCGTTTCGGGGGGGGGCAAAGTGATAGAACAATAGATTTGGCCATCTTTTCCCCTTCTTTCGGTTGTTTTCTCACATTTCGGGGGGGGGGACCAGACCCTCCAAGTCCTCTCCCCTCGCTATGCCCTTGCCGAGAGGTATGTATATGTATATATCACCAGTGCTCCCGACACACAGTTTCCGAGTACCCAGGGTGGGGCATTGGACAGATACCTTCATGGGGAATTTGACAGGTTTCATTTTTCGAGGGGGCCCTTGATCAATCTCATTGTTTTCTTGTTGCTTTAACATTGAAAAATTTGCAATAGCAGAAGCCCGAAATAAATCCAGTGTGGGGCCCCACTAAAAACGTGTGGATTGGGCCCTGGGTCTTTGTTGGTTGAGGGACCTCGATTTTATTTGTTGGTAAAATGAATACAAGTGAAAATTTTTCGTCGACGTCCGACTAGCCTCCAGCTCGAAAGCATCTGTGGAAGTTGACAGGCTTCATTTCGGGGAGCCTCGGTTTTCATTCAACCTGTAAAATGAATACAAATGAAGTTTCTTCTTTTGTGGCCCTCACAGGGGTGAAAGTCTTACAGGGATCCAGCTTGTTGATCCCCCCCCCCTCCCCGGCCCATGGAGAAGTTGACAGGTTGAATTTCGGCGATGCCTTAATGGATCTCATTGGTTTTGGTTATTTCAGCAACTTGCCAAAGCAGAAGGTCGCTATAAATCCACTTACAAACGGAGTCCACCAAAAATCTTCGTATTGTCCTCCCGCTCCTAGGTTAGGGGCTTTCGGAATTTAATCATTGATAAAATGATTACAAATGAAAAAGTTTTCGTGACCCTCACGAGGGGTGGGGGTTGCAACAGGGCTCAAATCTAGTCTGGAGACCCCATAGAAAAGTTGACTCATTTCGGTGGGGGGAGGGGAGTTCTTGATGAATCACATTGGCTTTTTTTGTTGCTTTAACACTGTAAATTTAAACAAGATATGATGTGAAGAGAAAAGGGGAGGGGGAGTGACTATTTTCTATACGTTAGACCAGTGATTCCCGACGTGGGCGTTAACGCCCCCCTGGGGACAATGGAATGTTTCAGGGGGCGGTAGAAGCTACGGTATAACATAGGATACTATGGGTTAGATTGCGTTGGGGGGGGGGGGCGTTGGGAGAAAAAAATTTCTGAAGAAGGGGGCGATGGGACAAAAAATGTTGGGAACTATGCGTTAGACCATAGTTTCCCAAACTTTTCGTTCCATCTCGCTCCCCTTTTCAAAACTTTTTTCGTCTCATCGCCCCCATCATAAACCAACTCATAGCAGGCCAATCATTTGGGTGGGGGGGGGGCCGTTGCCTCGTTACCCCCGGGGAGGTAATATTGCCTACTTTAGGAAACACTGCGTCAGACAGATACTGCATAAGTACAGTCTGGGTACGACTGTTACTTATATAAATTTATATTTACTAAATATCGAATCATGATTTGATATTTGGTGCTCGTGTTACGGTCAATTTACAATTTCTATACTTTGACAATAACGTCGACTAAAATTATCGACGACGATTATCATTCGAATGTTATATGTAATCGTTTATTTTCAATTATTTTCTTCAGGAGGGAGTAAGTACTGGAATTTTGATCTGATGTTACACACTTCCCTGTAAAGACTTCGATGACTAAAAAATTCCGTTTGTGGCCCATTTTTTAGAAAGCCTAGGTGCTTATTCTGACAATTCGCTCATGATTCTTAGTTCATCGATAAGCATTAGTTAATTCAATTTGTGCTCATTCTTGCTCAGATTGTAAGTATTCGAAAAATATTTACCCACAGGAAAATATATAACGTATAATATGATAATAATAAATGTTGTTCTTCAAATGCATTTTTATGAACGAGCAAAAACGTTAATTTCTAACGTACAGATTGTAAGTATATCTTTCTTTGTTTACGGGGCAATTTACGTATGAAAATACGTTCCCTTTCAATTTTGCGTACACGTTACAGCCAAAGCCCGGAATCTGCCAGTTCGCTAATTGGCCAACTTGGTTGTGAATTTACCCGCTTATGTCCGAATTTCGGGCTTTGGCCGGCGAATTCCGGAAAGAAAAGGCATGCTTTGCTGCACTGCTATTTGGCATATTTTTTTCGTGGCAGTTACGTCCACGTTAGTTAGCTATGTCAACCCGTCATATCGCAGTCACGATGCGATAATAATTTTTTTCCCCCGAAATTTGACAGAGAAAACACTACATGCCTATATCTACTCTATAATTAAAAATCACAAACTCGAAAAGGGCCTGTTTCTAAGCCACCGAAATTAGTGACAATTTTATGTTACGGAAATGGGTGACGTTTTTGTGTTACGGAAGTCGGTTACGATTTTGGGTCGGTTTTCATTTAACTCTAGCATATATCGGGACCCATTTGACCCATCGGGACCATGTTATGTGCATGTACCGAGAGGCTCCCACATCCTAAAGCAGGGCCCCTAGGCCGGAATTTAGTTGGCGAGCCCCCAAACCAGCTTTTCAGGGGGCCCTCTGTGGTTAATTTATAGTGTGAAAAATCAAAAAGTGATAAGAATCGTTCCGGCCCCTGTCAGCCCTGCCCTTGTGGGGGGTCATGCCGAGAGGTACGTATATGTATAATATATATATAACACCAGTGCTCCCAACACACAGAGTCGGGGTACCCGAGGGGATTGCACGTATACCTTCATGGGGAAGTTAAAAGTTTTCATTTCCAGGGACCCTTGATCGATCTCATTGTTTTCTTGCTGCTTTAACGTTGAAAAATTTGTGATAGCGGAAGCCCAAGATATATCCAGTCTGGGGCCCCCATAAAATTTGCGTATTCGGTCACGGATAGTTGCGTGGGTGGGCCTGTACTTTATTCTTTGGTAAAAAACGAATACAAATTAAAATTTTTCATGGCACTCGCAGCGGGGGATGACCGACGAGCTTCCAAGTCGGGGGTCCCATGTTTACAAGTTTCATTTTGGGGGCCCTGGATGAATCTCATTCTTTTCTGTCGTAGAATTTGCAACAGCGGAAGCCCGAGATAGAGCCAGTCTGGGGCCCCACTAAAAGTATGCGAATTGGTGTGACGGGTAATTGGTTGGAGGCCCTGAATTTTATTCGTTGGTAAAACGAATACAAATGAAAATTTTTCTTGGCACTCGCAGCGGGAGATGACCGACAAGATTCCAAGTCGGGGCCCCATGTTTACAGGTTTCATTTTGGGGGCCCTGGATGAATCTCATTCTTTTCTGTTGCAAAATTTGCAACAGCGGAAGAACGAGATAAAGCCAGTCTGGATTCCCCACTAAAACTCTGCGTATTGTGTCCCCGCTACTGGATGTGGGGCCCTGTATTTTATTCGTTGTAAAATTGATAAAAATGAAAAATTTTCGTGGCCCCTCACAGGGTGGTGTCCGACAAGCTTCCAGGTCAAGGCCCCATGAAAATGTTACAGGTTCTAATTCGGGGCCCCTGGATGTATCTCATTGATTTTTGTTGTTTAACATTGTAAAATTCGCCACACATCGGTAGCCCGAGATATATCCAGTCTGATGCCCCACTAAAATTCAGCGAATTGAATCTGGGGACCCCCATGGGGAAGTTTTCTGGGGGTACTTGATGAATCTCATTTGTTTTTTGTTGCTTATTATTGTAAAATTCGCTTCTTCAGGAAGGGTGCTTTCACACGTTCCTTTCCATAGCACGCTCATGAAGTGGGACGAAATGAACAAGATATGTTGTGAAGGGAAGTGGTGGTGGTAGGGGGGGGGGGGGTTGTCGCCAAAGGTGGCAAGGGGGGGCTCTCCCCCCTAGTTAATACATAAATTTCTTTTTTTCCTTCAAATTTCTTTCTTTTTTCCCCTCTCGCCACATGGAGTTAATCCTATACAGCTAGTATACAGGGTGTCCTGTAAGCGCTAGAATTTCCTTTATCTCATCAACCGTCCTCTTCGTAGAGGTACGATTCCAATTCGAAAAATGCTCAAAAAGCGTTCAAAAATCACCTCGTACCAGTTTTGGGAGTGGAAATACAGTATACCACAAAATAAAAAAATTTAATTTTTATGCGGTCCCCTTGTGCTCTAACTTCCAATTAGAAAGTTGATGTCCTGTCTCCCCTGATGTTAACAAAAAAGTTCCACGCTCCTAAGTGCAATATTCGCACTAAGATATTTGAATTCAAAAATCGGAGAAAAGTTATGAGAGAACAGCAAAATCTTACGGACACGAAGCTCTTTTTCCCTCATTTATGCTGTCCTATCCAAACTTTTCTCCGATTTTTGAATTCGAATATCTCAGCGAATATTACACTTAGAAGCGTGGAAGTTTGTTTTTATTGGCATCGGGAGAGACAGGGCAACAACTTTCTAATTGGAAGTTCGAGCACGAGGGGACCACATAAAAATTTAGATTTTTATTTTGTTACACATTGTATTGTCACCCTCAAAACTAGTAAAGAGTAATTTTTGAACGCTTTTTGAGTATTTTTCGAATTGGAATCGTACCTCTACGAAGGGGACGGTTGATGAGATAAAGGCCGTGCTAGCACTTACAGGATACCCTGTATATAGCCATATATCACACGTTGGCTATGAAAGGAAAAAAAAAAAGGATTTGACGCCTACCGGATCGTCTTACATCAGCACATTGAACATCGGCCTGGGATCTCCAGCCGATTCGCCGGCCGAAGCCCGAATCATATCTGCAAATTGGACTTGCAATGCAACGATATTTTTATACTGCGAAACGGGGAAGAAAAACGAATTCACATGTTTTAATGCAACAATATAAGTTACTTAAAAAATTTTTTCGTATTTCAAAAAGTTCCGATTCTATGGGCACCTGCTGTAAACAATGTAAACGTATCCTTATTCAGCCCGTAAGTACTTTATCGCTTACATCTAAAAATCGGTGTTTAGATTGTTTCGAGCTCATATGTTCATTTGATTAACGTTTCTGTATAACTAAGATTCATGTTACTATACATACACCAGAGGTATTCAACCTAGGGGCTCATTGACTCGTTGGAGCGATTGTGTGTGTGAAAAGATGAAAACTTTTCCACCATAACGAACAAAACGGTCAAACTTGCTTCTATCTTATCGACCCCCCACACTGAAATTTAAAATTGTCTACGTTCATTCAAGGAAGTAATATAAATAAAAAAAATTTATACCAGTTACCCATTATAGGGCTGGGGGAGGGGAATCTGCCTAGTTCCATTCAAACTGAAAATTAAATTACTGATAAACTAATTACTTAATTACTACTAAATTACAATACGTACAATGTTCAATAGATGACACAACAAACACGAGCACCAGAAATCAAATCGCGGAATTATTATTTTTTTGTAAAAAAATGGTATATATATCATTTGCGTTAGACTATTTTTCACCGTTTCATAACGATTTCATAAATGTTTTTTCGTAGAACGTAAGTATTAATTTCATCCTGATATTTTGGGACAATGGCTTTAGACAAGATTTGTTTGAGTGCGACAGTGCCTTGGTGTTGGCAATGCAGATTAGTGCTTTTATCTCCTGGCATAGGCGTAGACGCCTTTATATGCTGTATATAAAGTTGCTCTAGCATAGGCTAACTCGCACTGAACTCTGTTCGTCGTGGTTTTGCTTTGCAAGTCTCCGTGTTCTTTTCCCTTCCTCTTTTTTTTTCTTTCTTTCTCCGCCTCCTCACACCCACTCACAACTCGGTTCCGACTGCTTGGCCATACAAAATCAAAGGCATTCAACGCTAGCTCTTCCTCCCGAATCCATCGTTGGTAGAGTTTTCCAAGTTTGGCGTTCGTCTAGTGCGCGTTGCTTGGCTGGCGATGAAATATTTTGACAAACTTACAACTATACTTTTCGAATGTCGAGTGAGCAAGCTCAGACACCTGCTAAACTCCTTGCAGAATACGAAAAGGTATCGCCTTGGCTTCCAACCGACAAGGGACTTCATATATTCAAGGACTTTCATATTCTGATTTGTGGTGGTGAAGGAATTTTTAGAAGTCTGAGGCCTTTTTCTGATCCAGAAGATGGCGTCAGTGCTTATACTGCCCTGGTTATAAGGACTTGGGTGCTTCTTTCGCCAGTTTTTTTCCCACAATTATTGCTGTATTAGATAGAAATTGTTGATGACAATTCCGGTGGAAGTTATTTTGATTTGCGAATTCCCTATGCAGTTGGTGAGTAGTTCTTTCAGTTGATCAAGACGATAACGGGTTCATTCAGTGTAAAATTTCTATAATAACCATGTAGTTAATATGTTCAATGGTTATACTATACATGAAGCACGCACGTCAGTCTGTCAGTAACCAGAGCCTCTCAATTTTACTGCTTTTGAATTTCAGGTCGGGGGTGTTGGTGACACTCTTGGAGATATGGTGAGTAATATTTGCGCACTGAAATTTCGATAGTGATTACACTTGATGTTGCGTGTTATACTTTTTTGATGCATCATAAATATAGTGTCATTCGTTTAAAATAATAATAATAATTATTATTATTATCTATTTGCCCACAGGCCGGCAATATTGCCCAGGGTGTGAAGGATCTCGTGAGTATACAATCCTGGTTATGATCATTAGCATTATCTACCCATTGACCACTTTCAAATACGTACATTATATCACCAAAAGTAAGCGGTCATGTTTGGAACTAAAAGTAGCACAACATGTAGCAAAATCAAATGCATATAGTTAGAGTCATCTTTGACTTGAATGAGTGCTTCAACTCTTCAAAGAGCTACGATAGCCCATTATTACATGATGTTTTCAGCAGGGTCTGTCAATACCTTCTAAATATCTAATCGATATGTAGTATCTAATCGGTATCGGCCGTCTCAACATTGCCATAGACTCCCAGACAAAGAGACATTCTGGTACCTTTGACCATGCTGGAAGTTCACGGTGGAAGCCTGAATGATCAAAAGACTAGGCCCTTTCCTACACAAATATGCTTGGAACCACGACATATTGTGGTAAATCGGTGTATTTTAATTGTTTGAATATTTTTGGCAATATAATGTACAAAATTATACTCTCTTATGAATATGTTTGTTAACATTTATATCATCGAAACTTATTCCATTTAAAACGTCGTTTTGATTTTCAAGTAACTCTTTAGTATCATGTACACTATCTGATCACGAGTGTTCTTTCGATATTCCAAGTTATCGGCCCACGCAGCAGGAATTAATAACGAGTGACTTCACCTTTTCAACTGCAATCGCAGCTATAGCTAGTTGGAAACCCCAATGCCGACTTATCCGCTGTTTTTGCGAAAAGTGTGACGTCAATATTATCGCCAACAACCAACAGCTGTTCCCGTTTTATCCAGTTTTTCCCACCATTAGACGTCAATTTGAACAGAAAAATAACAAACTAACCGTGTGGTGACTCGGTCCATCTCCTACGGGATTTCTGACTAAAGTCATTAACCGGGAAACATATTTTCAATATCTTTAAAATGCTAATTGCTTTCAGTTCACCTCAGAGGTACTCCGAAGTGCCTTAGGGGCAGGGCTCTAAGCAGTCAAATCCGATTTCTGGATAGTCATTTCACTCGATAGGATATAGATCAGGGTAGAGATCTTGGAAACGCCAGGCTGGCTCATTCGGCATATTTGCATGAACTGTGACGTCAGTACCATCGTTACAGTCGACAACTATTCCCTATGCTTTTTTTAATGAATAGACGTCATTTTGAACAGAAAACTCGTTTTGCCACTCGAAGATGAAGGACGATGAGTCCTCTTGGTTTATTCTAAGTGCCTTAGGGGCAGGGCTCTTAAGCAGTCAAATCCGATTCCTGGGTAGTCATCTCAAGAAACCAGCTGCGTACGGTACGACGAGTCACGAACAGTATGGACCTAAGTATAAAGCTTTCCCCGTTTTCTTCTTATCGGTCGCAGGTCCTTGGCTGTACTTCAAATGCTATTTCGGGGCGAAATAACTGGGTTCTACACTCCCAAAGAAAAACAAACAGTTTAGCCCCGTTCACATGTGCAATAAAACATCCCGGGGAGTTCCCGGTAACGGGGATTTTCGCTACAACCCGTTCACATGACGTTTAGTTTATGCCGGTAATCATCCCTCTTCTTTCCGGAAGTCGTCACGGGTTACGTGGGTTGAACGGAAGTGATTGATTCAAGATGACTGACGAAGGAGCTTAAAGTAGTTTTCGCGGCGCAAAGGATTATGGGAGAGAAGGTCGGTGTCGACCACCAATCCACCCCAAGAAAGATGGGCTTTTTTTGATAAGCTTCTCTCCCACGTTTTTCTTCCCTACGAGGGGAAAAAAGTTGTCATGCCGGTAATTATTACCAAAGCGACCCCCAATCTTGCACATGTGAACGGGGCTTTATTTCATTTTATTATCCACCTTCCCCAACAAAACCGTCATGTCCCTCCGGTACAAACTTCCACACGATCCTTCTTCCCTTTTCGAATGTCTGTTCTTCTTCCTCGTGATCCCCTGTTTCTCAAAGGCTTTCTTCCACTTCGTTTCTCCTGAAGCTTACAACCTGAAACAGAAAAGGACCTTTCGTTGCACTTTTGACACAGTGTGGGCAGGGTAGAGAGTTGATTGTCCGTAAAGTATATGATGCTGTGGCTCAGGAACCAAAGGGCCGGGGGAACCGACAGCCATATAGTCAGTGCCGTCTCAACGCATTGACCCACCCGGGCACGGCCCGGGGGCCTCAAGAGAAAAGTGGCCTCACAAAAATGAAATGTGGTTGAAATTTCAGAGAATTCGCCACGTAGGGCTTCAGAAAAATCATTTGGCCTGGGGGCCCACGATGCTCTTAAGACGGCCGTGCATATAGTTACTAATTAGGTCCACAATATTTCATGGGTGTGCCCGGATACAAATGATCAGGTAATGTATGTACATATGTGGATATACATGATAATGTATATGCCACTATCATTCCAATTGAAATTACACAGTTCCAACCGATGTTATTGTTTTTGTCATGCTAATGTACTATTTCCTGTATTGATTATCAATCCAGGGCGTAAGTATAATGACTTCACTAGTTTTAATTAATTCACGTTCACATTTGTCGTGATTCATGTTGCTAATTAAAAGGTGTTTGGGTGAACCAAAAAGTCACTAGGCTTTTCGGAAATTCGTAAACTATCGAACAAAATTAATGATTGCGTACGTGGTTTGCGGCAAGATATCATGAATTTTGGATTTTATATTGAAAAAAATAGCTGTCCCAGAGTTTCTGAACTTTCAAGACAGAGCCACCGTTAGGGATGTGTGACAGGTGTGGTTACACCGTATATCAAATATATTATATACGAATACGAATACAACGCCACAACAGGAAAAATGCCCAACGAGGTGGCTGAGAAACTTCTTACTTTACTTACTTTACTTTATCTTACTTATTACATCTTACTCTTTCTAACGTGCGGCTGAGTTAGGACAAGGTTACCAGATTTATCGCCGATTCTCAAGCACAAAAAATGTTTAAGAATTTACAAATATATTGAAGGTGATTTTGAGCAAAATATAAAAATATATCGTTACAGATACGTTGCTGTGCCTTCGAAAAATATCGTTATAAATGGAATTATAGTAGTAAGGAATATCGTTACACACATCGAGAGTTCAGCATTAGAGTATAGGCAATTCCAAACAAGATTTGAAAACATAACGTCGTGGAGGGATTTATCGTTGTAGCGAGGTTTCACAACGTCGATTGGATATAATGATACTATACTGTTAGTATATATATATATAATGATACTATGGGGGTAATTTCTGTTTCAGAGAGGTGACATCCGTGGAGTCTGGAATCAAGCCGTAAGTCGCTTTTGTCTCAGTTCGATCACGTGATTCGCGAACTAAATATGAATTAATGTGTGCGGTTTAAAACAATGCCATAAAATTTAACTTATCTCATTACAGTTCGGTGCTAAAGAGAAATATCCTTCCGACACCTCAAGTGGCAAGAAACAAAGAGGAGGAGGAGGAGGCGGAGGCAGCTACTACTACTACGATGTAAGCATAATCCGTTATTATCCCACCCTTAATCTAAATTACTATTACAACCTAAAATCCGTTAATCGTTTTTAGAGAACCACCTAAAAACGTACTAAAATAATTCTCGAAGGGAGTGGACCCTTTCTCATAAGGATCCAGATTAGGCATCTTCAACGTGTTACTCGCGAACACCACGGTGCTACCCTGAAGCACCCAGAGTGCTCGACTTTCGTGTCCAATTTCGTGCTCGCGTGAACTTGATCAACATCAACGTCCTAATCAAACACCTTGTACAAATTGCATTCATTTTCGGGCCCCATACTTCACGAGTATAAGTATAAGCTGTTACTTCTACCCAGTAGATACAATAGCACCAGATCTCGTCGTCATGAATTCTTACATGGGCATGATTCAACCCCCCCCCCCTCCCCAGGTCATGCCTGGATGAGCCCATGCATTAAAATGGTCCAGGTTCTATGGTATAGGTCTGCCTGGAGATTGTGAAAGTAGTCATATTTTTCCCCTCACCATATCTCGTTCAAGAGCTTTAGCTCTTCCCAGTCGATTCCACCCCCCAGTTCTCCGTGGGCACCCCCCCCCAGCTACCTGTTGTGGCTCCCCTTTCACTTGATTTTCACCCCTGGCCCCTTGGAATATCCCAGGACGAAAAGGAGGGTATGTGGCCCCAGGTTAAGAATAACTACCTTATACAATAAACATAGGCGGAAATAAACTTGAAAGTCTGGGGGATGGGGCACGATGATAATTGCTGATTGACATGATGATGATTGGTGATGGACATGATGATGATTGGTGATGGACATGATGATGATTGGTGATGGACATGATGATGATTGGTGATGGACATGATGATGATTGGTGATGGACATGATGATGATGATGATGACGTCAGCTTATTATATAGTATGACTCCCCACTCTTCCCGTATCTCCACCCATGACAATGAATTTGAGCAATCCATTTGCAGATGAATAAAAAGAATTGGAAGGACGGCGATTGTGTGCTTGGGGAAATGAATCGGCAATAAATTACCTAAATGGGGCAATGGACCGAAGTGCTGGTGGCCAAGGTGGCAACCACGGATTCAGAAGAAGACACCCCCTCCCCCAAGAACAAAAAATAATGTTTTTTTTGGGGTGTAAAATGCGGGATTTTTAGGGCCACGCAATGAAAGTACGACCTTCACTCGTTCAATTTTAAAGGTCATTAATCATTTGATTCATCGATCGCTATTCTACAAATTTCCGATACAAGTTGAAATAAAATTGCAAGTTAATTAAAAATGTGAAAGATTTCATTTTACAATATATACATATATATGATCTCTTGCTTTTTTTTCTAAAATAACAGCAACCTGTAAGTATTATTATTATTATTACGATTAATCCCACAAGTTACGGATGAAACGTTTATAACATACGGGGCTTTCAAACTCAAGTTCCTTTTATTTTCGGATTCGTTTATTTTGCATTTCGCAATTTTTCATTCTTTTTCAATTCAGCAATTCCAATGAAAAATTGACGAACCGAATTCATTATTTTCAATGAAGAGGGTAAGTGCTCGTGTTTCAATCATTATTTACACGAATGGGGTCTCAAAAACAAATGGTACAATAAGCATACCAAGGCACCTTCAACCGCGATCTTTGGCGGGGTTCTTACCGTTGGGAGTTTTCCAATGGCTTTTATCTGGTTTAGTGAGGAAATGTTTCCCAAAGTGTGGGTGATATCGCCCCTCGCTAGGTACCGTTTCATCCTAAAATCAAAATAATGACGTTTCATCCTCAGTATGATAAAGAGGGTGTCTCGTTCTTCTCTTCTCTTCTCTCATGGGCCCTTTTTGTTTCTGTTCTACCCCGTTCTAGCCAAAGAATAGAGGACTTCATTATTTAAAATTTAGATATTCCTGCTGAAGAGTAGACCAAAATTGCGTACCGATGACAATTCGCGAGCACCGTGGTGCTCTTCAAAGTAATAAGAGTGTGCTCCGAATGCGGCTGATTCTATAATCGCCAGAGAAAGATCGATACCCGTATTAAACAATCATCATTCATGGGTCACATTTTAGGCATATGAGTATATAGGTTATACTTACTCAACTTATGGCCCGCTCACCAAATGTGGCCCTCGGAGTCATCTGATGTAACCGCGACCTCTAATGTAATTTTGTAAAAATTAACTAGGCGGCACATTTTCAGAACAATCACGTGACTCGCGACACGTTTTCAAACAAGTGAAGTGGCCCCACACTCTCCTAAAGGTTAAGAACCCTTGCCCTAGGTGCTCCTCTTCTAATGATGGACATGCACATGCAATTCCCAGCGGTGAATTTTCCTTAAACTGGCTGATTCAGCCACCATAAATTGCAACGACACACCGTTCGAGAATCATTTTTGATGTTACGAAGGTGTATGAAAGATATTGTTCTGGAATAGAGAAGTTTATATCTCTACGGTCTCTATTCATATTAACAGCCTGTAAGTAATATTCGATATTATTGAAATTCTCGCACACTTTGTAATAACTCTAACACGTGTGAAATTTTTCTGTAGTAAATTCAATTTCCACAACCATCTTGTGGTTTGATTACTTTTATAATATCTTTGATAATCTTTAAATAATGAATGAAATTCATGAACGCACAGCGTGTAAGTACAACATGATTGTGTATAACATTTTTATGACTCCTTCATATATTATAGAGAAAACATGAGCATATACAGGGTGATTCAGAAATATATAAACATTCTGAAGGGAGAGAATATCTAAAAAATAAAATCACATTTACACATGACGGAAAACCTCACCAGAAGGTAGCGCTATTCACTGTTTCATTATGTTTTTACAGTTTCATGTTCTCTGCTTTCCTTCATAGTTTTTACATAGAGTTACGGACCACCCTGTATGTTTATGTGCATACATATTTGAACACGTATACACTTTTATACGGAAGAGTTACGAAATAAGATTGATATGACTTGAATTATATGCGTACCTTTGTGATCTATTAAATCAGCGTGTAAGTATATTTGAGTATATACAAAAGGAATATGTCCATACTAATGTTTTAGGCCTAATTAGACAGTTATTTCAAATCGATGCGTCATCAGGTCTACAACGGTACAAAACTGCAATAACTACACTTCACTCATAATTTTAAAAATAGATGGAAGCACTGAAAATTTCACGCACTACATTAAATACGCACTCAGACTGTCATTTGAACATGCAACACTTCCGACTCAATTCATTCGGTAGTCAATTGCCCATGGCGATGGTTGTGGTCAGATTGAAAGAGCGTAGCCGTCGTGTCACAAACCCAGCTTTGGTTCAGAGTACCGACCACGTATTGCCATAATCTCCCCGATCATTGGCTCTTCACTAAAGGAGAGCCGTTACGTCTTATGTACTTAAAAGAATACTGATTAACATTTTTTTAGTTATTACTAAATATAGATTATTTTGTACTTCAAAAGAATTTTAGTTGCCATCAGAGGAAACTTATGCAACTTTTCAATACTATATTTACAGTACAGACGCGTAAGTAAAGAGTTACTTATACACTTCTTTCTTTATTTCGTTATCACTGCATCATTGAGAAAAATGCGTCAACTCGTTACATGCGATTTGTCCAAATCGGAAAAATAGTTGGCGGCACATGAAAAAAAATTCTCGCCCAGCTACGAGGCAAATATTGGTTAATTGTTGACCAGATTTAGAAATCTCTGAAATGAAGACGCTCACGCATGCCCTCCCTATTGGCAACGTCACTTATTTCTGCTTACAACTGATGACGCCACTATACTGTCCTGGAGAACAACAATAATTGTCCAACCGAAACAGAGCTGCCATGCCTCTAACCATCATACCTAACTCACCCTAAGCACCTTTATAGCCTTAGGGTTACGATGAGTCCATCCATTTATAACCGGGTGGACTCCTCACCCTCCATATTAGAACGGCGATACCAGTCTTTTTGTTTTTAAATCTATTTGAAAAAATATAATTTCCGATATCTCTCTCTCTTTACATGTGTTGCCATCGGCATAACCTGAACATGATCTCTACATGGGACAACTGCGAAATTTGTAGAGTAGCCCCATAATTTTCACAGCGCTTCCGAAAATTACCATAATATATATACCGTATCTCTTCTAATGAAAGTTTTTTTTTGACACTAGTCTCGGGTCAAGGCATTTTAAGAGCGTGTAGAGGTTTTTTTTTGTAATAGTCAATCATTGATCGATACTCACATTTAAAGCATGAGCTGTTTTGTGCTGGACTAGCAGACCCGCTTTTACCAGATACGGAGCCAATCTTAAAAATAATCGCACCCTCCCCCCCCCCAACTTCAGTTCTGTGGTCCAGCACTCAAACTTGAAACTTGTCTCTGCTTCATAGCATAAATAAATCAACTATGCCTAATTTATTTCATTAGAGAGTAAGTATTATGATTTCCTTTTGTTTAGAGTGTAGCATAACCTAATATTGATAATACAGGATGATCCAAAAGTCAATTAACATTTAGAAGTTCAGTAATTTACGTAGAGGGATAAAATTGACACATGCTGTGGAAACGACATGGGATTTTATTGAAATCTGAAAAAAAAAATTACAAAAATGGTCAACAGACGGCGCTGGACAGACTGTTAACCTATCTTTAATTGATATATATGAATTAATCTTTGCTAAAAGATGCATTGTAATCCTGAATTCTTGCTTTTGTTATCAGATGAAGCGCCATCAGTTGCCCATTTCTGTTATTATTTTTTTAAGGTTTCAATGGAACCGATATCGTTTTTCCAGCCAGCATTTGTATATCAATTTTTATCCCTCTTCCATGAATCACTAAACTTCTCCAAATGTTGACTGACTTTTGGATCGACTCTAAAACTTCGAAACACACACCTCTTCGCTACACCAGAGGTTCTTAATTAAAAGTCCACGGACCCATTTGAGGGTTCCTTATAAAGACTTCGGGGAGGTTTGTGAAGTTCCTCCCGCACCCTGTTTTAAATTAACTTACTTGTAAATAAATGAACTCCAAAATATCAATCCGATTTGAATTTCATTTATTAGAGGGTAAGTGTCAAATATGCATTTCTGTTATGCTGATTGGTGGTATGTATGACAAACATCCAAATGGGGGGGGGGGGGGAGGCGTTCAGTTTTTATCACCCACGGCTTCGTTCGCTGGATTTGGTAATATCCGGAAATTGCTCCGCGATGATTTCTTCCATTTTACATCTGAATCCCTCGTGACCCCCCCGGTTTTTAGGGGTGAATTTTTAGAAATCCTGTCTTAGTGAATCTCTACATTATGAAATATATTACGGACCAAATTTCATATTTATGACTTAAGCAGTTTCGACTGTCTGCGTGATAGTTCTCTTCTTTACCTTTGAACACTCCCTATGACCCTCTTGGCGGTCGAATTTCGAAAAACTCCTTCACTGACCAAGTTTCATATTTATAGTTTCGGCGGTTTCGGTTCGGCGGTGACGAATCAGTCAGTCAGGACATGTTATTCTATATGTATAGATTGTACTATATGCTATCCTATGCCACAGTATAAAATTTTACATATTTGTATAAAGCTTAATTTTTTTTTTTTTTTTTTGCAAATTTTCAAAAAAAAGTATTAAAAACCGCTTGAGCGCATTATAAAAAGACATGACATCAATAAAGTTGAATAAAAGTTGATTAAAATAAAGGAAACTGTTCAGTTCAGATAAAATGAT
The DNA here is from genome assembly GCF_987345545.1 of Pholcus phalangioides. Lineage (NCBI taxonomy): Eukaryota > Metazoa > Arthropoda > Arachnida > Araneae > Pholcidae > Pholcus > Pholcus phalangioides. Next base: position 31,941,495 of record NW_028301603.1, read on the forward strand.
GAAAACGATTCGACATCCATTCATATTTATGTTTTATAAAAGTCTTAAACATTTAATTTTGAATAAAGATTGAGTCTCGAGAGAAGATCTTAATTTTTTTTCATTTTGAATAATTTTTTATTCAATAACATTGATTTCATGCAATTTTATCATGCGCTCAAGATGTTTTTAATGCATTTTTTTTTTCATTTGTAAAATTTTAAGTACCAAAAACATGTGTGAAATTTTTTTACTGTCATAGGAAAGCATACACTCTCAAATATAATGTATATGAGGTAAAAATTTGAAATAAATCACTGGATAAATAATATTTTTAATAATATTTCTACATAAGAAAGTTTTTACCATGTAAAAAGGTAGGAGACTCTTTAAGTAAAAAAAACGGGACATTTTTATGAAACAGTCGGGACGGCTAAGATCCCATAAAACCCGGCTGGAATGTCCCATGAAACACGGTTCATATGCTCACTCTGACTATGACAAATATTAATTTGTATTTTTTCATGATTACATAATTAATTTTCATAAATAATTTTTTTGAATTATTCATGCAATTAAATCCCGTGATCGATTATGCAGCGTGTAAGTATAGCTTTACGTATTCCAATATTTCCTACATTCCTCGAAGACGTTTGTATAATATAAATAAAGGATGTTCCAAAAAAGCATGCACAGACTCAGAGGCGGATTTAACGGCGGGCGCACCAGGAGCAAGCCCAGGGCCTCCACTTGTAAAGGGCCCCAGAAAACGCAAGCTTCACACTTTTTTATCTAATTTAAGGGGCCCGGTATTTTCTTTTGCGCCCGGGGTCTCGACCGACTTTAATCCGCCACTGCACAGACTTATAGGAGAGCTAGGGTGCATAAAGACAAATGAAAACCTCAAATGGAGGGTCACGAACGCCATCTTGGAATGCTAGCGTTTAGCGATGAACATAATGAAATGCTTTTTATTGTCCAAGAGACATTTGTAGAATGCATTGACTAGGTGTTGCTCAGATACGTAATCGTGGACACCGACGCACGTTCGAAAACGTCGCACATTAGTCAACCGTGTGCATGTTCGCCAACCAAGACACAGCAGTGGATCCGGGTCCCCTTAATAATTTCTGAAAAATCAATACAATGCACCTTCCCTTTCCTGCGAACCCGCTTGAGTCCCGTATATACCGGACGACCAGCCAGTGCCGTCTTAACACATGGGCCCACCCGGGTATGGCCCGGGGGCCTCAGGAGAAGAGGGGCCTCACAAATATTAGATTCGGTTGAAATTTTCTAGAATTTAGGAGGCAGGGCCTCAGGAAAACCAATTGGCCCGCGGGCCCATGATGCTCTTGAGATGGCCCTGCGACCAGCAACTTTTGGCCCTCCTAATGTTTTCTTCATGTCAGCGCCTCTGGCTGTAGGAATATTCCCAGACTTCTTTCTGTTTCCGCATTTATTTTTTACAGTTTAGTTTCAGAGCTGAAAAAATTATTGTTGTGGCCGTTTTTTTTTTGGTTTTTTTTTGTTAGTGAGAATCGTGGCGCCATCTATTATGAAAATTGAAAAAGTGACGTCAGTAAGGGTACATGCGCAGGCATCCTCACTGATGGTAACTCGTGTTAAATTTCCCATATTCGTGGGAAAAATTGGACAAAATTCGCCCAAGTGGGAAATTTCTTAGCATTTGTAGGAAATTTTGAGAGTTCGTCAAACAAAATAATTTCTGCAAGAAATGCAATACATTTCTATTGTAAAATTCTTGATTACGTATTTCCCCGCTAAATGGAATTTCCCCGCTAGATGGCAGCACATTTTCTGAATGCGTGGGGAAAATTTAGTCAAAAGGGAAATTTTGCTGGAAGAGGTTACCATCACTGGGCATCCTCCTTTCTCCATTTTCGAATCCGTTAATAAGGTCTTAACCCTACTGAGGTTGAGAAAAACACTGGATTACAATACAGTTTAAAAAGCAGTGGCGGATTTAAGTCGGTTTAAGCCCCGGGCGCAAAAGAAAATGTTGGGCCTCCTTAGATTATAAAAAGTGTAAAGTTTAGGTTTTTCGGGGTCCCCTTCAGAAGTTGGGGCCCGTTGCGCCTGCCGTTAAATCTGCCTCTGGTTAAAAGATTCATCATTGGAAACACTCGATGATGGTGCTGCCATCTATCAGATCAAAAATAGTTTTCGTTTGATATTATTGTATGTATAAAAATTAATATTCGAAATCTTATTCGATACACAGCCTGTAAGTATTAAAAAAATTATTGTGTGTGCGCATAAATTTTGAATGAAAAAAATTTATATATTCATTTACGTGCGCAGTATAAATACCCTGTAATATTTGCTAAAGTTAATTATTTATGTATATTATCATAAAGTGTATATTAAAACGTATCATCTCAGAAGATCTTAAAACGTAAAATAGTGTTGCAATTCGAGTGCGCATTCGTTGCTGTGAGGGGTGAGTCTTCTGATTATGCCGATTTCATTTTTGTTGGGCTGTCAGTGCGCTTGAAAATGGGAAGTAAGAGTATGTCGAAACTGTGTTTTTTGCATGGGATTTCTTTTGCCAGCCATCGTGCGGCATGGGACAAGGTATCTAATGCTTATATTTCATTACTTGAATATGATATGAACGCACGTAGTGACGACGACGAGGCCCCTAACGAAACTAGTGTTAGACACGACCTAATAGTCGCCATACTAAAAACTCTCGACATGCATTCGTCCCGTACGAGACATGCAGAGATTAAATCGTCTTCAAGAGGCGCGTGCAGTGGTGACAATTCTTTCTGTGAACTTATTGAACTGGGCTTTAGGCTCGTAAACTGTGAAGTTGATTATGACAAATACGAAATTGAGGATGCTATGATATGGAAACTGGGTGAAGTGCTCGATGCCGAGGCATCGAGCACTTCCGTCAATCATCTGATGACGATGCAAATAGCGTCAATGGAAAGGGAGGTCAGAAGAAAAAGAGAAATAAGAAGAAAAAGAAGAGAGATAATGGCCCGAAGGACATTATTTGTGAACCCATTATTGTAGAAAGGTGTGAGGTGCCCCAGGGTACCCTGTGTAATGATGGTTCAAACGAATCCCCACTTGTTAGTGCCTACGCTGTGGCCAGCGCATCAAAGGTCGATTTGGCTAATGTTGTAACAGCCAGTAATGACGTGGTCGCTCCAGCCAATGGGCAAACAGCTACTTGTGACGTCATTGCTACAGCCAATCAGGACTCAACCAGCAATAAGACGCGCAGGAGCGATGTCACCAAAGCTATACTATCAACAAGTACCGTAGGAAATGCGGGAAATACAGGACAAAATATCGGAAACTCTGGAAATAATTCAAAAAATGAAGAAATTGATGATCCAGACCCTGATAATCCTAATCAATGGAGAGAAGTCTCTCATAAGAAAGTTCGCATTCCCCCATTGACTCTTACCAAGTATGGGAACTGGATGGAATTGCTGCAAAAAATTAAAAGCACCTGCCAAGAGACTTTTTCGGCAAAAACAGCCGGTAAAAATATGATGTTGTTTTTGAACTGTGAAAATGACCACCGTGCGATTACAAAAATGTTCGATGCGAATAACATAAAGTATAGCACATACATGCTCCATTCAGATAAGACAATAAAAGTGGTTATCAAGGACTTAGAAAGAAACACCCCCTGTGAAGTGATCAAAGAGTCGCTGGAAGTCGAGGGCTTCGAAATCATAAATGTTGCTCAGTTAAAAAGCCATAGAGGACAGGGCCCTGACAGAATAGTAGTACCAATTCCGATTTGGCTAGTGGAAATGCCCCGAAAAAATCGGAGTAAGGAAATTTATAAGTTGACTTCTTTGAACTACATCAGAATTCGAGTTGAGATGTATAGAAAACGCCAGGGTGTGGTCCAGTGTTTCAATTGTCAGGCCTGGCGACATACATCGAAGTCATGTTATAATGATCCACGCTGTGTCAAGTGTCCAGGGGAACATCACTCCTCTGAATGCAGTCTGAAGCGGGGTGAGCAAGATCCGATATGCACCAACTGTGGAGGAAAACACAGTGCAAATTATAGAGGCTGTTTATCGTGCCCCACTAGCAAAGGCAGAATGGCCAGAAATGAAAACATGACAAGACGTCCAGATATACCAACAAACAGACCAAATACTGGTATGCATAATCGTGAAAATGATAGACAATCCGACAAGTTGAGACCAAGTCACAAATCTCAATATAAATCTCAAGATGACCATGATGATGACTGCTCAAGCGTCAGTTCAGCTAGAGGCTGGCCCAAAGGAAGGAAGGGAAGGTTCAACGAACCTGAAAGGACTTCTACTGTACCAACGGCTGAGGCAGTGCCAACTCATGATGACGAGAGTGTCGTGGTTCAGCGGGCTACCGACGAGATGGTGCCTTTTGCCAAAATACTGAGGTCCCCTCCTCGACGAAGTGAATCACCGGCAACAGCTGTTAGAGACGTGCGGGTCTCCAAAGCAGCTTCCAATAGCAGTAAAGTAAACTGCAATGTGGTGAAACCAACAGCTTCGAATCAACGATCTGACATGTGTGGTGGCAACCGTGTGGAAAAAGAACCCACGAAAATAGCAAATAACGATATCAATATGAACTCTAATAGCATAATTTTCCCGATTCAACAACTAATATCTATTACGAAGGACTGCTTTCTGAAAATCCTCAGAGCTACTTCAAACGAGGAGAAAATAGAAATCTTCTTCAACTGTTTTCTAACTGCAGCTGAACACTTATTTGCTTCAACACTCACAAATGCCTAGTACACAAAATGTTGTGTTGCATAACATGAAGATCATGGCTTGGAATGCCCAAAGCTTGGTCTCTAGCATGACTGAGTTCAGGGACATCCTTGACACTGAGGGTGTTCATTTGGCACTGGTGGGGGAAACTTGGCTTCGTCCTTATCACACTGCCAAAGTAGCAAATTATGACTGTATCAGACAGGATAGAAGCTTTGGTCCAGGAGGAGGAGTAGCTATATATGTAAAGCGACACATTAATTATGATATTATTCAGCTACCTCCCTCGACACAATGTGAGGTAATAGCAATAGAGATCTACGTAAACAATCAAAAAATTAGGATAGGAGTGTGCTATAAACCTCCGAGAAATACTATAGACATTCCACTTTTTAACGAATTTTTCAATTGTCAGTATCCAGTGATAATGTGTGGCGACATGAATGCTAAATCCTTTCTGTGGAACTCGTACTCTACAAACACCCAAGGCAGGGTGCTCGAAAATTTTTGTATCAGAAAGAGCATTCAACCTTATGCGCCATACACTCCAACTCATTTTCCTGACCAGGCTGGCCAGTCACCAGATATTCTTGACATAGCGCTTGCTAAGAACCATACATTTGCTATGTCGGTTCACGTTCAACCTGTCACGGATTCTGATCACAACCCTATATTTCTGGTAGCGGATTTCAATATTCCTTTTATATGTAAACCAAAGAAAATAGTGATATGGCCATTATTTAAGCGAAAGCTGGCCAGAATCACCTTGCCTTCCTTCACGGGTGGCAATATTGATCAAATTGAATCTGACTTATTGTTTTTCACAGAAACCATCACTAACACTGCTAAGGAATCCACCCGAGATGCTCCCATTAATAATCCACTGGGTATTCCTCACTGGATTAAGGAACGCATCAAATTAAAAAACAAATTTAGGAGGAAATGGCAAAGAACGTTAAATCCGTACTACCAAGATAGATACAGATCTATAAAAAGAGAAGTATCTAGAGAAATCAAAGAATTTATGAGTGAGCGTTACTTCAGCTTTTTACGTGAGGCAAATTGTGCTGATGGCACGTTATACAAAGTGTATAAAACATGTAAGCCCACTTATTCGAGGATTCCTCCTATTGTCGGCACAAACAGAACAGTATATAGTGACAGTGATAAAGCGGAAGTATTTGCTGACACATATGAGAGACAGTTCTCTCCATGTGATAACACTCCTCCTCAGCTTATTGCCAGTGTTGACAGAGAAGTTCAAGTATTCTTTAGGGATATTCTCCCAGAACAACCCTCTGCTTTATTTCCTACGAACACTGAAGAAGTAACAAACATTATCAAAAACCTCAAAAAGAAAAAAGCACCTGGTCAGGACACCATCACCAACAACACTATCAAGAATCTCCCCGAAAATATGGTTCGCCAGCTGGTCAACATATTCAACGAATTACTTCGTACAAATCACTTTCCGGCAGAATGGAAACTCGCTAAAGTTAAGGTCATCCCCAAAGCTGGACATGACCTACACTATCCACAGAATTGGCGCCCAATCTCACTTCTCAGTTCATTAGGGAAACTTTTTGAGAGAGTGGTAGCCATCAGACTACACAAATTTGTAGAGGACAATAACATTATCGGTCCAGAGCAGCACGGTTTCCGCAGCAAGCACTCGACCACCACTCAATTATTGCGGTTCGTAGAACGAATTCAAGAAGCCAAAATTTATAAAGACACTGCAGCAGTAGCCTTTTTCGATTTAAAGAAATCTTTTGATAAAGTTTGGCACAATGGGCTGCTGTTTAAGATGATTCGCATGGGAATGCCGTATAACATCATCAAATTTGTGAGCAATTATCTCGACTCGCGCTCTTTCCGAGTACAGATAAATGACTCAATATCTAATTCTAGACAGATTCGTTCATCAATAGCTCAGGGAAGTGTGTTAGGTCCTATCCTACACAATTTTCATATGAATGACTTCCCAGTTGCCCCTAAGGGTTTCACTGCTCTTTATGCCGACGATAGTGCCCTTTGTTGCACAGATAGGGACCCTGGCAAGGCCCTTTCAAACTTGCAAGAAATGGTAAGATTGGTCGAGCGCTGGTGTGTGCGAACCCGTGTTGAACTGAATGCAGATAAAACCAAATTCATGTGGTTCACTAACAAGTCCTCATTACCACAACAAGCACACATAGAGGTACAAGGAGTTATAATCAACCCAGTCATTCACAATAAATATTTGGGGGTGATAATGGACAAGAGATTCAGTTTCTCCCGGCAGTGTGTTGATGCCATCCGTAGGGCGACCGTGGCCTCGGTCATGCTCAACAGACTAAGCCACAGGCACTCAAGTCTTTCAATTCGAAATAAAATTATTCTGTATAAGATGGCAATTAGACCGATTCTTCTGTATGCTGCGCCTGTCTGGTTGTTCTCGAAGAAAATGAATATCATCGCTCTGGAGAGATTTCAGAACAAGACTCTGAGGAGATACACCGGACTACCTTGGTACGTTAGAAACGTTAATATCAGACGTGATTCCGGAGTGGCTGATGTAACGTCATATGCAAAGAAACTGGCAAAGAACTTATTTGATAAATTGAACGATTCTGAATTTCCACACCTTGCGGAGATTTCATCATACGACAGTAGACACAAAGCACGATTAAAAAGACCAAAAAATTTTCTACACATGCCTCGACCTGTGTTGCCAGGTCTATGAAGATTTGAAAACTTTTGAAAGAAAAAAAAAACAAAAAAAAAACCCTTGGGTCTCAGGTGAACCTACGTCTTCACCCACCTTATTAGAATCTAACTATCACTGCAAAGCGCACTACTGCACAGGAATTGGCAGAGTCATGATGAAGGGGTGTTGATGGATTATAACTATCCATTGGAACCCCGTTTCACCAATTACGGTTTTCGGATTAAAACGTATCTTCTTGAAGTTCTTTTATTAAGGCCTTCCCCTAAGTGTGGTAGAATGGCCATTGCTGCCATGGGACCACCGTAAACGCTCTAGTCAGGTCGCTGTGAAGGACTTCTTCATTATAACACGATTAACAAGCTGAACTTGTATTATTTTCATCTCATCCGCGAAATTAAATTTAATTTCGTGTTGATTTCAAGTATTCAAAATTTGTTCGCATTGGCTCGTTCCCATTCTTAACGTGCTAAATTCAACCTGCAAAAAATCTTAACTTTAAAGCATAAGCGGATTTTACCCGGACTCGACCTTTGGCCTTTGGGAAATTATTTCCCACTGAATTTCAGCCTGCCAGGCCTTTTGTAAGCCGCTGTTATAGTCCTGAGTGCGGGACTCGGCATAATAAATTCTCGCATTCCGCACTGTGAAGGACGATGTCACAAGTGCAAATTTAAGTACGTGAAGAACGAAATCAGACCCTATCCTCGAGCACTCTTGAGTACTGAAAAGGGGAAGATATATACTGATATTATAGAGATAAATGCTCATGTAATATTGTGGTTCTCTAATGTTACAGTCATGTAAGTGCTTTAGAAATTGTTCTAATTTGTGATGTGTACCAATCGTATATTCCGTTATGCATGGTTTCTTTATTATCTGTATGGCATGTAGTATTAAATTTTGAGCGTCTTTCTTTTTTTTTACTCGCCTTGAAATTCTAAACGAAGTATTTTCTCCTTGCAGACTACTACTACGACTACTGAGGATGCTTCCCGGATTGCGCTCTAGTTGCCATATTGTTGTTGGCTGTTGTACAATCTGGAATCAGTATGCATTTGACAGGAATAAATACATTCTGAATATCATCTCGTGCTGTGTCTGCCCATATTATTTATCATTAGAAAATTCTGCAAATTATCATTGAACGGTAAATGTTTGAAGTGTGGGTAATCATGCTTGTAGGACTAATGTCGAATAATAAGTGGTATTTTTGCTAATCGCGGGTCAGAAACTTGTATATATAGGGTGCCATGTGGCCCACATTTTACGGGAGGTTCTCGTTATTTTGACTATTCCCAAGTTTTTCATGAAATGCCCTGTTTCCAACGAATTTTTCGGATTTTTGAAATAAAAAATTGAGATTATTTTCAGGACATATATTAATGAAATGATGTCATAGTTATCCAGGGCCGTAACTAGGATGGTTGGCACGGGCCGAATAAGAGGCCCCACAAGAGTTTACATTTGTTTTGCCTAATAATAAGCCTTTCAAGAGGGGGGCCCCGAAGGAAAAGTCTGCCCCGAGAAGGTACACTACGGTCTTATCGTAGTATAATTGATATCATGACAGTTTAGGCTATCGGGATTTATATATTACGGTCTTATAAATATATTCATCTCATATAGTTGTCACATACGCGTTTTTTTATTGTAACCAGTCTAGAGATGGCCGGTATGTATCTTGAATTCTAGAACTTTTGAAATAAATTTGGAAAGATAATTTGGAGCCCTCTTGTGTGATTCGGGTAACTGAGTTCAGGGCCTGCTGGCCCACCAGTTGAGATGCAAGAAACTGGTTTCACTTATTTCGACAACTAAACGACTGATCAGAAATATTTAATACGAATGTTTTAACTGAAAACGGACCGATGGATCGTGAAGTTGGTAATGTCGTTGTATTTTGGGTCGCAGCTGAAAAAGTTTAACAAGTCGAACAAGAAGATCGACGGCACATGATATGCAAGATCGTAGTTCTCCACCACTAACTCGATCACGATCGAAAAAATAAATAACTAAACCCTGCTATCTAAGACTTCATTGATTTTGGAGATTAGGCAAGAGAAAGAGACGGGAGCAAAAATATATTTGAGGACAAAACGAAGAGCATCAAGATTTCAAGCCTTCAGAGGTCAAAAAGAAAACAGATCAATCGATTGCATTAGTGATGAAAATTCGTTACCCTAATCATATATATTGTCAATTGCGATTTTATTTTAGACGTAATAGATTCCTCCCGGCGTGACGACGGGCGCGCAAAGGACGCTCAAGTCGAAGATTATCAAGTCAAAATCTATTCTTCTTGATTTCAATTGACGATTAAGATTTTGTATACACCCGTCCGTTGACGGTGATTACGATTTATTTATTCGTCCGTTGGCGAAAAAAAAAAAGTTGGCTGGATTATCCTGGCGAACTTCGGGAACGCTCTGGTGTCTGTATCGGATGGGGAGCGGGGCGCGTCTGGTAATAAAAGTTGCATGATCTGGCCACCCTAATCACGGGCAAGATAAGGCACCCGGTTTTCTCTGCGGCCAGAGGCGACTCAAAAAAAAAAAATCTCACCCGTGCGTAGGGTTACGAGATTCGAAAACTGAGAAAGGAGGACGCTTGCACACTCAACCTCAGTAACGCCACTTTCCACAGCAGATGGCATCACTATACTGACAAAAAAAAAACACACACACACACACAATTATTTTTTCTCGACTAAAACAGGACCGTTTAAAGAAACGAAGTAAAAGAAAAAATAACAATCCATCTCCCTTCGTTTATAATAAATTGTTCCCACCTTCTGGACAATTTTATTGCTTTTCCTGGAGCATGACGACAGGTTTTCTTTGGCGAATAACGTTAACTGTTGTTACATTTATTGGCATTTCTGAAAGATTTCATAGCTTTACCCTCAGGTTTTTTCTTTAGGGAGCGTTGGTTTTTCTTCCACATTGAGTGCTCTTTTTGCATCCTATTTTCTTTATTTTTGAATGGAAGAGGTAACACTCCCCCACCCCCCAATGCAGAATGTTTAGTACTGTTCTGCGACGAGCCCTCGGTTGACTGGAAATGCTGTAAAAATCCCCATACATGTAACTTTAGCATGTATGTTACATGTAAAACATACATGTAACCATACATGTAACTTTTTCTTAAAATTCTTCCAAACTGTTCTGCAGTAGGGGTAATTGTTCTGCGACGTACGTCGCAGATTGTGGCACATTCTGCTTTGGGGTCCCCACCCTCCGCACTTTAGTAGCCTACATGGCATTCGAGTTTACGAACGCAAACAGTGGTATTCTGAAAATGGATGTTACGGCTTCTTCTTCCAGATCTGTGTTTTTTTTTCCCCTTCCCACTGTCTTTTTCATATTATCCTGGAGCAAAGCTGGGCCGTGGTTAGAATGGGATCTGCGTCCTGCTCGGAAGCAACTTGGGTTCTTGTATTCTAGGAGTTTCGACGGCAGTCGGTCAAAACCCATAAACACTTGTGAAAGAAAAATAAAAGGGATATATATATATGTTTCAGAGGGGAAAATATGTTTTCACCAGAAGAAAAAGAATTTTGGAAACCGGTGAAAAAAAAGAGGACAAAAAGGATGAATTTTTTAAAACATAGGAAGACGCTTCAAATGACGTGAAAAAAAAGAAGGAAAGCGTCTGGTAGCCCTACTCTGTGCGAAACATCGTTCCGGCACCTTTCTCGCGTATAACAGCACCAGCAGGGTCTGTTTATCGCATGGGCAAAAGGGCACGTGCCCAGGGCCCATAAATTTTCAGGGTTCCCGAATTGGTTGTCTTTTGAATCGGCACAACCTACATGCCTTTACTCCTGTGTGTACGCTTCTCCCAAACAAGACTACATATAAGTCCCCCCCCCAACAAAAAAAAAAATCATATTTGCATAGGGCCAGAGCTTATGAGGAACAGGCCCTGTGTACCAGTGAAACTAGCTGAAACTCACAGCTATGTTAGATGGAACGCATCAAAAATTAAAGTTTTCTTTATGATATCGTTCCATATTATATATCAAATAAATTAATAAAGCATTTCTTTCTGATTTTTTTTGCAATAATTTTTTCCTATTTACCCCTTAATTTGGTGCCCCATCCATTAGCGGCGCCCCATGTGGCTGCATGAGTCACACAGACTTTGAGCAGCCTCTATCTGTGTGGCCACCTTAATTACCTATCACGGCTCTCCTTTTACTTGATTTTGCACCCACGACCCACTTATATCTCAAGTTCGCCCGGTTGAGAACCATTGCTCTATGTCTACAGCACTATAAGTGCAAGAAGGAGGGGCTCAGGGTATGGCCCTAGAGTTCCTACTGTATATTGGGCATCTGGCCAACCCCCCCCCCCTCTCCGACACCTTACGACAGTACGTATTACATGTTCCCTAATTTTTTGAAAATGCAAAATGTGGAACTGAATCCTCGGTCACTTAAATGTTCTGAAAATAGGTCGAGTGCAACTTGAGTGATCTGTAACTGTGCCGCGGTCCACTCAAGTTATTTGTAAATATGCCGCGGGTCACTAAAGTCATCTGGGAATGTGCTGCTGGCCATTTACGTTGTCTGCGTATGTGCCGCGGACCTTTGAAGACAGGAAACACTCCGCTTCCCATCACCATCACGGAGAGATATCGAAGCGTTCCCGAAGGATGGATGTATCCGGAAAGTTTTATTAGAATCAAGAAACAGTCACCTCAGACGAAAGTAACAAAATATAAGATAAAAATACAATCATCTTGAAACATCAGCAATTGCCAATCTGGAATCATATAACAGATAAATAAAATATATAAACGGTCTAAGCCAGTGTTTCCCAAAGAGTGGTCAATATCGTCTCCCGGTGGGCGATGGAATGAAATGGTCCAGGGCGGCGATAGAAACTACCGATGCAACAGGGGATCCTTTGGGTTCACTTGAGTTGGGGGGTGATGAGAGAAAAAAATTTGTCAAGAAGGGGCGATAGAATGAAAAGTTTGGGAAACCATGGCCTAAGCCAATGGGCAATCAAAATTATAAACAATCACATTTGAAACGTCCTTGTCGTCGATGTGACCTAATTTGTCTCTACAGGTGAACGTGCTTAGATTTTCCCGTTCACTGGTTTCTTCTGTTGATGCCGTCGTAGTCGGAGGTCATATTTTTCCTCTTAAGATCACTCATTGGGGCTCATGTCGGCTTGAACTCATCGCTCTCACCGCTCAAACGCGCACTGCCAGTCTTCTTAGTATGTATGCGGTGTAGGTTGTTATCGAGGAACAATCCGCCGAACCCGAGCAAGGTTCATAGGACTCTTCAAAACTCTCCTTTTGAAACACAGTCGACCGTTTCTGGGGATAGCACCAAAATGAAGTTTTGTCGTATGTGGACAAGATGTCAGGTAATGCCATAAATATCCAATCTCACCACAAGCACACTTGGCGTTGTCCGACTTCTTGAGACGTTCTAGATATGTCGTGTTCAGTTGTCATAATCACTTTCTCTCTAGACAAAATGGTACTATTCCAACGGACGTGTTTCTGTTACTTGTAGGCATCTTTATGAGCATTCTTGCCCCATAGAAGTTGCCACTTTTTAGTCACTTTTTAGCACCTATTTAATATGGTTGCGTGGCAGAAAGAGTTATTCTTTCGTTGGGAGATTAAGAGATTCTGGCCAATTTGTCCGTAGTCTCATTCCCCGCTATTCCTGCGTGACCCATTTGATACTGATCGACGAATAATTGCATAAATGCTTGCGTATAACGCCGAGTATTTTCATGTTTCGCATTCGTCATCACGAATCGCATTAATACTAGACGCGCTGTCAGTATATATCGTCATCTGCTGAACTTACATAATCACCCACTCCACTGCAGCTAGTATGGCCAGAACCTCCGCCTGGAAGATGCTGTTTCCTTGACACAACCATCGACTCTCTCTCCAACCAGATATATCTGTATTCAGTAATTCAGTACAGGCTACAGGCCGTAGCTGTCTCTGTTCTTGATCCATACATGAATATGTTGATAGCTCCATCTGATGGCCATTGTTTTTTTCCACACCAGGCAGTGGAACTTGGTCTTGAAACAAGTTCACACTGGGATGATGAAGCCACCTCTTATCGTTCACTTCGTAGTCATCAGGTCTTTTGAGAATTACGTCCACCCAAACCTCTCTATCCAACTGCAGGATTGTAGATCGTTCCACGGAGCACTCAAGTGCTCTGGAACTGTGCCACAGTCACTCAAGTTATCTGTAAATGTTCTGCGAGCCACTTAGGTGCTCTTGAAATGTGTTGCTTGGTAAATTTTTACAAAATTAGGTTTGAGATCATGGACCACGTACGATTACTTTGAAGGCCGCATTTGACCAGCACGTAATGGGTTGAGCATGTATGGCGTAGCTAATACGATGATTTTAATTGTTCTGGAAACAATTAAAATCACCACATTTCAATAACAGTTGGGCGCGGTAGCCCAGGTCGATAGGATACTCGCCTAAAGTACCAAACGATGTTTAGAGGTGTCGTGGGTTCGATACCCGATTCGTCCTTGTCAGAAAACTTTCCTGACACATGGGGTACAACAAAAACGGCGACATGACTACAGAAAAAATTGCTACCGCAGGGAGTCCCCTATCGAGGGGCTAGCGCACCAACCTCTCGATGAGTATGAAAACCAAGCCTGCCGTTCGGAATAGGCAATAAATTGTAGGTCCCGGTTTAATTAGCCCTCGTGTTCAGAAAATGACCATGGTGCGACAAAAATGATTCAATAACAGTTTTTTTTTTATTCCAGGAATAGAATATGATTTCAATCATATCTTCACGTCAATTTTTTTTTATTATCAGTGTAGTTGTACGAAACACAATTTTAACTTTTCGGATTTTTATGGTGTAATTATAAGAATTTCAAACTATTATAACAAAGGGTAAAAAATAGGCACGCGGCAATTACGTTTCAATTGCCATCGCGCAGTGCGAATTTTCCGGCTTCGTTCGACAGAACCACTCGCTATCACGTGTCCAATCTCTCCATCATGTATAACAGAAATGTTATACAACTAAAAGTACGCACGTATGTCTGTAATAATATAATGATAGATATAAATCGAGACAAAACTACCCGTCATGCTTCGTCAGCTGAGGTTATGACCCACCAGATTGTGACCGTTACGCACACACTAATAATTTTACCTATTCCTTCTTGTAATTTTTCTTGTGTGTGTGTGCCGAATTATTATTGTTGTGAGCACTTTTCCATCTTAGAAATCACCTCGCTTTTCCCTTTTCGTTACAGTTATTATTATTATTACTATGACAGCTACAATCATTTACAGTGGCAGATTCAATTGTGAGCTGATCACGTGATCACTTTCCTATAAACACTGGTAAGATTTTTGATGACAATCTAAGCCAGAAACTTGGTGTTTATTGTCACAGTCAGGTAACTACTATGTAGTGTGCATATCCGTGTCTATTCATTGCAGTCTGGTTTTATCCGCAGGGCTGTCTTGAGAGCATCATGGACCCCCGGGCAAAGGGATTTTTCTGAGGCCCAGGCAAATTCTCGAAAATTTCAACCGGATCTCATTTTTGTGAGGCCCATCTTATCTTGAGGTCTCCGGGCCCATACCTTAAGACGGCACTGTTTATCTGTGCGTCTTGTGAACGAGTGTGTGCCACTCTAAAAGTTACGGCACGTTAACTTATATCTCTCTCTGTTACACAAGTCTCTGATTTCTGTCTCCAAAGAACAAATGTCGATTCATCGCGATTTCATTATTAATCCCTTTTCCACACGTTTATTCATCGCAGTTTCGATCTACTATATCGACTTATCATCGAATATTTGTCAATTCGTCAGTTTCAAGCAGCGTGCGTCTGTTCACTCCTCGCATTCTCGAACTCTGTCGAGTTATTAGCGAATATTGTCGATTTATAGCTGTTTTAAGACATAGAGTGTATAGTTTTTGTCGCAAGTATATTCATCGCATTCTCAATCTTTGTTATAAGAATACTTTACTGTTACTCACGGTCTCAAGATATCATGAGTCTATTTGTTGCACATCTATTCATCGCAGTTTGATCCCTGTCAAAATTGTGATCTGTTTATTATTCAATAAATGGCGATTCATCGCTGTTATAAGACATAGTGCGTCTGTTTGTTGCATGTTTATTCATCGCAGTCTCGATCTCCGTCGAGTAATTATAGAATAAATGTCGATTGATCAGTCTCAAGACACATCGTGCATGTTTATTCATAGCAATCTAAATCTCTGTCGAGTTATTAGCGAATCATGTCGATTCAACGCTGTTTCATGACATAGAGCGTCTGTTTGTCACAAGTTTATTCATCGCAATTGTAATCTCTGTCGAGTTATTACAATATTTGTCTATTCATCACTGGCTCACGACATCGCACGTCTTATTGTTGCATGCTTATTCATCGCAGTCTCGATCTGTGTCGAGTTACTAGCTAATTATGTTCATGCATCACTGTTTCAAGATATAGCGCGTCTGGTTTGTCACACGTTTATTCATCGCGATTTTGATCTTTGTTGTGTTATCTTTTTTTCAAGATAGTGCGTCATTCATCGCAATTTTGGCCTCTGTCGAGTTATTATCGAATAAATGTCGATTCATCACAGCCTCAAGATATAGGGCGCCTGTTTGTTGCATGTGATCAGTCATCGCATTCTCGATCTCTGTGGAGTTATTAGTAAATAAGTATAGATTCATCATATGGTCTCAAGTGCGGTTCCTACATCGTGCGGGATCTCTTCACGATGTCTATACCTTGCTTGCTCTGAAATGTTCCAAACGTAAAACCTGCAGATGGGGGACAGATCACTTTCTCACGACCAAAACGTTTGCTTGATTGTTACGCAAGCATTGCTCTCAAAAAATTGCTTTTGCAGATGAAAAAAAAATAAAAAAAATTGATAGTCTTTGAACCACATATCTATATGCATCTACGCGTATCCAACTCTCACAAAGCTGCAGAGAAACCTCTAAGATCACGAATTGCCAATCGTCTTGCCTCAGTCTTGGTTTGATCAGGGGTTGCGTTCTACGAAAACGGAACGAAGTTCTAGCTCTGTGAGAAAATGCTGAACACGCTCGCTGAAGTCTACAACAGTAACTGGGATTTTGAAAAATCCCTCGCTATCTGGGCAGAGGTAGATTCATGGTGAGGGCTATATATACAAAGTTTTGCCACTCTCTTCCCATTCTACTGATTTTCTTGGCGGGCGCGGTAGCCCAGGTAGATAAGGCACTCGCCTAAAGTACAAAAGGATGTTTAGAGGTGTCGCGAGTTCGATACCCGGTTCATCCTTGTCAGAAACTTTCCTGACCCTGGGGTACAACAGATACGGTGGCATGACAACCACCAGACCAACCGTGACCCCCGCTCTGTCCCGCTAGGGGATATAAGCTGGTCCGTCTCAGGAGACATGGGCCACGGTGGAAAAATCCAACGGCATCCAAGACCAGCAAACAAGCCACAAGCGCAACAGGACCCCCATACAACTTCACCCTCCCCAAGTACACACACACTTCCCCACTTGTTGTACATTAAATGATGTATCAATAGAAAGATATGGGGGAACATGGGCAGGTGCAGAGACGCACATCGCCTGCAGGTCAGGAGTGGGCCCACGAAAACTAGTTATACAAGTTATATATTTACACACATATGAGCATATAGACAATAATGCAATATTATGAAAAGATACATAAGAATTGCCAATAATACATGGTGATCATAGATTTACAACAAATACGACGTACAAAATCAAAAATGAAAAAGGAAGTCTAAAAAGTCAAAAACATTTGATTTGTATGAACAGAAATACAAATATAACGAAGCATCGACCGAAAATCTCTCAATATACGCCAAAAAATTCTGTATAAAAAATTCGGTCTAAAATTTGAGAATTACACTTGCTACATGATCCAATGAAACTTTGACAAAGGTTACTCGTGATACAACAACAGAACACTCACACAACGGAATGTTTGTAAATTAATGTATCGAAAGATGTTCAGCACACACAAGAATCATTTCTCAGAACGTTTGAAAGATCGAAAAAACGTAAATGCGGGACAAAAACTCTGTATAAAAGATTCGGTTGACAATTCAGAAATTACATATTCGAACGAGAGAGGGTATGGGACCAAGAAGAGAGTTGCTAGTATTCATGACAAATCTCACAAGTATAGAGCACGTAGCGACGGAAATCGGCCAAATGTCAGTGTCCGTGTGGGTACGGACTGTTTATGGCAAGAAATCTTCATCAGAATTTGACGAGGAGTCAGCATCCGGATCTGTCAGTTGACATCTCAGATATGTGAGAATTATGGAGTCATGATTGTGTGTCTTCAATGAAACGAACTAGTTTGGCAATTTGCTGATAGCAGGACTTCTTCTGAAGAAGATGTTGTCTCCAGAGAGTTTTGTTTGCCTCAGAGAATTTCCCAAAGTGAAATTTTTCGGTAAATTTGCACTCTGTGGCGTAATGTGTAACATTCCCTTCACCTCCGCATTCACAGGTACTCTGGTCACGCTTACCAAATCGGTGAAGGTACGAAAAAAATGGCCCGTGCTCTGTGAAGAAGTAGACCATTTCCCTAATCCATCCGAGACTCCGGAAGGCCACTGCTGGGACGATTTCGTGAACTTTCCTCCCGGAACGAACTGTGGAGTCCCAGTAATGTTGCCATCTATTGAATAGTCCCTCCTTCAACAGTGTTTTCGCCCACGAAACTGGGGGAGGCAGTGAAACACTGATCTCTTCACTCGTCGTTGTTTCTTTGGCCAGTCGATTCACTGCCTCATTTCCTCAGTTCTGTGCATGTGCCTTGACCCATGATAGGGATATGTGAGAATGTTCAGAGCAAAGCATACGAATATTCCTGGCCATGGAGTGGGATGACCGGGGGTCCAGAATAGCATATGGGGGGAAAAAAGAGTCCGTATAGATTTTTCTACTTCTCTTGTCCTGGCGGCATATTTAGTGGCCTCCCAGAGCGCCAGGAGCTCGGCCTGGAACACGCTATTGGAAATTGACATCTTTCTAGACCATTGAAATAATATTGTCTGGTCTCTAACCACCAAAAAAGCAGCAGCGGTACCGTCAACGGTTTTGGACCCGTCTGTGATGTTCATACTTTCAGATGTTGGTGGTTCCTCCTTCTCGATCAAAGAGATTTGATCTTGAGTCGAATTTGCGGGATGATGAGCCCATTCAAGTGACATGACCACAGAAAAAGATCGCTACCGCAGGGAGTTGCACACCGAGGGGTTAGCGCACCAACCCCTTCGGTAAGTATAAAAAAGGCCACCGTTCTCTCGGAATCGGCAATAAATTGTAGATCACGGTCTAATTAGCCCTCGTGTGTAGAAAATGACCGTAATGCGACAGAAATGATCAAAAAATTTTTTCTTGGCCACTCATTTTCTAAATTTTCCGTTCCTCAGAACATGCCGCCCTGGGCTATAACCCACCAACCTCCCCCCCCCTTCCCCTTACAAATACGCCACTGCATAAATGTCGGCACTATCAATTTTCCGTAACGGAAAAATCTATTTATCTCTCTTTTTTGATATCTTCCAGGTGGTGATCGAAAATGTCATTGGTTCGTGTAATTATCTCTTAATGCCTTCATTTCAATGTCTTCAATGAGCACATATTTGTCAATAGCAATATAAAGGCAGACCCAACTAAATGATTTCTCTATTCATATTTTGTGGTTCGAACCCAAAGACAATAAATCATCGAACTGCGCTCACGTAGTTCTTCCGGAAATCAGACGCACATTATAAACCACTTGCTAACAGTAGTAACCACGTCGTCATAATTAGAACCTTGACAAATAACCGCACCCTAACGAAAAATACAAAAAAAGACAAAAAAATTTTTTCTAGACATTATCTCAGAGAAGAATCTCTACCACATATTGATATGCACACACGTACACGCCCACCAATCAAACATTGGCATTTTGAACAAGGCCGGCATTAATCATTAAAAAACCATGATCGACGGAATAAACACATGTCGGAAGTTTTCTCTCCACCACAAACAGTAATCGGAAATACGGTGGGACCTCGTTTATACGACGTTCGAGAGGTCGAGTCAAAACGTCGTGTAAATGTCGACAAGCCAGGTGTTTCTCATCAACCTTTCTGAAGACAAGGACCAGTAAAATATCTGAAACGATTTGACGGGCCACTTGTGTCCCGTAATACGGGACATTCCTGTAATTTTCGTTGTTCGGATTTTTTTATACATTTTTTTTCCCGTTTATTCCACACGATACTTATTGAAATTTTTAATACAGTCGAATCCCGTTATAACAAACTCCAAGAGACCGGTTAAATCACTTCGTTATAACGACATTTCGTTATAAAGGAATTCCAGGTTTTTTGCATTGTTCTTATGCAAACATATCTGGGGGATTTCAAAAGTGTTCACTATAACGCTATTCGTTAAAACGGGATTCGACTGCATTTACTAAAACGTCGCGAAGCACACGCATACTGCATTTTCATAATATAAATTATATCAGCTAGAATATTTTTGCTGACGCCTGAGTGTCGTGGTGGTACGATGCTCATCTACCACCGTTAAGGTTGCTGCCACGGTCCCGGGTTCGAACCCAATGGAGGGTATAGGTAAGATGGTTTCCCTAACGTCGTTTCCTACCCATCTAATGGCAGTAAATAGCGATATGGCCAGGTGAAGCAGTTCATTTTTGCCAGTAAAACGTGCTGTCCCGAAAGCTCGTTTCGATTTTCATTAGGCGATATTTACTCTTTCAAAGAGATATTCAATTTTTTTTTAGCATTATATAAAGATTTACTTTGTTTTTTGGATGGACTTGGTGTCCCTTATGTAAGATGGAAGTGTAGCGATGGAATCGTATGTTCCTTGATTTTCGTATACAGGGTGATTAAGAAAGATTCATCCGATTTAAAAATGATTCTACATTTGAAATCGACCATTAACCAAAATTGTTCATAAAACGTAGACACATTTTCCTCCTTATATTCACATATTTCAAATTTCCTTTATTTAAGATTTTTAAACACAGTTACAAAACATTTAGGGGCTAAGCAACCTTGTGAGCCCACAAAACAATATCCGATACATATCTGTCGGCATAAATAATAACGAGAGAAAAAAACACACATATATATAACACCAAGAAATAAGTGGCAACAGGAATGGAATTGATAAACAAAAAAATTTGGCATTTAGCAGCGTATGCAAGATAAAAGAAGGTTACATTGCGATATCAAACAGATAATTTAAATCTTCTTGAGTTAACAACCAAGATTTTAAATTGATAAAAAGAGATGTACATGAAGATTGTTCTTTTAGTAACTGAGGAAGTAAATTAAATATTTTGGGAGCTAAATAAAGGAAAAAATTTTGGAAACGAGTTTTATTTGGCCTTGGTACCTGTATAGTATGACGTCTAAATTGCATTCCAGATTTATGTAATTTCAGATTGAGATGGCGACTTCTTTTATAAAACATTTTTAAACTTTTGTAAACGTACAGATGTTGCAGAGGGAGTAGCTTTAATTGATTGAAAAGTGGAAATGTATTGTAATGTGTAAAACATATTACTTATCATTCCATTTTGTGTTTTCAGTTTTTAAGAAATAAACAATTTTGGAAATCGGGTGATTCTTTCCAAGTCACGCTGTAAAAACACGTCGTTGATATCGTCCGCCGCATGCACCAGAGGCACGAATGTACAAATTTTCCCCTTTTCTTTATCAGCTGTTTGGATACCTTGTTTTGCCTGAAATTCGAATGTGTATCCCTACTGAAACACACGTTACAAAAGATTTTAGGATGATAACTTCCATAGAGTACACATTCCATGGGTAGAGTAAACATTCAAACGTCAAAACGTCATTTCCAACGTTCTTTTTTTGCAAGGATATTGCACATTCGGGATTCTGGCATGACGGAGCTGATATATTGATTATTGTGCAAGTAGAATTTGATAAAATTGCATTGTATGATACATTGTAATTAGCTCAGCTGAATAAAAGCATTCTTTAGCATTGACGTATTTTAAAATGAAAATGAATTTCTTATTTGGAAGTTTTTATTCTGGATAATCTCTTGCGACCACTCCGGGGGGGGGGGGGGAAGTGACCCACTGTTTGCGCACCACTGCCTTAGGTGTCTCTTATCGGCAGACCTGTACGCTCCGAATGCTTACAATGGACTTTCTTACCGTCTGGGGATGATGCTGAAGACACTGGGGTAAAAAGATTCTGGAAGGATATATGGCCGTCAAAATAATTGAATTCAGTTTCATTTGGGGTCCACCGCGTCTGTGTATTCTCAGAAACAAGCAATAAAAAAAAATCACTCAAGAGTCTAAACGGCCATCACAGCAAGTTCACTATTTTCGTAAACGTCAGCAATCACCCCAAAATTTATATCTTTCGCGGTGACATTATGCAAAGGAGAAACTGTTGCAGCAACGCATTTTCGCTGCATACAACAAATTTTTATGCATTTAATGGATATACATGACGTTTTTTTCAAAAGATTCTGATTTTTCGAGTCAAAGTGAAAACGTCGAATAATTGAGGTTTTACGTCGAATAAATGAATTATTTTAACGTTAAAATTCATAGGAACCAATATCAAACGTCGTATAAACGTGAAAGTCGTATTACTGAGAGACGTATAAACGAGGTTCTACTGTATTGAGAATCTATTATTTTTTTTAAAAGCGTCAAAACATTTGAATTTTTATGTTCACTTTTTTAACGGATATTCTGTAAAGTATTTTTACCTCCGCGCCCCTGACCTGGATATCCACGTGGTACTTTCCTGTAAAGGAAACTTGGGGAGTGGTTCTGTATACATCCGAAACATTTTGCTTTTTCACTGTTTTAAATTGAAAAAAAAAGAAAAAAACACAACAAAAAAGAAACTGGTTCGCTTGTTCGAAACTATCCCAAACATGTGGTTTTTCACATTCTCTGTTTCCTACTTCTTTATTTTTTTGGTGGAGCAGTGTATGTTTAAGAAGAAGAAACGGGAATGGCGTCGTTTATGAACATGGAAATGTGTCGCGTGCTGTTCCCGAAGGTCAAAGACATTGAGGTTCTCACTTTTGTTTTGCTGTCTAAGCAGTTTTCATTGGGGCTCCACCTATCATTGAAATATATTTCGGGGTTCCTTCCTCGTGAATGTATTTTTACTGCGCTGGGTTCGTCCCGGAGAAAAGAAAAAAAGTTCTGCACAAAGACGCACGGGGGCGTCTACATCGTAATAGTGAAAAAGAACTGATGTTTTTGTTTTTTTTTCGTGGGGGGAGACACTGAAATATTTGCACGTGTTGGGACAATGTCGGTTTTTTTCTATGGAACATAGTTGTGATAAGGTATGAAATTTTTCACATCTGTGTTATTTTGTATCTTTAGCTTCAGACGAGTTTTAAACTTCATTTTATGTTTAGGTTCATCCTATCGGTGGCCATATCGCTATATTGCAATTTACTGCCATTAATGAGATGGGTTTCGAAATGAAGGCGCTGTTTATCAGTGGTCACCACAAGCTCGTTAGGGGAAGGGAAAATATCTTATCTATATATCTTCCTCCCTCGGGTTTGAACCTGGGATCATGACAGCAACCTTCACGGTGGTAGACGAGCATCACGTTCCTCTTTCGCTGAGGAATTGGGCTGAGTTCTTGTTGAGAGAAGTCTGGTATTATTCAGGTATAAAATTGTATTCTAAACCAATTAATTAATCTCTTAAATTTCCCTTCTGTGGAGAAAAATTTCATTTTAATAAAATATAACAATGATTCGTGTCTGTGATATTCAAGGAACACTGATTGTGACGTCGCATATATGATATTTGAGGAACACTAAATGTACTCCTCATGTTTGCGACACATGCTACGATGTTTAAGGAATAGTAATTCTTACGCAGTGGCTGTTATATCCGAGGAACGCTAATTGTTACGTTGCATCTGTGATACCTAAGGAACACTAATTGTAAGATCAATTGTGAATCTACGTCTACGATACTCGATGGCAATAATTGTGGCGTCACATCTGTGACGTTCCAGCTCTAAGTAGTGCAATGAGATGACTATAAGATCAGCGCCAAAGTTGTAGCCGACTGATCTAATGTATATATGAATTCATATCATCATCATCACGCCCCCACCCAGCAATCGTCATCATGCCCCACCATGACTTTCAAGTACAGGGTAGGCAAAAAGTCCGTGTAGAAACTTTAAAAATTCATAAAAACCGGAAAAATAACCGAAATAAAAAACGGTTTGCAGGGTTAGCATCACTATGTCACTTTGGTGGAAATATGCAAATGAGATGGTTATAAGAACTTGTTACTGCTGTAATAAATGATTTGGAGGCATCCTGTTTGTTATTTGCGTATCTTTTCTTTGACTTGTGTGCGTCAGTGCCACCTATCGGCTGTTTTTGAGTTATTTTTTGAAACGGGAAAAACAACAAAAAACAGCTGATAGGTGGCGTTGGTGTCTTAAAAATTCCCGTGACTTAGCGATGCTAACCCTGCAAACCGTTTATTATTTCGGTTATTTTTCCGGTTTTTATGAATTTTTAAAGTTCCCTACACACGGACTTTTTGCCCACCCTGTATATCTTCGCGTATAGGTTTGAATAAAAGTGTCTAAGGCCGGTATTACACTGTAAAAGTTTGATAAAATCCCTTTTACAAAACTTGAAAAATATAACCAATGAAGTTATTGGTTACATTCTGGAAAATGCAACCGGTGACCTTATTGGCTGCATTTTTCAAGTTTTGTAAATGGACTTTTACCAAACTTTTATAGTGCAATACCGGCCTGAAAGTGAAACGAATAAGTTCGTTAAAATTAATTTATGGGAATGAATGAGCGGAAAACCCGAAACCTCTAGTGTTTCAGCATCAGCTGAGCTCTGCAAAGAATGCAGTTAATTCTCGATACCTTTAGATGGTACTTGAAAGTTTCTCCATCATCCGGAAGTGTCCGATAGAATTGAGGTCCAGGGATTTTCCAGACCACATGCACAAATTAAACCACGGACTTCCTTGTCACAGTCACAGAAGTTTAATGACACTTATATTTATCTATTTATTTGCCTCGTGGCAATGCGCAAATCGTGCACAGAATGAGATCTACCTCACACCTTAAAGGAAAAAAAAGCTGAAACATAAATACTCATGATTTCGTACAACTGATTTGGTGATAGTTTATTGCTGGTTAAGGTTATCTTTATGATGGCCACCCATCGTAGACAACATCTAGCAATAATTCATTCCGAAACCCGCCTTTTCATGGAAAAAAGAAAACACGCCTACAATCACAATTCCGAACTACAACCGATCCAGTTCCGTGTCACGCGCGCTCGATACTCAGTAGGTTTCGGGAGTGATTCATATGAGATTTTTTAGATGCCTACGTGTTAACCCAATTAGTTGATGAGGTATCGACCGCCTACAACGACTCGGGAGAGGCAAGAGATCATCGCCAACTGCGCAACCGAGACGCCAACTTGACAACTCCAGGTGTCAAAAACGACACGAATTGGAAGAAGGGACAAATTGCTACAAGTTATAAGCGCCGGTTTAATCCCTTTGTTTATGACCATTACCTTTCTTTGTTGCGAATGGGAAAAGTGGAAATGGAAAAAAACAAGTTGTTCTGCGGTTTCTCTCTTGGCTTTTCTTCTTCTTCTTCTTTTGAAAATAAGCAGCCCATTGACCTTGTGCTACACGTTTAAAGCGAATTCGTGTTCGCCTACGCATTCGTTCATAACATTTCTTTTCAGGGTGGATAGTTTTTTATTCTTCTATATATATATTTTTTCACTGTGGAGAAAAATCTGGCCTCGTAAAACATCCGGAAAAAAGAAAAAAGTTACATAATTTCTCTCTACTAGATTCACGAAAAACTTTTTAAAAAGTTGCTTTCTGTTATGTTGTACAACGGAGAAGAAACCTCCCGTCACACACGCGCATCCAGTGACTTGATTAACGGGTTCGAGAGTTACTTCGGTGGTAAACGTAAGCCAAAGTTTAATAATGCATTCGGTCTCTAACTCACATACATGCTCAACCCATGTCCCGTGGGCCGAATGTGGCCCTCGGAGTCGTCGTCTAATGTGACCCGCGACCTCAAACTTGATTTTTGTAAGAATGAACTAAGCAGCACGTAACCAGATCACTTAAGTGACCCCGCGGTGCATTCCCAGACTACTTAAGTGACCAACGGCATATTTATACAGTCGAATCCCGTTTTAACGAATACCGTTATAGCTAAAATTTCGTTTCAAAGAATATTTTTCTAATCCCCCCCAGATAAGTTTTCATAGAAACAATTCAAAAATTAGGAATTCCTTTATAACGAAATTTCGTTAAAGTGAAGGGATTTCTCCAGTCTTTTGGAGTTCGTTATAACGGGATTCGACTGTATATCATTCAAGTGACCCGAGGCACATTTCCATACTACTTAAGTCAAGGGCGTAGCGGGGGTTGGGCCTGGTGGTCTGGTCCCCCCCCCCCCCCGAAATGTGAGAAATGATCGAAAAACGGAAAAAAGATGGCCAAATCTATTGTTCACTTGGTCCCCCCCCCCAGAAATGAAAGTGGTCCCCCCCCCCGAACGAAATTTCTCGCTACGCCTCTGACTTGAGTGATTGACTTGAGATCACTTTTGTGGTCGGCGGCACGTTCCCAGATCACTTAAATGACCCACGGCGTATTTACACATCACCTAATTGAGCAGCGGTGCATTTACAGATCACTGAAGTGATCTAGGACGCTGTTCTAGATCACTTAAGCGACTCTCGGTACATTTACAGATGAGGTAAGTGATCCTTGACACTGGCCACTTAAGTGACCTGGGGCGCTGCTTCAGACCACTTTAAATGGCCCGCGATACATTTACTTATGTATCCCGCTACACGTTTCCAAACCAATGAAGTGCTCCTATGCATCTTCCTTATCTTCCTCCACGACAATTCGGCATGACGTGTATTTTGTCCGGGGAGTGGGTATGTCACGAGATATTTCTGGTACAAAATGCTATTGAATAATAGTGCCAACAGAGAGATATACAGCTTTTTCTCTGCCAATATATCAAGGAAATATATGCTTTCTTGATGTCATGCCGAAGTGAACTCGGAAGGAATAGTCATCTGTTCTCCGCCGAGACTCGAGACCAGGCCCTATCGCAAACCGGGCAGGCATACTACCATCTGCACCACTGGAGACACGACCCTACTAAACCACACATGCACCTCGTGTATATTCCTCTGCGGAATTTATAACGAATTCATACATGTTGGAATAAATACAAATACAACGCCACAACAGGCAAAATACGAAACGAGGTGGCTGAGGAAAAAAAATTCCCATAAAAAATATGGATACAATATGTTTCTAAAATACAGCAACCCAATTAATGATGCCATTATGGAAACTAAAAATACAATGCCCTTAAAAGTATTTATGGTTGTCTTATTCTAAGTATGAATAGCTTCTCGATTTACCCCAACATCGTATTTCTTTTTTAAACGTGCCAATTGTGTTACTATTAACTACCTCTGGGGGTGAGCTGTTCCATTTACTAACAGCCCTATTAGAGAAAAATGCCCTGTGACACCAACCTAGAATTGCCCCTTACTAAACGATAATGGTGTTTGTTCCCATTGACGGTGAATTAATAATTCATGGTCCATCCTATCTTCCCCATTCAAAATTTTGAACACTTCGATCATATATATCTCCCCTACACCTGCGTTCATCCAATGTAAACATATTCAAAAAATGAAGTCTCACTTCATAACTCAAGCAGCGTGTGGCAATAAGGACACGCGCAGCTCTTCTCTGCACCCCTTCAGCCAAGTCGATGCCCCTCTGTAGGTATGGACTCCAAAACCATACAGCATACTCCAATCTAGGACGAACTGAGCCTCGGAAAAGCGGAGGAATGACTTTAGGACTTAATGTGTATGTACGTGTAGCGAACCTAACTTGAAGTTTGCTTCTGTGCAATGCTTGTTGTGCTGCCATCAGTTTTTCTAAGCGAATTGTAATCATTGAATAATTTCATCGTTGTAGAGGCCTGTTGCCCTCTGAGGCGAGTGTGGAGACACTCCCTACCTTCCTTATTTCACGTGCTGTGGCGTGAGGCACTAAAGTAGAGGCATTAGAGGCGCTGAAGTAGAGGCCGCGCAGTAGCCTCTTAGTAGCTAGCCTCTCTTAACTTCAGCAAATGGCCCCTACTTGGGACAGTAGAGATAGAGATAGACGGTTTTTTCTCAGCGCAATGTATTAAGGAAATATATTTTCTGGATATTAGAGGTGAACTCGGAAATAAAAGTCATCTGGTCTCCACTGGGACTCGAACATAGGCCCTCTTGCTGAAGTTAAGAAAGGATACAAATGCCTCTATATACTTCAGTGTCTCACGCCCCAGTGCGCCAAATAAAGGAAGGCAGGTCCGTGTTCTCCAGTGGTATAGATGGCAGCATGCTTGATAGCGGTAAAAGGTTTGCAAGAGAGCCTGAGATCAAGTCCCGGCGAAGAGCAGATGGCTTTTCTTTTCGATTCAGTTCAACTCGGCATAATATCCAGGATATATCTGTTTCCTTAATAGAGTCAACAGTTTACCATGACTCTCTCTGTCATTTATTTCCTTTCTCTCTCTCTTTACTCTACCGTAAAATTTATAATAAATATTAATTTTAAATTTGAGATGAATTGTAAAATTAAATTTAATAATTTAGGGTCAAAAAATTATGTTTCGTAACACTCACGGTAAATTATTGTAGGCCTTCACCAATTCTCTTAAACTATTTCTTGTATTAATTCTGAATTTTCATCAATTCTGGAATTTTTTTATACCGTTAATTTAAAGTTTTCATCAATATATTGCGGTGTGTTATCATTCAATTAATTTTCATCACTCATGGAATTATATCTTTCATCGATTCTAGAATTATATCTTTCATCGATTCTAGAATTATGTCTGTCATCGATTCAAGAGTTATATCTTTCATCGATTCTAGAATTACGTCTTCCATCGATTCTAGAATTATACCTTTCATCGGTTCTAGAATTATATCTTTCATCGGTTCTAGAATTATATCTTTCATCGGTTCTAGAATTATGTCTGTCATCGATTCTAGAGTTATATCTTTCATCGATTCTAGAATTACGTCTTCCATCGATTCTAGAATTATACCTTTCATCGGTTCTAGAATTATATCTTTCATCGGTTCTAGAATTATATCTTTCATCGATTCTAGAATTATGTCTGTCATCGATTCAAGAGTTATATCTTTCATCGATTCTAGAATTACGTCTTCCATCGATTCTAGAATTATACCTTTCATCGGTTCTAGAATTATATCTTTCATCGGTTCTAGAATTATATCTTTCATCGGTTCTAGAATTGTATCTTTCATCGATTCAAGAATTACGTCTTCCATCGATTCTAGAATTATATCTTTCATCGATTCTAGAATTACGTCTTCCATCGATTCTAGAATTATATCTTCCATCGATTCTAGAATTATATCTTTAATCGATTCTAGAATTATATCTTTAATTGATTCTAAAACTATTTCTCTCATTGAAAATTGTTTCTTTCATCGATTCCGGAATTATTTATTTCATTAATTCTGAATTTTCATTGATGGTGGAATTATTTCTTTTTAATTTTTATTTCATCAATTTAAATTTTTCATTAGTTTCGGGAATCGTCTCTTTCGTTACATGTTTGAAATTGCCTTCAGGGCTGAATTTTCATTTATTTTGGTATTAATTTACATTTAATTGTTAGTATAAAGTTTTTTGTATAGATATTTCTCGGCATTCCTGGGTACAGTATTTTGAATGACAATTGTCTGGTAAGGATGGCCCTGGGTTTGACCATGAATTTTAAAGCATCAAGACATTGAATAGATAATCTTCGGCCCAGATCTGAATTGGATTTCACCTATGAATCCCATTGTCACTTTTGTAAAGCGATAATAGATGGCTTCTGTTTTGATTTAGATAGCTTTTTTTTTTTTCACACATGATACCACAATCTCTCGATAGGATTGTCATGGCCGAATTCATGATGGAAGCTTCATTTTGTATCCAGCTGCTACTTATAGAATCAAAAATAGAGACCAATACATCAGAAGATGACTTCTATAGATGCTTTAGTGCGTTGGTCTCTACCTTTTAGTTTCAGAAGTTGCAGACTAATGGCAATTTCAGTTTTTACTTGGTCTGGGAATCGATTGAAATTTCCAACTGATTTATCAGAAAGTTTTAATCGATTGACCGACTGATTGATAGAAATTTAATAAAAACATTTTTGAACTCTAACCATTCATAATGAACGCAATATTGGTGACTATACCTGTATAGTATTTTAATTGCTTATATAAAAAATATATTGCATTCATTCCAATCACCTATTTTCTAGATGTGAGGAAATATAGCAATAAATTAAGAAATTCTGGCCAGCCGCATGAAGAAATTTAATATGCTGAACATATTTTGTCATATCCTGGAATTTCTTAACTCGGATCTTTCTTTTAGAAGAATCGAAGAATCGAAGAATCGAATTAGAAAATCGATTATTTTAGGTTAGTTACTGATTCCGAAACTACTTTCGATCTTCATACTGTTGCTTGTTGTTTTCTTTAGAAACTGTAGGAAATATCTAAGAGGGGGTTTCCCTCTTAAATGGTACTGGGGGGGGGGGGCGTGTTTCACGAATGCCGATGTTCACAGTGGAGACAATATATTTTGAGCCTTTCTTTTAAAACGCCAATTAAATTCAATGGAATTCAAGTCCTCCCCAGTTTTCGATAAATGGACTCGTATTTCCCAATCCTTAAAAATTTTGATGAACTTATTGATTCTCAAGATGTTCATAAAAATGTTAGGAAGAGGAACATCATTTAACACATCTGATTGGTTTCGTCAAGTGAATAAAGTTAATTCACATACTTTTAACGAAAATTTTAGTTGAATTTTAATCGGATTGATCTAGTCGATCGACTCGAATGAAATTTTTAACTGCCTTTAACAATTGATCGATTAATCGAACCAGCCCTAGTTTTTAATCAAGATTTCACCCCATGTTCAAGAAGCTGTATCAATGCTGCTGCAGGGACAACTTGCTCACGTAGGCAAAATCTTGATGGTCTATTACGAATTGTTCTCTTTAAGTGAAAACAAAAAAATTAATTTTTTTTATCAATGTGTTCCAACATGTATCAGAGCACGGATCAGCACGGCGACCCAAAACTGTCAAGTTCGCTGAGTAAACATCATTATTTTCACAACGGAGATCAATCTCAAAAATCTCTCCATCCTTCACGCGAATCATCCAAAAACTAAAAACACAAATGAATAATATAATGGGCTCCTAGAAATTCATTTTATTTGATATACCAAGAAAATAAAAATTAGTAATAAATTGTGGGAAAAGAAAACAAGTTCACAACTGTAATAAAAAAAAAGTGAAAAAAAAAGAGACCTTGGGCTCATTTTTGGGTGTGGGCTCCTTTCTTATACCCAACCAATATAGACAGGCCACTCCATTCCAACATCCGTTCGCTCTTGTTCCAGCTTCTGAAGTAGGCACTTCTCGCTAGAGGGCGCTACACTCCACGACAGTGGTCTTGTGGAGAAGAGAGGTGAAAGTTTCTTCGGTTTTTTATTTTTATATATATATATATATATATATATATTCTTTTTTTATATTTAATTTTGTTGGTTTTTTTTCTTCTTCTTTTTCCTTCTTTATTTGTTTCCTTCTTTCTCGTCTGCTCTCCGAGAAGAAAAAACTCTTCTTGTTTTATATTTGGTCAAATCTGTGTTGAGTGGAGGTTGGTTCTTGTAGAATCTCTCTCTGTCTCTCTCTCTCTCTATGTGTTTATGTGTGCGTGTGTGTGTTGTGAAAGAGAAAAAAACAAATAAAACAGCAGCCATGGTGAGTGACCACGTGCTTTTTCTTCATCTCTTCGATATTAGTTATCTTTACTATTAGTTTTTTGTTTGAGGTATCTTTAGGTTCACTAAATTATTCTGTTACCATAGGTATATCTCTTTAGGTGCTCCAAAATCATTCTGTTACTATGCGTATTTTTCTTTAGGTGCTCTAAAATCATTCTCTTACTATGCGTATTTCTCTTTAGGTGCTCTAAAATTATTCCGTTACCATGCGTATTTCTCTTTAGGTGCTCTAAAATTATTCCGTTACCATGCGTATTTCTCTTTAGGTGCTCTAAAATTATTCTATTACTATGCGTATTTTTCTTTAGGTGCTCTAAAATTGATCTGTTACGCTTCGTACTTTTCTTTGGGTGCTCTAAAATTGATCTGTTACGCTTCGTACTTTTCTCTGGGTGCTCTAAAATTGATCTGTTACGCTTCGTACTTTTCTTTAGGTGCTCTAAAATTGATCTGTTACGCTTCGTACTTTTCTTTAGGTGCTCTAAAAGTGATCTGTTACGCTTCGTACTTTTCTTTAGGTGCTCTAAAATTGATCTGTTACGCTTCCTACTTTTCTTTAGGTGCTCTAAATCAGTGGTTCTCAACTTGGGGGCCATATGGCCTCCATGTGGTCTTGGGATATTCTGGGGGCCACGGGCGAAAATCATATGAAACGGGAGACACGGAAAGTGGTACAAGGAGCCATGGAGAGTTCTGAAGAGTTCTTTTATCCTCGGGACCCATGTAGGCAGGACCTGAGACCTTATATTCGTAAGGTGGCTACATGATGAGATCCGATACTATGATTTTTGAATATATGTGAGCTGCTACTTCCAGCTAAGTATGGGGCCTCAAGAACTTCAGTTTGCCCGAGGATGCGTGCGCCCATGGTGTTGAAATGGCCCTGCATAAAAACCCCCACAAGAAGGAAGCTCACCGAATTCCAGCCCATAGTAGGCGTGGACCCAGAGTGATGTGTGGGGGAGGGTCACGTCTCATATTTCACTCAGGTGGTCTGTGACAGACCTATTTTTCACATTTAATTTGGCTCTTTGGAGTGATTATCACCACTTCTAGATCATTGCCTGGCCCAGGGTTCCAGAGCTCGATCTTATTTATAAAATATTTGTTCATTATAAATTTAGTTTTGATTAAATTCAATTTGATAAATAGAAAGGGTCCCGATCTGGGATGAGGGTAGTGGGCCCTGACTAAGACTGGGGGCCACGAGCAGAAAATATTATTCTGCTCATGGGTTGAAAAATGTTGAGAAACATTGCTCTAAATTATTCTGTTATTATACGTATTTTCCTTTAGACGCTCTAAAATTGATCTGTTACTATACGTATTTTCCTTTAGATGCTCTAAAATTGATCTGTTACTATATGCATTTTTCCTTAAGTGCTCCTAATATCATTCTGTTACCTATATGTATTTTTCTTTAGATGTTCTAAAATCATTCTGTTATTATACGTATTTTTATTAGGTGCGCTAAAATTATTCTGCACGTAGATAGCCTTACCTTTAGATGCTCTAAAATTATTTTGTTACTATATGTATTTCTTTTAGGTGCTCTAAAACGTTTCTGTTATGATAGGTATTTCTCATAGGTGCTCTAAACTTACTCTATAAAAAAACGTATTTCTCTTTACGGGCTCTAAAATTACTCTGTTATTGTACGTATTACTCTTTAAGTGTTATAAAAAATTATTCTACACTAAAATATACATATCTGTAAAAGCTCTAAAATTATTCTGTAAGTAGATACCGTTATTTTTAGGTGCTCTAAAATTACTTTATTTGCATTTGTATTTCTCTTTTGGTGACTGAAATTATTTTGTACTGAGATATATTTATCTCCATTGCTTTATTTTGAATGTTAAAATTTTCAGTTTATATTTCATTGAATCTCTCTCTCAATCTATTTTTTTTAACATGCTAAATGGTTGCACTGAGATATCTTCTCTCTCGTCTCTATCACTTTGGAACTATTATGCAAGATGAAATATTTTTCTGTCTGGGTGTGCGAAAGTATTTTGTACGTAGATGTGTCGTTATCTTTGGGTGATTTAAAATTATTCTGTAGCTATATGTGTTTCGCTTTCGGTGCTCTAAAGTTATTCTGTTAGTAAAGTTAATTGTATTTCTCTTTTGGTGGTTGAAATTATTTTGCACTGAGATATCTTTATCTCCGTTGTTTTATTTTGAATCCATAAATTTAGTATTTCTCGCTGTCTCTCCCTCAAATAGTGAGCCAAAATTTTGTTTTGCCCACGTGTAAAGAGCAAAAATGGTCACTGGTAGAATATGATCTTCGGTTGACTTCCGTAATACTTTACAGGATTTTAAAATCACTTTATTAGCATCTCAAACTCTTGAGACAAAAAAGGGCTCTAAATCTAGTACATGTATTTTTTACTCTAGTTGCTCTAAAATAATTCTGTAAGTAAATGTACTTCTCTTTTGGTGCAGCTGAACTTATTTTGCACTGAGTTATCTTCATCTCTATTACTTTGGAACTATTCTGCTGCAAGTTGAAATATTTTTCTCTTGGTGTATTGAAATTATTTTGTACGTATATACCGTTACCTTTTTAGGTGCATTGAAATTATTCTGTTCGTAGATACCGTTACCTTTGGGTACACTGAAATTATTCTGTACTTAGACACCGTTACCTTTAGGTGCATTGAAATTATTCTGTTCGTAGATACCTTTACCTTTAGGTGATGTAAAGTCATTCTGTTACCATACGTACTTGTCTTTAGGTGCTCTAAAATTATTCGGTTACTATACATATTTGTTTTTAAGTGCTCTAAAATTATTCGATTACTATACATATTTGTTTTTAAGTGCTCTAAAATTATTCGGTTACTATACATATTTGTTTTTAAGTGCTCTAAAATTATTTTATATTTAGATGCTGTTATTTTCCGGCGCTGTAAAATTGTTCTGTACGTAGATACTGCTATCTTTAAATGCTCTAAAATTATTTTGTTAGTAAATGTATTTCTCTATTGATGAACGAAATTATTTTTTGTACTCAGACACTTTTATCTCCATCGCTTTATTGTGAAAGCATAAATTTAGTTTATATCTCGCTGTCTTTCTTTCATACTTTTGTTTTTTAACATGCTATTAAATGGGAAGCCAAATGTCTGTTTTGCCCACCTGTAAAAAGCAAAAATGGTAACACTTCACAAGATTTCAAAATAACTTCATTTGCATCTCAATTTCCCAAGTTAAACAGGGGCTTTTCATCTAAGGCCCCTTTCACACGGAGCGGATGCTGACGTGGGTCCACATATCCTTTCACACGAGCGATGAAGATGCGGGTGTTTCGCTTGCATCTTTGGGTTGAAATTCACGCATAAAAACTATTTTTTCGCAATTTTTGTAATTATTTTTCTCCTTCATCCCTCATTCAGTGCTCATAGGCAGCCTAGAGGCATTCTTTGGTGGTTTAATCTTGAGCCCCATAGAATATGGGTATAAAGATGCCTTCATTTCAATCCTCACAAGTAGTCGATGGGAGAAAATATCTTAAAATATTTTCAAAAAATTTTGAAAAAAAATCTGTGTTTTCGGAAAAATATGAAAGAAAATTCCAAAAACACATCCAATGTTCGAAAAATCCAATCCAAAAACATCCAAAACATTCGATGTTCCAAAAAAAAAAAAAAAAAAAAACTTGAAAACTTATAAAACTTGAAAAATCCAACCAATAAGCGTATTGGTTGCATTTGCTCGAATGTAACCTGTGAGCTTTATTGGCACGATTTTTCAAGTTTTATAAAATGAATTTTATCAAACTTTTACAGTGTAATATCGGCCTTAAGCCGGGATTACACTATAAAAGTTTTGTAAAAGCACTTTGATAAAACGTGAAAAATTCAACCATTAAGATCACCGGTTGCATTTGGTTGAATGCAACCGATGCGCCTATTGGTTGAATTTTTCAACTTTTATAAAAGATCTTTTACAAAATTTTATACTATAATCCCGGCCTTAAGTCCGGATTACACTATAAAAATTTTATAATAATTCTTTTAAAAAAGCAACTAATAAATTTATCGATGGCATTTGCAATTTATTAGTTGCTTTTTTCAAGTTTTATAAAATAACTTTCATAAACCTTTTAGAGTGAAATCCCATCCTTAGATTAATCTCACTTCTGAAATATAAAATTTAATTTTTTTAAGTTTATAGACTGAATATCGAGTAAAATATACTTGTAGGTATCGGGGGAACCACCAAAACTATTCTAGTGCTAGGGTCTTCAAACGTCTTAATCCGTCCTGAGTGAACACCGTACGTGGATAACGTTGTTTAATAAAAGTATTTTTTTTTAAAGTTTAAAAAAGTTAAAAGATTAAAAATTTTAAAAAATAATAAATATTTAAAATATTATTTCAGATATTTATATTTTTTAAAATAATTTTAAAAATTAAAAATTTTAAATTTAATTTAAAAATTATTAAAGTATGTATTATAAAGTAAAGTATGTAGTCAATTAAATATTCGTAATGAACAGAACGGCTTATAATTTTGGGTCCCGTCAGTGGCCGTTGTTGGCAGGTTTTATTGTATAAAATTGTGAAATATGGACAAAAGGCAGTTAAAGTTGCTATATCTCAATCTCAGACGGAAACGGAGGGATAGACGTATGTAGGTACATTATATTAATGAGCAGGGACCATCATATGGTATTTTTAAGGGTATATATGGCAAATAATTAAAAAAATTCCGTGAAAAATCACCTTCTAAAAGTAGCCAAAGATGCGGACGAATTCGCTCCGCATCCGCATCGCGTGAATAGCTCCGAATAAACCTATTGCCAAAACTTCTATGTGCGGATGCGGAGCCCGCACTTAGTTTTTGACACATGCGGACGACGTCCGGACCCGCATGAACATTTCCTAGGTGCGGAGATTTTTCGGCTCGTCTGAAAGGCGCAGTATATTCCAATTGTTAAAACTTCTTCCGGACCCGCATCCGCTCCGTGTGATAATCCGAAGGATAATCTAAAATCACTAAAAAGTGGCTCTAGAGATGGTTCGCAGACCACTGCAAGAGGCAGGGCCATAGCTAGGATTTTTGCCACCCGTGGCAAACATGATTCAACCGCCCTTGGAAAGCATTGCCGTTCCTTTCCCCCCCCCCCCCGCAACTTTAAAAATCGATAATTCTATAACGGCGTTCTCTGTTCACACCTTAAAACTGCCACCCCTAAATTTTGTCATCCGGGGCAGTTGCTACTGCCCCCTCTAGTTGCGGCTCTGACAAGAGATTCCTAAGGGCTCCGATGGACATGTTTTATAATAAACACAAATCATAATTAAATTCAGTGAAAGTAACTATGGAACAGCTCAGGAGATGGAGGCCCTTGGTACTTTTGGTGTTTGGCCAAGAGGGTTCGTGGATGAGTACTATATATAAAAACTACTGGCGCCCCTCCCCCCCCCCCCTCCCAGAGCAGTGAATCCCAAATGGTGTACTGTGCCCTAGGGCGCCTGAGAATGTTCATCGGTCTCGTGAGCGGAGGTGTCGCGAAATACATAAAATTCTAGTGTCATTTCTAAGGGTGACATGAACATAAAAGTTTGGCACTGCCTTAGAGTAGTGATTCCCGAAGGGTGTGTCGAGGGATATCTTGGGAATAAAATTTTATCGAAAGTGGGAATAAAAAGCCGTGATTTCTGAAAATTGTGTTAAGGATGTTTGTCTGTTCCTCTTAATCAGACAGGGGTGCCGCAAGATGTTTTAAAACTTCCAAGGGTGCCGCGAACATGAGCTTCTTTGTTCTTAGAGGGTGTGCACCGGGACCGGAATCTGCAATAATGGAAATTTTTGAAATTAATAACACTCTATTACTGAAAAAAATATTCTCTATTGTAAAACAAGGTGACTGGGCTAGTACCACGACAATTTTATGAATATTATGAATAATATTATGAACTAATGAAAATTATTCGTCTCATAAAGCCCCCCCCCTCCCTCCCTCCGAGATTGTTTTCGCACCAGTCCCCGCGTCTGGTGAGGGCGGTAATGTGCGTTTTGTGTACAAACTCTGAAAATTTTTGGAGATGTAGATTCGATGTGCCACAAGCTGAACATTTCCTAATCTCTCAATTTTCTAAATCTCTCTTCGTTTCTCAATGCTCCGAAATAATTCTGTACGCTGATGTTAAATTACAATTCCTCTCTTTAGTTGTGATTGTATCTTTCTGTCACCGTTACCCGCAGCGTTGCCAACTTGCTTGTATTACAACTAAACCAATATTTTAGTTGAAAAAATAACTATTCCGTTGCTGGTGACTGATCTCTAGAGTTCTTTTTCAAAAATTTCCTACATAGTTATAATCTAATTTTGTTTTTCTAGCAATTAAACCCTTTGAAAATTCCTTTAAAAGAATACTCAGGCAAATTTCCATTAAAATATGAATGAAAAATTAAATAAATTTGAGAGTTAGAAATTGCAAGGTTTGTTTCGATGTCACGACCTCTTCTTATTTGGTTTTATGCAGAAAGTCGGAGTTTTCAGTGAGTGAAATCTTTTTGACACAAAATTCATAAACAGAATGAGTAAAGACATGGTGAATCAAACGGTCAAATTGAACTAAAAAAAAAACAGTATGTTCCAGAGACTGTTGTTTCGTAAACCGTTGCGTCAGATTTCATTCCAATCAGATATGGTGAATGGTATGAATGGCAGATTCTCATTTGACATGGGTGTAAACCTTTCCCGTAACTAGTAAATATTCTCTTTTCCTTTGAAACATGCAAACACCCCATTTTTCTCTCTTCTTTTGTAATATATTCAGTGATTTTTCTTTTCTCAATAATACGAGGAAGTGAGAGCGAAAAAAGAGAATGCTTTTATTAATATCCCACCACGACTGCTAGACGACTAGAGTGCAGTCATGGTGTCAGTGATGAGACCAACATCAATTCTTAGCTCATTTTCCTCTCTCCGTTGCTTTCCTTCTTGATTCTTTCTCATCTTCTCGTCTTTCTTAGCCAAGAAAGAATTGAAGAAGAAGAGGAGGCCACAAGAAAGGTCTTGTTATATTGCCCCATTCTCTCTCTCTCTCTTTCTCTGTCATCGAGCCCGCTGTTGGCCCGAATCACCAATTCTCGACTCGACAACCGAGGCCCGCCCACTGAGTAACTTACTTTTTATTTCTTTCTTGCCTGGCCACGTGCATGCGTGTGTATGGGGAGAGCAACGTATCCGCTGATATAATTACTTTCTATATTTTATATAGAAGCATCTAGAAGGAAGTGTTGGCTGAGGTTCACGACCGTTTTAGTAGGGGTAGGGAAAATAATGCAATAATGACTGCACGTTTGATAAATGCGAACGATACTTAACAGTGATTATTTGTAATGTTTGATTGGGAAATATTGTTCCCAACACAGAAATACACGGTTCGAAAATTGGAAGGTTTGTTGCGGGAAAGAGGAACTCCATTTTTTTTCCAATTTTGATTCATAACATAACAGATAAATTAATATTCCAATTTTCCAATAAAGCATCAATTTTTTTTTAGTCATTGTATATCGTTTTTCCCATTATTTGTCTATATTATAAATATAATACTTTTTTTTTTAGCATTGCATTTCAAATCGTGAAAGTGAATATATGAGTTACTTACCCCGACCCGAGGGAGAAAATAAATTACATATGTTAAAATATAGAATAAGACAACCATAAGTATTCTTTATGGGCATTGTATAGTATTTTATCATATATTGTTTACAATTTTTGTTAATTGCATTTTTAATTGGGTTGCTATATTTTTGAAATATATGACACCCATATTTTCTTATGGGCATCTTTTTTTCAGCCACTTCGTTGGGCATTTTGCCTGTTGTGGCGTTGTATTTGTATATATATATACATTCTATCCCCGGGAGCACCATTGGCTCCCGAGGTTAACAATTCACTTTACAAAACAATTTACTTTGCGTTACAATTAAAATGACAAAACAAAAAAGATTACTACTACTACTATTACAGCTTACATCATACCTCGGGCAGCACCATTAACATCACGCGAGCAGGAATTTGATGCTCCAGAGGTTATTACATTAAGACGTCATTATTGCTTTAATAAATATACATTGATATGCATGCGTTTTATCAGTGTCCCAAATGTTGAATATATGATCCATTCATATTATCTTACATCGACTGGAATATACTGACGCAAACCAGTTCGAAATAATATAAATTTATTCAAATAATATGTCATGAATAAATAAAATTCCTATATGAACATGAATATTTATCAGAGATTTTTGCCGCCCATAGTAAACATGACTCAGCCGCCCCCACAACTTTAAAATTCGATAATTTTATAACGGCGTTCTTTGCTCCTACATAAAATTGCCGCCCCTAAGTTTTTCCGCCGGGGCAGTTGCCCCCCCCCCCCAGTTACGGCCCTGATATATATACATATATGTTTTTTTTCAATGGCGAAATTACTGTTTTTGTCGTCCAACTGATCCTGGGACATGTATTTGGCTCATTGGTCATATTTATTTTCTGCTCACATTCCTTTGTAACACAATATTTCATTCTATTCTATGTATTTTCGGGCCAGTTCCATCACATCCTGATATAGTACCTATTTACAGCCTTTTAGGCCACTCGCTCGCAACAAATCGCTCGCAGTTATCTGTGCAGATGGCAGCATGAACAAGAAACAATTGCAACTCGACAACATAAATACGTTAGGGCCAATCATACACTCACAGCACACATACTCGCTCTCTGGCATGTGCCGATTCGTTAGAAATTCCGTAGAGGAATGTGTACGAGGCGCATGTTCGGTTAAAAGTAGTAGTAGTTGTCTGTGTTCGCAAGACTGATCCCATTGCACAGACCAGTGAAAATCCCGCTGAAATGGGATTTTGCGAGACTCCAACGTATTAATTACAGAAAATCATAAATTTATGATGTTCATTTCTTAGATGTGTTGGATCGGTGTTTTTCAACCTGTGGTCCGCGGACATCCGGGAGTCCGTGGGGTAATTTTCATTCACTACAGTTGCGTGAATAACACATTTAGTAACGGGAAATTTATCATTTCAAATTTTTATGAAATTCTCATTACAGAAAACAAAACATTTTTGATTTTATGGGGTGGGAGGGGGCAGGGGTGGTGGCGTCGAAATTGGTTTTCGCTGCGGCGACACCATCCCGTTATAAAGGTACTTTCACCTTTATAACGGGAGGGGGGCGGTCAGAGACATCAAAAGTATTGGGAAACACACTGTGTTAGATGATCGTGTCTTCAACCATTAACTAGCTTATATCATCTCTGGAGACAGAACAGGAGTTAGTCATTTTGGGGTGGTCTTTTGGCCATCGCGTTCCCTATCATAAAAAAAAAAACCCCATTCAGCCCAAACACGACTGGGTTCATCTCACGACCAAAGGTTTCTTAACAATCACAAATGATATTATGCAATTATCTTTTTCTTCCTGCATTTTATCACAGCTTTGAAGACGTGAAAGTTTCATGTTGCGAATATAGACCCGGCTCCTCTTTTCTTGCGATAGGCCGCGCTAGGAGTTGGGCTTTTCCCAAACGGATCCCCATCCAAAACGAGCAGATTATATTTCCATGAAGGTTATATGACAAGACCGACCGCGCGTGCGGTTCTGGGGCATTATTTCTTTCATCAATCCACTTTCTTCTCTGGAACGACTATAATAAAAAAAAAAAAATGGATGACCTACCGCGTTTTGACCTGTGATCTTCGTTGACCTCTCTCTCTCTTCAAAGTTTTTCACGGCTTAGTTTTCTTCCGTTTTTTTTTTGTTGTTTTCTTGCACCATCGTGTGTGTGAATTTGTTTATGCAGTCGACGCCACTTATTAGAATCACTGAAAATGCAATCATTTGGGTGTTGTTATCACTTTTTGCAAGGAACGGACCAATACCACAACATGGGGAAAAAATTCGTTTAAGTTATCGGGACTTCGGATATTGCTATCAATTTTTTTCTTCCGTCGAAAGAATTTTTCTCGCATTCTGCACCTAAAAGGTGTAATCAAGGTTAATTTTGTTTTTTCCTGTAAGTTATGGCTATCAGGCTGCAAGACTATGTAGGAGGCTAGAAAGTGTTCTCACCCCCCCCCCCATCCCTTGTAGACAAACATTTCCTTACTTAATGTCCATAGCATTCACGGTGATCCATATACGTTTGGAACTACTTTTGCAATGGTCTTCCTTTAGTGAAGGTAAATGTGTGAAGAAAAAAGCGTTTTCCCTCTCCAGTTCCTCATAGTTTCTTTCAGTTGACCAGGCTCGAATTTCTTTTCCGGGGAGACTTTCTCAGGGGATCTATGAAACGTATTGTGTGCATTTAAAATATATCGTAGTTTGTGATAAACATTTAGACAGTTCCATTCTAAAACGCCTCACAATGGCTGAATAACAAAAATGCAGAATTTCAGCTTCAAGGAAGAAAAAAAAAGAGGCCCTGTTCAGAATAGAATTTAAAAAAAAAAAATAGAAACGATTGATCATTTTGCAACCAATTATGTGGGAAAGAAAAGCAGTTGTCATCATTTTACGTATAGCCGTTTACAACACGTCATCTCGTTAGACCAAACGAGATGTATGGTGACCGCACTTGCAAACGGGGATTTTTCGGATATAGTTATTATTCAGTTATTGTTATCAGAAACCACGAGACCCCCGATGTGATCACATTAAGCGGTGTGTGGACTGTCTATTTTTCTCCTTGTGATACAAGTTCAAAACTTTCTCCGTGATAGAACGGTTTCCCAGATCAAAAATCATTCGTTACTTATTTGGATTAGTGTTCAGCAGTTCCAAGTATATGTATGTGTCATCTACGCGCGAACACCCATCAAAAGAAAACTTCTAAAAATGGCGAATAACCTAATGAACAGACAATAATAGAAAACACAAACAATAAAAATGGTAGTTTCTCCAGTAGCACGTGGAATAAGAAAAACAAATCTGCTTCATGAGTGATTGCACGGCGTCCTCTGCCATAATTTGGTGAATGACACGCTCATTTCGACGCACGTCGTCATTTGGTTTCAATGTCGACCGTTGTTTGTTTCTGTTTTGGCTTATAAAATACGACGATATTCTTCAACTATTACAACAATCGTCTGTAATGTGTCTGGTGATGTGTATGAATTGTATTAGGTTTACACTGAGTGGCCACTTCATTGTGACCACCTGAGAGTTTCAAGCAAATGTGCTATGGCATCACACTCTTGCCGCTAGAGGGCTAGGCTAGTATGAAAAAAAAAAGAGAACGTAGTTTTTGAGACAGCAGTATAGGTGAATTGTTTGTGAAAAACTGAATTTTCTGGACGTTAATGCCGAAACTGATATTTGGAAAGAAAAGTGAGTTGCCTCCTCTGGGAATCGAACCTGGCTCCCCTTGCATAACGGGCAAGCGCGTTAACCAATACACCAGAGACACACTTTTCAATTCCTTATAACACGCATTAGTAACGTGAAGCGCTGAGTGGAGTCGTAGCAGCCTCCCTTAACTACAGCAATTTTCGCCCCAGTTGGCGTTTTGTATAAAGAGATGGCACCGCTGTGGTGGTCGAGTGGTTATAGTGCCGGACTCGTGATGCGAGGATCCGGGTTCGAACCCCACAGTGGTGGTCGGCTGAAGTTGGTTTTCTGTGGTTCCCAACTTCAAGGCGCAAATGCGAGCCGATCTCCCCGTTAAAAAGTCTCGCCACAGAGAGCAACAGTCCTACAACGGTAAATCATTCAACCATAACACTTCACTCATAGTTAGTAAAAACTGGGGGCAGATGACAGCACTACACATAACAAGCATTACACAGGAACAAACTATACGTCAGGTTGCACTACACGTACACGCACATTCCCGCATTTTACCGATTCGTTGGGGGGTTCCGCGGGGGGGGGGGGGTTGCATGTGTGGTGTAGCAGTAGTAGGTAGGGGCTCGGGGATCCATGATGTTCTTAAGTCAGCCACCTCGTTGGGCAATTTGCCTGTTGTGGCGTTGTATTTGTATTTTTTTGGCCTGAAATATACTGGAAAATTGAATTTTCTGGATGTTAATGCCGGGGCGGCTGCTGTCTCCACTCAGCGCTTCATGCTACTAATGAATGTTATAAGGAATTGAAAAGTGTGTCTCTGGTGTATTGATTAGCGCGCTTTCCCGGTATGCGGGAAGGGGGACCGGGGTTCGATTCCCAGAGGAGGCAAATCACTTTTCTTTCCAAATATCAGTTTCGGCATTAACATCCAGAAAATTCAATTTCTCAGTATATTTCAGGCCGAAAAAATGCCATCTCTTCATGTTAGTGGAAATATGGGGAAAAACTTGA
Source organism: Pholcus phalangioides (assembly GCF_987345545.1). Lineage (NCBI taxonomy): Eukaryota > Metazoa > Arthropoda > Arachnida > Araneae > Pholcidae > Pholcus > Pholcus phalangioides. Next base: position 31,985,327 of record NW_028301603.1, read on the forward strand.
TTTTTTTGACGGATTTTGAACGTGGGCGCTCGGAACCATGGAGCGAGCATCAGCAAAACTTCCGCATTTGTGAAATGCTCGAGAGCAGCTGTAGTTAAAGTGTTCAGACTTGACTGTCAGACAATATACTGGGTCGCAACTTGTGGTCGTCACCGAATGGTGAATGCACGGGCGGAACAAGAGTCTCCAGACCTGTAAAAGACAACAGAACCGTATATGCAGTAAGTTGCAGCACATCTTGATCAAGGATCGTCTCGAAGAATCTCTGAACGTACTGTTTGCCGTACGATGCATCGTTTGGGATATGGAAGCCTAAGGCCAGTTCGAACACCGTTGCTGTCTGCGGCTAACAAGAAAAAAAAAATCGTCTCGAATTCGGCTCAGGAGCACAAGGATGCACTGTTGATGATTGGAAACAAGTTATGTGGTCCGATAAATCACTTTTTCAGTTACACAATGTAGATGAGCGAGTGAGGATTTGGAGGAAAACATGGACGCCAAATACATTGCTACAACCCTTCAAGCTGGTGGAGGCAATGCGATGGTTTGGAGAATGTCTTCTTGGCATGCTTTGGGCCCTTTAATTCGTGTTCATTGAGTATCTGAATAAGACATCCTTACTGAATGCTGTTCCTGACCAAGTACATCCTGTTATGTTGATGGTTTATCCCAATGGCGATGCGTACTTTTTTTAGTGTTACGATACTACATCGATTACGAACGAGGACCTAACAAAATCTTTAATAAACATCCAGCAGAGACCATAGGCGGAGATAGACTTGGAAGTCTGGGGGGGGGCACGGTCATTATTGATGGGGGGGGGGACACGATGATGATGATGTCAATTCATATATACATTATACATACCCATACATACATATATAGATCAGTCGACTCCACCTTTGACGCTGGGGGGGGGCAATGTTCCTCACGGCTCCCCCCCCCCCTATCTCCACCCATGGCAGAGACACACATGAAATCGAAACCGAGCCGACATTCGAATGCTGCACTGTTGCCATTCCGCGACTCGTTATACTACTAATAATGATAATAAATTAACAACATCTTCAACATCTTCCTTCCTTTAGGGGGAAAACGATAAGTTTCTTATAATTTTATGAGAGTAAGTAATAATAATAATTTCTTATAATTTTATCAGAGGCTGGATGGAGGCTTCACTAGGCGACCCGCTCTTGTGACCGTGTAAGATCCATTATCCCGGGCTGTCTGTGATGATGGGCCTGCTACCTGTTTCTGTAGTTTTTGGAGCCTGACATTGGGGCGATACCTCATCCTTGGTTGCTGGAGATTTAGGACCACTTCTTTCTGGCTTGCACTCTGGCTCTTGCATCTTAGGTAGGAATGTCATAGGATCTTGGTGGTGACAGGCTGGCTGTCGAGCTGTTTGCTCGATTTCCATATCTTGTTGGACACGTGGTTTAATGAATTGCCTGCTTCTTCTCAACGTGGAGCCCTCATTTGTACGGATCTCATACGTGCGCAGGCTGATCTTCTTTGTTACGCAGGCTTCTTCCCAAATCGGTCTCTTGTGAAGAGGGTTCCGGTGCCACACTGAAGCTCCAGGATGCAATGGCGCAAGGTCTTGTGACGCTCTGTTATGTCACTGAGCCATCTCATTCTGCCTTTCTAGCAACTTTGTATGGACCAGGAATCTGCGGTAGAGTGTAGACGCTGGCTAGTGGTTGGCAGGCTCGTCCGTGTAGGTCTTCCAAAGATCCTTTGCGCTGAGCTGCACCACAGTTAGTCATCTGGCGTGTTACGTCGATCTAATAAGCCCAGGTATGGGTCCTTTCCCGAGCGAGCACACTTTTTGAAGATGGAGTTCTGGGATTCAAATAGACAATTTGAATAATGAATATCAATTGATAAATTCAATTGATAAATGAGAATAATTAATTTTAATCCGATTAATAATTGAATGTTTGTAGTCAAAAATAAAGGCTAATGTTGCGTAGTATTGCACAATTGCCAAGGAGAACCTAAACAGAAAGTTAAATGCACAATTTTATTTTATTATTTTCATTATGTATTTCCGTTGAACTAGAAATCTCTACAAGATTCATTGAGAGACTGGTTATTTGTAGGGATGAAGATTACAAGGAAGAAAATTCATCACTGCCCCCACGTAACCAGTCTCTCAATGAATCTTGTATTGACAAGTGGAGAGGACATTTCTATATGCATAGAAATCTCTAGCTGGGAAATGTTGGTGAAAAAAAAAAGAAACTCATAGCGACAGAAAAGTTTTTAAAAGACATTTGTTCAACAGTTTAAAGAAGGAGGGGTTGGATCACGATCTTGGCTTCCCCATGCTTCCCTATGAGAAAAATCTCCTTACTTTAAGGTACATTTAAACATTTTTCATTCACTTCAGCCGCTCAATTTTTTTTCTCAAATACAATGAATAGATTTATGCAATTTGAAGAGAGCAATTTAGGATTTTCATTCCTAGTTATTTTTTTTAATTTTAACTTCAACAACGTGCAGCCTTTTCAAAAATCACGGAGAAGTTTACTCTTACTTTGTGCCATAAAATTTCTTTAAATTATTTCAATAGGAAACCCCCCCCTCGTTTTTTTAGAAAATTTGCATGCACCAACCCCCTTACTCCGTTGTTAAGAAATCCTGATAAACTAGGCAAAGAGTTAAAGAGTACCCGGATAAGGTCATAAACTCATAATATTGAAGGATTCTCGTTCATTTGACCAACTTTAAAAGGACATTCCAAAAACATTTCCGGATAACCAGGGGAGAGTAGGGATAGTTGAGTCACACACACACACACACACACGTTTTTACTTTTCGATTTTCGTAAATTTTTTTCGATTTGTGAATCGTTTTAATAGAACATTGCCATAAATTTGTCATTTTTTTTTTTTTGGAATTACCGTTGTAGAAGAATTTTTTTTTTAATTTAAAATTAAAATTTAATTAAAATTTAAAAAGAAAAGAACAAGCATTAAAGGGGGAAAAATTCATTTAAATCTGCCGGAAGAAATTACATGATCACACGATCAAAAAAAAGGAGCATTAATTTCCGACAAATAAGCCGCATCCCGAAAAAATGACGAAATTTTTTTTTTTTTTTGTAGAAATGCCACAATGGCTTTTAACAAATCGCAGCTTCATATAAATCACACTCAATTTTAAAAAACTAAAATAAGTAGGCTACTAAAATTTGTATAAAATTAAGTTTTGCATGTTTTTCTTACCCATCAAGTTCTCTTTGAGAGTTTTATAATACGACGTGTGAATGATGAAACGCATTTGATATCGATGGCCCAGTTCAAAAAGACAACAAGTCAAAATTCTATATTTTGAGCTATCTGCATTTTAAAGATTCACTTTGTATGGAACTGAATGGGAATCAACCAGCACCTCCTAGAGATAGAAGGCCTCTGCACTGTTTGCCACAAACGTCATTCAGACTACCTAGCAAGTTTGCCACATTTTGAAACACAGCATCCTATTTCGTTTCTTCTTATTTTGGCGTAGAATCTTCCCGATTGGCTCACAAATACTGATATTGATTGCATGTGGGGCATAGAAATCGCCAATTCTGAGCCCGAGATCATTTCTTTTCCTCACAACGATGATACTGGCACGAGCAGGGAATTTTTTTCCCCTGAATATTCTGAGGGAAAATGGACTATGTACTTACTGACGTCACAACCTGAGTGCGGAGGCCTTCTATCTCTAGGAGGTGCTGAATCAACTCGGATATAATTGCAGTAGAGTTGTATACGCAGAGTTGGGAGTCGTTGCTGTTTTGCAATATGTTGAGACACTTTTCACCGTTCTCATGACGTGCTCAACTCAAAAATGCAATTTTCTGAATTGTTGCCTTTTCGAACTGGACCGTCGATATTATATCTAGTAGTTAAAAACATTTTTTTTTACATAACTATGTGGAAAAAAAAGTAGTCTTCATAAAATTATTTAGAATTCCTCGAAGTTAGGACGCCTGGAAGAAAATTTATCGAATAAGCCACGGGTTTGAATCGGCTACTACTAATGTGCGTTCTCAATGTTTGTGTGGCTCTAAAGGATTAATGGTGTCAGAGATATCCGTGCTCTACTGAAGCTGCCACCTGGCTTCCATATTTTGAAGTGAAAATGCTTGAATTTTGTGTTATGTAAGCATCGTGTTGTGGGTCTGTCTGCTCTGTGCGGAGGCTTTTTCAAATGAGGGACCGGCTCGCATTCACGCTATGAAATTGTAAAACCAACTTTAGCCAACCACCACAGTGTCGCCAACGGGGTACGTACCTAGATACTAGTGATGATGAGAGTCCAGTAAGTTGCCCAAGCGACCGCGTCATTCCTCTAATTGCCCTTTACTTTGAGTGGATCGGTAACCCTAGCCGAAATACAACGCCACAACAGGCAAAATGCCCAACGAGGTGGCTGAGAAAAAGATGCCTATAAAAATATGGATGTCATATATTTCAAAAATACAGCAACCCAATTAAAAATGCAATTAACACAAATTATAAACAATATATACACATGATAAAATATTATACAATGTCCATAAAGAATACGTATGGTTGTCTTATTCTAAGTATGGATAGCTTCTCGATTTACCCCAACATGTTTATCGTATTTCTTTTTAAACGTGTCAATTGTTGTAAAAGTTAACGATGTGGCGGATAGTGAATGTTCAAAATATGAACTGAGCTGTTAGACAAGTCGTTTAAGAGAAAAGAGTCATTTCATATATACTCGATTACCCCAGAGGTAGTAAATTGTAACCGTGGGTAATCGAGTATATATGAAATGACTCTTTTCTCTTAAACGGCTTGTCTAACAGCTCAGTTCATAATTTGAAGATTCACTATCCGCCACATCGTTAATTTTTACAAAGTACATCTATGATTTCAGAAAAATTTAATTACATATTAGTTATAATCTTACTTAAAAATTAATGGTACAAAACTTGAGATTGAAAACATAATTTCATTTTTTTTCCATTAATGTTTAGTATGACTGAATATTTAGGGACACTTACACAATTACGCTGATTAGTGATATTCTCAAAAAATTCCTGCCATTAACCATCCAAGTAAAGCTATTAGTTTGCAATAGATGGCGCAAATTTATCAAGGACTATATACTGCTTGACGATTGCTAAGAAGCAATGTCATTTTTTGCCATACCTAATGACAGACATCTTTTAAAGTACTAAAACTTGACACATGTTTAATAGACATCCTGAAGTACCTCTGTTATACAAAATGGAACAGATATCGCCACATGGCAAATAAATATAAGCAAAAGAAAAAAAATGTCCTCACAGCAATTGCAAACAGTTACAAAAATGATTGTTCGTGATGCTGGAAATAAGGAACGATATGAGTTCTTCAGTATGAGGGGTGTGACCTCCACGGACACTCAAGGGCGTAGCGAGGGGGGGGGGACTTGGGGGTCTGGTCCCCCCCCCCCCCGAAATGTGAGAAAATGACCGAAAAAAGGGAAAAAGATGGCCAAATCCATTGTTCTGTCACTTTGGTCCCCCCCCCAAAATGAAAGTGGTCCCCCCCCACGAACGAAATTTCTGGCTACGCCCCTGCGGACACTTATGCACACTTTGCATCTGTTGTACATACTGTCCACCACATTGTTGAGTAGAGCTTGAGAGATTTGTGTCATTCGTCCTTCAAGGCGATTTTGAGTTCTGTATGGTTCAAGAAGGGTTATATGTCTTTTGAGCGACACGTATGCCGATTTCATCATCCCAGATGGGCCTCTATGGGATTTAGGTCCGGCGAATATGCAGGCCATGGCATGCGCTCAATATCTTCACTTTCTAATGTGTCATCAACTTTATCTGTCTTATGCGGACTGGAACTGTGATCCATGAACCGAAAGTCTGGACCAACTGTATTGCGGAAAAGGTGGACGTGACCCAGAAGAATCTCGGTGTGATAACGCAGTGATTTTACGGTACCCTCATCGGAGATAGGAAGTAGTTTTTTTAAGATTTAATGTGCTAGGATAGAAATCAGCCAGCAAGTCTATATCCTAGCACACATTAAATCTTTAAAAAAAAACTAATCCACGACAAAAGAAAAGACTTTAAAGTCAATTGTCTAACCAATCACAATTCAAATATCAGCGAAAAAAGGTTTTCAAATATATTGTATTTTCTCAAGTTTCTCGCAGCAAAAATATTTGTAATAATGCCAGCGATTTTCAAAATGCATTAAATAATCTGAAAAAATTCTTAATATGCAACGGGTTTCCTCTTTACACCTTGGACTTATACTTTCTCCTGACACCAGTAACTATAACTGTTCACTTTGAACACAACCGGCGTAGGACTAACACATGATATGTACTTGCACCGTCTGCATCTATTTTATATATTTTTATATTGACTGCTTCTTTGCTTCTTTCCTACTTGACAAGAAAACATTTGTTTTTGCTTCTATTTTGATTTTTAAACTCAATTATACTTCAGCAGAACGTTGGGGGATCGAGCATCTATTTAGGCTATGAATGCCAGAATATGCTCTCAGAAACGTTCTGTATTAAGCCAATGTCAGGGTGTTCCCCCTGATGAGAGCCCTAGACATTGGCTATAACTTTTTCATTTTTGAATTCTTTTTTGAGTTTTTCATTTTTGAATTCTATTTTTTCTTTTGAAATTTTCAGTTTTTTTTTTCCTTTCCAGTTCACATAATTAATTTTTTTTATAAAACATGGTATTTTAACAATGTTTTTCCACTACACTGCATGTTACAGCTGCCTATGGCGCTGGTATTGGTGAGTTTCGACAAATTTTTAACTTTCATAATGTTCATTGTGTACATTTATCAATATATACAGTCGAATTCCGTTATAACGAACACCAATAGACCGGAGAAATCGTTTCGTTATAATTAAATTTCACTATAAAGGAATTCCATTGTTCCTATGCAATCTTATCTGGGGGTTTAGAAAAGTGTTCGTTACAACGGAATTTTCGCTATAACGGTATTCGTTAAAACTGGATTCGACTGCATATATCGTAGTAGTGGTTTCAAAATACCATCAAAAATATCGTTATAGAGGGGTTTATCGTAGTGAAGGATATCTTTGCTTTGAGAGGAGTTTAATATTATACTGTAGGTGATTCCAAAGATTTCTAAAAATATCGTTGCAGAGGGGAACTCATCGTTATATCGAGAATCGTTGCAGCGAGGTTTCAAAAATGCTTCCGAAGGTACATACTTTTGAAACTCAATGACAGAAAGCATCCGAAAAATTCTTAAATTTTAAAAAATTATAAAATATTTTTCTGCTTGTGTGTGTGTGTGATGAATCGGCCTGGAAAAATATCACGAATGTAAGGCATAAAATTCGTGCGCGTGAACTATGTCACACTCCGATCGTCTTCTGATGACTCAATTCTCTCTTTAAAAAAAGAAAGAAAAGGTCGTTATATGGCGAAGCATTTACGTCGTCCTTCAAGGTCAATTTATTTAAGTTCTTTCTCTTCTTGTTGTTACATGACTCTTCAAAATGCCTCTTATATTTCCTGTATTATTGTGCATTTGTATGCTGTTTTGGCCACAGCCGAACAACCACTGGTAGTACATACTGATTATACCTAGGCAAAAAAAAAAAAAAGATGTGGATGAGAGGAAAAAAAATTGCGTGTTCTCCCTTAATTTTATAGCATAACGTAGTAGAAGCACCACAACCAAGAAAAAGAAAAATGCTAAAAGAATGTACGTGTTTTTTTTTCTTATAAGATAAGATATTGTTCGCAACCTTGGAAGAGTTTTTCTTTTTCAATATATTCTATAATTTTTTTTTTTTTGAGTTAACTCAACATTATTGGTGAATTACATAACTTTTTTCTTCTTTTTCTTTCTGAATTGAGTGTTTTATCTGTAAGAATCCACTAAAGATGTTTTGTTAATATTATTTTTTTCTCCTCCTCCCCGAGAATACAAATATTGATATTAAGTAGATTTTTCTTTAAACATTACATTATTTCCAAGAACCATATGTGCATACAGGAGTTGAATGACTCATTTATGGAAATATATTTGTTCTAAGTCCTCTTGCGTAAGAAAAATGGCAGAATTGAAAGAAATGAAACTAGGTATGTGAAATGGCACTTTTTCTTTATGTGTCATAATAAATACGAATTTAATATAAAACACTGATTTTTGTATGTACAGTCAGTCGGCCCTCGGCATTCACGGCTTTCTTAGGCCGGTATTACACTATAAAAGTTTGATAAAATCCATTTTATAAAACTTGAAAAATCTAACCAATAAGGTTATTGGTTACATTCTAGAAAATGCAACCGGTGGCCTTATTGGCTTCATTTTTCAAGTTTTATAAAAGGACTTTTACCAAACTTTTATAGTGTAATACCGGCCTTATTCTCGGTCTTTTTCGCAGTTTTCTGAAAAACACCGTTGCATTGCTAATTCTTGTTTCGGAACGAAATATAAATTGTGTGTGTTAAATAAACGTTTTAAAAATCCCTCCTATAGGTTTTTTAGTGTTTCTGGAAGTGGTTCTAAAAGGCTGGTTTTTCTAAATGTTTCTGAAAGTGAAAAACTTGAAAGAAAAATTCGAAATATTCACAATGATTATCTTCATTGCTGTATTTTCCCGTTACAGTACTACGGAATTAATGGATCTTGCAGTCTGATGTTTAACAATCACCAGTATAACTTGATGGTCGTAACTAAATTATTGTAATCTATCTATTCAGCAAATATCCGACTCCATCACGAAAATATTTGCAATCAAGAATTAACAACGTGATCAGAATTTAATTTTGACATTTATTTAAACATTAGTATATGAAACATTATTTCAGTTAACTCGATTTAAATTTTTTATTATTTTGCTAACATGTTAAGGCAGCCAGCTGCTTCGTAAGTGGAAAAGCGTATTCACACCACGAAGAGGTGAATGTATAGATTGCAACAGCGCCACGAACAGTCCTACAAATATGCAAATTACACACATACACACACGTATATATATATATATATATATGTATGTATATGTGTATATATATATATATATATATATTGTTTTGCCCGCAACAGATGTATCAAGAAAAAAAACTTGAAATTCGATCAGCCATTGCTGTAACTACACCTGCTACTATACAGTCCTGGATCTACACACCTTCCACGTAGAAAAAAGTGATGTTTTTTGGGGGGGGGTGGGTTAAATCCCTCGATATCTTGCAAAAGATGTTGAGGTGGGGTGAATCTGGTCATGTCACGTCATATGGGGGGAATAAAAAAGTAGGCTACTTAACTTGCATGCTATAACCATCATTATTAAATCTGAAAATCCGCAAACATCGCAGAGAAAGAATAATTCACATCTCCCAATATTTTGTGTGTCTGTGTGAACAATAGAAAAGCTCGAATTAAGAAAAACAGCTTTCCTGGATAGATTTACACCAATGTTTCCCAGAGTGGGCAATATCGTCCCTGGTGGAATGGTCCAGAAGGCGGTAGAAGCAAAGTGTGTAACACAGGATCCTATGGGTTGGCTTAGGATCCAACGGTGAAGGGCGGCGAGCTAAGCAGACATAAATGAGACGTCTAATAAAATTAGTTAATGGCTCCTGTCACCCCCGTGAATATATCGAGGGACGACTGCGCTATGAATATGTTTAATTCAAGTAAATGGGAAGCTTCGTGAGAGTTTAATTTTATATTTATAACAATCTTTCTGAAAAATGAATAGAAAACTTAAAAGCGAAATATAATTTAATTTTAATTTTTTTTTTATTAATGTTTAGTATGAATGAATATTTGATGATAAATATGCTCATTAGGGGTATTAAATGACTCCAGTCATAAAACATGCAAGTTCAGCTACTATTTAAAATAGATGGCGCAAATTCATTGACAATTATAGTTTGTATTTAGTGTGTTTTCTGTATAGCTTTGTACTTTTTTTTGGTTCAGATAATTTATAGTGCTTCCAGATTACAGGGGTGGCATCGACATATTCGTGCTGTAAGAGAGTTATGCCGGTTCAGTGTTCAAGAAGTGCTGCCACCTGGCTTCCATGTTGGAAGTGAAAGTGTTTTTCGCGTTTCCGTTAGCATCGTGATGAAGGTTTGCCTGCTCTTTGCTGGAGGGACTTTCTCAAACGAGAGACCAACTCGCATTCGGGCCTCGAAGTTTTTTTTTTCCTTAGAAAAGATATTTTTCGTAACCTTGGGAGATTATTTTTTGTTTTTTAAATACATCTGTTTTGTAATCATCTTATTTCTCAGTTAACTCAACATTATTGGTGAATTACACCATATATATGTATATAATTTTCGTTTTTTTTTCTTCTTCTGGATTTTGTGTTTTACCCGTGAAATTCACTATAGATGTCCTGTTAATGCTATTTTTCCCCCTCCTCCGAAAATGCAAATATTGATCTTACGTAGATGCTTCTTTAAACATTACGGTACATTTCCATCAACCATATGCGTATATAGAAGCTGAATGTGTGCGACTCATTTATTACAGTCGAAACGCTACTCATTAAAATCATGGATAATGACATCATTCACGTATTGGTATCACTTTTCCTAAGAACGGAACGGACCAATATCATAACATGGGAAAAAATTCGTTTGTAGTTATCGGGACTTCGGATAATATTGTCAATGTTTTTCCCAACGGATATCTTTTTTAGCATTCTGAAACTAAGATATAGCCGAACTCATTTTTTTTCCTGTAAGGTATCTTTATCCGCCCTCAAGACCATGTAGGAGGCTAGAAGAAGCTCTCTTCTCCCTCCCTTGTTGACAAACATTTCCATACTTAACGTCGCAATCAGTCCGTAGTATTCGCTGTGATTCATGTACGCGTGGAACTTCTTTTGCAATGGCCTTCCTATTGTGGAAGTGAATGTATACAAAAAAAAAAAAACCTTTCAATCATTTCTTGATCAGTTTTTTTTTTCAGTTGACCAGATACAAATGTCTTTCTCAAGGGATCTATGAAACGTATTGTACATTAAAAAAGAGTATCGTAATTTCATGATATATATTAGACAGTTCCATTCTAACACCTCACTATGGCTGAATGAAAAAGATGCGAGATTTTAGCTTATGGGGGGGGGGATTAAAGTTTTAGAGCTAAAAAAATGGAAGGATTGAACATTTTGCAACCAATTATGATTATGTAGGAAAGAAAAACAGAGTTGACCCGTATTGACAATATCCGTTCCATACATCCCGTTCGACCAAACGGAATGCATGGTCAACGTACTACTTGCAAACGGAAATTTGTTAAACGGGTATTGTTATTAAATCCCGTGTCCTGATGTGATGATATGAATGATGATATGATGATGATATGAATGATGATATGATGATGATATGAATGATGATATGATGATGATATGATGATGATATGATGATGATATATGATGATATGAATGATGATATGATGATGATATGAATGATGATATGATGATGATATGAATGATGATATGATGATGATATGAATGATGATATGATGATGATATGAATGATGATATGATGATGATATATGATGATATGAATGATGATATGATGATGATATATGATGATGATATGAATGATGATATGATGATGATATGATGATGATATGAATGATGATATGATGATGATATGAATGATGAGAAAAGTGGAAGAATTGAGAGGAATGTTTCTTGCGGTTATCATTGGTTTCATAATGTTCCTAATTGGTATGTTCTCTCCGCTTTCAGTTTACGAGCTTCTTCACAGTATTAGTTTGCCTGACGTCTTCAGTGTTTTGCGGTCCCGCGGTCCCCAGGTGGAGAACTTACACCAGCAGCAGCTACTACTACACGGACTACACATTCCCGAAGCCCCTCTCGAAACATAAGTATCTACCGGGGCCGCAGTTTTGCCCGGACACTGGAAGGACACTGTGCAAAGGAGTAGCTCATTACCCAGAGTGAGTATCTGAAATTTTGTCAGTAATGCCTGTGTGTCGGACCTTCCGGAATCTGACGCTATAAACGGGGTGGCGTTAAGAGTGATGAACTTTATTTGGTACAAATAGACCGAATGTCATTGGAATCTAAACACCGAGAGTTACTATAAATCAGGATTTATTAACCTGGAATCCAGAAATTTCATCCCCGGTACATTTCGCCCCCGGAAATTTCACCCGTGATATTTCGTCTGTCCTGACCATATGAGTGACTGACTTCGAGTGACCAAGTGATTAGGTGAGTGACTATATAAATGGGTGAGTGACTATATAAATGGATGAGTGACCGTATGAGTGAGTGAGTGAATGACTATGAGTGACCAAATGAGTGTGCGTTTTACTGTATGAGTGACCAATTGAGTGTGTGGTTGACTATATGAGTGACCAATTGAGTGTGTGGTTGACTATATGAGTGACCAATTGAGTGTGTGGTTGACTATATGAGTGACCAAGTGTGTGACCGTATGAATGACCATGTGAATGATGAAGTGAGTAATCAAGTACGTAACTGTATGAGAGACCTAGTGAGTGACCGTATGAATGACCATGTGAATGATGAAGTGAGTAATCAAGTACGTGACTGTATGAGAGACCTAGTGAGTGACCGTATGAGCGACCTTATGACGAATGTCAGGGGGTAAATGTCCACCTCACTCGATCACTCATAGGGTCACTCACATGGTCACTCACACGGTCAGGGCTCAGGAACGTCAGGGGCGATATGTCGGGGGCAAAGTTTCCGTAAACGACCCAAACTTGAGCCACAGAGACTTCTGAGATTGGGTCGCACAAATCCGCATACATTCTAGTTGAAAATCCAATTTGTTGCTGCGCCACTGGTTTCAGGAGCGTCGTAACGACATAGGCGAACTTGGCTGAGACAGACCCAGACATTTTTCCGGGGCTCTGTTCAGTCGTGAATTCATATATTTTTTGGGGGGAAAATCTGTATTCAAAAAAATTCATGGTATTATTACAGAATTCACAGGAATGCTGATAAACATCAATACAAAAATATGAACATCCCAAACGAAAATTGAAGAAAATTCAGAATTGAGACGAGAATTTGAAATTAATGAAAGAAACGCATAATTACAGAATAAGTGGAAACATTTCTTTAGTGAAAGAGAAATGCAAGAATTAATGAAAGAGGAATAATCGCGTTGATTTTAATAATTCTAGAACTAATAAAAATTCAGAACTTATGAAAAATAATAGGAATTCCAGAATTTGAGAGAACTTTCAATAATTTTTGGATCTGTTTCATTCAGGGCCCCTGGCTCAGGCCCCGTAGCTCACCTGTTAAGACGTCACTGACTGTGCGTTTTAAAAGCGTATATAAAACCCCAATCATATATATTATTATTTAGAAATATTTATCAAGTATACAGCAATTATACAACGCTAGGCAACGCTAGCACGTCAGTTTACCGTTCCTAATTTTTGAAACGAATTTATTAAAAGACCTCGGATAATCCGAAACACGGTTAACCGAGATTCGGAGAACTCGATTCTCATAACAAAAAAGACCTTTAAAAAAAGCCGCATATAATGGTACCTAAAAACATTTTATGGATGAAATCTAACATTAGTGGCCAACCCGCGGCACGCGAACGCTTTTCAAAAATGAAAGAAATTCTATATTCCATTTTTTCAATCAAAGAAATTCTCTCAAACTTTTAAACAATCTTTTTCTTATGAATGATGGTCTTGTAGGCTGCCAAACCTATACTTAGTATTGTACTAGGCGCTCTCAAAATAATAATTAGGTGAGATGACTTTATATTCAATGCGCTTCTGTTCGGTTTTTCATCTTTGGGCATAGTTGCTGGACTCCAGATTCAGGCTCGTCCAGATGGGGGGGGGGGGACACATGCATTGTATTATACAATTTCCGGTGTCTATGTCCACCATGGTGTAGATAAGATGAACTTTTACCGATATAAGTACACAATGTGCATTGCGATTATGGAATTTATGACAAACTAAAAACAACTTAGAACTCGAAAGAGTGACAAACTGAACATTTTTGCAAAAATATCAGGACAGCCGAATAATAATTTGCACTAACGGAGAGAATGCTTATATACCGTAAAAACGGGATGCATGGCCAGCGAGACGAAATTCATAGAGTGGCACGCGCATCGGAGATAATCTTGATTGTGGCGCACAGCTTGGGAAAAGGTTAGTCATCCCTGCATTAGATCTTTAGAAAAAATTCTGGACCAGAAAAAAAAGGGGGAAAAAAAGTGGCCGCCCTTTCAGAGAGGTTTTACGGTGTATCAAAAGAGAAAAAAATTATATTCAGACATCGGACCATTCCCTGAAGGACTCGGTCTCGCATCTAATAGTTTCAATGAACAAGTCTATAGCAACTGTATCAAGAAATTTCATCAGTTAAAACCCAACCACGAATGTTCAAGGCAACATTCTAAAAACGCAATCAAGATCGAAAGAAAATATATAAGATAGAAATATATAGGGAAAAAAAAAAATTTACATGGATCCGTACATTTTTAATTAAAAATTCAGTTTGCCTGTAGAGTTGGTTTTTTTTGTTTTATACATACGCACGCATTCCACCGCATTGAAAAGCCTTGAACAAGGGAGCATTTCCCTAATCACCGCGTAATTTAAAAACGGTCCCGCTCTCGTTTAACAACTGTCCGGAATAACAAAACTGATATCTGTCCATCTAATCCATTTAAAAAATATAAAAAAAAAACAAGAAGAAAACCTCAGGGGCGTTGGACGCTACTTGGTACCACGGAAACCATCATTGGGGTGATAATACGATGAAAAAAGAAAAAAATGTTTCGATATAAACGAAGGCCAGAAGCCCATGTGTGTGAGGCCACCACGCCCTTCTAGAAATAATAATAATAAAAGATATCCGAATTCTTATCAATCCCTCATACTTGTGACAAGGTTATACAGCCTCGTAATAAAATGAAATGAAGACGGCAGTAACGGTGGAAAAAAAAGTGGACGTTTAAATCTCTTTGTGGTCACGAATTATTCCTCCATTTCTTTTTACATTATTATTATTATTATAAAAGAAGTATAATATATAAAGTGTGTTTTTATATTATTATCATTATCGGATAGCTGCTGGGATTTTTTTTTTTCTCTCCTTAAATCCGAGATGGGATCGTGTTATCACGAAGGTCAGAATTTTTTTGTTTAGCCTTTCCATAACCATCAGAAACTGTTAACCTCTTATCCCATGACTGCTCTACTATCTATTATAACCGACAACGTTCTAATAAGACGTGAAAGAAACGTTGGCAACACTTTACACGATGTTTTCTTTCTTTTTTTTCTTTCTTTCTTCCTTCATGTTGATTTTCTTATAAACGAAAATGAGAGATTGCTACTGAACAGTAATCAAAAATCGGAATTGATTGAATAACTAACTCGAGCAGCCTGCCTGGAAAATGGCTTTTGAAGTTAAACTTCTTTTGGCAGGTAGTGAATTTTTTCAGATCCACGTCAGAAAAAGTGAAACGGAGGAACGGAAGTGACGTAACCTTTCATTTCCCGTCAATGACGAAATTGAAACGGAAATGACGTAAGCTTTCCTTTCCCTCAACGACAAAAGTGAAACGGAAGAACTGAAATAACGTAAGCTTTCCTTTCCCTTGAACACTTTTGCGTTTTGTGTCTGACAAAGACATTTTATTAATCCCCTCCCTCGTCACGCTTCTGGAATTTCCGAACGTCCCCTTTAGCGATGGGCGATGCACACAGTTTGGAAGAAAATAAAATTGGATTAGAGTAGAGTGGGAAGGAGCGTGTGTGTCGATATCTTGCGATTAGTAAAAGGTAGATGTGAGGCGCGGTGAATCCAGTCACATCACATGTCAAATCAGATTTAAACAACCTAGAATTTTCACTTCTATCGCGCAATGTTCTCACACAGATTTTATTCTAATATAATGTTATGCTTTTTTTATTACTTTGGTCAGTTTTGAGGTATCCGACTGCGTTGAGAACGTCATTTTGGAAGAAAATATCGATTTTCATTTTTCACAAAAGTCCTGTTTGTTGCGATTCCAAAACAGACCTCGTTTTACTTACATGACGCTTAATGTAACTCATGAGCATACCATACAATCCTTTAAATTTTAGTTTATAAACTGCACCATTAGTATCTGAATCTAATGTAAAAAATAATAAAGCCTTCCATTCGTAGAATTTTTCGCAATCGTGTTTCGAACATTACATGAATTTAAAATCTGACATGAAAATTATTTTTTTCATAGAAAATGGCACAAGTAGTCCGAAATTTGTTATTGTTTTAAGCATTTTGGAAGACTTTCTATCGAAAAATTATTTAAGTTCACTCCAGTTTTATAAAAAAAAGTGCTCTCGAACGTAATCGCATATCTTAAAGTGATTGGCCACCTTCAAATGGCTAATTTCGTGAATTATTCTTCCATTTCTTTTTCCATTATTATTATAAAAATATATATATAATATACAAAGTACGTTTTTATATTATTATCATTATTGGGTATAGCTGCCGGAATTTTGTTATTTCTCTACTTAAATCCGAGATGGGATCGTGTTATCACGAAGGTCAGTCTTTTTTCAGCCTTTCCGTAAAACATCAGAAACTGTTAACCTCTTATCCCATGACTGCTCTGCTATCTATTACAGCCGACAACATTTTAATAAGACGTGAAAGAAACGTTGGCAACACTTTGCACGATGTTTTCTTTTCCTTTCTTTCTTCCTTCTTCATGCTGATCCTCACGAAAGAGTAAAGGAGAGAGATTGCTACTGAACAGTAATCAAAAATAATCAAAAATCCGAATTGATCGAATAACTAACTTAAATAGGCTACCCGGAAAATGGCTTTATTCTATCACAGTAGAACTTTGTTATCCGAGGATGATGTCAGCACTCTCCGCCATCCATGTAAAGGTTTTTCACAGCTGGCGAAGATATATTTTGGAAAGAAAAATTCATCTGCCCCTGCGGGGAATCGAACCCACGTCCTATCACTTTCCGGGTGGATGCCCCAGACCAGTTTCCCAACCTTTTAAAAAAAAATTTCCCCAGAAATGTTTGTCTCCCATCTCCCCCTAACGCAATCTAACTCATAGGATCCTATGTTATACCCGTAGCTTTTACCGCCCCCCCCCCGGAACATTCCATCGCCCCCAAGGGGGCGTTAACGCCCACGTTGGGAATCACTGCCCTAGACCAATAGACTACAGAGGCAAAGAATTTCTCAATCTTTCCTTGGAACTCGTGTGCACTGAACGGGACGATCGGACCTAACTCAGGCCAAAGCTCACAATTGCTGACAATGCCACCAGATGGTGACTTATCCGAGGATGATGTCACTATCCGCTGTCCATACAAACGTTTTTAGCAGCTGGCTGCCATCTAGTGTCATTGTCAGCAGTTGTGAGCTTTGGCCTGAGTTAGGTCCGATCGTCCCGTTCAGTGCGCACGAGCTCCAAGTTCGAAATTCGTTGCCTCTGTGAAGTCTACTGGTCTAGGGCAGCGGTTCTCAACTGGTGCTCCGCGTAGCCCTTGGGGCTCCTTATGCACTCTCCAGGGGCTCCGCGGCCACTTAAGGAAAATAAAAAAACAGTAAAATTAAAAAAAAGATAATTAGAAATAATTTTAAATAGTAAAAATAAATCAGTAACTTTGATGAATAATTAAGAAATGGGCCTATGGGGCTCCTCCATAGAATTTTTTTTACTAAAAAGGACTCCGCGAGTCAAAAAATGTTGAGAACCGCTGGTCTAGGGCGTTCACCCGTGAAAGGACGTGGGTTCGATTCCCCGCAGGGGCAGAGAGATGAATTTACTCTCTTTCCGAAATATATCTTCGCACCAGCCAGCTGTTAGAAACCTTTGTTAATTCGAATTTTTTTGGATGATTCGAACTTTTACGAAATTCCCTTGAGTTTTCCATTCTAATTAAAATTTGTTGTTCAATTCGAATTATTTGGATAATTCGAAGTTGGGGGGGGGGGGGGAGGAGAAATCATGATTTTTGTATGAGCAAGTTTAGTATGGAATATTTCTTCAAGAAGTCAGAATTCGATTTTCTCGATCAATAGAAATATAAAAAAAAAAATTCAAAAACAAGGTCTGAAAAAATTCTCTCTCTCTCTCCACTCCTTCTTTGATAATTTAACGCCCATTTTAGCAATATTCAGCTAGAGTGCATCGGGAATCCGTACCACTTGATCTGAATTCTTTTGTCGTAGTTAAGAGCGGGGCTGGACAAATCCCAACAAATATAGGCGCAAGAAAAAAAATTTTAACCGAAGAAACATGTCTAAAATATATAA
Organism: Pholcus phalangioides; assembly: GCF_987345545.1. Taxonomy (NCBI): domain Eukaryota; kingdom Metazoa; phylum Arthropoda; class Arachnida; order Araneae; family Pholcidae; genus Pholcus; species Pholcus phalangioides. The sequence continues at coordinate 32,003,645 of NW_028301603.1, forward strand.
TGCTTCTTTTGGCTTTTTCAGGGCTTAATTCATGTCGGCAGATATGCTGCTATAAATTCCAAACATTTTGTGCCGCTCTCAACCTGCAATTTACACAAAGAAAATTTTAGGCACCAAATACCAATTTTGTAGTCGCCATGCTGACATAGCGCCTGAGATTTGCCCATCCCTGATTAAAAAGTATGGAAAATATCAGAAAGTTCAGATCGAAATACGTTAATGAAAGTATATTTCCTTGATGAGTATGATGAGAAAAATTTGGAAACAGTTTCGTGACGGATGATCATGAATCAATTCCGTAAATCAGGCTTTGAGCGTGTGGTCAGGGGATTCTGCCATGATACTGATTTCAAACAATGGAATAATGTAGCAGCCAAGATCGATTATTATAATTATAAATTATTAAAATTTGGGAAAACAATTTCGTAACTGATGGGGAAGTATTAAAAGCATTTACCAAAAAATGAAAAACTTACAATTAAGACTACATTATTATTGCGCCCATGAAAAATGTTACGGTTGTCTTATCTGAAGGAGGCCGTCCAAGTATTACGTCAGCACATTTTTAGCCATTTTCGACCCCTCCCTCATCATCTCTACTCCCTACCTCCTAACACATATTGATGGGATTAGAGACGTACGCGGGGAGGGGTCGTGGCTGACCCCCCCCCCCCCACCAGATGATCAAAAAATTTGTTTTTTTTTTTTTAAAAATGCGAAAAATATTTAAAAAAAAAATTGAAATTTCGAAAGAAAACACCTTTATTTGTTATTGTAATCAATTTCTGTTAGTTTCAATGTTATTTTGAAAGCTAAGAACGACCAACCCTCTAAGCCATATATGGCAAACCCTTGTCCCGTGGACCAAATGTGGCCCTGGGGGTGGGGGGTGATTGGATGTGATCTGCTCTTTCAAACCTTATTTTGTAAAAATGAACTAAGCAGCACATTTACGTATCGCCTAGGTGACCCATGGCACAATTCCAGAGCATTTAAGTGGTCAGTGGCACATTCACAGATCACTTAAGTGTTCCGCGGCATAATTATCGATCACTTGAGTGCGCGCGACACAGTTCCGGAGCACTTAAGCGGCCCAGACATATTTCCAGATCACTTGGATCAGCGAAATTGTTAGAGATCACTAAGGTGGCTCTATAGAGTACTTATGAATAAGGAGAATGTTAGTTCAGGTGCCCACAAAATAGCGAAAGTTTTTTTTTCGTTTTTGGCACACCGAATAAGATGCCATTAGGAATATTTCATATTTTTATAAAGGGTGGTTGATGACGTAAGCATCATCCACCCTCCCTCCCTGTCATCAAAAGTCAGCAAATCGGAAACCCCCTGCCCCTCCACCGATGATGACGTAATACTTGAATGACCCCCCTCCCCTTTAAGTATGGATAGCTTCTCGATTTATCCTACCATGTGTTTACTGTACGTCTCTTTTTAAACGTGTCAATTGTGTTAGAATTCACTACCCCCGGAGGTAAGCTGTTCCATTTATTAATAACCCTATTAGGGAAAACTCCCCGTGACACCACAATCCAGAATTTCTCCTTACTAAACGATACCACTTCTCCAAACACCAGCCATATCGCTCCTTTGCAATTTACCGCCATTAATGAGTTGGGTTGGAAATGAAGCCGCCATCTATCGGTGGTCGGCTCAAGCTAGTTAGAGAAAATATCTTTTATATACTCTCCCGGGTTTGACCTTGCGACGGCGACCTTCGTGGTGGTAGACGAGCATCTTACCACCACGCTACTCGGGTGCTACTAAACGACGCTGGTGTCCCCTTGTAGAAACAGTTGATTGACGGTATATTAATAACTCGTTGTTCATCCCGTTGGAAATTTTGAGCACTTCGATCATATCTCCGCGGCACCCGCATTCCTCTAATGTAAACATATTCAAGAAATCAAGTCTTTCTTCATAGCTCAAGCCTTCTCTAACTGGCAACGAAGTCCCCCAGCTCCTTCAGTCTTGTGATATTATTGATACCAGTAATTGGTCAATATCGATAATTCCCACTTACACCTTTATAGTTCACTGGACCTGAATTTGTGCACGTATCCCTGTTTTTCCTTTCATGTTCTATTTTCAGATTCGGGCCTATGATAAAACCCTTCCAACAGTGGACAAGGTGAGAGGAGGAGGCTGATGGTTGGGGAGAGAGTACGGTGATGAAGGCGGATGGCTCGGGATGTTTTCGTTGGTCTCTTGCTCGATGGCGAGGTGCCGGCGGGCAATCCGCCCGTGCCCCTTGGCGGTCTGTGGGGGTTTCCAGTGGGGGGGGGGTGATTTCCACGAGTAGGAGGCGATGGGGGAGGGCCCTCGGTGGGGTTGGATCCTGTGGCTTAATGGCCGGGGATGCTTGCCGGGCCCGGACATCCAGAGAGTTTTTCCAGTATGGCCCAGCCGCTAGGTAACCTGCTTCAGAGCAAGGCCATGTTTGGTGTTAGTGTTTGTGGTCCTTTGGGTGAGTCGGAGATCCGGTGGCGCAATGCCTGCCGGCGTTCGGCCCGTGGTCTTGGTGGCTCTGGCGGGGTTTTTTCTTTTTTTTTTCTTCCTGCATGGCCCAGCCACAACGTAGGCTGCTTGTATCCCACAAGGGACAGATCGGGGGCCATGTTTGGTATTTGCATAGCTCAAGCCTTGTAGAAAGACATAAGCGAGTTTCAGATTATATCGATAATCCGATTAAGCGGGGCCGACTGTATATTGGTTTTCTAGTGAATTTATATAAAGCTAAAAAGTGGAGGAAAAAAATAGATAAATCCCGGAATCCTATATAGACTAGAGCACTACTAGCCGGTCCCTTATGGTTGGTGTGATAACCACGTAGTTGTAAATTGGCTTTAATTCCACCATTGCCATAAAAACCCTGATTTCTTTCTTTGAAAAATACATGCAATAACAATTCTCACATTTTCTTTCATTATCAAAATAACTGAAAATACGCACTTTTAATTGAAACTGCTGATATAATCAATGTATTTCATAACATTAAGCAATGTACGTTGTTTATTTAGTGCATCTTATATCTTACATGACCTCCACAAAACTAATTTAAACTGGAAATTTCGTTCATGGCTACCACAAGTTGCTAATGAAGCTACTGGACAGTTAGCAAAGTTTATATGTAATCAAAATAATCAAATCCCAAAATCGAGTAATATTTAAGACTATCCTCTCTAATTCTGCAGAATCTCACTTGTATTCACGGAGAGAAAATATAACTTTTATATTATATAAAAATTGATTATTTTTCCTCAATGTCATCTAATCATATAATTAAATCATTTGCGTTCTATGTAGTACAAAGGAGCTATCAAGAAAAACATAATGGAAGTATAGAGTTTAGGCACGTGTGTGTAATATGCCGCATTAATTTCAGAAACACAGTATAGAAAACAGTTACTGGTTCTTACAATCAGATATAGCAAGAGATACTGATACTGGAAAGTACTTAAACGTAATCAAATGAAGTTTGATAATCAACATAATCAAGGTTATCATAAACGATTCTATCTCTTTTTCTTTTTAATCATGATAATCAAAAATGTAACTAGACAACACTTGACACAGCCGTAAACAATGGCGCTGAGCGTGATGGATAGCAGTGAAATACAGTACCTCAAAAAGGGAATTAGAAAAATTATCCCAATAACGTGTGGATCTTAGACGTGCCATTGATTTTGTGTGGGGCTGTATAGTGTATGTATTGAAATACCAAATTCGTTTTTACGTGTTCCCTTTTAACCACAGCTTATATATGTATTTAGAATTCCCCCCTCCTCCCAGATTTAACCATTTACTGCGCGAATAGTTGGAAATAAGTCTCTCCCTCTGCGCAAACAGAAAAGTTTCCATTTTTTTTTAGCATGAACGCCAGGACACTAAATCCACTGGAAGCTATTAAGAGAAGTCACGTGTACTTTTACTTTGCAAATTGAATTTTGCAACCCAGGGGCTTTGTCACCACCCCCCAGTTCTGTCTCTCTCACCCTTGTTATTCTTGTTTAACTCCTATTCACTCCTATGTTTAACTCCTATTCACTTCTATCCTTGTTTAACTCCTATTCACTTCTATCCTTGTTTAACTCCTATTCACTCCTATCCTTGTTTAACTCCTATTCACGTGGAGGGAATCAAAAAGGGCATTCACTTAGTCAAAAGCAGTGATTCTTAATCAGATTCTTCTCATGTCCATGAGCTTGGATGAAAAAACAATTCAATCATTGTTTTTGCATTGCTCTGTACAGAATATTATTTTGTAAAGGAGTCCGTGTCCTTCATTTTGTTGTCACGAGGGTCCTTGCGCTTCATTTTAGTGCCAAAAATTGTCCGTGAAACGTAGCAAGTTAAGTATCCTTGGTCAAACCCAGAGGCGGCTCGAAAAAAAATTTCTACCCACCTGGACCTATTTTTGAAGCCCGCAACCCCGTTTTTTTTTTTTTTTTTTTTTTTTTTGGGAGAAAAAGATTTCTTTTGGTCCTTTGAATTTGGCCCCCCCAACTGGAACGGGTAGAATGAACCTAGAGCAGTATTATCCGAACGCATAGTTTTGAGGAGCGTAATTTCACTCCTCTAAAAAAAGGGGGTATTTATGTAAAAAGATAGGTATTTTTTTTTCATCGGTGAAAAATAACACTATGAAAAAGAAAATTAGGAAAAAAAAAGTAGAATTGAATTTTGATGCGTTAATCACGCATCTAGCTGCGTATTGGCGAACACTGGCCAAGAGCCACCCAAGTTTAAATTTGAACTGATATTAAAATGGCGGGAGTTCTGAATAGTTCGACACAAGCTTTAATAGAAAAACTCATGCTCAAATTGTGCTCCCTTGTGGGGCGTGCGTCCCTCGTTCGGAATCACCATGTTAGAGGATAAGGAAATAATAAAAGCAAAAAATAGAATATATTTATACGCCATCTATGCGTCATTTTAAGAACTTTCAAAAAAAGCAACTGTCGTTCAAATTATTAGATAAACGTGATGGAGCGCACACCCGAGTCACTAAAAAAAATGAAAAGGATTTATGAATAAAAGAGTAAAAAGTATTTTTTTTGTCAAAATGAAATATTTATGAAGATATTTAAACTTTAAATATATATTAATTTCGATGTTTTTTATAACACTTCATAGGCCTTACTGGGCCCGTTCGTAACCCCACAATCAGCCAAGAGCTGGGCATGGGGGGTAACAATTTGATTCTGTTCTGTTTGTTTTTTATAACAAATTTATCAGATTAGAGGTGTATTATACATTTTGCCGCACGTGGCTGCACAGATTTTTCGCCGCCTTTCCCCCATTCTAGTCTAATTTTTTGTACCGTTAATTCCTCGAATTCGTCACCCTGGGCCATATAGTCCACTTTTTTTAGCCTCCACCTCTCTTTCTCTCTCTCTTTCTAAGTCACTCTTTTGATCATTTATATGTATATAACACCTTTGGCCACTGATATGTTTGAAAAAGCACGCTCCTAGGTCACCACATGCTTGCAAACTCTTTAGGTCACTCTTTCGGCCTCTCACTGGCCTCGTTCTGTATGTCACTCTTTTGGTCACTGATATGCCTGCAAATCTCCAGATCACTTTTTATGGTCACTCACATGCTTGCAATCTCTCTAAGGGCGGTATTCACCGACATGGTTTAAACTATAATCACAATATTTTGATAAGAGATCGACACGGATATTGGTTAAATTCATGTTTTTAACCAATCTATGTTGATCTCTTATCCAAAAATTGTGACTACAGTTTAAACCGTGTCGGTGAATACGGCCCTAAGTCACTTGGTCTCTCATTGACTTGGTCTTTTCTTTTCTGAGTCACTCTTTTTGATCACTCGCATGCATACAAACTCTTTTGATCACTTACTTGCATACAAACTCTTTTGATCACTTACTTGCATACAAACTCTATTTATCACTGGCATGCGAACTCTCTGAGTCATTCTCTTGATAACTCACATGCAAACTCTCTGGGTCACTCACAGACCTGGTTTCTCACTCTCTAGGCAAAGGCGGGTTTATGTCGCCTGTGGGCTGCCAACATTTTTTCCACCTGGGCTACATAGCTCGGTAAGCCCAGTAGTATTAGTAATTAATTTTATTCGTAAATTTTGGGTTATGAAATTTGTAACAAAATAACTACATTTGAGAATTTCACCAACTAGTAAGTCACAACCAAGGGGCCATTCAAGTATTATGTAAGCAGATTTTCAACCATTTTTGACCCCCTCCTCCCCCTTGTCAGAAAACACTGACCCCCCCCCCCCCCGTCAGCAAAATTTCGTCAGCAGCTTAGAATATTTCATATCTTCTAAAAGGGGTGTTTAATGACGTAAGCAACCTTCAAACCCCCCTTCCCCCCCCCGATGCTGACGTAATACCTGAATGACCCCCCCCCCCAAGTGATATTTAAAGTTTCAAAAAAAAGATGGATTCAGTGATGGGTTCTTCTAAGCACCAGAAAATAGAAAATATAGCAAATTTGGAAGTTAAATATCTCGGTTAATTTTTTGCCGTACGTTGAGGAAACTTGTTTTGATTGCAATATTGCTGCGCAAAAGCAAACGTTTACAAGGCTCTGGGGGGAAAATATAAAAAGTTAAACTTTGTATTTTTTCGTGTTTCAAAAACAAATTTGTTTTTATTCTTTCAAAATACAGGATAGCTTCGACTATGGAAAGATATCCTCTGACCTTTTATGACCTTCATGATGAAAAGAAAGAGTTCATTCTTCAGTAGGGAGAAATGGGAGGGGGGAGAAAATAAACATGTTCCAGAATTGCTGCTGGAGTTTTTTCTCTCCATTTCCCCCCTACTGTAGAATGAACCCTCTCTTTTCGTGATGAAAGTCATACTATGAGGCCATCTTTCCATGGTCACACTGTATATATATATTAATATAATACTTGATTACGACGCAATTGATTCCGGTTATAAATTTGTATTTATATTGTAGAGAATATACGTAAACATTCATGTTTATTTATTATTTTTTTTTTAATTTGCGACTTTTGCAGCGACCACATTTATCAAGTGGTGAGCGGAGCAAAAGCCCGGAGGTTCAACTTCTCGTCGATCTTCGTGGACGAGCGCGAAGGTGACACGGAGCCGAACAACGAGCTGCTGCCGGACGGCCCGCCGAAAGTCGTCCACGACGGGTACATCGTTTACCAGACGTCGGTCCACTACGACTACCACGTGCCGAACGCAGCGGCTGTGCCATGGCTGTACGGCTCGGCACCCGCGGCCGCGACCATCACCCAGACGGCACAGTCATCGTCGACTTCGACACTCCTCAGGAGACGGAGGTAATAACAAAATTATGGTACCATTTTCCAAGACCTTATATCAGTTTTTCAGACAGGGGCGGCTCGAGCTTTTCCTGCCGCCCGGGTGCAAAGCCTCATGTGCTGCCCCTAAAGAAAACTCTTGCGGGAGGCTGACAGGACCTTACAATAGTGAACCCTGGTACAGCTACTCAGAGGAAAAACCACGCAATTGTTCACTAAGCGGAATGTGCGTGGTGACCATACGTTTCGCGTTTAAAAAGATCGTACCTTTTTTTCTCATCCTTTATGTAAACAAGGACCAGTCAAACGCCTGAAAGAATTCGACGGACCATTTGTGCCCCGTAATACGGGACACACCTGTAGAATTTCATTGTTCCCATTTTTTTCATTCATTTGTCCCATTTTTTTCATTCATTTGTCCCGTTTTTTCAACTATATTTAAATAATTACTGAAGTCGTAATAATAATAATAATAATTTATTTGCTTATGGGGCCAGACCCATGCAAGGATGGCATACAAAAAATAAAATATACAAGTAATAAATTACACTAGTCGTAAGACATAGAACACACACACACACATACACTTCAATTTAAGAAATTCAGGAACTTCATAATATCATTAAAAAGATAAAACAGTTTTTCAATTTGATATTCAAAGAGGTTCGAAATTTTAAAAATTAGGTTTTGTCTGGTTGGATTGCGGAAAGTACACGATTTTAACAAGACAACTCTTTCTGCAAATTAAACAATGGGCATTCAAAAATAATATGAAATATGTCCAAGGAATGACTAAAGTTATAGTTACAGTTAGGGCAATTCTCGCCACGACTAAGTATGACATATCCGCTTGGAACATGTAAAAAACCACTATCCGTCCTAATTTGAAAAATCAAGCGTTTCCAGGATATGGGTATATTAAAAAAACAGATAATTTTCTGGTGTAAATGCCGAAAAATGTTTCATTGTAGTGAGCGTATCTAGTTGATCTCAAAATTGATGAAAGATCGTTTTGAATTGTTAGGCCTATGTATCTTGTAATAATGGTAGGAAAATATTTCGTGAGCGCCGCCGGTGTAACCTGCAGATCCCAAACGAACGGGAGTCCAATTGTATACAGCAAATTCAAAATATCCAAAAGCCCAGTTGCGACCATTATGCAGTGGGGGACGTTTTAAAAGGGCATTGTAACAGATCTTGGGGAGTCGGTTATCTGGGAGCATTAAAATTTTATACTAGAAAAAGAGGGTATTTTTTAGAAGAGAAATTGATATCTCTCGGACGTCTGGTGGATTCAAGTCTGAGAATATAGCCAGGGCAATATCTGGACGTTGCAAATTATTTACGGAGAAACAAATCTTGCACTTTTTTCAATGTGTAACTAGTGATCCAGTGACCAGATTGGAGCAGCATAATTTATAACAGACCTTGTCAGGGAATCAAATAGTCTTAATGCCACAGGATTGTGTGACTTACCGAGTATCTGAATAAGCCACCTTAGCTTTGGCCACAACACGATTAGTATTTTTCTGAAGTCGTAATACACATACCGTTTTCATGATATAAACTACATTATGATAATTAGGGCAAAGTTATAATTATTCATCTCATATATTTGACAGATTCAACGTTTCTCTTCCGCAATTTTTCAGCAATTGTAATTACGATCGGTGATTGTGCCCACTTTCTGACAATGTTTTTTGATGACAATTGGCGATGTCCCGTATTTTACGGATTATTATTTAAAAAGATCGTAATTTAACGTATTTTTCTCAGTGAAATATGGCCATCAGATCATTTGAATATTTTTTCGTGCTACAGTCGCAATGCACATCTTTGTTAATTGTAACTGTGTAGCAGCCCTTTATTTCCACACTCTTCAGCAATTTTAGCAGTAATCAGCATTTAAGGAAATGAATTGCAGTTTTTCACAAAATTTAGTGATATCTTGTATTTAGGATTACCATTTCCTGCATTCTCCTCGATGATGTATGTTGAGCCTAAGTATGGCGGTATAATTTTATTTGAGAATACTGTGAAAGGATACTGTACTAATATCAGTTACAACGGGTGAATAACCTTATCAAGTCTGCTTGCGGACCACGGGTTGAGAAACGCTGGTCTATGGTCTTCTAGAGTCATTTTACAGTTCTTAGTTACACCAAATACCTCAATTCACATTACAGCTGTTGTTGGCGAGTCATTCTTACTGACACTTATCCTTTGTAAAGAGGAATTACAACGAGGTGACTTTTATTTAAAAAATTATTTTTTGTTGCGCCAGGGATCGGGCAAGTAAGAGAAGCCGAATTCTGAATTTTCCTTCACATTTGACTGTTCCAGAAAAATTACCAGATGAGGGCAACAGAGCGCACACACTTGCTCCTTGTGATAGAGAGCATTCTTGTTTTTGGTTTTGGTGTTGGGGGTCATTCAAGTATTACATCAGCATCAAGGGGGGGGGGTTTCGGATTTGCTGACTTTTGATGACAAGGGGGGGGGGTTTCGGATTTGCTGACTTTTGATGACAAGGGGGGGAGGGGGGTTTTGAAGGTTGCTTACGTCATCAACCATCCCTTTTTTGAAGATATGAAATATTCTAAGCTGCTGACGAAATTTTGCTGACGGGGGGGGGGGGGGGGGGAGGGATGGTCAGTGTTTTGCTCACTGTTGCTGATGGGGGAAGGGGTCAAAAATGTGTGAAAATTTGCTTACGTAATACTTGAATGGCCCCTTACTGCGCCCAAGCTCTGTCTTCTCCCTCAAGTTTTCTCAACATTTTTGTCGGTAAAGGTATTGCTCAAATGCATAATGTCATGTGCAGAACGGTATCTATAGAGGGAGCTGAGCTCAGTACAGCAAATTCGAGAAATGAGTGGTCAAGAAAGTTAGGACAAGAGGAGAAGGGCGCCAAAATTTACGAAACTGTAAATCCGCCTCTGCCCAGAGAGCGTGGGACTAGGTCGGTGAGTGACCTAGAGTTTGCAAGCATGACAGTGACCAAAACAGTGTGCCAGCATGTGAGTCACCTTCTTCTAACCAGATCATGGCCCGCCGCTCTGTCTCGAGATGAAGAGATTTTAGCAGGTGGTCGAAGAAGAGCAGAGACATGTTGGCAGCGGTGCATGTAGGTTCTGTGAACCTAACGTGAAGTCTGTTTCCCTGTAATGCTGCCATCTGCCGTCAATTTTTGTAACTATGAGTGAAGTGTAATGATTGAATAATTGTATTGTTGTGTATGCCAGTTGTTCATTCGTGCCTCGAAGTTGGGAACCGCCGCAGAAAATCAACTTCAGCAGACCACCACCTCGCGATGCGAGTCCATCACTATGACCACTCGACCACCACAGCATGCGGGTCTCCAAAACAGTGTGCCAGCGCTGTTCAGTGTTTTCAGCACGTGAGTGACCTGAAGACTGACCTAAAGAGCAAGTAACCAGGTCGATGAGTGATCTAGGAAGTTTGCAAGCATGTGAGTGACCAAAAGTGTGACAAAAAAAATGTAACTATAGAGTAAACAAAGGCACGTTTACATTCTGAGCGGGTTATAGCCCGGCTAATTTAAGAAATAAATGGTCAAGAAAATTAGACTAGGATGAGAAAAAGGCGGAAAATTTTTTGTAGCTGACTGTCAACTAAATCTGTGTTTCTTAACCTTTTTTTGCCCGTGGCCCCCTTTGAACCATATTTTTTTCTCGTGGCTCCCCTGTCTTACCTAGAGTCTTCGACCCTCATCTAGAAGCAAGATCCTTTATACGTATTGAATTGATTTTTCTCAGTGAATTTATACTGAACGAAAATTTTGCAAATAAGATTGGCCTCCAGACCACTGGGCTTGAATTTATTGAGCTCCTCGCTAGTCCGAGTTCTATTCAGGGCCGTCTCAACATCATAGGCCCCTCAGGTAAAGTGATGCATAAACAGCCTACATATTCCTACTTATTTCCGGAATTTATTATACTATACAAAATATCATGAAGTGGGGTCACTTATGAACATGAGACCCCGGGCATGACAAGAGTGGGACTGACAGAGCTGCAGCCTAGGGGCCTGATATGGTTTTCATCATTTTTTGTTTTTTCACGCTATAAATTTAATATAGAAGGGTCTGTCTAGCCACTTGCGAAAACCCCCCATCCTAGGGAACCTGCTGCAAAATGTAGGCGGTGAGGCCCTGGTTTTATGGGTTGTTTTGTTGGATCTTGTAAGTGTATAGTCACTGATATAAAAGCTTTATTTCTTCACACCTTAATTTTTCTTCTCAGCTCTTCTATAGCCCTACAAACTAACTGTCATGGCCCGTTTCTCCATTTTCTTCTGTGGCCCCCTTGAAGTATCCCAGTACCACTAGGGGGGGTCATATTGCTCCCGGTTGAGAACCACTGAACTAAACCATAAATTTGCCAACGGTCATAGTAATTGCAAATTTAAAAAAAATCGGTTGTTTAAAGTCTAAGCCGCCATTTCTTAAAACCTGCAACACCGGGTTCAACGCACCCCTTGCACCCTCGTTGAAGTTTTCAGCCGCTGTTTTCAGAAAAATGTAAAAAGATCTATTAAAAAATGGTCCTTGGCCTAATTCGGACCCTTTTGAAACGCTGCCGTTTCTGAAACGAGAACTTTATAGGTTTCAGATAGTGGTTCAAGGGAATGTCTACGTAATTAATTCACCTCTACTAGAGTAGATGTCGTTTTATACTCTCATGAAAAAAAGATCCTTTTCTTGTTATATTTGGCAAGATGGCAAACAATAGGTAAAGACACTCGTGAAGCGTTTACTGCAAATCGTGCTATTTTTGTCCGTGAAGACTGTACAAATATCATTGGACAACCTCGTTGGTTTTTCCACCTCCCGATTTACATAAGTTTCTCATTTACGGTTGTGGTCAACTGTTGTCAGTCGAATCCATTTATTCATGATTGTTGGTCAGAAACAATTCCTCGACCATGATGGTCATTTCAAATGACACGGTGACGTGTGTATGAGATATTATGGGGGGGAGGAAAGAAATGGTATTATTTTCCTTTTTTTTTTTTTTTTTTTGAACATTTGCCTCTATTGTGGTGCCTTAACCGCATTTTCAGCAGCTTGTCTCATCCAGAAGCGTATTTGCAAGGAGGGGGGGGGGAAGGTTAGCGGGCTGCAGCCCAGGGCGGCCAATTCGGAGGGAACGACAAGTTTGAAGAACGATCGACTAACTTGTAGAATGGTAGAAGGGCGGAAAAATTCGTATTTCACAGGTGGCAGGTAAAACCATAAATCCTCCTCTGTGTAGACAGTGAGGTACCAGGTCAGTGAGTGACCAAGAGTTTTTGCAAGCATGTGAGAAATCAAAATAGTGACATATATAGCGAAGAATCATGTGGGTGAATGACCAAAATAGTGACTTTGAGAGCATGAATTAATGAACGAAACAAGAGAAATACATTTTTATACAGTTCCCGTGTGCTAAAAGTTTCAATTATTGAAATGTAGATCCCGCTGTAAAAAGTGATTTGCGAAAAATTTGATATTTTTAAATGCAATTGTTATCGAGATATTAATTATATAAAATCACTGAGCGTTTTGGCAACTTATCACAGTGTCAGCAAATTTCCATTGGCTTAAAAGTTGACATTTTTTGGGACAGTACACAAATAGAATGAACTCAAACAGCATTTTGTTTTATATATATATATATATATTCACAATAAATAACAGTTACATTTTTTTTACCATTGTTTTGACAATTACAGAATTTTTACAATTCTGAATTTAATTTACGTTTCGCAATTTGAGAACAAACCATACCTTCAATCATTGGCGATAACTGCTGAAAACTTCAAAGTCAAATATCTTCGTTAATATTGCATTTAAAACTTGGCGTACATTCGCTTCCAGAGCAATTTAATATGCCAACGCTTGTTATGACTGTTGGTGTTCTTTGACAAATGTGTGGCCAAAAGGATTGGAAGATCAGGAAGGAAGGGGTGGGGGCTGGAAGTCCTCCTGGTCGTTCTGTTCAGCTAGGGCCACACTCGTGTCTAGCTTGCCCAATTCTTTCCAAGGTTGTACATGGGTGAGTAGTGTGGCAGCGATTGGCAATAGTCGTCGAATGGCTGGTTGAAGAGAAGCCAGCCAGCCTTCCCTTTCGTCAGGATCTCCCTGTCCAAGTCAAGGAAGCTGCCTTTCTACCGGAACTTCCAGTACGTCTGGCCACACATTGGCACTTTTTGCAGAAAGATGGCGGGTAAGCGTGGGTTTCAAGGGACCCTATCACCAGCTTACGGTTCATACGTGTACAATAAACACGAAAAACTACCCGACTTTCAAACTATATAGGTATACTGCACATAGTACACATTCTGACAGAGTTGCCAGTTCAAATCGGTGGATTCAATACGTACCACCCTGTAATTAAAACTGAAACGTCTTGCATCACTTTTTTCTATTACTCTTTGATAATAAAGTCTGAATCGATTCACTATTCATTCATTAATCGATGAATTGCTTAATTTGTTGTTGTTTTTTTCTATGTAAGACCTCTCATTCGCCGTCAGCGGGACGATGGTGACGAACGAGCCGCATGTCCGGTCCGTACCATGTTCATACCGCCTCAAGCAGCACTGAACGACAACTCGGAATGGAAATACATAGTCAACGTCCAAAACAAAGATAGAAGGTTCAAACAAGTCATTAGGGTGGACCTTTGCGAGTGAGTCTTTATCGGAAATTAATTACTGTATGCTATTGACACCTCGAGCTAACGGGGTTGACTCGTTTCTGGAACTTACGAGTACTCGTATCTCGGAGTGAAATTCTCACTCTAAAATTTTGAAGATCTCTTCGATTTGTTCCATATATTCACGATATTAATACCTGTACAAAAAAAAATTAATTTTCCTGGTACAAGAATACTGTATATTGTATGAATAATAAGAGAGGGAATTCGATGAGACAAAAACGAAACATGCGTTACAGTCCGGCTTTGACATGTTCAGTGTGCCTTGTATTTTGAATGGCGTGAATAAGCTTTTTCCCGTAATAAGTAGAGCATTTACTCGAAATTGAAGCATTTTTAGCGAATGTGCTTTTGTGTTTTTGATTTTAATTATTCACAAGTAAAGACATTCGTAACTCGAAATGACACTGTATATGTACTGTAATGGCCTGTGAATAATCCGAAACTGCAAGTTTCGTTTCACCAATAATGTGGTAAAATTGTGTTTATTGTATGTCAAAATGCCTTTTAAAAATTAATTTGGGTCGATATCTTTACTGCCTTCACTACGAGCATTTGAACTCAGGTTTTTGGGGAGACTGGGTGAATCGTACCACCTTAAAGAAAAATTATTTTTGAAGTGAAACATCTCTCTCTCTTTCTAGCGACATAAGAGTGAAATTTTGTGAGGGAAAGGAAAACATCACAGAAAGCGAAACGCTTTCTTTTCTCTCAAAACCGATTCCGTAGAGAAAATCTGATGCGTGATTAAGTTCCGACAGAAGCGGATACTTTTCGAAAAGGCTACTTTTATCTCAGTTTTCACGCATGCGCACTACAAATTTCCCAACATATCAGCTATTCGCGCTATTTACATATTTAATAGAAAAGCCTATTGCTAACCGGTTCAGGTACAGTCGGTAGACCGTTGGATTCCAGCTGGTTTCATTTGGCTTCTTTAATTTTTTTTTTTATTTCTTTTTTTTATGATCTCTAATTCATTTTTCTTGGCTATTGCCCAGTAATTGGGTCATCCCCCAACCACGAACGTGGTGAGACGGGGGCACGGGGACTGTCCCCCGCAGGTCGCGACACAGTTCTTATTATAGTGATTATCTTTAATATTAATTCACATAAATCGAGTAGATATACTACTTAATCTTAACTGTAATGTAATGTCTATGCAAGAAACAAAAATAATATCACGGTCACAATACGGCGAGAATTTTTTTTCCAAAAATGCAGAGAAAACACGAAATAGATATATAGTTTTTTCTCAATTTTTCAAGATAAAAATGATTGCCGCATCGTCACCACCCTCGTGCGGTACGAAAAAAAAACCAAAATGAAAGTGAAATCGCATCGCTGTCATATCGGTAGACCCTGCTATACAGTTATGTATAATTAGTCATCATAATCCATGTAGTGCGCACGCGCGACAAACTGAGAAAGAAAAGTAGCTTTTTCAAAGACTATCCTCTTGTAGTTCCGACAACCACATGGGTGGGGGATGTTAATAGAGACTAACGGATGATATAGAGACTGTGACAATAGAGACTATGTAAGAAAATAAATTTGGGAGGGTGGCATGCATAGTAATAGAGCCCTACTTACGCTATCCAAAAATTACGTGAATTCGATTTTTTCGCTATTTTTTAATAAAAATGCGTGCTCTTCGAATTTCAGTATAATCGCAGGATAATTGTTTAATTTTTGCAGCGATTATTATTGAAATAATGGGAAAATGGAAATTAATTTAAGAAGTAACTCCAGAACTTGATGAAACTAATAATTCGGCATTTAATATAAATTCAAAAAAGGAATGATAGCAAATATTAAGGAATCAAAAATAATGCAGTCAACAAAAACAAACAATTAATGAAACAAATATTTTCAGAATCGATGAAAAGTCAAATTTTATGAAAGACATTATTGCATAATTACCGTTAGCGAAAGCTTATAATTTTAGAGCCCTATGATTGTTTCAGGTCCCCGGGCTACATATAGAGTTGGGGATCCCAACAGTGGTGTCATAGCCATAGCCGGGGGGGGGGGGTTGCAGTGGGTGCCGAAGCACCCACAGTATTTTGCAAAACCGTTCCAAGCTTAGTATTCAGAATTAGAAATCCCATAAATAAAGGGCCGAGCACTCACGAGTGTAAGATATACTTCCGACACCTCTTGATACCAGTTAATTTGGTATTGGTGTGATGAGTGGTGTCAAAAATTTTCATCCATTGCGTCTTGCGGAAGCTCCCAACTTCCCACCATTTCGATTTTTCAGAAATTTTAGCGATTGTTGGTGACTCTACTTGCCTTTAACAATTTTTTTTTTGCTATAATTTTCAAATTTTTTTTTTCAAATTCAATTTATTTCCAAAGTTAATAACATAATACAGTCGTCAAATCTCAATGTTTGTCGTCTAGAGGCCTGAGCCTGTACAGAGCAATTAATAAAAAATAAAGACGCAAAGAAACAAAAATAATAAATAAATAACACAAAATTTATAACAAAAAATAAAGTTAAATAATAAATTGATTTTTAATAAATTTTTGTGACAATTATATTGAAATACGTGTTTACATAACAGTAGCATTTAATAAAATAAAAATTTATATGAGATAACACCAGGCATATTTATAATAGTATGATTCTCTTCTGTAATTGAAAGTATAGTATAGTATAGAACCGAGCACGCCCAGGCTCTGTCGCTTTTGCGATATAAGCTCATTGATCGTGAGATAGTGGGCGTGCCGGAAAAAAAACTCAAGCCGGCCGGGACCAACATCCACACCCAAACCCCCAATCCCAGGGCACATCACCGCTCGGCAAGCCAGGACAGCACCGCGGGCGCAATCCCCCCTCAACCTTTCCGACGCGGCCCACAATGCCCCAACACGCCCCGCGAAGGGAGACTCCCGACCATCCTGACGAACCTCCACCGCGGACACGAGAGAGAACCCTCCACAGGACGGAATTAATTGTCCGGAATTAATTAATTGACGGAATTAACTGATGTATATTTTGAAAATATACATCAGTATCGTCTATTGTGTTACTAGAAATTCAAAAAGTGATTTTTTTTAAATGATGCAAACGTAGATAAATCATTTATTACCAACGGTAAAGCGTTAAATAGTTTAGGAGCAAGTTAGTAAAAATGTTTACGAAATATTGCAGTAAAGTTCGTTTGGTCCTCTCAATGATATGGACTCTATTTGTGTGCATATTGATTACGATATATGTAGAGTACGATTCTGTAGATGGCGTTATGTCTTAGTAGATTTAAAGTTCTACATGTAAGTTGAGATTTGAGAGCGAGACTGTGCAAATTGTTTTGAATCATCTGTTTTGAATAGAACAAATAGGCTGTAGATTTGTCTTGTAATCGCCTCCTCGGATGATGATACCATATAATTGGCAACTGAATAAAACCTGCTGTTACCTTTTTGTTTGAGATAATAGAATTTATATACGATAAAACGTAGTTTTTCCAGCTGTTGCCAGTGCATGAAGTTTCCATTTTAGATTGCTACTAATATAAAGTCCGAGATATTTGATGTTTTGTACCTGCTGAATTTTTTGGCAGGAGCAGTCGAGGTTCATATTGGAGGATGGAATTTTAGATTAAAATCAATTTCGGAATAAATTAAGTTGAAATGAATGACTTTAGTCTTTGAAAGGTTTAGCGTTAAATCATTAGCTAGACACCATTTTCT
The DNA here is from genome assembly GCF_987345545.1 of Pholcus phalangioides. Classification (NCBI taxonomy): domain Eukaryota; kingdom Metazoa; phylum Arthropoda; class Arachnida; order Araneae; family Pholcidae; genus Pholcus; species Pholcus phalangioides. The sequence goes on from NW_028301603.1 coordinate 32,021,374, forward strand.
GATTTAGCCAGTGCCGTCTTAACGCATGGGCTCACCCGGGCACGGCCCGGGGGCCTCAAGAGAAGAGGGGCCTCACAAAAATGAGATCCGGTTGAAATTTTCTAGGATTTACTAGGCAGGGCCTCCGAAAAACAACTTGGCCCGGGGCCCCATGATACTCTAAAGACGGCCCTGAATTAGGCACAGGTCATGATTTATTTGATTTGTTAGTGTATTAAAATCGTTGGAAGAATATAGCAGAACTGAATCATCGGCGTACGTGATCATAGTATCATGAATATTTGGTTTACGTAGTTGTTTATTAATATTATAAAAAGTAAGTGGGCTATAAAATTGATCCATGGGGGACTCCTCTCTGTATAGTGATATAGATAAAAATACAAATACAACGCCACAACAGGCAAACTGCCCAACGAGGTGGCTGACTTAAGAACATCATGGATCCCCCGAGCCATTTTTTTGGAGCCCCTACCTACTACTGCTACACCACACATGCACCCCCCCCCGCGGAACCCCCCAACGAATCGGTACATGCGGGAATGTGCGTGTACGTGTAGTGAAACCTGACGTGAAGTTTTTTGTTTCTCTGTAATGCTTGTTATATGTAGTGCTGCCATCTGCCACCAGTTTTTCTAACTATGAGTGAAGTGTTATGATTGAATGATTTATCGTTGTAGGACTGTTGCTCTCTGTGACGAGACTTTTTAACGGGGAGATCGGCTCGCATTTGCGCCTTGAAGTTGGGAACCACAGAAAACCAACTTCAGCCGACCACACTTCACACTTCACACACTAGTCACTTAGAGTGTTTTTACGATTAGTTAGGTATGAAGTGAACCAGTTCAATGTATTACCTCTGATTCTTGCTGAACTGAGTTTCTTAATGAGAATCGAGTGATTAACATTGTAATAAGCTTTTGAGATGTATAAAAATATGGCCAGAGTAAATTTGCAGCCGTCAATACTGTTATAAACAGATTTAGAGAAGCTCAATAAAGCGTTTTCGGTACCACGACCTTTTATGTAACCATATTGATTTTCAACAAAGTTTGTTAGGTTAAGAAACTTGTGTATAAATTCTAGATGATAAAATTTTTTTTACAACTCTGGGAAAAAATTGGGAGAATCTCGATATAGGTCTGTAATTGAAAAAGGAATTTTTCTCTAAAGATTTGCATATCGCAGTTATGGTTGCTCGTTTTAAGGAATCTGGAAATGTGGCTGAATTGAAAGATTTATTAACAAATTTTGTTAGAGATTCCACATTATTTCGTGCAAATTCTTTAATAATATACATACTGTTGCCATAGTAATCAGGTGTAGATTTCTTGGAGAAGATGTTTAGAGTATTTATGACCTCAGTATTATCTACATCGAACAAAACAAAAGAATTTACAGACTGATATAGATAATTTTTGAATTCGTTAGTATCGTTGAAAGCTAGATCACCATTGTTCATATCTTTAAAATGGGAGTTAAATCGATTTGCTAGTTCTAAGCTGTCAGAAAAAAAAAATTGGAAAAATTGAATTTTGGTTTTTATGATTGATGGTATTATTCATGAATTTCCATTTCTGATGGTTTGTATTACATTTTGATAAATTTTTTTCTATAATATTCGTTTTTAGTGTTTATGATTTTCAATTTCAGTTCCCTAGCTACACAAATATAAGCAGTTTTAAATAATAAATCATAAGGATGTTTTTTTCCCTTAATCTGTGTATAATATCAAGATTAGCAACTTAACTTGCATTTGACAGTTTTTTTTTAGGGTAATTTTTGATATTCCGTATGGATCTCGATTTCCTATTTCCAATACTTTTATGAAGGAAATATGGCCGCCATTGATATTTATTGTGTTGTGTGTATTGATACTTTCCTACCGGAACACGTTTGGCGGGCTGGATGGAACCCTTTTAGCTGTAGTTTTTCCATCACTAACTAAGATTATGCTCTTCAACTCATGATTCTGGGATTCTAGAACAACAGCGGGATTATGAAGTAGCTATCCTTGCAAGACTCATATTTTTTTCTCCTTGAGAGGAGATCTCATTTTCCTCATTCGTAAAAATTTATGCGATACATATGTAGATGTCGATTACGGCATATCCGACGTAAACTATTAACCTTCCCGCTTACCATAACATCTTCCGACGGGGAGAAAATGCGAGTTTTTATTTACATAATATATACAGTACGCATGCATATACTGAATTGTTTATTAAAGAACGCTAATGAGAAAATTTAATGCGGTCGTTAAATTCCGTCGATTTTTCTCGAAGCGCGTTTCTTCTCTTGACCGACCGCAGACGTTGGTTTTCACGTCTCACGTAGTAGATACAACGTCTCGTACCATTGATGACTTATTCGTTAATTGCGAAGGCATTAATAATTAACGTCCGCTCGATGCTAATGCCGTATCATTACGTGGGAAAATAAATATCCAAAAACAAGTACGTACGAAGGAGAAAGAAACCTATCCCCTCATGATACAAATGATCTTTTTTTTGTTTTCGTATCTTAAACAGTTTTATATATTATACAAGATCCTATTTTATTTTTTGTTTCTCTTTTTCTTCCTCGAATTTCATTATGGATTCAGAAAAGTAACATAGTAGTCGGGCCGCGGTAACGGGATATCCTTTATCGTGTCTTTAACTGATTAATGGCGTCTGTATCTACAAGATAACCCCTAAGAACTTAGCGCTGGAGAGAAAAGGTAAGGTTTATGTTAATGAAGGATATTCTCTCAACATCTTCGGCGTGATTGCCTAAAGGGTTTTAGTTAGTTTTTTTTTTTTTTTTTGTTCTTTGGCGGTAATTGCCCCTGTCTAGTAGCCAAAAAGGGTTTCTTACACAGTACTACCCTCTTTTTTTTTCTTCTAGGTTTTCTATTATTATTGTTTTTTAACGGTTTCGCTTTCGTAAAGTAGGAGCAGGGTTACTTTGTGTTTGACCTCCATGGGTTATAATTAATGGCATCTTATCTATTTCCAACCCAATTATAATTCTCGTGCCGAATTAAAACACCTGCCTTCTTTTTTTTTCACTACTTTCATGGGAAGCACTTTCTCTCGAATCCCACGCTTTTGTTCGGTTCGGCTCGGCTCCTTATGTACTTGCTCGCTTATATTACCTTGAGATAGAGTATGAGCTACCTGCTGACGGTAATCACCTCCAGACAAGGATTTTCTCGTCGTAACAACTTGTAATGCATCGTTCCGTATAACATAGGCTATAGGCCCATACGTACTGTATATAAACTTCTTTTTTTTTTGCATGAGTTTTGGAATGTGATTTATTATGAGGAGATTGCGGAAGAAAATACACAAAATTACTAAATATAACGAGATATTGATTGCACGATCCTCGCAATGTCAAATCGAATTAATTCATGCATTGCGAACGGTATTTTTCTTGGCGGTTTGAAAATTGCACAAGTTCCGATTTATAAAAATCTGGTGATTCTCTATAATTCGTAACAATATAATTTCCTCTCCCATTCTCCACATATCAGAGCGCTATTCAACCAACATTATAGGTTTTTATTTACCCACCTTTAAGGAAAAACTCTTCCAGAACTCCCTTTTGAGCCCCAAAATCTTGGGTTTTTTAGGGCTCAAAAGATCATAGCTCTTTTCCACCTTTTCTTAGTCTTTGACACTACCCTATACACAAGCTAGTAGTTCTTGCCAAGACACCTGCAGATAACGTGGCATTTCTAGGCACTATGAATAAGTCCCCCATACATAAAGTGATATTTCTAAGAGCTCAAACTCTACCTAAGGCGTCCAAAGAAAAGGCGATACTTCTTGGAGCTTGAATCCTAGCCATTACTTCATAGGTTCAGTGGTCTGTCCACAATAGGTTCCCGTGCCTAATTTCTTCAAAAGGCGCCTTAGTCAATGCTCTTGGTGGCCCTTCAGAACAGAATGAGCATTTCGTGAACGCCACATCCTCATACCTATGCAAGGTATTTCTAGGAGCTCTACCGAGAACGACCAATAGCAAGAGAAAAAGTTACCTCAACAGCTACAGACCTAACAGTATCTCAATCGTCAATTCTGTTTCTAAAACACTTCCAACAATAATGAAATTAAGACTTGCCGCTTTTTTCCATGAATAAAGCTACTTCTCTTCCAAACAACGTGGATTCCTTTCCGATAAGAACACTGAAACAGCTCTCTTAGATTTTACTACTACTGTTGAATATAAATAGTTATAAATAATACAAAACTGTTACAATATATTTCTTGATGTAAAAAAAGAAAGCTTTCGATGGCTTTTCTCGTAGAATCTTGATTGAAAAACTCAATTTTTGTGATATTAGAGGTGTTCCTCTTGAACTCTTGCAATCATTCATACCTTAGCAACAGATACCAATATGTTCAATGCCGAGATAAACATGGTAATTCAATTAAAAACTAAGGCTCTGTTCTTGGTCAATTGTTATTTCTTATATCCATCAGTGATCTCTGTAACCTTGAAATCTTTGGCAATATAATAACTTTCTTTGATGTGACAGCTATAATTTATAGTGCTAAAGACGATCAAACACTGACTGACATAATAAACCAAGACCTATTACAAGTGCGTGATCGGTTTCAATCATCCAAATACGTACCTTTCTTTTATATTTGAGGCATTTTCTTAATATCTTCACTTTATCATTTTCCAATAGGGAACCTTACAGCAGAACCTTGCGAAGTGATCACCTGGCTAAAGTGTCTGAAAGTTTTTAACCCTTTAGGCGGCATTGACGGTATATCTCGCCTCCTTGAAAGCCTCGTATTTTGGCATTGACAGGTCCAGATATATTGTAAAGTTAATATCTCAATTCAATACTTTTCCCTACGTCCCTTAGTTTTCCCCAAATGCGGGTCGGGGATTTGCTTTCTTGTAAACCCCCCTTAGTTTGCACCCGCTGAAAATCGGAGGAAAACCTACTTTATTAAAAAAAGATACGGCATTTTAAAAGGGATTTGGGGGATATCCGCTATGCCGCTTAAAGGGTTAACAAATATAATCCTAAATTAAAATTATACATTTTGTGTATACTCCCGCAATGCGGTGGCCACATGTTTACAATGACCAGTGGAGCAGTTTTTTTGCGTTGTCAATCTCCAGACATGTTTTGTTGTATTATTCCCTTTATTTGACAAATATAAAATTGTTTTTTTTTCTCTTTGAGGCAATAAATACATTTCTAAGATGTAAAATATTTTACTTTCGCCCGTTTGGTGTGATTATTTTATTTCCCCCTTGGAACTCGAGAAGTCATTCTGCGATCTTTCATCGGTTCTAAAAACATGGAGAGGCAACTTTAACCCTTTTGTCCTTTCTAGAACCTGTATCTGGCATCTTCAGCCCGTTGTTCGCGAGCACCATCGTGCTCTCTGAATTAGCCAGAGTGCTCGATGCTCGTGCCCGATTTCCTGCTCGCGAGCACTTGATCAGAGCATTCCAATTAAACACCTTGTTTAAATTAAACTCAAAGATTGAAATGAAATATCCTGATTTCATGCATGTATGGCAAAATTGCCACACAAGGGTGCTCTTCTTTCGATGATGGGCACAGGCAATGCTCGCGACTGGAAAAAAGTTGAAGACCTCTGTCTCCTATATGAACCGTTAGGACCTTATGCACGGTTTTTCTTTCTAAACTTACATTCCCACCTCTTCACGAACGACACCTTCATCATTTCGATGATGTCGAAAATTTTAAACTTATGCAATTTATTATTATTCTTTGCAGCTGACTTTGTGCATGAAAAAAAAAAAAATTCTCACATTTTGCTGTTTCCAACAGGTCTCCTGGCGAACCTTGCACCAATGAGATCTCGCTACCGTTCGGCTACGTAAGCAAATGCAAGCAGAAGTTCATCAAGAAGAAGCTGCTCGCCCTCGACGCAGATGGTCAAGGAACGTCTACTGAGAACTTCTTCGTCCCGTCCTGTTGCGTGTGCCTGGTGACCAGAGCCACGAATAAGTGAAGGTTTTTCCCAAACGGATCGGGAGACCGAAGTTAAACGCGCATTTTTGTGATATTTGGACGTGGACGCATCACGTGATCCAAAGACGTAAACTGTTACTAGAGAGAAGGTGTGAGCGAAATCAATGATATTGATATCATATGATGATAGATCTGCAGATGAATGGATTATGAAGTGCTGCTTCAATAGAAAGATGTTGTTTGTGTGCGGTGCATGATATACAATGGAATATTTCAATTTTTTGACTGTGCTTAAGGTGTTTGTACTCAACGTTTTATGAGATTCTGTCACCAAAGAATTCGAGATCCTAATCTCTATCATGTCCATTTCCGGGATCCAGACACCCCGCGTCCGTCAGAATCTGGAACTTCAGGCTGTGCCTGGAACTTTTATAGAGAATCGAGATCGACAGTGATTGAGAATCATATAATTCAAAATTATATATTATTATTTGTTATAACTAGTTTTACATTTACGTAGATCATCCGCCTGTCGCGGAGCGTCGCAGCTTGAACTGTCGAGAGACTTGAAGAAAAATTAATCTTGGATACTCACAACGCGCTGGACGGATGGTTTTCCGATGGCTACGAGCAGTTGTTTCAGCGATGCCGTGTGTCCGTACAGTACATACACGATGTTAAAATAGTACCAACCACCGATTATATGCCGCTTATGAATCGAGTAGAGAATCGTGACTACTTTTAACCCGCGCCATTTTTGGACAAAGTCAAAAAAAATTAACTCTTTCGTTGCGTTTTGTAAACTTCTTATTAGCATCAGTGGTGTTTTTCTATCCAATGGTGTTGATGAAATTCCTCGGAAGCAAATAAAGAGTATGCAATTCGAAATTAATCATCAACTGATATGAAGAGTCACGTGCCTACCCCCCCCCCCTCCTCCTCCTCCTCTCCCTAGTGACGTTCTCAATATTTCAATATATTTTATTCTTTAAGAAAATAATGTTATATATAACAAACAGAGGGAGAAAAATTGCCAAAAAGCCGACTTGACTCATACTGACAATCACGACATTATTTACAAAAAATTCAGCGCAATTATAGCAAATAATAATAATGATGATTGTATAATTAATAAATGAAGGGGGAGGGGAGAATACAGAATACTGTACATATAGTTGTGGTGGGAATAATGTCAGAGCGGGTTTTCATTAATTCTTAACATTTGCAAGAATGAAAAGAAAAAAAAGGTAAAGCTTTTAAAGAAAATTAAAAATGAATTTGTGATTGGAATTAACTTTGGAAGTCATTAAATCGATTCGTCAAATATGAATTCGATATCAACAATGTCATTGAATTGCATAAAATTGATTCGCACCCAAAATTCACAGGGAAAAAAAATGTATCCCGTAAAATACGTGTCTTATAATCAGTCACCCCTAATGCAGAGTGGCGCACGAGAGAGGTTCGATAGCCGAGCACGAAGTAGCCTTGGTGTGCTCAACCTTTTTTTTGAGAGTGAGGGCCACTTCATTGGTTTTAGAAACGTGTCACAGGGGCCACTTTGAGTTATCCGAAAATGTGTCGCGAGTTACTCCGGCTGATCTGAAAATGGTCCGTTTGCCTCTTGAATGATCTGGAAATATGCTTCAAGTCGCTTTAATGACCTGGAAATAAGCCAATAGCGTTTCACTTGATCTATAAAAATGCTGCAGGGGGCGCTTTATTACTGAACTGTAAATGTGTCGCGGGCAGCTTAACTGTGAACTGTAAGGCCGGTTGTCCACTGGAAGCACCAGTTGCATGGATGCGCAAGATTACTTTAGCGGTTCTTTCGCATACACGCGACTTGTTTTCGGCCCTAGTAGCTTCCAATGGATGACCGACCTAAATGTGTCGCGGGCCGCTTAAGTGATCAGTAAGTGTGCTTGGAGCCACTCAAGTGATCTGGAAGCGTACCACTGGCCACTTGGATGATCTGGAAATGTTCCGCCAGCCAATCAAGTAATCTGCGAATGTACCGCGAGCCCCATAAGTGAACTAGAGGTTGGCACAGCTCCAAAGTCGCTCAAGTGGTTCCGAAATATGCTTGGAATCGCTTAAATGATCTGGATATTGTGACGTTGGCAGCTTTTTTTCTGCTATGGGCATCTTTTTCTCAGCCACCTCGTTGGGCATTTTGCCTGTTATGTCCTTGTATTTGTATTTGAATCATCAGAGAATGCGCCGCAAGTCAGTGAAGTAATCCGAAAACGTGCCTCCGGCCACTTGAATGGTTTGGTTGTTTGTCGCGGGCCACATCAGATGACTTCGAGGGACACGGGTCGAGCATATACAGTGAAGACGCTCGGAAAAAGGCGCCGGTGAATATTCGCTACACCATCTACCTGGCAACTGCTGAACCTAAGCCTATACTTTTAGGATTTTCAATGTTGAATGTTGTTAATGTTGCGTTTTGATGGAGCATAATTACTTTTCGTATGGCACGTAATGTACAGATGATCTAATAAAAAAATCTTTTCAGTCACAAAAATAATACATTATAATAAAATGTTAGAAAAAACGACTATTGTGAAGAAGACATTTTAAATTTTATAAAAGAATTTATCAAATTTCCCTCCCCGATGTTTTGATATTAGTTCTTATTTCAGCAAAAAATCTGTTGTTACCAATTTTTTTTAAAGTTTTTTTCGATATAGTTTTTGTGAATTTAGATGCAATTGTAAGATCTCAGTAAAAAAAAATTACATTTATATCAATGTGTGTTCACCTTCCGTCTTTGATGCGTATTTATTAGCACGTGTTACAATAATCTTAATTTATTTTGACATTGCTGGTTTCTTTTTATACGTATTTCGACGGGAAACGCGTCTTTCCAAAAAATCGTTGTTCTTCAACCGCTGCAACTTCGAGCAATTACACAACAGCCCAAGTATAGAATTTTATATTTAATGCAGTCATACCGTTTCTGTATTGATTTTCATTTTTGTCTTGGCAATCGGCAGGAATTACTTTCACTCTTTTATTCACTTTTTTTGCCATTCCGTAAATTATTCCTTTACTTTTTTTCAATTTTTGCTAGTCCTTATATGTATAAATATCATTTCTCCTATTTATTTCAATTTTTCCCAGTTCGTGAATTATTTCTCCCATGCATTTATTTCTTTGACGGTCCGTAATTTATTTCTGCCATTTATTTAATACTAGCTGATACCCGGCGACGTTGCCCGCCCCGTAAAAAATTTATATATGTATAGCTTATTAATTATTTCTTACTCAAAAACCTAATTAAAATCTTCAGGCAATCGCTTGTGGATACACAATATTTTTTCTTTTTCCATCTGGTGTGTAGATGTACAAATTTTTGCTATTACCAACACGTGAACAGGTGACGAAAAGGTGTCCGTGTGAAAAAGAGGGCTCAAGTAAGTTGATACCTGCCACTGCTAACGACTGGCCTTACGCTTTGTTGATTGTCATGGTAAAAGCTAAATGAATCGGGAACTGTGAGCGCTTGAAAGTGAATGGCATTTCTTCAGTGATAATTGGGATACGTGGAATGAAGACGTCTTCTCTCCTTTGGCACATCCAGTTAGAATCGTCGCTCCAATGATGCAATTGTGCAATTTCTTCACGCAGAGTCTGATGCCATTGCAGAGTCTCGGTGTGTCCAAATTTCTTAAAAGCATTATAGGTGCTTCGACTTTGAGGGTCAAGTTGTGTGGTGGCACACCCGGAATATCCAAAGGAGTTCAGAAATTCTGCAGGATACAGAACTAAATGTCTGCGCTGTGTCTGTGACAGTGTCAACCGATTTTTAAGATGTGGAGTCTCCTAGAATAATTTTTAGGATTTTTTTCGTTGGTCTTGTTCACACTGTCATTTTTCGGTGCCAGAATCGCTCTCAGAAAGCCACTCATGGTTTTGGTCATTTTGTTGAATTTTTGGGAAGACTTTGTCTGCAAGTTCTTGAACTGAGTTTAACAACTGGCAAAATCCATTTGGGAACGTAATCGGTCCAGTGCTTGGATCTACTGGTTGGTCAACTGATATGAAAATGATAGCAGTGCTGAGTCATTTTGCAGTTGAACTCGCATGTTAGTGGATAATGATAATTTTTAACTTCGTGCCAGAGTGTTGATGATTTGAGGCAAGAATTGAGTTCATCAGCTGGCGTTGAATATTTTTATTCTGAGTTTTGTCGTCGTAGTTGTTGTTCTCTGTTGTTAGCGACATCATACGTCCAGCTTGTGCAGCGAATATTATTCAAACGCCTTTTACGCATTTTTTAAATTGAAACTATACCTATACGATGGGCGGTTGATGAGATAAAGGCCGCATTATCACTTACAGGACTACAGGACAACCTGTATATAGGCTAGCAGAAATATCCGGCGCTTTCCGAGTTTTCTGATACCCGGCGACGTTGCCCGCCCCGTAAAAAATTTATATGTATATTATTCAAACGCCTTACGCATTTTTTAAATTAAAACTATACCTATACGTTGATGAGATAAAGGCCACATTATCACTTACAGGACACCCTGTATATAGGCTAGCAGAAATACCTTTTCTGCAATTCTAATTTCTTCAATTACTGGGAGGATTGGAAAAGTGACAAACCGTTATAAAGGAATAAACTGTTACAATGACAGAATTAAAGGTGTGACAAACCATTGTAAAGGGATATATTCACGTCTGAAACGCATTGTTGGAAACCACGGTAACCAAAGTAAACGTTCCGAAAGTGATTGTTGAGGCCCCCAAAACCATTGTTGCCCGACAGTTTTTTTGCCCATTTCGGGCATTTGCCCAGCTCTGACGAACTTTTAAAGTAGCCTACGGTTCAATCCCGGACCTGTTTGGTATATATGCAAAATCTGGCGACGATCGGTCTAAAACTGTAGATTTGTATAAAGAGCATACATACATACATACATACATACATACTTTCACATTTATATATAAGATTTTTATTGCCAGTCTCTAATTTATAAGATAAAAGATACAATCTAAAGTGTGGGGGGGGGGGCACCCATGTCAGGGTGACCAGGTTCTAGAACTTAGAAATGAAGACACATGCAAGTGCACCCTCGGTAATGACGTATTTTACGGTATGAGCGGTGCGGGTACAGAGCAATGCAAGTCGTATCGCTACGGGCATCGAACAGAAAAATATACAAATATTGCGCACAAACAGAAAAATATACAAATATTGCGCACATACAGAAAAATATACAAATATTGCGCACAAACAGAAAAATATACAAATATTGCGCACAAACAGAAAAATATACAAATATTGCGCACATACAGAAAAATATACAAATATTGTGCACAAACAGAAATATATACTATACAGCCACTGTGCAAAAATATATCGACTGTAGAGGTTATGTGCCGGGGTATAGGCGGAGATAGACTTGGAAGTCTGGGGAGGGGGGCACGATGATGATGTCAATTCTTATATACATATATACATTAGATCAGTCGACTCCACCTTTGACGCTGGGGGGGGGGGGTGCATTTAAACATTTACGTATGTTTATAACAGAAGGCGCCAATATACCAACGAAGAACAAAACTTCTTTTCTTCCAATAAAAATGAAGCAGCTTTTAATGTGCGCATTACTTTCTAACGGTGGCTATTTGCTCAGAAATAAATTTTACTGTTGTTTCACCTGAAGAACCAGGCAAGACCCGGACTCTGTCCCTTTGAGGGATATAAGCCCTTTACACGATTGGGTTGAGTCTTGCTGAAGAGGGACGGAAGGCCGGGGCGGAACCCCACGGGATCTTCTCCCATGGGCGCCCGCCCGACCCTCGGGATCCCACCGTAAACCCTATTCTAACCAGTAGCCTCCCGACGTTTCACTACCCCCCGTTGTTCCACGAAGTCCCCCCTCTCTGTGTAATTCCCCTCCTCGGCCGAGTGCACCCTCAGCCACACCCCCCCCCCAACTTTCGGTCCCACTCCAAAAATCGCCAGGCTGTTTTATTTAAAATATATTGAAGAGAATATATGATAGGGCATACTATATACATTGTGTACAAGGCTATATGAAAAATCATGTGCAAGACAATTCTGTGAAGATCACCTTGTAAAACAAAAATATGAGCGGTGCCGATACAAAGCAATGTGAATCGTGTCGCTACGTGCATCGAACGGAAAAATATGTTCAAAAATTGGGCGCAAAGCAGAGATATATACGATACAGGCATGTTACAGTTAACATTTTCTATACAATCGATGATGAAAATATATACAATATGTGCGAGACAGGCGTTACATGAATACTGCGCGGTATATATTAGGCAGTGTAGTCTGCATCTGTTGTTTCACCTGGAACAAGGGGCGGATCGGGGCCTTCGTGATTTTTTCCTTCTTACCCGGGTAAGAAGGGAAAAACGAACATCACGAAGGCCCCGGGTGGATTTAGAGCTGGGAGAGGCAGATTTTAACGTTTGACATTGTTGCAAATGAGGTGACCATACGTCTCGTATTGTCCCGTATTTTCCAGGACAGTCGTGGTTTTCCCTCTGTTTCTACTTTTCTTGAAAAAAAAAATCTCCCAGTTTTTCCCGTTTTTTAATCGAAGTTTTCTTGAATTTGTTATTTAATCGAGAATATTGATGCACAAGTAATTTTCAACGGTTATATTAAATGCAATATTATCATATTTACATTCAGATCCACGCCTGCTTGGAACCCCCACATACTACATCAGGGTCCCTAGACTAGAATTTTTGCAAGCCCCGAGGCCAAACTATCCATTGCTCCCTTGTACAGTGAGATATAGAGGGGCACATAGCGTTAATTCATACAGAAAAACAAAAAAGATTGATAAGAATAGTGCTGGAGCCATATACAATGGTCAAAAATGGGTCTACCAGATTTAAAAACGTGGATATGAGGACGCATGCATGCACCTCCTCAGCAAATTCATTTACGTATGTTTATAATAGATAATGCCGTTTTTTCCAACCAAAAGAGAAAACCGTTCTGTTTTTCATTGTTTCTTAACGGAGGGTATTCTATTAAACACTTCTAGGCATCAAGTATTTTTAAGGAATCAGGCATAAAGTATTGTTTCACCTATTTGCCAAGGGTGTGTGTGCATTTGTCCTTATTTCTTAATCCTGAAATCTCTGAATCCGGTAACCCTTAACTGGTCAAATGCCGGAAAGAATAGGAAACAAAGTTGTTTTTGTGTTGATTTTGTTGTGAAGAGATGAATTGGTCGTTCCGAAGGTGGCACGAGCTTGTGTCTTCATTTTGGAGTTTCGGATACTGTTAATAAAAACTTGAGAAACATTGGTGTCAGTGTTCACCAATACGCATCTAGATGAGTGATTTTCGAGTGCAAAATTTCCCCCAAAAATTTCCCTTTTGACTAAATATTTCCCCCACGCATTCCGAAAAATGTGCTGCCATCTAGCGGGTAAAATATGTAATCAAGTATTTTACAATAGAAAAGTATTGCACTGCACTAATTTCTTTATTTTTTTTCAAAAAAATTCTTCTGTTTGATGAACTCTTAAAATTCCCACAAATGCTAAGGAATTTCCCACTTGGACAAATTTTGGCCAATTTTTTATTGTTAGTTGTAAAGTGGCTGAGCTCAATTTACGATTTTTTTCTACTATAGTGCTGCCCTCTGTGAGTAATAAATAGTTTTATATAACGTAAACAACAAGAATAATAAATTTTTGCTTTCGTGGCGTCATCTATATACGGAAAGACCAACCATTAAATTGATACATTGACTTATTGACTTAGGCTAGGGTTACCACTCATCTTTCATTTTGATGTCATTCCAAGCGTCCTACTTTCGGAAAATTCACCCTTTTGTCCTCCTTTCCAGGTTTCTGGAATTATTTTTCATTTTTTCTGGGGAAATTCATTTCATTTTTTCTTCACTTTGAAATATATATTTCTTCATTAATATGAGTGTTTTCGTGTTCCCCCCCCCCCTCACGCATCCGCCAATATAGTAGTCGAAACTCCCAGAATCTTTTTTTCTGTTTTTGCTTTTTGTTTAGCTGTTCTGTTTTAGAATTGAAGAAAATTTTTATTGCGGCCGGATTTATTTGTCGGAATAGTGACGCCATCTATTGGAAAAATTGGGATAAGTGACGTCACTGAGGGTGCTTGATCAGATGTCCTCGTTAATCAGTTTTCGGATCTGGTAACCCTAGTTAAACCTATAGGGTGACCAGATGAGGTGCCTGAAAAACTGGTGACAAATGCCGGAAATTATTGTTAAAAACCGGGACATCTCCAAAACTCTCATTTGTTTGGCATTACAGTGTAAAATTGCATACTGACGATTTGTATTACGAAAATATTATCACACTACAATTATACTTCTACTATACTATACTACTACTACTATACTATACTACTACTACTATACTATACTACTACTATATTATACTACTATAGTATACTTCTACCATATTATACTTCTACACAGAGGCGCAAAAACGAGTAAAACATCAGGATGGGAGCCATGGTTGCAAGACGTCCCGTATATACTTGAATCTTGATTGAAGGACGTGAAGGGTGAAATGCGTTTCATTATATGCTCATAAATTACTGGGGGGGGGGCTTAAGTATTCACGCAGTGCTTTATGCTCGGAAATCAAAATTTAGCCCGTTTGGCAGAGATGAATTTTCCTTCCCTGTAACTCCGATATTTCTTCATGGAGCCAGTCTTCCGTATCTGTTGCATTAACAGGACAGAGTGACGTCTTTCTGCATATACGTCGCCATCTGGTGGCCCTGATATCATTTGCGAGCTATTATCAGAATGTTGCCGCCGTCCCTTACACTGAGCCATTCAGCATATACACATGCTCCAAAAAGGGGGGGGGGAAGAATTCCATCCGTCAAGAGCTTCGGGCACGGGCTTCGAGTTGAAACTTCACGCTTATTATAATAATGGTGTTATTGTCTCTGTTTCAAGGTCTTCAATAATGATTAAAGGCTTTTTTTTTTTTTGCTTTGAAATTATTTCTTCTATTAATTATCAATTTTGATTAGTTCTAAAATTACTATTTTTTACTAATTCTGAGAAAAGATTTTAAATAAATAAATTAATTCTGAGATTTAATTTTAATATGAAATCACTTTTAATGATTCTTGAAATATTTACTTCGGTATAATTCCGAGGTATCTTGAAAAATAATTTCTTTCAATAATTATGCAGTTATTCTTTTATCGATTGTGAAATAATTTCTATCATAGAAATTAAGAAATTATTTCTCTCTCATTGGTTTATATATAAGTTATTTTTCCCCCTCATTCCCAAAATTGTTAGTTTCGAAATTTCTATAATTATTTCTTTCATTTATTCTAGAATTGCAGTGGAATCTCTAGACAACGGTGACCCTAGGGAACGAGAATTTGGACCGCTAACGCGGGGAGTTTCCGTTATTAGAAAATACATTTAAAGCCCGTTGCCATTTTTTTTAAAGCGTCCGTTAACGAGAGTTCCCCGCTTAAGAGGAGTGCCCGTTATGGGAGGTTCGATTGATATTTCTTTCATTTATTCTAGATTTATTTCTTTTTCAGTGATTCCGAAATCATTTTTTTCATTAATTCCGAAATCATTTTTTTCATTAATTCCGAAATCATTTTTTTCATTAATTCCGAAATCATTTTTTTCATTAATTCCGAAATCATTTTTTTCATTAATTCCGAAATCATTTATTTCATTAATTCTAGAACTAAACGTTTTTCAATGCTTTCAATCATTTTCTGAGAATAATCGGTGGGCCAGGACAAAAGCTCCAAGGGCCATGTCTTGGAGATACCTGGCTTAAAACGGTAACTAATGATAACCTCATTCAGATCATACCTCTCGGCGTGACCCCCCCCCCCCCAAGGGCAGGGATGACAGGGGCCGGAACGATTCTAATGACTTTTTCATTTTTCACACTATAAATTAATCACAGAGAGGCCCGTGTAAAAGCTGGTTTGGGGGCCCGCCATCTCTCCCGTCCTAGGGGCCCTTCTGTAGGATGTGGGAGCCTCTAGGTACATACACATAACTTAGTCCCGATATGCAAGAGTTAAATGAAAACTTGACCCAAAAACGTAACCGACTTCCGTAACACAAAAACGTAGCACATTTTTATCACATAAAAATGTTATCGTCACCAATTTCCATTGCATAGAAACGGGCCCTTTTCGAGTTTTTGATTTTATATTATAGAGTAGATGCGACAGTTGGGGAGGAGGGCACATGATTTTTTTCGAAATCAAATAGTGGAAATTCTCATTTCACCTGTCCTCTGCTTCATTTCTAAGTTTTTGACGGTTCCTCAAGCCGGGTTTTCCTAGGAGTAAAATTTCTGCACAATGTGCAGCGTGAAAACGCTGATTGGTTAAAAACCAGAAATTCAAGTTTTTTGACCAATCACAGTTTTCACGCCGGACACGCAGCAGAAAGCCTGATCCTAAGAAAACCCGGCTTTGTCAGTTTCTGGGCTTGGATCGTAGGGAACTATTGTGAACGAAAACTTCAGCTGTCGTCTGCTTCATTCTAGGTGTTTTGTTTTTGATGGCTCCTTGTGCTCTTAAGAAAGAACTGAACTTGCCATCCAGTTCAGTTTCTGGGCTTGGATCGTAGGGAGCTGTTGTGAACGAAAACTTTTGCTGTCGTCTGCTTCATTTTAAGTGCTTTGTTTTTAATGGCTCCTTATGCTCTTAAGAAAGAACTGAACTTGCCATCCAGTTCAGTTTATGGGCTTTTCTCGTAAGGAACCACACTAAATAAAAATTGCTGCTTCTTGATCCGAAATTTATTATCATGATTTGAGTCATCTTCACAGTAGATGGCTGCAAAATCTGTATATTAGAACAGAAGAAAAATTCACACTTTATTTCTAGTTCTGCTTCTTCCCTGGTTCTGTGTTGATCATCTTTAGAGCTCGGAAGTTCAGGCAAAATGCCATAAATGCCTTTTTCCCCTATTTTCAAACTTTTTGATAAAAATGATTTTTTTGGAAATTTTCTTGCCCCAGAAATGAATATTTTAACGTAGTTTCAAGTTTATCAGTGAATTTCAGAGGCCATAATCTGTAAAACCCGGATATTTTGGGCATTGAGCTTTGGGCAATTGCTCTTTTTAGAATTTTCCAACTCTCAGTGTTAATTATCATCAGAAATCCCCCTTCCAGCCCCATTTAGACGCAACCAAGTGATCTAAGAGATTGGTGCTGCCACACATTAACTTTGCTTTGACCAGATGGTGTTAGACGAGAGTAATTTTGTTTCAGATGAACGCAACTTGTGTTAGAGAAAACCAGAGGAAAATTAGAAATTTGTTCCCCCCACAGGCCGCACATAATATGCCTCGCTCAGGCACTGGACTGCATTGTATTTGTGTAGTGGACCGATCATGACCGGGGACCCATGCATAGGCGGAGATTTTCTCAAGGGGGGGTTTCAATTTTTTTTCCTTCTCAGGGAGGGTTTTACGTTTTTTCCTGTAAAATAACACTATAATCTCGGCTTGAGGGTGGGGGGGGGGCGTTAGAACCCTAAAATCCCCCTTGGCGTACGACAATGGTACACTGTATTATACGTTTTGTGTAAAAACAAAATTCATCAGTACTCATCGAAAGTCTAAATAAGAACTAGCCATCATCAAGTATGAAAAAAGCATGATTTTATTTACAATTGAATACATTCTTGCTGAAAGAGTTTCACGCCAAACTCGACTAATGATGATGATGATGAATACTGATTTCATCGTAGAATGTTACGTTGTTGAATCTTTTATACGCCAAATCTGTAGTGGCAATTTGAAGGTCCACATAGGATTTGGCAGGGTTAGCTAGTAGAGAAAAAAAATTTCACGTTTCCTTGAATTTTTTTTTCCAGAGATTTTTTATCTCTCTCATTTTTGTAACAAGTACACTGTACAAAAATCACGAAGAAAGATGAAGCCAAAAAATGAAAACAAAAGCCAACTAGCGAGATGGCTTATGGCAATCGAAATATTTTTAGTGACTCGGTGAGGAATGGACTAAATAAATTATGAAAACCATCACATGACACTGTGCCTGTTGGTCCAACAGCTCAGAATCGCTTCCAACTAAACAAATCAACCTAACTGACTTAGCAACATCCGTTGCGTCACTTTGAGCTTCTTCGATGTTTTAATAACATTCGATTCCGTCAGCACCTACAGGATTTAGGAAGTATGAACATGTCATCGGTGAGGCTGCCGTTTGGATTCAGTGACAACAGAGGTTTGGCGGCGAGATCTTGGCTGCAATCCATTTTCTGGCATTTACCATCTTGATGCTGTTCGCTGGAATGAATGTAAACAAAAACGCAGTGAATTTCATGTCGGAAAAAATGTTCGATAATCGAATGACAAGTCAACTGCAAGAAAAATGCAACTTAGACTGGGCGCACATCGGTTAGACACGACAAGGCAGCTTTAGACAAACTTCGACTTTTTTTGTTCACGTTGATTTGAATGACGCAATGTTTCAATTTGTATGACTAACTGGTTTGTGTGTGCGTTGCGCCATACAAATCAACGTAAACAAGAATGACTAAGCTTGTCTAAAGCTGTCTTGTCTAGTCGTGTAACGTATGCTTATAATACGTAGAAGGCACCACTATAATAAAACGAAGAACGATATTTCTTTTCTTCCAACCAAAATAAAACAGCAGGGCCCCTAGGCCAACTTCTTCATTGTGCCCCTGTATAGTGAATTCATTCATATTGTAGAAAACAAAGTTAATAAGAATCATGTGCAATGGTCTAAAATGGGGCTACCAGATTTAAAAACTTGGATATGAGGACGCATGCATGCGCCTCCCCAGTAACTTCATTTACTTATTTGCTCGTTGTTGGGAGGGCTGATTTTAAACGCTTGACATTGTTGACATTGTTGCAAATGAGGTGACCATACGTCTCGTATTGTCCCGTATTTTCCAGGACAGTCGTGGTTTTCCCTCTGTTTCGACTCCCAGTTTTTCCCGTTTTTTAATCGAAGTTTTCTTGAATTTGTTATTTAATCGAGAATATTGATGCACAAGTAATTTTCAACGGTTATATTAAATGCAATATTATCATATTCACATTCAGATCCACGCCTGCTTGGAACCCCCACATACTACATCAGGGTCCCTAGACTAGAATTTTTGCAAGCCCCGAGGCCAAACTATTCATTGCTTCCTTGTACAATGAGATATAGAGGGGCACATAGCATTAATTCATACAGAAAAACAAAAAAAGATTGATAAGAATAGTGCTGGAGCCATATACAATGGTCAAAAATGGGTCTACCAGATTTAAAAACGTGACGCATGCATGCACATCCTCAGCAAATTCATTTACGTATGTTTATAATAGATAATGCCGTTTTTCCCCAACCAAAAGAATAAACCGTTTTGTTTTTCAGTGTTTTTTAGCGGAGGGTATTATTAAGTGTTTCTAAAGAATCACAGGCATAAAAAGTATTGTTTCACCCATTTGCAAATGTGTCCTCATTTCTTAACTCTGAAGTTTCTGAATCCGGTAATCGTTGGGCGAATGCCGGATTTTTCCGATTTGGGACCATTCATGTATAACGTCAGCATGGAGGGGGGGGGGGTTCGGATTTGCTGACTATTGATGACAGGGGGGGGGGAGGAGGGTTTGGAGGTTGCTTACGTCATCAACCACCCCTTTTTGAAGATATGAAATATTCTAAGATGCTGACAAAATTTTGCTGACGTGCGGGGGGTCGGGGGGTGGTCAGTGTTTTGCTGACAAGGGAGTGGAGGGGGTCAAAAATGGCTGAAAATCTGCTTACGTAATACTTGAATGGCCCCTTTGGGGAAAAACATTAGGATTTCTTAAGTATAGTGGTGTCATTTTTGTTGTGAAGAGATGAATTGGTCGTTACGAAAGTGACACGAGCTCGTGAACACATTTTGGAGTTCTGGAATCTGTTGATAAAAACTTGAAACACATTGGTGAGTTTTTTTCAATCAACTTTATGATATTTTTTTCTACTATTGTGCTGCCCTCTGTGAGCAATAAATAACTCTTTATTGCATAAACAAGAATTACAAAATTGTTGCTTTCGTGGCGTCATCTACATATGAAAAAACCAACCAGATAATAAATTGACGTTGATTTATATATAAGCATAATTATTCTTATTGCACATTAAAGAACTTGGAAATTAAAAAATGGTGAATTATTTATTTTATATTTAATTTATTGATAATAACAAAATGTTAAACACTTTTGTGGGCTTGATGTGGGAGTGAACCTTTCATTCACGGCCGGGGGGGTCCGAAACGGTATAAAGAAGAGAGAAGGAGTCTTGAAGCTTTGCTGCTGGTCAACAATTAAGTTAATGTAGTGACATCTTAATAATAGAGGGGGGGCCAATGAGGCTTCGCTGACAATTATTATTGTTTCTGTTCAGCTCGAAGCCTCATTATAATAATAGTTATTATTGTCTTTGTTTAAATGTCTCCAATAGCAATTGAAGACATTTTAATTCTCAAATTATTTTCTTCAGTTTCGATTAGGGGCCGTTCAAGTATTACGTAAGCAAATTTTTAGCCATTTTTGACCCCATTCTCAGCAAAAATCAGCAAACCGCTGACCCTCCCCCCCCCCCTCCCCTCCGTCTGCGAAATTTCGTCATCGGCTCTGCCCCTCTGAATCCTAACGCATATTGGCGGGATCAGAGACGTACATGGGGGGGGGGCCGTGCCCCTCCCACGATCAAAAATTTATTTTTTAATGCAAAAAAATAATTTTTTAAATTGAAATTTCGGAAAAAAAATACCTTCATATGTTATTATAATCAATTTCTGTTAATTTCAATGTTATTTGAAGGCTATGAACTCAAAAACTTTATCTTTAATAAATTCATTGCGACCGCCCCCCCCCCTTAAGAGATATAATGATAAATCGCATAAAGGCCCTTGGACCAATTATGGCCCTGGGGGTTACCTGATGCGGCTTGCCCTCCTCAAACCTAATTTTGTAAAAATGAACTAAGCGGCACATTTTCAGATCGCTTAAGTGTCCCGGGGCACAGTTGCAGAACACTTAAGCAATCCGTGACACATTTAGAGATCCCTTGAGTGACATGTGACGTAGTTTTAGAGCACTTAAGTGGCCCCCAGTGCGGTTCTACATCACTCAAGTTACCCGTGGCACATTCTCAGATTATTTAAGTGATGCGTAGCACAGTTCCAGAGCACTTAAGCGGCCCTGACACATTTCCAGATCACTTGGATCCGCGAAACATTCAGAGATCACTAAAGTGGCTCTGTAGGGCACTTATCAATGGGGGGGGGGGAATGTTACTGCAAGTGCCCACAAACTATCGAAAGGTTTTTCTCTTTTTTTGGCGCACTGAGTAAGATGCAATTAAAAATATTTCATATTTTCATAAAAGGTGGTTGATGACGTAAGCATTATCCAAACCCCCCTCCCCCCCCCCTTGTCATCAAAAGTCAGCAAATCGGTCGGAAACCAACTTCCCCCCCCCATCGATGATGACGTAATACTTGAACGGCCCCCTTTAGTTCTGGAATTATTTTTTTCACTAATTCTGAAAAAGTTTTTTGATTAAATTAATTAATTATGAGATTTAATTTTCATTATGAAATCACTTTTAATGATTCTTTAAACATTTGTTCCGGTGTCATTCCTCTCCTCGATATACCTTGAAATAATTTCTTTCAATAATTATGCAACTATTTCTTTTATTGATTGTGAAATAATTTCTAACAGAAATTACGAAATTATTTTTCTCTTGGCTATTTCTTAATTATTTCTTAAACGTAAGTCGTCCTACATGCGCGATTGAATAACAGTCACGAACGGCCGCATTCACCGGCAGAGTTCAAACTACAATCGCAGGTGAAATGATTGGAGCTCGAATCGGATTGGTTAAATAAGGGACCTTAACCAATTCGTGTCGATCTATAATCCTTTAACCTGGGGCAAAAAATCCGTAGAAACTAAAAATTCATAAAAACCGGAAAAAGAAGCGAAATGGGCCGCTCCAAACCCAACGGTTTGCAGGGTTATCATAGCTAGGTCACGGGAATTTTTTTTAAGACAGGAAAGAAAAAAAACCTAAAAAACAGCCGATATGTGGCGCTGACACACACAAGTCAAAGAAAAGACACACGAAATAACGAACAGAATGCCCCCAAATCGTTTATTACAGCAGTATGTGTTCCACATGACCACCACAGGGAGTAGCGCATTTCAGGCGAGTCAGAAATCCAGAAACGGCAGAATGCAGCAAGTCCACATACATGGTTTACAACGGTGAACTGGTTCTGGATTAGGAAGCGCAAGTTCTTATAACTAGGCTGACCATATTTCCTCGAGAAAAATACGGGACATTGGGATTTCAAATACGGGAAAATACGGGACATCGCCAATTATCGCCAAAAATGACGCCAAAACCGAACAAAGTCGCCAAATATTGTTGAAATAACGGAGAAATCACAATGGCGGGAAATGCAGCATTACTGCTAATTGCAGTGGATTAAAATGAATTCCACGAAAAAAAAATTTTCACTAAGACAAATGTGGGAGATTCATATACTCATTTATAGTTGTAGTTATCATAATATAATTTATAAGTTGAAAATAATTTCAATCTTTGACTTCAATAAAGAATAAAAATTCAAGTAGGCTTCGTGCAAAATACGGGAAAAACCGGGACACTTTTGCTAAAAAGTCGGGACAGCCAAAAAAACAGAAAATACCGGGACTGTCCCGGTAAATACGGGATGTATGGTCACCCTACTTATAACCGTCTCATTTGTATATTTCCACCGAAGTCGCTGCTACCAGTGCCACCTATCGGCTGTTTTTTTTAGTTTTTTACAGGTCTTTAAAAAATTCCCGTGACATAGTGATGCCAACCCTGCAAACCGTTTTTTATTTCGGTTATTTTTACGGTTTTTATGAATTTTTAAAGTTTCTACGCGGACTTTTTGTCCACCCTGTAGTTGAATACGGCCGTTAAAGGCATAAAAGAAGATCAATAAAAAATGGCTAGAACACACTAATGTGATGATAGATTGCAAATGGTAATTCGCGGGATTTATCGAAATTGTCAGTATTGATGAAAAAACTTGCCAAAATCAGACGGAGTAAAATAATTGAAAATTTATTGAAAAATTCACCATTACCTGCACATGTTTACTTCGAAGAATTGTCCGTCCACCACGTATCGCCATTGTCCCAGCACGTTCATGGCGGCTTTTGGGGAAGCGATCGTCGTCCTGTGATTGGCGCAGAGCTTCTCTGTGGTTTCAGGGACCGGATCGTCGTCGGTTATTCCCAACGACCTGGTCTTTCTGGGATTCGTTGGCGACGGTGGGTAGAGAAGGTGCTCGGGAGGCTCGTCGAGACCTTCCCTCTCGTCCGTCATCAAGTCAGACAGATGGATCTTCTTCTTCTGGATCAACGACTTGATGAGCTCCCTGGAAAAATCGGCCATTACAAAAAACGTCTTTCACTTAAATTTCGCACTTGATTGATACTACCAACACCAAAAATGGCCCCCGCTCTGTCCCTTGCGGGATATAAGCAATTCACCTTGCGGCTGGGCCATGCTGGAAAAACTCTTCGAGTATCCGGGCTCAGCGGGTATCCCCGACTCAAGCCGCAGGATTCACTCCCCACACAATCATTCACTTGATTGATACCAGGACCGCAACTAGAGAAGACAAACATGAATTTTTTTGGCATTCACGAATGATGTCGAAGAATCAGTTAAAGGGTTAATTCTGTGCCGCGCCTCCCCCCCCCCCCCCACATTGCCGTCTTAACACGTGGGCCTACCCGGGCACGACCCGGGTGCCTCAGAAAAACGAGAACTAGTCGAATTTTTCACGAATCAGTCAGGTAGGGCCTCAGAAAAATCCATTGGCCCGGGAGCCCATGATGCTCTTAAGACGGCCCTGCCCCCCCCCCCGTCGATCTGGGCAGAAGACCCGGCTGTTATCTTCTAGTTGCTGCCCCGATTGATCTGCAGCAGGGGTTCTTAACCTTTTTCAGCCGCGGTCCAAAATCAATAGGATGATCGACTTTGCGACCCATTGGCTATATTGTTTATTTAAAAACGCTTATCAAATATTTCTGACCAACAGAATGTTCAGTTTTCGAACCCAGTAACGCGCAGTTTTTTGCGGTCCAGAGATTTCTTCTGCACTTCGTTTTTACAGTTCGTACTAAGTACCTCCACCGCAATGAGGAAGGCCCAGTGGATGTGTGTCCCTTCGCAGTTTTCGTATAGCATATGGATTTCGCAAAGAAGCCGAATCCACAAGGTCTTTCCTATTGTCGTGAGGTGCCGCTATAACAATGAAGTACCGTTGTTTCCTGATGCAGACCTATGTCTAATCCACTTCGGCGTAAGACCGCTAAAGGTTAACAAGTGGGCCAACAGGGCCTGAGCTCAGGGGCCCCGAATCTAACAGGAAGGGAGGCCCAAGTTATTGAAAGACTTCAATAATTCGAAAATTATTTCCCTTCTTAAAGTCTAAATTCTCATTAATTCTCTCTTCAGTTTTTAATTTTTTTTTTCATTACTTCTCATTAACTCTCAAGTTATTTTTCATTAATTCACGAGTTATTTTTCATCAATTCTGTAGATACAAGTATTTTTCATCAATTCTGGAATCATTTTCCATTGATTAGAAAACTTTTTTCAATTAATCCTGAATTGTAAGTGGATTCTTACGACCCATCTCAGGAACCCTAGCGACCCATAGGTTAAGAACCCTTGATGTACAGAGACTCCCGGCAGCATTTCTGACGTGCCTTGACACTCTGGTGGTAAATCACAACTCCTGGTATCGGGCACATCGACTAATGAGTACTAGGCTCAATATGTTGGTATTAAGAGCGCACAAGCGCATGCAAATTAGCTCGTCGGATGACGTCACATTTTTTAATTCTGTTAATATATATCTTGTTTTTTCGAAAAGGGGAGGTTGTCATGCTGATACGTTGTGGTGATGATCTGTTACGCACGGATGTTTTCCATCGAATAAATGTTCCTGAATCATTGTTGAATGCTTTCTTTATAACTAAGACCTCACAATAAACAGTGTGAACAAAAATGACACCTTCTAAAAATTAATAAAAAATCAACCGATGTTAACTAGGAAAAAGTGCGGTTTGCACGAAAACATTTGTAATGGCTCAAAACAGGGGGTTGGCACAAACCCTCCGGCCCACGGAAACTGCTCCGTTAGAAAAGTAACAATATGATATATACCTAAGGTTGACCATATCTCTTTGATAAAAATACGGGAAATTGGAATCCATACGAGACATAGCAAATTATCGCCAAAAACATTGTCAAAAGCAAGCAAAATTGCTAATTACAGCCAAAAAAAAAAGTAAAGTTGTCAATTATAACCAAAGGAATTGTTTAAGGTGAGTAAAGTAGCCAATTATGACCAAAAATAATTGTCAAAGGCAATTAAATGAGCCAATTGCAGCCAAAATTATTGGCAAAGGCTGATAAAGTTGCCGTTTTATAGCCGAAATCTTTTTCAAAAGTCAAGTAAATTTGCTAATTATAGCCAATAAAATTGTCAAAAATTTGTAAAAAGTTGCTAACTATCGATAAAATTGCAAAAAAAAAAACGTCCAATGTAAGTCATTAAATTCTCTCTATTTCAGTGCAGAATAAAATTTCAAGACTTAAATCGTTGAGAAACAACAGCTTCGTTGAAAAAAAATCATTCTATAAAAAGCTTTATGGGTCCTATGGTCACCCCTTTGAATCCAGGTTTCTGGCCCGGAAAAAATACCGCGTATCTCGCCCGCGTACTGAATAGATTGTGACACCGCAGGCATAGTTTTTTTTTTCTTCTCAAAACCGTAACATACAAAAACGGATAAAACCGTGACATTTTGCAAAAAAGTCGGAATGGAGAAAAAAAACCAGCAAAACGGGACTGCCATGGATAACATGGAACAAAATAAAATACGGGACATATGGTCACCATGTACTGAGACTAATTTCCAAAATCAACCCTCCCAACAGCGGACTTGCACACTAGTGACAGTATAAATAATATGCAAACTTTGTTTTCGTCTTGTATATTCCTATTTTTTCATTAGTATTACATGAATAATCTAGTAATAATGATATACAAATGTATAATCTAGTAATTTAATTACATGAATGCATAATCTAGTTCAGTTATATAATCTAGAAACTGAATTATTTATATTCCGTGCAATAAATTTAATTGCAGTGGAACTTCGGTTAACGCGTGATTCGATTAACGAGCAATAATTCGCATTTTACGAGTAAAAATTTGTACTTTGTTTATTTAGTTTCACTTTATCACAAGTGAGCCGTTATTATTCCGTTTTTCTCCCACACAAGTACTGTGGAATTGTGGGTAATATTCTTCCCTACAGTCTCCGGAAATTTCCAACCTCAAAAAGCTGTGCACCAAAGCACTACTTCAGCGATGCTTTAAGATGACCGAGGGAACCATAGGCGGAGATAGACTTGGAAGTCTGATAAAGCATGGTCATTATTGCTGCGGGGAGGGGGGGCAATGCCCCCCCCCCCCGCCGCCCGTATCTCCGCCTATGGAGAGAACAAACCTTACCATCCGAGAGTTTTGGAAAAAATCATTTCAACATCGCGCATTGCACCAAGATCATCATTATAGCCTGGGATGGGGTCACCAAGAGAACCCTCAATTCTGCTTAGAGAAAACTGTGGGCTGATGACATTATTGAATGCGACTTTGAGGGGGGTAGCTCATGAACATTAAGGTGTCGAAAAGGTTGTGCCCTTGTGAAAGACCCTGGGACTGACTAGAGGTGAATGGGGACGATATTCAAGAACTACTGAAAGAACATATAGCCAGGAATTGACCACAGACGAACTGATGGATCTCATGCAGTAGCTTATGAACGGGTCCTCGGCTGAGGAAGAGAGAAATTAGGAGTCCTTCACTTCAAATCAGAGATTAGAGAAATGAGAAAAGCCGAGCAAAATGTGTGCGAGCGATGAATTTGCCCAACAATGCAATTTCTCATTTCCGCGAAATCCTCAAAAGGAGTCAAAAGCGAGTGGCATTGCATTGGTTGCTTTTCAAATTCACACAAAAGATTTCTTCAGATTACAATAAGAGACTCATTGAATGAGGCCTAAAAATATTGTCTTCCTCTCTCTCTGGTATTTTAAAATAGGTTAATTTACAAATTGTATTGTGTATTGTATGTTTATTTTATGGTTTTAATGCATCATTTATTGAATTATTGTATTGTATTATTGATGAAACTAATTCTTGTTATTCATTTTTATGTGAAAGAATAATTGTGGAGCGAATCATCAGAGTTTGCATTATTTCCTATCGGGGATTTTGATTCGTTCTAAGCGCGATTCGGATAGCGAGCACGTTCACGGAACGAATATGTTCGTTAACCGACGTTCCACTGTAAAAGCTTTTGAAAAACCATTTTTAACTTTAAAAGAAAAAGGTTATAAGTGAATCAAAATTTTAAGATTTTTAAATTAAAAAATTAAGTACGGTTTTCTGTAATAGGCTGTTATTCCTAGTCATAGACAGAATGAAAAAGTGAGAAAAACCTCACATTATATAAGTAAAAAATTAAAAACCCATCAGGCAAGTGGTTGAACGTGTTCATTAACGGGAGATGTACGTTCCGCTATGACCACTTGCAGCTTGCCACTTTAGAGCAGCCGCTGTTATGAAATTAGACAATTTCCTTCGTCACATAATGCAGTTAACGGTATATAATACATGACAAAACATTCAATAAATATACATAATTGTTAAAAAAAAAAAATTCTTATATTGCCCAAAACAAATATACGAATTTATACTTTAAAATTATTTATGTACCTGCTCTGGAAAGAACATGACATCCATATTCAGAAAGGAGAAATCTACAGCTTTCAAGTTGATAAAGCAAAATCACGAACACAGCGTTCTTTGATTTCACAGTTGAACAGCCCTCAAAACAAATTAATCCTCTAGATCAGTGTTTCTTAACCTTTTTTGCACGTGGCCCCCCTTTGAACCATATTTTTATTTCTCGTGGCTCCCCTGTCTTATCCAAAATCTTCAACTCTCATCTAGAAGCAAGATCCTTTATACGTATTAAAATGATTTTTTTTTCAGTGAATTTGTACTGAACGAAAATTTTGCAAAGAAAATTGGCTTCCAGAACACTGGCCTAGAATTTATTGATCTCCCCGCTGGTCCGAGTTCTATCAGGACCGTCTCAACATCATGCGCCCCCTCAGGCAAAGTGATGCTATGGTAGTCCCATACTTAGCTGGAAATACAGCCTACGTATTTCCTACTTACTTTCAAAATTAATTGTACTGTACAAAATATCATAAGGTGGGGCCACTTATGGACATGAAACCCCCGGGCATGACCCCTTACAAGAGTGGGACTGACAGAGCTGCAGCCCGGAGCCTGATACGGTTTTCATCATTTTTTGTTTTTCACACTATAAATTTAATATAGAGGAGAGGTCTGCGAAAAATCTAGCCGGGGACCTGAGAAAAACCCTATCCTCGGGAAATTGCTGAAAAATGTAGGTGGCGAGGCCCGGGTGGGTCCATGCCCTAAGACGGCCCTGGTTTTATGAGTGGTTTTGTTGGATTCTGTAAGTGTTTTATAGTCACTGATATAAAAGCTTTATTTCTGCACACCTTAATTTTTCTTCTCAGCTCTCTGCAGCCCTCCAAACCACCTGTCATGGCCCCTTTCTCAATTTTCTTCCGTGGCCACCCCCCCCCCGAAGTATCCCAGTACCACTAGAGGGCCATATGGCCCCCCGTTGGGAACCACTGCTCTAGATGACCTACGATACATCCGCTACAATAGGGAAGTAACGAAAATCCTCTCTCTTCAAAATTTAACCTGGCAATCGTCTGGTCTAAAAAAAAAGGTGTCTTCAACGCTTCCCGCAGCTTCCGAAGAACTTCTACAACTAATATCTTGTGACTGCAACGTAACAGCAGCAAGGGACTGTGACACAAGAAGCCAATGCAAGAAGGTAGACCTTCAGTGTTCCAAGAGTTTTAGGAGAGAGAGTTCTGAGGACACAAACCTTTTTCCCAAAAAAATCTTCCAAGACTTCAGATACTTTCATGTTTATAGGGCATGAAGAAACCGCCATCTAGATAAAGAGGGCGTTGTTGGGAAGCTAGGAGTCTTTTTTTTTTTTGTTAAGTAGGTCCTATAGAGAAATCCCATGGGGTGAAATGGGTGGTGGGGACTTGAATATTTTTAGAATTTGGTCTAATTTCTGTACTATAGGAAGCTATCTCGGTCAGAATTATCATGCGAAAGCGTAAGTTGGAAAGAGTCATGGGTTTTTCCAGAATTGAGAAATGATGGTTTTTGACTGGGATATGGGGAAAAAAATCACTCAAGACAAAAAGTGCTTGGCGACCATCTTTGATCCGCCATTTTGGATGGAAGCTCACATGGAAAATTAGGGGGCTTTTCACAGGATCCATTCTACTCATATCTAGGAGCTAATACTGAAAATTTCAACTTGTTATGAATTTGTGTCATATCGACCCTGTTTTGGGCCTAAATTTACTGGGCTAGTATTGGTTAACTTGGACACGGTTTGTATGTCCCTCAAAGAAACGGGGAGATATCACGTGATCCAAAAAGCCTCATTAAAGAAAATCCGGGTATTATAGCTAGTTCGTTATAAAACTGATGCAGTGTGTCTTTGCATTTCTCTCTGTTTACCGTAATATAGTCGTGTTGTCGAGTTTTTGATCGAAAATTGATTCCAAAATTTGGGGAAGGGCGTGTTGGTTAAACTTGTACACGGGTCAATTTTTTTTGCGGAAGGAAACCCTTATCCATGTCGTAGTTTCCGCGGTCCTCAAATGGCATTGGTGGGGGAGGAGGGGATCGATTTTAAATACGAGTATATATAAGGTGATCATACTTCCGTATTTCCCGGGACAGTCCCGGTTTTTTGTGTTTTTCTGGATGACGACGTTTTTTACCAAAAATGCCCCGGTTTTTCTCGTATTTAAGTTGGTGTATTCTTGAATTTGTTATTTTCATCAAAAACTTTGGTACAGGTAATTTTTCAAAACTCAAAAACCTGAGTTGTCGAGTTCACATTATTTTTAGAGATGTATACGGTGTGTGCGTTTGTATTTTCTCTGAATATTGCACGCGTATTGTCAACATTTCAACAACACACCAGACAGATTTTATATTTATTTGGACGCACGATATTTATTTGTAAATCGTTCAAACACGTAATAAAACTTTAATTACTGTTTTTTTCGTTTGTTGTTGCATTGTACTTTGATAAAAATCGAGTTGAAGCATTTTTGAAATGTTAAGGGAGGCAGTATTTCTAAAATAAATATAACCATACAGGGTATTAAGCATATTGACATTTGTTGGAAGCCTGCTGCTTTTCACATTTAACAGGCAGCTGTGAACGATTGAAGTTAATAACGTGATCTTCACGTATTCCCAAGGGATCAGCATGATCCGTCCAGGGAATTTGTTAGTGTTAGTAGACATCCATGCCCGTACCCAGACCTGCACGTTGAGAAGCCAGTTCCTTAACCACTCGACTGCCAGGAGGCAAATGAAAAATGCATCTCACAATTTTAATTCAGTATCTTATACGTTGAGAGCAAAGCTGTATCAAGAGTTCAAGCGGCTTTGGTTGAGAGTAACTGATTTTTTAAAACGCTCACGGCTTGTGAATTTCACCGAAATGTTCTGGTGGCAGTATTTTTCCTTCACTTGAAGGGGAAAAGCTGGGTGGGAAATGGGGAAAAAAATTGAATGAATTAACCCTTTTTCCGGCACCGCTACCCATTAAAGTTGGAATTTCAAAAAAAAAATTTTTTTGAATGCAGTCAATTCAGGCCTAGAGTGCACTATGCAGGTATACTTTTGTAAAGGTTGCACTTCCCGTTTTAATTTTTGGGCACACCTTGAATTCGGGACTCGATTTTAGGCAAGCTTTCAAATTATTTGAAATTTGAATCCATTTTCTTTGAAAAATAAGGGGGTTTCAAAAAGTAAAACACACAAGCCAAAAGTATGGATCGGCTTGTGCGGTACTATTATCTAGTGTTGATAAAGAAGGTTCAAAGAAGCAATCCCTAATTCATGACAGAAAAAAAAGATTCGGAATTCTCGAATCACCACACAAAACGAAACTTATTCTGAAAATCTTTTCGAACTTGGGGATTTAAAATTGCTATTTATGATATTTTCGAAAGTTTTTTGGTCGTCTTTGTGCCATAATTGGCAATTTCGTGAGACTGTTTGGCGATAATTGGTAATGTTTCGTACTTGCGAACCAAATTTCCCGTATTTTTTTTCGAGGAAATATGGTCAGTTCAAGTATATACGATAAGTCAAAAAATGTTAACCAATATTCAAAACAAAAAAAAAAAAAAATTGTCGAAAGCCTTCAACAAAAAGAATTTGTTTATTAATTTAACATACTCCAGCTTTACTCTCATGGTCGCAACGCAAGAGATTAACCGCCACTAGACGGCGCTGTCATTGAACGATGGAGCTAATATAGGGGCGGGCTAAAGTATTTTGCGATCCGGTGCAAAAACAGCTTTGGAGCCCTCTAAAACGGGGTTTCCCATTTCCTAGTGTCCATGATCATCCCGATGCACTCCAGGTTAACGTTGGCACCCGTGAGTAAATATCGAACTACTATTTCAAAAAAAAAAAAAACATTCGTCGACAATTAATTTGGACGATAGTCCCCGCTGCCCAGCGGAAAAATAGCAAGCGTGCTCGCAGGCATTTGAAACGTGGGGGCTGTCGGGGCTAGAGATCCAACTGTCTGCAAGGGCCACGATTAGATAGATACTCATCAAACCAAGCAAGCATGCATTATGCCTCGTATGATTTTTAATCATTTTAAAAGACGAATTTATCGCCCTGGGCACTAGATCCACATGCATCCTTCTCTTGGTTTTGGGGGGTCTGTAAAAAGTCTAGGCCAGAGGGTTAAATGCCTGGATTTCAGAAGTCTGTTATTTAAGCTATTTGCTTTGTTAACGTTACGTCAAACGTTAAAAGTATTAAAGCCAAAATGCATTTTTATCCCATTTTGCGGTCCCTAAAATTAAGCGGCCCGATGAGGCCGTACCTTTCGCACCTGCCTAAGTCCGGCCATGAACGAAGCGCTGGTTTAGCCACTTAACGTCGTTTCTATCGTGGATTACAGAAGGGAAGGCATTTCACTTATGGTGCTTGGGCTCAAAGACTGCATCGCTAGTGTTTTCCAACAATAGACGAGTTCCAGATGGAAAAACTTCAGACCGATTTCACAGGTGTCTTTACGAAACTGACTTCTGGTGGTGTGTCCTCACATTCCTGCAGTTTCTTATTACAAATTCATCTTTCAATGAATATTAAAATTTATTTCTGTCAGTATAACTTGGCACTCGGTTTCCTTCATTAAATCTTGAAATTATATCTTTCAATAATGCCGAGTATTATGGTCTCAGTGGTCTGCGGGCTCAGCGAAATTATTTTGTTTAATTTTATCGTCTTTTAATATTTTCAGCCATTGTCAAAAAATGGTAGGAGGGACCCATTTGGCCCGCAGGCCATGCATTAAATGAATCTCTTCTTTCACTTCAATCTTTTTCAAGTCTAAACAATTCAGTATACCATTCAAATTTTATTCATTTTAATGACGTGATGAGTTCTGCCATCTATTGACAGGAATGAGAAATCTCAAAGTAAATTTATAAACAAAGCTGGAATTGAATGAACGGAGCAAAGCAATAGCTGAAGCTACATTTATCATTTCTTCCGTTGATTCACTGCCGTCTATCAAGTAAAATGATAAACTCTGATTGCAAAAGAATCCGAATTGGGGAATTTTTATAGCGAGATCGACCCTCAAGTCCTTCAGCATCCAAAGTAAAAAAGTCAAATTTATCAATTTCTACTGATAGATGGAAGCACGTGTTCAACTGCGAGATCAAATGATGTTCTCCACTCAGTTTGAAATTTTCACGGTAGATAGTAGCAAGTGTCATGCGTGGCGAAAAATCGAGCGGGAAGAAAAACCGCTAAGTGTGAATTAACTCTTTACAAAATGAACGCATTAATACAGGGGTGGCCACTGTGATGGTTACTTAATTAAAAAATATATAATTAGGAAAATAAAGTGTTTATAGGAAGTAAATACACATAACACGGTACAGCTACTTCAGGTATAAAAACATTTTTTCACTTTTTCTAGCAACTTTATAATTTCTATTTTATCTTTGATAGTAAAAGCTTTCATTCATTTTCTCCCCAAAAATAACGAATGCAACGCAAGGAGCAGGATGAGTTCAAAGTCTCCTAGATACTGCTAGGAGGCCCGAATCCCTATGGGATGTATGGGAGTAAGGACTTTTTCCTTGAGGGACTTCACTTGCGACACCTGTCCAATCAGAAAATTCCCCGTTCGATTCTATCTATCGAACCACAATTCTATCTAATTTAACAAGTTATCCCCCCCCCCCCAATTCCAATCTAATGTAAACTCTTCAAAAACCTTCTGGAAGCCTTCTAGAAGATCGACGTTTTTGCGTTTTCCCAAAGCCTTAGTCACATGATCATAGAATAAAAGGGGATTGGTTAAGCACGACTTTCCCTTCCTGAACCCACGTTGGTTTTCCGCCAAGACATTATTATTTATATTTAAATGTGTATATAATTATCTTCATAGGCGTAAGCAGAATTTTCTCGAGTGGGGTTTCAGATTTTTTTTCCTTGTGGGGGGGGGGGGGGGGTTTACTTTTTTTCCTGCAAAATAACACTATAATCTTGGCACAAGGGGGTGGGGGTTAGAACTCCAAACCCCCCCCCCTTGCGTACGCCAATGATTACCTTAACCTTTACAACGACAATATTACGAGATATCTCGCCTTAATTTAATTTTGGAAGTTACGAAATATCCCGAGTTCTTTTAAAACCCTCTTATTTCGGTAATAGTTAGCTCTGTAAGGAGGAGCTTTGTTCGCACACAAACATGTTTCCATATCCCCTCCCGCCGACCTATCAGTGGGCGGAGTCATCTTTTTGCTCAAAATTGATAACAGATGGGGAGAGAGAAGGTGTTTTCCCCTTCGCTTCAGGGTAGTATAGGAATATGCATACAGTATAAAAAATAGAAAAATATACAGTATTTCTCTTCCTTGTTTTCCTATTATTATTCTCGTTATCCGTGGGTGTGGGGGAACTACTTGTCACCTGTACAAAATCGAAAAAAAATATTCTTCTCGGAAAAATATGTGCCAATTAGCAGAGTTAAGTGATTTCCAATGTGGCAGTTATAATGCGGATTAGGGAAATGTAAAAAAGCCTCTCAAAAGGTTAATATAATTCATACAGAATATTTCATCCACAATTCCAGTAAATATTACAAAAAAAAAAGACCGTCTCTAATTGGTGATATATTCCTTTTCTTTTCCGAAAAATACCTTTATTTGTGTGAAATAATTTATTTTAAATATTTTATCTTTGAATGCTCTGGGAAATCACAGAGTTTTCATCAAAAATGTCGGGACGGCCAGAAATTAGGGATTGTCCTGAGTTGCGTATTTACAGTAATGGGGACCAAGTGAATTATGACGAAGGGGACCGATTTGAGGATTATTTTCAGATTGAGGATTTCTTGTGGTCAAGGAAATTAGACTAGAATGAGGAAAAAAGCGGAAAAAATTGAAATGCCCATGGATGGTGGAGCTATAAATCTGCCTCTGCCTGGCGAGCGTGGGACTAGATCAGTGAGTGACCGAACAAGCGTGCAAGCATGTGAGTGACCGAAAGACTGTATGTGATTGACCGGAAGATTGCATGTGATTGATCTAGAGTGTGTGCAAGCATGAGAATGACCAAAAGAATTAGATACAAAGTAAATATGCGACCAAAACAGTGTAAAAGCACGTGAGTGATTAAAAGAACGATTTATTAAGAGTGAGGCAACTGTATCAGTGAGTGACTGAAAGAACGATCTATTAAGAGTCAGGCAACTGTATCAGTGAATGACTGAAACGGTTGAGCATGAGAATGGCCCGAAAATCGAGGGACCAGATCAGCGTTTGACCAAAAGAATGACCTAGAGCCTGTTCAAGCATGTGAGTGTACAGTATAAAAGAGTGACGTTTAGCTTGTGCAAGCATGTGAGTGACCAAAAGAGTAACCTTGAAAGCGAGGGACTGGATCGATGTTTCTCAAAGTGGGCAATATCGCCCCCGATGGGCGATGGAATGGTCCGTGTGGGTGAAGAGGCTACAGGCATAACATTTGGATCCTATGGGTTCGCTTGAGTTGTGGGGCTATGAGAGAAAAAATTTCTGAAGAATGGGTTCGATAGAAAGTTTATGAAACTAATCGGCTAGATCTGAGCGACAAAAACAGTGTGCAAACCTGTCAGTGACCAATTGAGTGATCTAGAGAGCGAGAGACTATATTGGTAAATGGCCAAAAGAGTGACCTAAAAAGGGTGTGAACATGATAGAGACCTAAAGAGTGTATGAACACGATAGAGACCTAAAATGTACGCAAACATCAGTGACGAAAAAAGGGACTTGAGACGGTTTTTTCTACTGGGCGGGGGGGTGGCAAGCAGGATGTAGCACAGGATGACGAATTCGAGTAGTAGTCAAAATTGGACTGGAACGGGAAAAGGGCGGCAAAACCATGAATCCACCTCTGATTGCCTCTTAAAACACGGGTCACGTGATCACCCAACATATGAATAAATATATAATAATAATATCCAACCAACATAGTATAAACGGACTTGGTTTTTCCTTTTAAAAAGTGGGCTGTATCCTTAGGGAAAATGTAATTAAATATTCAAAAGGGAAAGGAAAGTTCAAGATTGATACGAATATTTACGCAATCACAAATGCGCATTATCATTATGCTCATTATTAATTTTGACCTAAAAAAACGAATTTCAGAATCTGTTTTTAAAACGACAGTTGCAAAATGCATATTTTTAACAACAAAAAAGAAAATTCAGAAGTAAAATAATAGGAAATGTGCGTTTTTTTTTTCTTTTTTCCACCGCATTCTTTCCGTACAGAAACTATTTCACAACATTTTTGCGTAAACGCCAGAAAAACGAGGAAACGCCCCTAATATGCTATTTCTTTTTATATTTTTCCACAACAAATACGTAAGCAAAGGAAAACACGACCGTCTTTAATTGATATTCTTTTTATTTTTACAAAAAAATGTCTGTTTCTCTTAATTTGTGAGAAATATTTTAGTTTTTAATGATCTGAACATTCTCTTGTGATTTTCAAATGGGGTGTCACGAGATCAATCGGGAGGCGTGATATAGAATGTTTTCGGTGTAAGATGGAATTATGTGTATACTGAGCGTAATGGTTGAAGTGTAATTACCTTAATCCAGTGTTTCCTCAACTTTTCTGAAAACAAGGACTAGTAAAATATCGGAACATTCCCATAATTTCCGTTTCTTCAACAATACTTATTTGAATTTGTAATACAGGGAAACCTCTTTTGTGCGGATACCGGAGGGACAAAAAAAAATTCATTCGTAAAAGAGGGGTGACCGCTAATCAGGGGTTTGAAATGCATACTTTTATTATACAAAGGGAAATTATTATTTGGCCGTAAAAGAAGAGTGACCACATCTTAGGGGTATCCGTTAAGAGGGGTTTTACTGTATTTACTAAAGTGAATACACGCAGCGTTTTTATAACATAAATTATGATAATTACGGCAAAAATTATAAATAATGTTCATCTGTTAGTCACATATTTGTTAGGTTTAACGTTTTGTCGTCAATTTTTTTGGAATTTTTAATTACGGTTGGTGATTGTGCCTACTTCTGACCATAGGCGGTGATAGACTTGGAAGTCTGGGGGGGGGCAAGGTCATTATTGCTGGGGGGGGGCACGATGATGATGATATTAATTCATATATACACATATACATTAGATCTGCCCACTCCACTTTTGACGCTGGGGGGGGGAGGCATTTGCCTCCCCCCCGTATCTCCGCCCATGCTGCTGACAATGTTTTTGATAAAAATAGAATTCGGCTAACCGGGATCTCAAATAATAATCCATAAAATACGGGACATGGCTATTTTTCTCAATGAAATATGGTCATCAGATCATTTGAATATTTTTTTCGATATATGCATTTCCTTTACTGCGATTTGTGTGTGTAGCAGCCCGTTATTTTAACGCTTTCACAATTTTAGCAATAATTAGCGTATTGCAATTTGTTGCGAAAGTTATTTGTATCCCGTATTTAGGATCCCAAATTCCTGCAGTCCTCACTTGATGTACAGTGAGCCTACCGTAGGAATGAAAGTATAATTTTATTTTAACTCATGTGTATATATTGTTACTAATATCAATTACAACGGGTGAATAATTTTATTAAGTCTTCCTGCGGACCACTTATGTCATCATCGCGGACAATAGGTTGAGAAACACTGCCCTAATCAGTGTGCCACGGATAGCATTTTCACGGTGCCGTCGAAGTACCGCGAGATCACAAATAGAAATTTGAAAGTATCATGTTCAATGTTCTAATTTCTTTCTCGAGTGTCACAAATGTGAAAACTTTTGGAACCCATGGTTATATCCCCGGCTATAGTCAGTATCCCACCCACAAAAGAACATCTTAAAGTTCTGCTGGTTCTGCTGTCATTAGGATGAAATCCCGGAATTTATGGTAAACGCATCATAACGCCATGACCCTATACATTTTTCAGCTTGGTTTTGATAATCCATGGAAACCATTGTTATCCCCGGAATAAGTCGACACTCTTCCCGAACATCTTAGGCTCACTGGTTCTGCTGCCGTTGAAATGGAACTCCCTGGCCTTTATGGTAAACACGTGACCGAAAATACACCTCCTCTCCCACCTTCATCGTGCAGCTAGGTTCTAATCTCTAAAGGGTGCCACAATTGTGTAAAGTTTTGGGATCTCTCCATTGTTGTGTATCTCCGGCCTTAGCTAGCATCCCATCCGAAAGAATGAAATCCTACCCGTTATGCTGCCATTGGAATGGAACCCGGGCTTTTATAATAAACACATGACAACACCATGAAACCCCTCCCTCCCTCCCTCCCCCCCCCCACACACATCCTTCAGCTTTGTTCTAATCTCTCTAGATTGTCATAAATTTGAAAAGTTTGGGGAACTATAGTTATTCATATCATACGTCTACACTCTCTCCGAAAGAACATCTGAAAGTCCCACTGGTTCTGCTGTCGTTGGGATGGAACCTCTGCCATTGTGGTGACGACATATCCGCTCCACATATAATCTCCCCCCCCCCCCAGCTAGATTCTATTTCTCATGGGTGTCATAAATGTGAAAAGCTCGGGAGCCCATGGTTATCCCCGGCCAAAGCCGACTCTCCCTCCGAAAGAGCATTTCATGAAAGTTTCATTGGTTTTATTATCGTTGGGATGAAACCCTCCGTCATTATGGTAATAAGTAAAATGCAACACCGACCCAGCCCCAACGCCATGCGGGACTGCCCTTATCATGACATGGCATTACCATGATCTCCCCACATCCTTCAGCTTGGTTCTAATCTCAAGGGTGTCACAAATGTGATAAGTTTGGGGATCCGTGGTTCTCCCCGGCCTAAAAAGTCAACACTTTTGATCCTGCATACGCCACAGCTTGTCAGTGAGAAATAAATTTGGCTCAAGACGTCCCATGAAATTATTTGGTTTCCTGTGGTTCCCAACTTCGAGTTGCAAATGCGAGCCGATCTCCCCATTAAAAAGTCTCGCCACAGAGAGCAACAGGCCTACAACGATTAATTATTCAATCATTACACTTCACTCATAGTTAGAAAAAACTGGTGGAAGATGGCAACACTACACATAACAAGCATTACACAGAAACAAACTTCACATCAGGTTTCACTACACGTACACGCTCATTCCCGCATGTACCAATTCGTTAGAGGTTCCGCAAAGGAATATGCACGAGGTGCATGTCTGGGTTTAGTAGTAGTAGGTACAAAGCAAAGGGTAGGTCAACTGAAAAACGTGCACCATCAAGAAATTAGCTTTACAAAATATTTGGACTAGAATAAGAAGGGTTGGTATAAATTTAATACTGGTTTTTAAGAAGGCGAGATATCCCGTTGATGCCAGTGTTGAGAGGGTTAAAATAGTTTCTAAAAATTTCACGTACTGAAATTTTTGCAATAACGTGATAAGGATGACCAAAGCTACAAATGTTTAGTGATAATAATTCTGTCCATTTTCCAGCCTAGGCAATCATAGCAATACAAAAATTTCAACACGTCCTCAACAATGAAGTGGATCCATATGTTACACCTTCCTTTATAAGGCCCATTACACTCGAGGATATTCGAACGATGACCTTTCAAAAAACAAAAACACTGACCTGAACGGAAACAGAAGTATCAAGGATTTTTCAAGGACTCTTCCCGTGAAGATAACCGAGTAACACTAAAAGATAATACGTTGGTACTCACGTCGGGTACTTGTCGACATCCTCGCAAAAGGTCAACGTGTCTTTAGCGCAACTCGGTCTCGTACCCGGTAATGCCGGCACGTACAGCAAGAGGCTCCTCCTTCCTAGCGGCGATCCACGGATCGACACGATAACGTTCGAGGCCAGCATCGAACAGTAATAAATCACCGCAACAATCGACACCTTTTGCATCTTCGTTGTTTACTTTCTTTCTTCCTTGATTGGTCAGGCTTGAAGAAAGAAAGAAGAGCCGTGTGTTGTATCTTGTAACAGAGTCTTCTTATTTATACATAATGGGAAAGTCTTGGCAGAGAATGGGAAAAAGAAAGACTAAAACCAACCTAATTTCTTTCGTTTTTTTTTTGTTTTTGTCTTTGGATTTCCTTTCTTGAGGGTGAGGGAGTGAGTTGTGAAGGTTGTATTCATACATGACACAGCCAAGTGCGTGTTCCGACAAGTTAAAACTGAAAAAAAAAAAAGAAGAAAGAAACATAAATGTAATTAAAGAGTTATTCTTTTCTTCCACCACATTTTTTCGGGGTGACGACGGACGGCGGGAACTTACTTATTGCACGGACGTTGGGAAATCCCAATGTGTATCCTAAACAATCTCGTTTTATTTTTTTTTTTCATAAATGGCCGTGATTTTGGTCATCGCACCATCTTTCTTTCTCTCTCTCTCTCTCATTGGTGTGTTGTTGCTCTTTTTCTTGAAGATCTTGATCATCTCTCTCTCTCTCTCTTATATAGCGGAATATTCTTCAGGATTTCCCCAAATCTGTCTCTTGACCTCTCCGTGACCGTCAAGATGAGAACTGATTTTCTTCTGTTTTCGGTTCACGTGTTCTTGTTTTTCCTCTTCCTCAAGATTATAGTGTTTATGTGTGTGTGAGTGTGTGTATATATACATAGATAGTCCTTGTTGTGTATCTGTAATTGTGTCCAGGTGGTGTCCAGAGAGCTCTTTTATGATATTATATAGGGAGATGAGGTTTTCCCATGGATATGCTGAGTTCAAGTTCAGTGAGATGTTATTTGAGAGAGAGAGCCCTTTTTTTTTTTTTTAAAGAAATTTGCCATTAGGGGAAATACAGGGTGGCCATGATTGAACTTTTCAAAGCCATCTGTAGCTTTGTCCAACAACCGGAATGGCAAACAATTGTGCATTGGAGAAGTCCACGAGGGGAAAAAATAATTACCGAATTCGCCGATGGGAGAAATATGCGCTAGAACAGAAGTCTTCAACCTTTTTCTAGTCGCGAGCACTGCCTGTACCCATCATCAAAAGCAGAGTACCCTCACGGCAAGTTTGAGATATGAATGCATGAGATCACGATGTTTTCAATTCCTTGAATGTAGCTGGTCCAAGGTGTTTAATCGGAACGTTGATCAAGTGCTAGCGAGCACGAAATTGGACACGATCACCGAGCACTCCGGGGGATTCCGGGAGCACCGTGATGCTTGCGAGTAACAGGTCGAAGATGCCTGCGCTAGTAGACTTGTTTTGAGAGACGTATTTACAACGTGTCCGAATAAATCAACGTCTTGCAAATTAATGCAAATGCACACACAAAGGCCACAATAGGTGAATTGCCCAAAGAGGTGGCTGAAAAAGATGACCATGAAAAATATGGAAGCTAAATATAACAAATATACAGCATTCTAATATAAAGCATGTATCACGAAAGAAAGACCAATAATTAATACTGTATAAAACATTGCCCAAAAAAAAAAATTATGGTTGTCTTATATAAGTATGGATACCTTCTCGATTTATCCCACTATGTTTATTGTACTACTTTGTAAACGTGTCAATTGCATTAGAGTTCACGACCCCCGGAAGTGATCTATTCCATTTATATACTTCGATCATATCTCCTGACACCTGCGCGTTCCTTCAATATAAACTTGTACAAGAAATCAAGTCTTTCTTCATAGCTCAAGCCTTGTGTGTCAACAAAAGAACGCTTAGCTCTTCTCTGCACACCCCCCCCCCACCCCACCCTATACCCCTCTGTAGGTATGGTCTCCAAAACCTTGCGGCATACTCCAGTCCAGCAGGACGAACAAGGCTTCGCAAAAACGGAAGTACGACTTTAGGAGAACGCGAAACCTTTTTAAGAATGAAACCGAGCATTCTATTCGATTTTTTGATTAACGCTGAACAATGTTCCAGGAAACCTAAGCCGCTCGTCAATGATAATTCTCAAATCAGTGACTCAGTTGCATCTGGGATATAGTAATACCATTCAATTCGCAAGTGAAACGTGGATTAATCGAACCGAAATCAGCGACTATGCGCTTATCAACACTAAAAGGCATGTTCCATTCACTAGCCCATGCTGCAATCATATTCAAGTTCATCTGCAACATCTCCCTATGGCTTGGATTCCCGCCAACGCCTATTAGCTTCATGTCATCTGCGAATTTACTGACCATTCCGTCGATAACCTGATCGAGTTTATTGATAAACAGTGAAAAATAAGTATAGGCGACAGGTTACTTCCTTGAGGCACCCTACTTTTAACACATGTCCATTCGGAAAATTCCCCGTTCACTATAACCCGTTGTGACCTATCTCCCAACCACAATTCTATCAAATTCAACAAGTTACCCCCATCCCAATCTCAGGTAAATGCTTCAATAGTTTGCCATATCCGACCCAATTGAATGTGTTGTGGAAATCAAAATAAACAACATCGACGCCCTTACCCTGAGCCTTTGTCACTCGATCATAGAAGCAAAGGAGGTTGGTTACACACATGACTTCCTCTTCCTGAACCTACGCTGGTTTTCCGACAATACGTTATTCTCGTCTATGCCTTTCACCAATTGCATTTTGATGAGATTTTTGATTTCCAGAATTTTCGACAGGGAACCCGCCAAACTCTATTTCAGCACTGTTTCTTTACTACCCTTTTTAAATATCGGAACCACATTAGATAGCTTTCAATCCACTGGGACGATACTCTCAGCAACGCTACTTCTGTATATCTGTGCCTCCTAGGAGGTAAAGAGAGGAAGTTGTCTTGCACAACAGCTCTGGGCGTGAGCGGTCATCAATCAATCAATCTGTATATCTGTGCATCTGGTCCCAACAGTTCGTTAGCACATTCCCCAAGGACCTTAAGGTAAATATCATCTGATCTTGGCGCGTTATTTGCACATACATTTTTTAGAAGTTCTAGGATTTCTACAATATCCACTTGAATATCGTATAGGACTTTATCACCCCATGACACAACCGTACTTTGCATATCACTTTCCCAATGAAAAACCGATGTCAAAAGTTATTAAAAGCCCCACAAATAGATCCTTCTATCGACGGGGGGAGGGGGCAATTTATCCCTTACATCTATTGTCCACATACTTGAAAAATGATTTTGGGTTAGCGCCAATTTGCCAACCTAGATTCAACTTCTTTTTTACTTTCCCTAATCACCTACTTGAATGCCCTTCTTTTTTTCAGTAAATGCTGACAGAATCCCTGTTCCATTTTTACACTCCCTAAACGCCCATTTCTTTTCCAGATAAAGATTACGCACTTTTTCCGTGAACCAGATGGGGTGCGACAAACACACTTTTTTTACGAACAAACGGTATGATGTCATGCAAAGCAGAGGATAGTTTTACTTTAAATCCTTCCCATTGACGTACCACATCAACCTGATTCCAACCGGTCTTTGAAAAGTCTCGCTAACCTTTCTCTCCAAAGGTCAAAGTTGGTTCTTCGAAAACAAGGAACCATTCTTCGGTTATCGGCTTTACCCGAAGGAAATTTACACAGAAAACTAATGTCACGAGAGATGATCACTAGAAGAAATTTCTTCCCCCGCCGAAACATGAGCAACAAAATCCTCGGAACTAGTGAGAACTAAATCCAAAATAGAAGTACGCCTAGTAGTGGCTTCTGATATGTGCTAATAATGCAAAAAATCATTACTGACAAGAAGAATCATAAAAAGGGAAAGTCACCGAAACAAAGTAACTGACAAAAAATTCGCCGAGGCAAATAATAAATTCACTGAAACAAACACTTCATTGACAGAAAATTCCTGTAATAAACAACTCATCCTTAGGAAATTAATTCAGCGAGAAAAAAAGTTCATTAACAGGAAATTCATCGAGGTAAATTAATTTATTCACAGGAAATTCTCTAACAATTTACTCGTAAGAAAATTACTGATAGGAAATTCATCGTGACAACTAATACTGTATGTTGACAAGAAATTCACCGATGCAAACTATACAGGGTGGTTCAAATTGTTTGTTCATAGGACTATCTCTGCAGGGCCGCAAGTAGACACTTTGTCCCCCAGGGCAAACCGGCATTTTACCTTGCCATGTCGAAGAAACAGTTAATTAATCGAATTCGGCGCCCCTTCTGGTAAAGCACCCGGGGCACCAGACCAACGCCACCTATAGGACAAGGCCTCCGCACGAAGCTCGTGACGTCACTGAAGAAGGCCATTTCCATTGCCATTGGATATAGCAGGCCGACGCATGCGATATCGTTACCTTTTTCGCAGTACATACATCCAATGGCAGTAAGAGAAATTTCCTTCTTCATTGACGTCACAAATTTCGTGTGGAGGCCTTGTTCTGTAGGTGGTGTTGACCAGACTTGCCTGCTCCCTCCCGCCCCCCCCCCCTAGTTGTGGCCCTCTATATCTCTGTAACACCGTTGACTTTAGAAGTACACTTTAAATTACAAAAAGTTTTCAAATGACATGCAATTTCTTAAAATGCCGTAATTTATTTGAAGGATCATATGAAGAAATTAACTTTTTACACAGTCCTCCGTGGGCTAAAAACCCAAGTAGAAAGTTGTTGCCCTGTCTTTCCTGTGGGACCAATAAAAAAACATTCCACGTTTCCAAGTGCAATATTCTCGGAAGATAACTGAATTCCAAAATTAGAGAAAAGTTGGGAAAGAACAGCATAAACTAACAGACAATGCTTCTTCCCTCATTTGTGCCGTTCTTCCCCAACTTTTCCGATTTTTGAATGTAAATACCTTAGTGAATACT
The DNA here is from genome assembly GCF_987345545.1 of Pholcus phalangioides. Classification (NCBI taxonomy): domain Eukaryota; kingdom Metazoa; phylum Arthropoda; class Arachnida; order Araneae; family Pholcidae; genus Pholcus; species Pholcus phalangioides. The sequence continues at coordinate 32,065,923 of NW_028301603.1, forward strand.
GCACTTAGAAAAGTGTAATTTTGTTTTGTTGACCTCAGAAGAGACGGGGGCAACAACTTTCTATAATTGGGTTTTTGAACACACCGGCATATTGTATAAAAAGCTAATTTCTTTATTTTTTCATGTGTATACGATCCCTCAAACAAATTACAACATTTTGACCTCATGTCAATCTAAAACTTTTTGGAACTGAAAGTATGCTTTCAAAGTCAACGGTTGCAGAGATAGTCCTATGAACAAACAATTTGAATCACACTGTATATTGACAGGAAAATTCACCGACGCAAACTAATATAGTGATAGGAAATTAAACGAGACAAACAAAGTCATTGACATAAAATTCAGAGGAAACAAACAATTCATTCCCAGGAAATTGACCGAAAAAAATAAATTCATTGGCAAGAAATTGACCGAAAGAAATAAATTCACTGACAGGAAATTCATCGAAAGAAATAAATTCATTGACAGAAAATTCACCCAGCCAAACAAGTTCATCACCGGGGCGAACATTTCATTGATAGAAAATTCACTGAGACAAGGAGCGCTATACCACTACGATACAGAAGCGGAACGATGGTTAATTTGAAATTTACCCAGAATTATTCATCATTTTTCTGCTGTTAAAAATCATCTTAATCAGAGATGGCCAACAGCTGGTCCGTGAAGGGATTTTGTGCGGCCCGCGACAAGGTAAAATACCGTGAATAATTTTTTTTTATCATTATATATTTGAACTATCGGTTCCAACACTATATATATTTGATTAACAAACTACTTACACACTTCTCATTTCTAGTGACGAAATTAATTTAATAACTAACTAATTAATTCAATGAGTAATGGAGCATCTTATACACCGAAGCTGCGCCACTGATGCGGCTCGCGACGCTATAGCTGACCATTATGTTGGCCCGCGAACAGAAAGAAGTTGGCCATCCCTGATCTAGATAATCTCTAACTTATGCTTTAAGAGTACGCGCATGCTTCCTACACATTTCCAGGGAGTAGGCCTACTTGAAACATGAAAGGTCGCGAGCCAAAAGGCAAGAGTCTTCTAGAAAAGGGCTACTCAAAATTTTCTTTCCTAACTGTTCTCTTGTCATAGTGATCATTAGAGCTCGGATTTTTATGACCTAAAAATCTTGAAAACATGCAAGCATTTATAACCTAAAAAACATGAAAATATCAGTCGGGCTCGCTCATAACGAACACGGATATGACGAATTTTCGCACATAACGAAATTTTCTCGTGTCATGTGAATTTCGTATCCCTTATCCATGCTATTTTGATTGCTTATAACGAATACTGATTTCAGCAAAGTACGACTATAACGAATTTTCAACCGGTTTCCAAATACGAGTTCCTTTGTAATGTCACCTAAACGTTCTTATCGATAAATTTACCTTTATACAAGGTGTAGGTAAAACTAACTCTCCCTGAAAGACATAATAATAGGGAGTACGTACTGTGAAAAATTTTCTTTTTGCTTCATTTTTATTTTCAAATTTTCTCTGTTAAAAAATCCTATTTTCTATTTGCGGAAAACCTTATCAGGAAGAAACAAGAAAAGAATGAGAGGTGATATTCCCATGAATCTAACTTCCAAAACACCTTTCTAAAGCGCATTTGCCAATTTTAACTAGTTTGTACAAGCTATACAGTTGTTTGAAAGCCGAAAATGGAAAAACAAAGAAGTATCAAAACGATTTCGGATACTTCGAAATTTGGCATCCACGATTTTGAAGAGCAAAGAAGAATTGAAGAAAAAAATTTGGGATGGTGAACTGAAAATCTACAAGGAGAGATTCCAAGAAGGAGCTCTTTTTAAATGGTATGCACATAACGGTCGAAAAAACGTTACAGTAACCGGGCTCTTGGTAAAACAAAAAGCATTACATTTATGCATGTTTATAAGGCAAAAATTATTTTAACGCGAAATCTTTAACGTCCACAGTCATATCATGAGACGGACTCGCATCGCGAGGATCCAGATCCAAACCCCACCGTCACCGGCTGATGTTGGTTTTCTGTGGACCCCAACTTCGAGGCGCGAATGACAGCCGATCTTCCCGTTTAAAAGTCTCGCCGCAGAGAGCAACAGACCTGCAACGTTACAATTATTCATTCATTACACTTCACTCACTATGAGTTGAGAAAAAACACATAATTTAAAAAACTGATTGCAGATGGCAGCACTAAACACGAGAAGCACAATTTCTCATCATCATCACACACAGAAACAAACTTCATGGAAGGTTCACTATACATACACACACATTCCAACATGTACCAATTCGTTAGAAGTTCCGCAGAGGAATATGGACGCGAGGTGCATGTCTTGGTGTAGTAGTAATAGTCATATCATGAAGAAAATAATAACGAATCGTTTCGTAAATGTATTTAATTCGTACTTAGGATACCCAAGTAGTCACCTGATGTCAAATATGACGTGAAAATTCGGTCGTTGTCTCTGAAAGACGTTAGTCAAAAAAAATCACATCATTTCAAAGTCATTTAATGACCACGAACAATAAAGGTCAGGAAATAACGTGATACTTGATGACAATGAAATGACGTGATATTAAATGGCGTAAATGATTTTGCGTCATAAAAATCACGAATTTCTTTCGAACTGAAAAATTCTTGGAAGGAATTCGGATGAAAATATCAAAATTATTCAAAGTGTTCGTTAATGAACCTTCAGGAGGTGTTTCAAAATTACCCTAGGCCTATTCGTTACTGGTTGTCACAAGATAAATGGAGTACTTTTAATTGCGATTTTGTTTGAATGGAAATGTAAAACTTTTCAATGAGAAATTGTTCATACATAAATTTATGCACACGTTATATAAATTATAATTGCATCTATATCGTGTTTTTTACGGAAGATCAGAGGATCTGTGAAATCTGTCATCAATTGAAAAAGATTCAATGAATTCTTTGACGTGACACTGAACTAAAAAAAATGAATTTTAAAATCTTTTTCTTTTCGATAATTATAAATAACGCAAATAATTATAATTATTATATTTTTCAAGGATAAAGAATGAAAGAAAACGAAAAAATAACCGTCACATAGGCTGAACTCTACAGAAATTAATATAACTAATCAATACTTGTGAACTCTACATAAAATAACACCCGCTGGGTACGGCTACGAAAACGCGATCGGTAGCGATATGGCGTAAATACGTAGGGGCAATCCGCGAAGTCTGAGTTCGAATCCAAGCTGCGCCGCAGCTTCATAGATTTTTCCCTTCTGTCTCTCCGAATGGCACCATCTATCTTCTGAAAGTGGAATTATTTGCAAATAGTAAATGATAAATTTTTTTTACGTCATTTTTGTCGTTTCCGAAATAGACATAATGACCACTTTATCACGTCATGTTTGAGACATTTTTTCAAGTCCGTACGTATGTAACGAAGTTCGCGTATAACTAACAGTTTCGCTGTTTTTTTTCCCGAATTCGTTATAAACGGGTCTAACTATGTATGTGACCTTAAAATTCAAAAATATTACCTTATAATTTTTTCATTACAGTAGAACCTCTCGATAACGGACACCTATGGGACCAAAACTTTTTTCCGTTAACAGGGAATGTCCTCTATTGTGGAGGTAAAATATGCAGTAGAACCTCATTTATACGACCGACGATGTTTGCCTTCGGTCGCAATTGGTTCCTATATGTTACTGTGTGTAAAAGTGATACACCGGTGGCTATGGATAATCATCAATCATCTCGATAAAGAAAGTTTGATTGAAAAAATATCAATATATTTTTTTATCACTTTTTCCGGCGATTATGCATGATTCCCAAATAAAACTGGAAAGTCTGATAAATATAGAAAAATGTATAACCTTTCTTCTCTTCATTAAACCAAGTGATTATTTTCACCCGTACATAATACGTGCACTGCACATATTTGGCAACAAAAATTAAATTGAATTAAAATAAGTTTGAAGAAGAAATAAACGTTCATAACAACATTATCAGTTATGTTTGCTTTCTTCACACGTATCAACACGTGCAAACAAAACTAAACATTATCATTCGGAATCAACATCCCGGATCATAATTATGTTCAGTTAAACCAAGTAATTAATCGATTGATTATCATATCAACCAATACGAGTTTGGGATTATACATAATCACCGTTGAATATGATAAATTTCCGATGCATGAACGAAAATTCACAGAGTTTGGAAGAAGAAGAAGAAAAAAAATTAGAATTCGTCTAATTTTACTGTCCGCTATCGAGAGTGCTCGCTAACGGGGAGTGAAATACATTAAAGTCTTATTCCACGGGACTGGGGATCAGAAAAATGTCCGTTAACGGGAGGTGTCTGCTAACGAGGAGTGTTCGTTAAGGGAGATTCCACTGAATTTCATCGCTTCTTTTTCAGTTAATGGTTTCTATCTTATATGAAACTAAAAATAAGTAAACTTATTAAGTAAACATAAAATACAGTATATATACATCAATTTACCATTTTAATTAAAATTCACACAATAACTGTTTTTCGATTTCTAGAATCGCACTGAATTTTATGAAATGCAGTTTCGTACGTTCAAAAAAGCCTGTTATTGTTTAGCTTCCTCCTGAGAAATATTTCAGGGAAATATACTTTGCAAAGGTTTTTTTTTTTTTTTTAAATTCGATAAAAGTTACCAGTCAAGCAATACCAGTGAATAGCAATGTTCGAAGAAGACTTGACATAAAGCAGAGACGTCTAATTTCTGCTATCTCGTTGAATATTTCTCAAGCAGAATCGTCATGTTGCTGTACATGAAATCGATTTTGCGATGGAACTTCAAACATATTTAACAAAATAAAATGCAGTGGTACCATCAGTCCTTCTTCTTTTGCACCGAGCACAACTCCGGTCTACCGTCACTGGGCGTGTGTCCTATACCTAACTGATACTTGGTATACCTAATCGTCTGCGTGCATATCTAGTATTGTGCGTGAAGTTTGTGCTGCCATCTGTGTTTTGATCATTTTTGTCGCACCACGGTCATTTTCTGCACACGAGGGCTAATTAGACCGGGACCTACAATTTATTGCCGATTTCGAACGGCAGGCTTGTTTTTTATACTCGTCGAGGGGTTGGTGCGCTAACCCCCTCGATGGGGACTCCCTGAGGTAGCAATTTTTTTCTGTCTTCGGTCACGTCGCCATTTCTGTTGTACCCCTGTGTCAGGAAAGTTTTCTGACAAGGACGAACCGGGTATCGAACTCGCGACACCGCTAAACATCCTTTGGTACTTCAGGCGAGTATCTTACCGCGCCCTCTGTGTTTTGAATTGTGAGTAAAGCGTAATGCTTGAATATTTGTACAGTTGTAGACAGAGCCACAACATCGGAAAAGCAGGGGAGGGGGAGGGTGTCCCGAGCGCTGAACCAGGAAGGGTGCCAAGTTTGCTTTTTGTCCGTTTAAAAATTACGAGGAAGGGGAGTCAAAATGGCTACCTACTTGCCCCGGGGAACAGTGTCATTTTTTTGTTTTAGTGCCAATTTTTTGTTTTTGGCTGAGGCCATGATTGTAGGATTTGTTGCGAGACTTTTCTCAATGAAGAGATCGACTCACATTTGCGCCTCCTGAAGCTGGAAAACGATGGAGAACCACCACCGGTGGAATTCGAACCCAGGTCCTCGTGGAGCGAATTCCCCATGCGATGCCCACGTGACCACTACCTAATCAAACATGGACCTAGTACACATTCCTCTGAAGAATTTCTAACGAATCGGTACATTTCGGAACTGTTGTGTGAGTGTATGTCTATACATGGCCCTGCCATATTTATGTTGGTAGAATCGTGCTTGTTTCTTGTTCTTGTTGGTGCTGCCATCTGCGGTCAATATTTTTAAATAACGATAGTATATGCTTGAATTTTCATGTTACATAAGTACCGTATTATAGGTCTGCCTGCTCTCTGCGGGGAGACTTTTTGAAATGGGAGACCGGCTAACATTCACGTCTTGGAGTTGGAAAAACCGCATAAAACGAACTTCAGTCGACCATTACGCTCATCGGCTACCATCCAAGGGCAGCTCGAGCTCAACTGCCGCCCTGATGCTAAGCCTCATGTGCCATCCCTAAAAACGACCCCGTTGGGAGGTTGAGAGCGATGCAGCCTACAGGGGACTCTGGGATAAACCTAATTTTTTATTAGGGAATTTATTTGTAGGGAATAAATTTTTTTATAGGTGAGGGACAAGGGGGTGCTTGTGCTCCCGGCCCTCGACAAGATACAGCTCGAAAAATTAACACTTTTGGTTTCTGACAAATTCAATTTTGGTTTCTGTTATTACGCCCCCCCCCCCCCCCCCATACCCTGTTTCCTCAAGTTTTCTCAACATTTTTGTTGTCAAAGCTTAGCTCAAAAGAATGACAACACTGGTGTCTTGTAAATTTTTATTGTTCAAAATTTTAAAAATTTATATGTGTAAACAAAAGCCTAGGCTACCACCACTTATATTGTACCGCCCAATTGCACCCCTTGCTTAAGCCGCCGCTGCTACCATCGTTCCCCCTCAAAAAAGTCCTGGGAAAACTAGCGTAACTTACTGTGAAGTACCTCAAGCATGGGTGGAGATACACTTGGTAGTCTGGGGGGCGGGGGGTCGATGATGATGTTGTCAACTCATATATACATTAGATCAGTCGACTCCACCTATGACGCTGGAAAGACCGTTGAACACCCCTGCGGAAAGACCGTTTTATCCGCATTTAACGCAGTTTTTTTTCCAAATTTCCTCCGTTTTTGAAATTCGAATATCTCAATGAATATTGCACTTAGAAACTTGGATTTTTTTTTCTCTCTTTTTTTTGGCATCAGGGGAGACAGGGCAACAACTTTGATTGAGTTTTGTGACATACGGGGTGGGGGGGGGAGACTGTGTAAAACATTAATTATTTTTATTCTAGTAACTATACAACCCTTTGAAACATGAATGACATATCTGAGTACTGCACGTTATTTGGAAACTTTTTCTAACTGGAAGTGTACTTCTAGGATCAATGGTTCGCCAGTTAAATTCCATACCCTCTGTTTGCTATGCACCCTGTATATATATCACGTTATCCGATGTCCCGATAACTAAAAAAAGAATTTTTTTCCATGCGTTATGATATTGGTCCATTCCGTTCTTTGGAAAAGTGATAACAATGACAGAATGAAAACATTGTCCGTGATTTCAATAAACAGCGTCCACTATACGAATTTTGTTGCAGAAATTTCGAAAAAATGGTACGATAAATTTGCTGTAGAGACACGAGTAAGATAAATTAAAGATCTTAACCCTATGCTATGTTTAATTTTTTTTTTTTGAACTAATAATTGTTTTCCACAATTAATGAAACGTAAGAATGGAAAAAATATATTTTAAAAAATTCATTTCGAATTGTATTGTTTATACAGGGTCTTAAAGAGGAAGTAAAAGCGCATATAAAATAAATATTGAAGCAGAGGTTCTCAAACTGTGTGCCGCGGCACCCTAGGGTCCCGCCAGTTTTTACTAGAAGCGCCGCGGATATGCGTTGATTACGCTTAGAGGCGCCGCGAGTGGAAAAGTTTGAGAACCCCTATATTGAACTTATTATACCAGGGGTTCTCAAACTTCTTTTCACCCGCGGTGCCCCTTTACTTATTACCCGAGCTCAGCCGACTCCCCAGAGCTGTTTAACAAAGAATATTTTCGAATAACCTTTGTCAAGGTCACCGCTCCACGGTTCCCCTGACGGAAGCGCACAGTTCGAGAACCCTTGTATTATACTTTCCTAATACATCACTACCTTCTTTGTGATTCAAACATAGAAAGAAAGAAAAACATGTTGAAAACTTCCACGAGGAAAAAAAGGAATGCAAATAAATCATATCGACCATACAGTATATGATTTTTCTTTTTTTTGGCAGGTCACTGATTTACATTTCTTTTTTTAATTGAGGGGTTTTACTGCCATCTATGAATAGCTTTCCAACGAAAATGAAAAATTGGAATAATGAATCATGCATTATTCAGAATGTCGCGTCTCAAACATGAAGTTGCCAATTGGCAACGGGAAAAGAAACATTTAAAGCAGATGTTGCCAATCGGCAACAGCATGCACCGTAGGGTTAAAAACTTTTTCAACTTTTTTTTTTCATTTTGGCAAATTCATTTCAAATTTTTGGCATTCAGGTTCGCAATTATTAGTTATCGCGACATTATTTCAATTGTAGGATAAAACTACTTTATCAGCACCGCATGAATCACCTCTGAGAGAGAGATTTCGAGATCACAACGTACCAACACAACGATTCATCTCTCCCCCTCCTCCTCTAAAAGGCGTCATCTATCTTCCAAAAGTCGAAGTATATGCATATGGTCTTGGGTTTTTAATCTCATTTTTGACGGTTCCAAAATGGACACACGTCAATTTTGGGGAACTTGGGGATTGTCAATGTCCCATATTTATGATCCTGTACCTCACTCGACAAAATATGGTCAGTGTAGCATCAACATCTGTAGCATTCGGACTAATATGATGAGGCATTCAAAGTAATTTCGAAATCGAAAATTTCGAACACAATTCAGACACGTTGAATAATTCGTATTAAAGCTTAAAATATTTTTAAAATAATCAAATTAATGATATTATTGAAATATCAAAATTTAAAGCAAAAAAAAACTAAACAGTAAAAAGTAAACAACTCTCCTACTTAGACTCTATCATAAACTGGCCTGTCGTCCATAATTCGCGTGTAATATATATATATAGTTTATAATCAATCCAGTTGAATCCACAAAGTGAGTAAATAATTATTTTATTATCTGTTGGAAATAATCGTTATTTGTTCTAATATTAATCTTTTCTGCATTATGTTAATAGTTTCAGTTACGTTTGAATTTGGTCGTTTGGTAGATATACCATTGCCGGAGCCGTGAATGCTGTTTAATATTTAGTAAACAATATGCATATGCGTATTAATTGATTTCGTTAATAATCGATCTTTTGGCATTTCATATGTATATATCGAGGGATGTGTTTAAGGCTATTTACTGTGCTTTAATCCATGTGATTAATGAATATATAATTTGAGCGTCGGAAGTGTTACATCCCCATGGGGTGCTCAGGGCTGTGATACTCAACACCACGGGTGCTCGAACATTCCCGCCACTATATAGGACAAGTACGAAATTATGTTTGTGTTAATTTCTGGGAAAAAGCACGGTGGTACCACTTGGGTAATTTGGCGATGTACTAAGACCGAACAACCCAACATTACTCACCAAAAGCTTTGAATTATGATGTATATGAAATAGTATCGACACTATAGAAAAGTTGAGCAATATTCTCTACAAATATGCATTCTCCGCACCTGAAAGGCAATACAGGGTGTTGCCATGAAGTTGCGACAAACTCAGAGGAGTGATATTTGGTGTCAAGAGGAACAAAAATTGCCACTGAAAATGTTATCGCAAGCCATGTTAGGCGATGAAAAACTGAAGGCATCGCCATCACACCTGGTATCTTGTGTTGATAATCGTTACTAGTAAGGCTACCATATCCGAAGACAGAAAGGAGGGCGTCTGTGCATGCATCTTTATTGATTGGCATATAATAATAATATGATATTATGATTATAGTGCACTTCCGTAGGTGACGTCATTTTAGCCGATAACCAATAGCAAAAAATCTAATATCACATTGAACTATTTTATTAATACTTTTTCCATGCAATGTAATTGTGTGATCAGTATTTTGATGTGGTGTTTTTCTTTATAGGTCTAGTTGAAAAATGGCTCCACGTAAAGGAAAGGTCAAGGAAGAACAGCCAGTGGTGGCCCTTGGTCCACAGGCTATGGAAGGTGAAAATGTGTTCGGTGTCGCTCACATTTATGCTAGCTTCAATGACACCTTTGTGCATGTAACAGATTTGTCGGGAAGGTAATGTATAAGTTCATTGGATAGTTTTCTTTGCACATGCATTATCCAACTTTTTATTCAACCAAATCTAACTAACGTTCATAATCCACAGATTAATCTTTGTACTAAGATAGATTTGTCTGGATTTAATAGATGGATGTCATCATGTACTCACAACTTTGATCTCAAGGGCCCGAAAGCAGAATGTTTTGCATTGATCTGCAATGAACCCTCGGCTGACTGGAAATGTTCTGCTGTAAAAATCCCCATAGTAGTGTTTTCTTGCACTTTTTCCTGAAATACTTCCAGATTGTTTTGCAGTATGCTAATTTTCTGCAACGTATGTCACAGATTTTGGCATATTCTGCTTTGAGACTCAAGGGTAAAAAGAGTTTGGTTACTCATATTGGGCCTAAAGGGGTTAAAAGAAAGGGTTTTTTTTTACTGCTCTTCTGTTCTTTCTTCCTCTGCTGCAGTATTCATTTGGGTTATGTGGTGGAATAATCCAATGGGCATCCACACGTGCTCACAAACCACAGAATTTAACAAATGGTTCGTTCGCTGATACTACTTTTTTTTTTTTTTACTCAAAGAATTGATTCTGTTGTGTTTAAAGTCTTTGCGGCCTGGGCCCTAACGGAAGCAATTTTACGCAGTAAAAATAATGGGGGGAAGAGCAAAATATGCAGCGCCACCCTCGGGGTGAACGAGAAATGAGAGACAAGGTTCAGAAATGCAGAAAACATTGTCTAATTGCTAGCATACCTGCATGGGAATATGTAAATGAGACACTAAAGAAAGAACATAGTAAAATTTGTACACCTATAACCATAGTTGTGATTTTTTTCTTTTATTTTGTCATGACTGCTCTTGGCCCCCATCTCTCACCCCTGAATATAAATATTTAAAAAGTGTATAATAAATGCAGCTGCTTATTGCAGCACGGGTGTACTGGAATACTTGTGAATCAAAAAATTATACCCGGGCGGAGCTTTACAAGCTGTTATTAGGGTATTTTTATGCTCACACGAACTGCATTTGAATTGAATCAGAAAAACTGTTATTGCTGGCACGTCCATGTTGTTAATAAATATGATGGCGTTAGTATTTTTCACTACGCCCTGGTCGATAAATGAATAAATTTGATGGAGCAAGCAAATAGTAAATATGCAAACGTAGTCAAGGTGCCACATATGCAAACTTTCTGAAGATTATCTATTCTCAATGCCAATTATCCTGATGTTCCGTGTGGTACCCTTTCAACAACAAACAATAACCATTCGAAGAACGACAAAGCGAGTGAGTGAAGATTGGGAAAAAATTCCACATATCGGTGGACAAGCTCCAAAATACAGAAGGTAAAAAGTTTTAATTGTTGAGGGGGAAGAAAATATTTTGCTTAGTCTGCTGTGGGGATTTGAGTATGCTCTCGACAAGTAAAAAAGAAACAGGTTAATAATGGTGTTTCTACTTACAAATGACATGGTGACTGCCTTCAATATTAATAGATGCGTTTATATATGCATAAATTCAAAATTTATTTTATTGTTTTCATTTTTTTTATCCGATCCTTAATTGGTGACCACACTGAAAATTTTAGTCAGCCTAGTGCCTAGCAGTCCTGGTATTTGTTCAGGATTTCAGAACGTGCTAAAATATAGAATTTTGGATTTCATTGAAACTAAGTTTTTGCAATTTTTGTTTTTCTCTCTTCCTGTGGATTTTGAAATAAAGAAGTCAGATTGTATTTCATTTGTCCATATTTCTCTCTCCGTCACCTCAATCTGACAAATTGATTGAACATGTTTGTGTATAAATTTTAAACTAATTTTTTTTTCTCCCCATTTTCAGGGAAACGATAGCCAGGGTAACAGGCGGTATGAAAGTGAAGGCAGACAGAGATGAAGCTTCTCCGTATGCTGCTATGTTAGCTGCCCAGGATGTCGCTGAAAAATGCAAGCTTGTCGGGATCACCGCCCTACACATCAAGCTCCGTGCGACTGGTGGTACAAGGTATGCAAAATATATATATAATTTTTTTCTCTCTGTTATGTGATACGGTGATGCTGCATTGTCACTTATGCCACACACTTTATTTTGATCATTGTCTTTTCTGCCATTTCTTTTGATGCAATATAGGCTAAAACACCTGCAGTTTTAGAAAAGGTATTGTGTACGTTTAGTTTGTAAACCCTGTAGTATGCTTTTACTTTATTAGTGCCATGGTTCTGAAGAACAGGGTTCTGCATGCATGAATAATTTTGGCAGCGACATACCTGATGAACTTGGTAGATATGTCAAAATGCTTTTAAGCACCCTTTCAAATTCTGCAGAACTCAAAAGAATTTCTTTGTCTTTTGCATTCATTCATTTTAAGCTGAGAAATTGATTATGGCATACAACCAGGGTTGGCAAGGTTTTGGACAGTGCTGGCCAAAACCTCCTATTTATAACTATAAGTGAAAAACTTTGCAATTTGATGAAGAGGTAACTGCTATAATCAAATAATAAACTTATATAAATTACATTATATTAAAATTACATTAAATATTATAAAATTTTGAAATTCAAAACAGTATGTGCAAAGGGTTATATGACTATCAGGTTATCAAACAATTGAAAACTGAACTGTCTTGAGGTTAAATATTAGATTTTATAGAAACATAAAAGATACAAGAATGAGATAGAAATTTGTCACATGAAAATTAGAAAAAAGCAATATATGACTGCAGAATGAAATTAAACTTACGTAATAATCGAACACTAATAATAAGTGCAGCTGCGCCTTTTAACATTGATAACACAACTAATTTAGCTGCCTTATCTGTGACAAGATGATTTCTAAGATAAGATAACAGAATTTGAAAATATTCGTTCAATTGATGCATAACTTGGGGGACACGAAAATAAAAAAAACAATGTGTTAAAGACAGTCTTTTGATAAGCCTTCTTCCAGTGTTTTTCTTATTGCTGTCCCCCGTGTGATAGAATTGTAAATATAGCTTGAATTTATTCAGTGAAATATTAGCTTCTAGCCTCAACAGCAACAATTTAAATTTAACAAAAATTTTGGGTCTGGAAGTCTTTTGTCATCATATAGGTGTAATCAGTATTTGTGAAATAGTGTTCTGTTAGTCATGTGTAGGTGCCACATAGTGGCCTCATTTTCTTCGGATATTTTCCTTTATTTATAATTAGTTTTTGAAACGTTTGAAAAGTCAAAATAGAACAATTTTTATTAAATAAACATTACACCATTGATATTTATTCACATTATATTGGTGTCAAATAAAAAATATTTATGTTTAGTTTCACAATAATGCAATGATTATAACTGTGACTGTGTATTTGGTACCTTCAATATAATGTATTTTTTAAAGATAAATGTTTTTGGCAGATTCAGCAGGGTTTTGGACAAGCACTGTCCTAAATACAGTACCTGCTTCATAATCACACATGAAAAATAAGATGTGAAGTAGAAATAACATTTACAACAAACTAAAAAATTTAAAAGTGTTTATTTAAACAGTTATAGGAGTGATAATAATTTACTATCCAGCCTAAAACCATAAATTTGGTTAAACAATTAACTTTTAAAAAACCAAATGACGCCTTTTTGAAATATTTTTGATTTAGTTAGTTTTTTTCCCGTGATACTAACATATCGAAGAAGAAAAAATACTAGCAGAAAATAAAACTAAGGTTTCCACATAACATTTTTAAACTTGGATGTTTTGGACGGTTTGACAGTTTTTCCCAAGTGTTCTGTCCAAAACCCCAACCCTGCATACAACTGCTAAAAACATTTTTGTTTTTCAATGTCGCACTGCAATGAGGAAAATGAGGATTTTTATATTTTCTGATATTTTGTAATTATTAGGGCTAGGATTTTTATGTCCTAAAAACTTCTAAAAATACATTTATGCCCTTAAAAACTAAGTATGCCCTATAAAGAGTAAAATGTCCTAAGCATTTTTCATTCCTATCTCAAATAACATTAGTTTTAGCAAAATAATATGATAATGATAATTGCACATGCAGCCTAAACTAGTATTTAAATGTATGAAAAAAAAATTTCATCTTACTAACCATTATGAGTATTCGAGGATCAATGATATGGCTTCCAGTTATTATTTTTACAGTTAATGTACCAAACACAAAGTTTTTGCTTTCTAAAAAAATTATCTGTAAGGGAAATGAAATTAAACAAATTCAGAACCAAATTTCTTCAGTTCCTGTGAAGTTCTTTGCTTCGTTTTGGGCCTGTTGAGGGAGAAAATTTGATTTCACAATAGTACACAAATCATTCACAATTGATACAAAACTCAGTTAATATAAGGATAAGTTCTGCATAATTAAAAAATATTGAGGCTCGAACTTGATTGGATGCAGTGATGTTAATTGAGCAAAATTTCCCTTGTAAGTTCAAGGAATTTAGAAGTAAGGTGCTGCCATCTTTTGGTAAAAATATTTAGCCCTGTATTAGAAAATCATCACAAAATTAAAAAAAAAAAAAAATCTTTCAAGTAATTTGTTTGATAAAAACTCAAAATTTCCCACAAAAGCAAGTCTGCAGGTGAATTTGATAGCAAAAAAAAGTACAGAGCATATTTCATAATTCTCAAGGAAAAGTTAGTTTTCCCAACCTTTTTTGTCCCATCGCCCCAATGCAGTCTAACCCATAGGATCCCATGTTATACCCGTAGCTTCTACTGCCCCCTTTACAATGGTTTATCACTTCTCTAATCCTGTTAGTATATGTATAATAGTTTGCCTTTGTAATGGTTTGTCCACTTTTTCAATTTTCCCAGTAATATAAGAAAACTGGGCAGCACTGGATATTATAGCTAGTATGAAATAAAAACACAATCCGACAGCTAACTTCAAAATCAATCGGAAAATCTAAAACTAAAAGCAGACCTGCCAACTCTCCCGATTTTTCATCCTTCCTCCCACTCTCCGGATTTTGTGGGAAAATGAGATTTTACGCGAGCTTTCACGTTGTCGTGGCGTCAAATGATTACAGTTGTCGTTAAGGAAAACACCCATAGAGGACGGCCGTAACGTTTCCATCGAGCAGCCGTAAAAAAGTCTCTGTGACCGCATTTAAGCAACTGGCAAAGACTTCGTTTCCGAAGCGTTTATCTGCAATCATTTATCAGGGGCATGACCTTGGTTGCCGAAATTCCTGTATAATCGTTATTGTATTCCATTAACAGCCGTGCGGTAAACATGTTTTTTCGTCTGCAGCTTTGTAATTTGAATTTTTTTAAATCGTTTCTTCCGATTAAATATGTCTTCAGAAAGAAAATATAAAACTTTAAGCTATATGCAGCTAAATATAAAGCTTTTAAGAATTCATATGCCCAAGATTATCAATCACTGATAGCATCCACGAAAGGAAACACTTATAATTTATGAACAGTATGTAGATGTGATTTCTATATTCCGCATGGAAAGACTGACATGGAATTATATTCTGCTCAGGGACAATGCAGAACCTGCCTTGGGGGGGGGGGGGGTAAGAATGTAACTTTTTCTTAATTTATTTTAAAAAAAAATCTGAATTTTTTTTATGAACTTTTTTTTTTGATCGAGACTATGAGTGACGGTGTCGAGAGAATTTCCAGATTTCTGTATTTCAAAAGTTGGCACGTCTGCTAAAAGGGTTTGTTGAAGTTTTGTTTGTTTTGTGAAGTTTGTGGTTTAAAGCTGATAAAATCTGTTTGCTGCTTTAATATTATCATATAACTATTTAACTGTTTTCATAATTTTTATTTAGTTATGGATATTTTTCACTTAAAAACCATGCATGAAGATAAAAATCAAAGCTGGAGTTTTGGACAGTATGGTATAAACTGCAGTATTGTACCATGATTTTTACCTTACTGTCCAAAACTTCTGCCAACTCCTCTATCATATACAAATGTGCATTCTTTCATTATTTTATTTATTTTATTCTCTTTTATTTTATACACATTTTTTAAATTTATCACCACTACTTAACCTGTTTCAATTAAGATTTTCTTTTGTATTTTCAGAACCAAAACGCCAGGACCAGGGGCGCAGTCTGCACTTAGAGCTCTTGCTCGATCCGGGATGAAAATCGGTCGCATAGGTGTGTATTTTATCTTTTCTTTTCTTGAATATGAAATGACAATACAGTTAGAAGAATTCAATTTCTATATCTATTTGCTAGACATGTTGTCAATGTGTTTTGTAAATTGATTTCTGAAATCCTTATTTTGCATCAGAAAGTTGTAAAAAGTATTGATCATTCTTTCCTCCATTGAATTTAGTGAAACATTTGGTTTTCAAAGGTAGAGTATTTATGTAAGAGTTATCTTGTGCACATTACCCTTAATCCTCACCAATAAGAAATGTAAATGTTTTCATTTCTCTTGTTGCAGAGGATGTGACGCCAATTCCTTCTGATTCTACACGCAGGAAAGGTGGAAGGCGTGGTAGACGTCTGTAGACTTTTTTATTATTATCTTGCTAAATAAAAAAATTGATGACCAGAGTGTTGTTTTGGTGTGTTTTACTTTCACATGGTTCTTACAGTCCTTGAAAAAAATTATTCTTGAGTGCTTATAAGTGCTTGGGGAAAAAAATTTTGTGTGAATTTCTTCCTTCAAGCAGGACGTTTTCATGAAAAAGTTGGGATGGCCAAAATTGCATAAAAATATGGGAATTTTCCAGTTCATATAGTTACTCTAGATCAGCGGTTCTCGACCTTTTCTGACTCGCGGAGCCCTGTTCAGTATTTTATTCATACGGTGGTACCCTTTAGGCTTTTTTTTTTTGTTTTTGTTTATCAAATTTACTGATTTATTTTATTATCCTCGAGTGGCTGCTCTGCGGAGCACCGGTTGAGAACCATTTCCTGAGACGAACCAGCTTATATCCCCTAGTGGGACAGAGCAGGGGGCCATGGTTGGTCTCGTTGAGAGCCACTGCTCTAGATATGTGATTACCTGCTTTCTGATTTTTTTTTTTATAAAGAGAAGGCAAAGTTCAATACTGTTTCAAACGTAAAATGATTGCTTAAATGTCATTTGCATGCTAAACTAGTGACTTTTTTTAAAAGCAAAACCTTTAGAACTTGACATTGTCTACGAATTGAAAAAATAATTTTTTTAAAAAGTTATATCTTTAAAAAATTAGCATTTCAAAATTAAAAATGAGTAAATGTTGAATATAAATTTAAAAACCAAGTAATATTCATTTTTGTAACAAATCACGATTTTTAACAACTGCGATATGAATGTCGTTGAATTTTTTTACTTCAAAGAGTATGCACCATGTTTCACATTTGATCCTTTTAACCTTTGTTGTGTTTTTATTTGGCTTGACTTCATGACATGAAGAAACCATTGAGAGTTGAAAATCGGCTTGTGTGTATGGGACTCTTGTTGGAGATGAAGTGATGTGGTACATGTTATATTATTTATTAGGGAGGTGTAAACCGCCTCAGGTTCCAGCACCTGAGATCAAACTTCAGAATTCTTTTCTGATGTACTTACATATTTTTGAGAATATAGTTCTCTGCCTGCACAATTTTTCAAGAGGCTGGATATGCCAATAACTTTCACAGTGGGAGCGGGAGTTCCGATATTTCATGACAGGACAAATAGCTGCTTGAGCCTAATCAATGTCAGATTTTGGAGTGACTCATGGTTCTGAACTGGGTGAAAAGTTCAATTTTATTACACCCGTTCACATGGGAAATAGAGAAGCGGGTTTAAAATACGCTTCAAGAATTCTCACCAATGACTGCTCTCCATTTCTTTTTTAAGAAGGAAAGTCAAGCGGGTTCTAGCACAAGACGGGAAAAAACAGCTGGTACGAGCGACTTCTGTAGAAATATGCAAATGAGACGGTTATAAGAACTTGCGCTCCTAATCCACAAGAAGTTCACCGTGTATGTGGACCTGCTGCGCTCTGTCGTTGCTGGATTTGTGACTCGCCTGCAATGTGTGATCTCCTGCGGTGGTGGTCATGTGGAACACATGCTGCTGTACTAAACAATTTTGAGGCATTCTGTTCGTTATTTGCGTGTCTTTTATTTTGACTTTTGTACTTCCGCGCCACCTATTGGCAGTTTTTGTTATATTTTTTCCTATCTTAAAAAAAATTTCCGTGACCTAGCGATGCAAACCGGAGTCCAAAAAGGTTGAGAACCGCTGACATAATGTATAAATATGTTTTCCTGTATATTCTCGCTTCAATTTAAATGTGATTGTCTGATATAAATAGCACGAGGGTACAATCAGAGTCGTCTAAAGAGCATCATGGGCCCCCGGGCCAAGTGATTTCACTGAGGCTCTACCTGTTAAATTATCGAAAAATTCAACTACTTTTCATTTTTCTGAGGCTCGCTCTTCTATTGAACTCGTAAAATGTGTATTTCCACTGTTGGATTTAAATTGGTGCTGCCATCTAGTCTCAAATTTAGAGATGAATAGAGCCCGGAAGTTCAGGCACTAAAAATCAAAGCGCTTGAAGAGGAAGCGTCCCCAGTGTGCATTGCGAGAGGCCGCGAATTTGCCTACAGCGCCATCTTGCGAACGGGGTCAGCACCTACGTTTGACCACGCCCTTACCCATGTGTGATTGACAGTTCCACTCGGCAATATTTATTTTTCTCCAACGCCCGATGCATTTTGGGTAGGATTTCCAGATAGTCATATTCAAACGGTAAATATTGTGTTTTCCGAATTAAAAAGCAATTTCTCTACGAACCCGTCCCGGATCATTTTTTAATGTCACTCCCTTATGTAGACACGATTAGATAAAGATAAATTCTTGACAGAAATACATATCAAATTGTTTGAGAGGAAATATGGCAATATTCAAGAAAATTTCGTCGTGCAGTAAATGAAAGTTGTTAGCCGCAAAATTCACTTATTTCGTGCCTCAAATATATAATACTGATTACAGGATGACACACAATGAGCCCAAATTCTAATCAAAGTATTTGATACAAATTTACCTAAATTTGTGATTTGTTAGTCCATGTTACAGATGCAGAATTTCATATATCAATTGATTTTTTTGATGCACATCATGTGAATTTTATGATTTATATATAACTCAACCTCCCCTCCCCCACAGCATATAAAAATCCGACAACCTGTTACTGCAAAAATTTAAAAAAAGCAAAGTAACAAAAAACTCATTTATTTTACCAGCTTCTGTTCCATCAAAAAATAGTCTTACAAAGAATGAGTTACAAATATGCCTTCAGATGACAAACAATGGTATACATAAGACTTGCATTTCATGACTGATAGCAGTTTTAAAAATTTCAATGAAATGAACATATATCGTATGGGCAAACTGAGAATATCTAGGGCTGTGTAATAGCGTCCTTCACATAATTCCAACCTTAAGATATTCATCAAATAATAAAAATCACAAAAAATAACAATGATGAAATACATTTAAAAAAACCTTGCTATCACCACACATTGGCTATGACATTAAATTCAGTAATTCAATTTTTATTAGTTACTGATGATTCATCAGACTGTGATTACACATACAAAATTTAGTTTTGTCATAGTTGAATATTGCACTAACTTGTTAACATGCCTGTTTCAAGAGAATTTCAGTGGCTAATAGGTGTAGTGGAAATGGATGTTAACGCAAAACACAGGAGGTCTCGTATTTCACACCACTACCAATTTCTAATATTACAATGTAAAAAAAATCTATATTTATAAATGGGCTGTTTTAGAGCATTTCACAACTAGATAATAAAAATTATATTGGTTACAAAATCCAAAATAAAATAAATATCCTCCCCGACTCCTTAACTCTTGCCAATAATTTCAATTCCCATTTCATCAATGTTGTCGCAAATACTCGACGCTCTAAACAAGAATACAAACAATATTTGCCAAATAACCGTAATTCTATATATTTTTCCCCAACCGATGTTACAGAGATAAAAAAATCAATAACTTTAATAATTCTGTCAAGATTCAATGAATGCAGTTTTTTAAATATGCTCCAGATGGTGTTCTTCAGACTTTTTCTGAACTTGCTAATAATTGATTAGAAAATGGGATTTTCCAGGCTCACTGAAAAATGCAGTAATAATCCCTATCTATATAACAGGTGATAATAATGATTTAATAATTAGACCTGTGGTGGTCCTTAGCACTGCTGCTAAAATCCTAGAGACCATCATCAGGAGCAGACTATTCTCATTTTTAAACTCTAATCTATTTTTTTCAAATAAATCAACACTACTTCCTCCCTAATAAAAAAAAACAAACTGCTCTTTTCGAATTTAATAAAATACATCGTTGATAGCATGGACAAATTTAAAACAACAATATCAATTTTTCTCGACATTCGCAAATGTTTCAACAATATTAGTCATAGCATTTTGCTTGACAAACTATGCATACAGCATTAGAGAGGAGAAATGCATATAATCTTTTTAACTCTTACCTTACTAATAGGACTCAAACTGTCAAATGTTAGAAAAGTGTCCAATGATGGAAACTATGATTTAAAGTAAAGTTTTCTTAGTTGAGAGGTTTTGAAGTTTTAAATAACATTTTTCTACTAATGCAAAGATAACTTAATATCAAGAAAATTAAAACAAATTATCAGCAGTAGAATACAGTGACTACTACTATTATTAAACCAGACATGCACGTCGTCCGTATTCTTCTGCGGAACCTCTAACGAATTGGTTAATTCATCTTGCATTTCTCAAGTCACTGAGGAATGCAAGAAAATAAGATATTTCTCCCACTGAAAATACATGAGAGATTATACAGCACAGTTTTGCCTTCACGAAAAATTGCCTTGGCAGTAGAACACATAGGAATGCCTTGCTAGTGATACAAGTACAGGGTAGTTATAAATAAACTGATGCTACTCAGATGTATGTAGCACCCATTCTGATAGAGGTATTTTGACAAAACTTTGTATATATATGGACCATGGGGGAAGAGAAAGATTCACCAAAAAAAAAGTAGTTAAATTTTTGACCACCAGCTGAAAAAGTGCCGCTTTTTTTTATCACAATTACCTTATTCCCATAGTTGAAATAACATGTATACCAAGAGTTTCGATGAAATACCTATAGCACAACAGCCACTACATAAGTCAGAGGAGTGTCTGTTTATTTATAACCACCCTGTACAATAGTACCTCGACCTACAGATGTCTCGATTCACAAGCATATGTAGTGCTCCATCTTATGAGCAAATGTTTGACTGATGAGCATGAAACATACAAGCCTTAGCCCCCCCCCCCCCGAAAGATTCCATCTCTCCAACTAAATAAATAAATATATATATAGAGGCATTTATTATATTCCATGCACAGATTGTCCCCAAGGCTACATCGTCAAACCAAATGCTCTCTGAAATGTAGATTAAGTGAACATAGGAGGTATGTTAAAAATCAAGAGGTCCATAAGTCCACAATAACTTTACACTGCTGGAGTGAAGACCACAAATTCAATTCAAACACAATTTCTAAATCGCTGGATGAGAATAGCACTGTACAGTGTGAAGAACAGCAGTGCAAACAAGAACAAGTGAAAAAGAAGGGCAAAATGATAGAAGTTACAAAAAGTAAAGTGAAGTTCTCTTCAAGCGCTTTGCTAAAAATTATCGAAGGCACTGAAAATGCCTAAAAAAAGGCATAATTTTTGGAAGGAAGAAAAAATCACTAAACACAAAGGTATTAAGGGTCCAAAAACAAGCTGAAAAATCGGTTGCACTTAATCCGTCTATTGTTTTTTTTATTATATTTTAATATAATAACTGCATTATAGTCCAAATTAAATTGATTTCAAGTCCAAAATAGAATCTTACTAGACTCTCAGGAGAATAGGCCAATTCCAGCGCCTCCATTACCAAACGTGGAGTCGGTAGAAAAAATTATCTGTGGGGGCTCTCCCGATTTTCGAATAATTCTCGCTTATTTGTTGTATTATTTGGAATTATCATTATTTCTATAGTTGAAACATGGCCATGTTGTTCTATTTTTGTAAAAAAATTTAACTTCTTTTATATTACCACATATTCAGGGCCGCAACTAGATGCTTGATCACCCGGGGCAAGCGCGTTAAGACGCCCCCTTGTAATGCTGAAGGAGAGGTTTCAGGATGAAATTTGCGCCCCCTCGGGTCCAGCGTCCGGGACACGAGACTCTCCTGCTGCCCCCCCCCTAGTTGCGGCCCTGCCCATATTAGAGACTCTTTCAAGCGCGAGGGCCCTGTGTGGCCAGATCTCTGAGGGCGACTCTGGTAAATTTAATCGAATACTAAATATGCATGTTTAATAAATAGCCACGATTGTTTTCAGAGCATTTATGGTGCAGAAAATAAAATCGAAACAACATGGGCCTCTCTGCTCCTATCCCACCTTGTGTGAGTTATGACATCAATTCAAGACCTCTTGGGACAATCATTGGTCCGCTATGCACGTACAACGCAATCCAGTGCCTGAGCGAGGCATATTATGTGCAGCCTATGCGTAAACAAATTTCTGATTTTCCTCTGTTTTTCTAACACAAGTTGCGTTCATCTGAAACAAAATCACTCTCGTCTAATACCATCCGGTCAAAGCAAAGTTAATTCATGCCAACACCAATCTCTCAGATAACTTGGTTGCGTGAAAATGGGGCTGGAAAGGCGGATTGGTAATTAATACTGACTGTTGGAAAAGTTTAAAAAAGCAATTCTTTTTTGGAGTTCTCAATGCCCAAAATATCCAAGTTTTACAGATTATGGCTTCTTAAATTCACTATTAAACTTTAAACTATGTTAAAAAATGCATTTCTGCACGAATATTTAAGAAAAAAACATTTTTACCAAAAAAAAAAAGTTTGAAAATGGGGCATTTATAACATTTTACCTGAATTTTCGGGCTCTAGAGATGACTAATACAGACCCAGAGAAGAATCAGATTAGAAATAAAGTGTAAATTTCCACGGTTCTAATACTTCTTATACACTGTTTTTGCTACCATCTACTGTCAAAAAGGAAGATGACTCAAATCGTGATAATGAATTTCGGATCAAGAAACAGCAATTTTTATTCAGTGTAGTTCCCTACGATCCAAGCCCACAAACTGAACTGGATGGCAAGTTCAGTTTTTTCATTGGAGCATAAGGAGCCATCAAAATCAAAGAACCTAGACTGAAGCAGACGACACAGCAGAACTTTCCGTCCACAACAGCTCCCTACGATCCAAGACCACAAACTGAACTGGATGGCAAGTTCAGTTCTTTCAGCTCTTAGCATAAGGACCCGTCAAAAACAAATCACCTAGAATGAAGCAGACGACAGCAGAAGTTTTCGTTCACAACAGCTCCCTACGATCCAAGACCACAAACTGAACTGGATGGCAAGTTCAGTTCTTTCTTTAAGAAACGAGGCGTCCAGAAGCAGACGAGAGATAAAAGAATTTTTTCCCTGTTTTATCTGTAATATTGATGCTGCCATCTTCAACTTCAGTATTTCGCAGGGCTGTAGCTGCCAGGGCCATCCACTGATGATGAATTCACATGTTCATCAGGTGATACAAATACAACGAGAAGGGGAGAAGAATCAAAGTCAGCAGATCATTATGCATTACAAAATTCATTTGAATTAAACAAATTATTGTAAAATTGAAAATAATAATAAATAGACATTGCTTGTATTACACAGCCAAACTACAAAGCACGAAAAAAAAGTGTGTACACATAAAAAAATTTCTAGATGCGTTGCTATTACATGACAAAAGTAAAAAGGAGCAATCAAGTGAGGACACACATTATACAAACATTAAATAAACAAAATCTTACAAAAAGCACAAAACAAGCCAAAAAGGCTAAAAACGGATGCTACTAGTAACATATTTTCCAAAACCAGATACAAAATCCTGGGGAGGAAGTGACATTTAAATTCTTCCAATCTGAAACATGAGGCCAGTTAAGTTTAAATGCAATTTCTGCTATTGGTGAAGTGTGAACATTGAAAGAGGTAGCGATTTGCTGTTTCTGGAACGTTACAGTAAAGGCAGAAAGAACTATCATGACTTCTAATTCGATGTAGATATTCATGCCAAGGGGTCCTATTAACAACTAATTTATAAAAAAGTTGCTCAAATTTACTACTAGTAAAGTAGACCGATAAACGAGAAGAGTAATCTAAGAAACAATCAAATCCAGGAGGATCACGTTTGAGGGCTCTGATATAGTGATAACGAAATGCTTTGCGTAATAATGCTCTCAAATTCTCTATATATAGGCTAGTGGGAGAAAGATTAACTGCCATGGACTCCCTTTGTCTTAAATATGAGTCAATAATCTCATTAAACAAAATACCGGAATGGCCTGGGACCCATACAAATGTTAGTAAATCAGCTAATACGAGCCACCTGAGCATGTAAAAGATGGATGATAGTTGGCAAGTGTACTGAAAAATTAGAAAGAGAAGAGAGCATCGGAGAAGATAACAACTGGGCAGCCTTGGGTGGGAATAAAGAATCTCAAACCTTGGATAATAGCCATTGCTTTCCCAGTGAAAATTGAGGAATCTTTGTTAATCCACCAAAGCTTTTTCCTATGACTGGAAGGACAATATGCTCCACACACAACTGTCTGTTTTTTGAGGCATCTGTGGAAATGTTGACCTAGTTGGAATTAAGGGAAAGGAGATATTGTTGATAAAAAAAATAATCTAATTAAGGGGAGGATGATTTTTAGAAAATCAAGTTCATCTGTGATAATGAAGATATTATTGCACATCCAAGGAAAAAATTCATAAACATTGTGAAATGTATTAGTAAGAGAAAAATTAAGGGAGCTTAGAAAGGTGTTTTTAATTTCTTAGCAAGATTTGGAGAGGATTTGTTGAAGCCGGAATCAAACAGATTCGAAGATCCTTGAGTTGGAGAAGAAGTTGATGATATACAGAAGGAACTGCATCTAAAAAGTAATACATACATAAGTCAAGGGACGGCAAGAATAACCCTCATTTTAGTAGGAATGGGGAGACCAAGAATATTCCTGAGTGTGGAATGGAAAGGGATATTAATTTTAGCGAACGTTGATTTGGCCACATTAAGCCAAACTATAGCGCCGCCATAGCCAATCAGTGCCAGAATAATATTAAGGAAAATAGGTCTTATGAATGAGCAAGGGATATTTCTAGCGAAATGTGAAATAGAACGGCAAATATTAAGGGCAACCGAACAACGTAAAGAATGTGTTTTTTGCAGGTGAGACAGTGCCGTCTTAAGGCATGGGCCCCCCCGGGCTTCAAGAGAAGAGGGGCCTCACAAAAATGAGATCTTTTTGAAATGTTCGAGAATTTGCCTAGTAGGGCCTCAGAAAAATCACTTGGCCCGGGGGCCCATGATGCTTAAGACGGCCCTGAGGTGAGAGAAATATCAAGATAAACACCCAAGATCTTGTGAGGTATGGATCACACATATGGGTTATTTTCTCCAATAATATCAAATGATGGAAAAAATGGAGCCCGCTTATGGGTAAGGATTGTGAAACGAGATTTAGAAAGAGAAATGGTAAGGCCCACTATCATTTGCCCATTCTAGAGTTTTACAGATGGTTTGGTTAAGTTGAGAAGCTGCCTGGGGATCATTGGATGATCTGACTACAAGGAAAATGTCATCAGCATATGTAAAGACAGTAACGGAGGATGGAATGTAAGTGATGTAGTCTAACATGTAAAGTGTGAAAAGGTGCTGTCATCTGATGTTCAACATAAAAATGCATTTTTAAGTTGAACCATGGTTCATAAGGGTATTATAAATTTTGAGTAAGAGAGCACCATTCAGTTCGGTTCCTTACGACCACAGCCCAGAAACTGAACTGAATGCAAAGTTCAGTTCTATATTTATGGAAAATCAAGAGTCGTTCAAAACGACTATCATAGAAAGAAGCAGGTGACAATTAAGGGAGTTTTAAGGGAATTAAAAGGGAGTTTTTCCCTGCCAATATCAACTGTTGGTACTGCCATCTAACCTGGATTTGTAATATGACTCTGATGATAAATTTAAGCAAGGGAGCAGAAATTTCCATTTATACCAGCTCCCCACGCGTGCAGCCCACAAACTGACTTGGATAACAAGTTCAGTTTTTTTTTCTCGGAAAAATAAGGAGGCATTCGAAACACTGATCCCCCCTCGAGAGCATAGGCGGAGATAGACTTGGAAGTCTGGAGGGAGCACGGTCATTATTACTGGGGGGGGGGAGGGCACGATGATGCTGATGTCAATTCATATATACATTTATACATTAGATCCATCGAGTTTATATTATATAGAGGGAGCATGACGTCAGCGGTCTCCGCCTTGGTAATGCTGAGAAAGGTGTCCCCCCAACATCTTCGTCGGAAGACCACGTGATCCGGTGAAAACAAACACGATCTCCCATAGAGATCAATGTTAAAATTGCCGATTTTAACATAGAATTGAAGAAATTTAGTAAGGTTTTCCGCCGCATCAATAATTTTAAAAATTGAATTGAATCCTCGATCTTCGAAATATTGAGTTCGCTTAGAGATACGAAGCCCAGAAAATTAAATATAAAATAATGAGCCAGACCCACTTTTGAGGTTGATTTCCATGCAATGACATTAATTTCAGCTTTTTATTTATATCTCAAGCACGAAAATGAAAATTAATGTCTCCGTATTGTCTTATATTACCCAATTGCATCAATACATATAGTTTAGGATGTTTTGAAATTAATTATGGGCCCATATAAATTAAATTCCACAGCTTTAATTAAGCATTTTTTGAAGCAAAAGCAGGCAGATTAATAACTTTAACCAAACATAATTTTAGCATTAATGAAAGATAATTCCAAGATTAATGAAAGATGCTTTCAGCATCGATGAAATTGATAATTCCAGAATTAATGAGAGATAATTTTAGTTCCAAAATAAATAGAAGTGATAATTTCAGTTCCAAATTAATGAAAGAGGTAATTTCAGCTCCAAATGAATGAAAGTGATAATTCCAGCATTAATGAAAGATGATTCCAGAATAAATGAAAGAAAAATTCGTTTTAATGATACAGATAATTTCAGTTCCAAAATAAATGAAAGCGATAATTTCAGTATTAATAATGAAAGAAATAATTTCAGTATTAATAATGAAAGAAATAATTTCAGAATTAAGAAAAAGGGATAATTCCAAAATTAATGAAAGAAAAATTATAGAATTAATGGAAGAGATAATTCCAAAATCGATGAAAGAAGTAATTTCAGCATTAATGAAGTGATAATTCCAATATTAATAAAAGCGGTAATTCCAGAACTAAAGTGAAAGATAGTTCTAAAATTAATGAAGGAAAAATTTTAGAATTAATGAAAGAAATAATTCTAGCATTAATGAAAAAGTGATACTTCCAAAATTAATGAAAGAGATAATGCCAGAATTAATGAGATATAATTTCAGAATCAGTGAAAGAAATAATTCCAACATTAGTAAAAGAAATAATATCAGCGTTGATGAAAAATAATTTCAGCAATAATGAAAGAAACAAATCCAGAATTGATTAAAGGGGCGCGGTAGCCCGGTCGCTAAGATACTCGCTTAAAGTACCAAAGGATGTTTAGAGGTGTCACGAGTTCGATACCCGGTTCGTCCTTGTCAGAAAACTTTCCTGATACAGGGTTACGACAAAAAAACGGCGACATGACCGCAGCAAAAAATTGCTACCACAGGGAGTCCCCCATCGAGGGGTTAGCGCACCAACCTCTCGATGAGTATAAAAAACAAGCCTGCCGTTCGGAATCGGCAATAAATTGTAGGTCCCAGTCTAATTAGCCCTCGGGTGCAGAAAATGACCGTGAAGCGTCAAAAATGATCAAATGACCAGAATTGATTAAAGCAATTACTCCAGAAGTAATGAAAGAAATAATAATTAATAAAGAAATAATTCCATAATTAATATCAAAACATCCTAAACTATACGGATTGATGCAATTGGATAATATAAGACAATACGGAGACATTAATTTTCATTTTCGTGCTTGAGATATAAATAAAAATCTGAAATTAATGTCATTGCATGGAAATCAACCTCAAAAGTGGGTCTGGCTCATTATTTTATATTTAATTTTCTGGGCTTCGCATCTCTAAGCGAACTCAATATTTCGAAAATCGAGGATTCAATTTAATTTTTAAAATTATTGATGTGGCGGGAAACCATACTAAATTTACGCAATTCTATGTTAAAATCGGCAATTTTAGCATTGATCTCTATGGGAGATCGTGTTTGTTTTCACCGGGTCACGTGGTATCCTTGCATTAGATGCAGACGACGTCGCGGCGGCTGGATGCTCCCTCCCGTAATATAAGCTCGATGATTAGATCAGTCGACTCCACTTTTGACGCGGGGGGGGGGGGAGGAGTCCCCCCCCCCCGTATCTCCGCCCATGCTCGAGAGAAGCAGACGACGGATAGGAATCATCCCTTGTTTGATGGTGCTTTCTCATCTAATTTTAAAATCTATAATGATTCGTGTGGTGATTATGAATTTCTTTTAAGAACTGTAACAACAAGGCCAATACCTGTTTAAATGGAAAAAAAAAACGATGAATATTTATCAAAATGAGGTCAAATATTTGTCAAATAGAAAATCGCCTGCAAAGTTTCGATGTGCATTGAATACGTGACGTCATGATTTTACAAAGTTGGAAATCAATTGTTTTTAAAATGATTTTCTGTTTATATCCCATATTTTAATTTCCCATTTTGATTTCATTTCAATTTTTAATAGAGATAGAATGACTCCATTAAGTTTAAAATAACCGTCGCGGAAACTAGCTAGCGTTTGTTTACTACCTCCTAACTCCACGAACTTGATTTTACCGCATGTTGTTGCAATACTTACCTCGAATTATTTCATTGACTTTGCATTTCCTTTCCGTGTGATAATAATGTCACTGTTTTGCCGGAATTCGTTGCTCACTGCTAAGAGGTTAAAAATGATTTCGTTTCTAAGTATTTCTATTAAAATCTTAAAATGGTATATTTATGTGTTATTTTTTTTAACACCCGGCATTTTGTTCTTTTAGTTTGTTTTCCGGTCATTGTAATTTTTATTCAATTGTCACCTCAGGTTCACTTCAACTCAAGCGAAGCAATGCATTAGATCATCTTCTCCGATAGATCAAGTATTGAAGTACCAAGTTGGTGATCAGATATCTGGGTACAGAGTTGCACAGGTAGCTAGCTTTTCAATTACAGTAAAACCTCTGTTAACGGTGACCCCTCTTTTACGGCCAAATAATAATTTGTCCCTTGTATAACAAAAAGTATGCATTTCGAACACCTAATTAACAGTCACTCCTCCTCTTTTACGCAAGATTTTTTTTTGTCCCACCAGTGTCCACTAAAGAGAGGTTTTATTGTATATATATTTTAGACATTGACATTGAATACTGATCATGGATCAGGATAACATGTGTTTATGTTTAGACAATATTACTTGAAAAAAATTTCCCTTTAAGAGTACAAGGTAGAGCGGAACAGATGCAGTATGGTCCGCCACGACTTTGGCGACTTTTTTCTCGCGATAAGTCGCCAAGATCGTCATAATGCTTCTCTGGGTTGTCGTATTTTTTTAACATTTTCCCGGTTTCATTGGGTGATACTAGATGGCGCTAGCTTCACCAAACAGGATTTTTTTTTTTTTCTTTTGTTCACCGCATTTTTTCAAAAATTCTAAGCAGCCGTTGTTCCATTTCCAGCTCGTCTCTCTCTCTCTCATTATTATTCCTCCCTTCTGTAGCTTACGTCATTACGGATTATTATCTACTGCTCAGGTTGTATCATACCGTTTTATTATTTCGTTGTATTTATTAGTTATTCATCCATTGCCATGCCTTCCGTTTTATCGGTTTATTAGTTAAAGTGAACCTACAGAATTTTTCATGCCCGGATCCGTTTATTAAAAAAGGGGTCCGGGTTTTAGTTTTAATACATAGAATATTTATGCCCGGAATTCCTTATGCCCCGATCTTTTAATTATTAAAAAAATGGGCCAGGTGTAATTTTTTTTAACTGATATTTTTTCGATTTTTATGCTTGGTGGTGTCTATTATGT
This sequence comes from Pholcus phalangioides, assembly GCF_987345545.1. Classification (NCBI taxonomy): domain Eukaryota; kingdom Metazoa; phylum Arthropoda; class Arachnida; order Araneae; family Pholcidae; genus Pholcus; species Pholcus phalangioides. The sequence goes on from NW_028301603.1 coordinate 32,095,940, forward strand.
TTTGCACGCTGATGGTTTTTTTTTCGGCTTCCGTAGTGTCTGACGGCCTTGGCGACTCTTCGTCGGGCCATCAGACATGTGTGGTGCCAAATAATCGCCAAGTGGCGGACCATACGACAGCTGTTCCGGTAGAGCTTTGTGTCATGTAAAATTAAATGCGTGTTGTTTCAAAATTCATCATTGCACAAATGTTGAAGGAGATAGAACAAATCTACACAAGCGCAAAGTAACTCGTGCCAGAATAGTTATAGTATAATCCCTTTTTGGCGGGTAACTAAATTTAAAATGTCAGAAAGCATGATGAGAAGTCGCCAAGAGTGAAATGGAGTCATGCGTTCAGACATATTTCTTGCCAAGCAAGAAAAAAAATTGGGTAACACATTACGAAAAAGGGATAATACTATGGCAGTTAAAAAAAAGAAGATAAAAAAACGAACGTCAAAAACAGTAACAAAACAACATTCATAATCTAAACAAGGGATCGAAATTGAAAATATAACATCGCAGACCAAATACAAGATTTAAAATAATAAAAACCTGGACTGTATTTTAGATAATACAACAGTCAGAGCAAAAAAAAAAGTCTGTGGGTTCAATAAAAACACGATTGTTGGATTAAAATTATAATGGCTAGTATGCAAAAAAATTAATTAAAGTGGAAATATGAAATGTACAACTTCAAAAAATCCTAATGCAATCCTGAGAACAAATTATAAATGAAATATTCCCACAAAAAAACCTGAATGCCACTTTTTCCCAACTTCTTATCGGTCATACTTCCTCGGCTGTACCTATACTACGATTTCAGGATGAAATAACTGGGTTCTAGACTCCGAAAAGAAGAAAACGACACTTTATTTCATTTATTATCCAACACTTCAATTGAAACTGTCCTGTCTCTTCAGTACAAACTTTCACACTCCTCTCTATTTTTCGAATGTCTCAGTTCGTTCTCTTTTCTTTCTCTCGCGACTCCTGTTTTCTTTTAGGCCTTCTTTCCATTCTTTTCTCCTGAATCTCACAATATGGTAGTTTTACAAAAAAAAAAAATTCACATTCCTCTGTGGGGCCATGAACCTCTCACTGTCTGGATGAGTGCTCTACTATTGAGCTACAGATATTTTCTTCCCTTAGAGCAGCAGCTTGTGACTGGTGCTCTGCAGAGCTCATGGGGCTTTGTGTGCATTCCCTAGAGGTCCCGCAGCCACTCAAGGAAAATTAAAAAAAACCAGTAAATTATAGAGAAGAAATATATTTATTTATTTATTTAAAATTATAAAAATAAATCAGTAACTTTAATGAATAAAAAAAAAGAAGCTTACAGGGCTCCACTATAGAAATTTTGAACCTGAAAGGGCTCTGCAAGTGAAAAAAAGTTGAGAACAGCTGCCTTAGATCATATGTATGAGCACCGAACTGGGCTATACCTGGACAGGAGAAGTTGATAGTTTGATTCCCCACAGAGGAATGTGAATTTTCTTCCCAAACTTCATCTTCACTTGGTTATAAAGGCTTTCGTACTTCAAATCATTCACTACTTTGTTTCTTACATTGGGACTGATTTTGAAGTACTTTCCAACTTACTATTTAGTTAACTGCTTAATCCTTATCTATACAAACTTGGTTCTCAAACTTTTGTCATCCATGTCTCCCCAGAATAGTCTAATAAAGAGTCGATAGATCCATGACCCCCCCCCCCCCTACAAGGGTGAGCATGCCAGAGCTGTAGCCCTGGGGTACGGAACTATTATTACTTTGTTTTTTCATTCTATAAATTCACTATAGAAGAGCCTGCAAAAAATCTGGCGTGGGAGGCCCACCAAAGATCCAGCCTATGTTGTCCTGCTACAGGATGTGGGCTCATACACACATTAATATCTCCAGCTCACCATGTCGTCCCTGACAGAGGTTGGCGATGCCCTTCCCCAGGAACCATGATGCACATCTTGAAAACCACTGACTCGACCATTTAACTCGCGTAAAAGAGCCTTTATCTATGATGATTGTATTGATTCCAATTTCATATCTTGTTTGCCAGGATTCATGGATTGCTGGAACCATACCAGACATGCCTAGTATTTTTGTGCCAATGCACAGTGGTAACTACTACAAATTATTTGAAACTTGTGTCACTGTTCACAGACGCTTGTTTGAGCAGTTGCTGGTTTTAAAACAGAAAATAATGTTGGTCCACTGAGATTCCTTTCTATACAGGTTTCTCTGTATTATGTCAGTTAATTCTAAGTAATGGTGATACTGATTTATCAGTCAACTACTCCTATCCCCCCTCCCCAATTTTGCAAGAAAAAAAATTCACGTAGTTCATGTGAGAAGATATGTCTATATTTAATTTTATATTTATAGATTGGAGAAGTTCCTGAACTCCAGCTTGCTGCCATGAGACTGCAACATGAAAAAACTGGTGCAGATCATCTTCATATTGCTAGGAATGACAAAAATAATCTTTTCAGGTAACCCTTGATTTTTGTGGATTCAGTTCTATGATTATAGTACAATTAGACAATTAGACCCACTTATGAAGAAATAACATGAAGTGGGGGGGGGGGTGACCATATGAGGTGCTTGCAAAACTGGGGCAAATCCTGGAAATCGTTGGAAACCGGGACATTCATTAATAATAGCTGGGACATTTTAAAAATTCTTATTTTGTGGGCATTACAGTGTAAAATTAGCAAACTAACAATGTATTATGAAAATATTATCGCATCACTTCTACACAGAGATGCAAAAACGAATAAAGCATCATGATATGGGAGCTATGGATACCAGATGTCCTGTCTCGTATATACATGATCGAAGGGACATACGCCATGAAGTTTGAGATGAGATGAGAACCAGCAATGATTTTGAATGCTGCTTATAAGTATATACAGTATATATGAGTCATTTCCTCCCAAAAAAATGTTCATTCCACATTTTTGAAATGAAAGATTCAAAATTGAATTTTTAAAATAAAATTGATCTCAAATTATAGCCAATGACTTAATATTTCTTAAATATTTTTCACTTTTATTTTGTATGAATATTTTATTTTGTGGGTTTTATGACTAAAAATTATGGATTTTGTCCACTCTGTTACGAAAAAAAAAAATATTGCTCTGAAAAAAATTATTTTTTCTGCTGTTTTTATCTCTTAAAATAAGGAAATCGGCTTATTTCTTACAGTATGCTAAAAAAAAGCCAGTTTAAAATTTTTGACTTTTTTTTCTGTTTGATGGTTTTTCATGATTTTTTCGAAATAGCACCTACCAAAAGTTTATTTTTTACTTTAGGTACTTAAAATCAAAACTTTTTATTTCTGACAGACAATGTGTTGGTTATTTATAATTTAACATCTTAGTTTGAAGTGTTCTTACATTTTTAAAGAAATTCTTATGTTTTTTTCTCAACAAATAATCTGTGAATTACATGGAGGGAAATATATAGTTGATGCTGGATTTTATGATCCTCCAATTTTACAAACACATTCTTTTTTACAAACTAGTATTCTGTCCCGAACAGCATGCCATAGAGAACTAATGTTAAAATCTGCTCAATTTTATGTACTCTTTCTATTAACTCTATATTTTATGAACTCGTTTTTCTTCCATGATTTTTTTGTTATTTTATTCTTCCAGCCGCCTCGAGATCATTGTAACCAAAAGTAAACTTTAATTCAGATGATCTGTATGTCAAGAGAAAACATAGGAAGAGGGGGATAGGTAGAGAGTTCACCAATTTGTTCATCACCAACATGAAAATCCACATTCAATTCTTGACAGGGTTGATCATGATCATAAAGTGAAGATGCATCAACAACATAATTCACACTTTGTGCATTATGATTGGATAAACTGGTGGTTTCAGAAATACTACAATACATTAGCTTATTGATTTCGACTGCTTTTGCAAGGGGGCACCAGTATTGATTGGTAAAAGACAATTCTGGGTTATGGTGTCGCAGGGAATGTTTTTGTAATAGGGTTGTTAATAAGTGGAATAGATTACCCCCGGGAGTAGTAAATTCGAACACAATTGACATGTTTAAAAAAAAATAATGCAATAAACATGTTGGGGTAAATCAAGAAGCTATCCATACTTAGAATAAGGCAACCATAAGTATTCTTTATGGGCATTGTATAATATTTTATCATGTGCATATCTTGTTTGTAATTGTATTTTTAATTGGGTTGCTGCATTTTTGAGATGTATGATATCCATATTTGTTATGGGCATCTTTTTCTCAGCCACCTCGTGGCATTGTATTTGTATAAGCCTGTGAACTGCAAAAATGCTTCCTGTAACAAAGTGGACACCATTATAACAGAGTGGACATCATTGTAACAAAATGCACAGAAATGTTGTAACTGAGATAAAGATATCTCAAATATTCTTAATAGTCCATGTAAATAAACTTTTATTTCCCCCAAAATTATATACAAAATGAGATAGGTGACCCAGAAACTCCTCTTATAACCTTTGAAAAACAAATGCCATATGACAGAGAATTAAGTGAAGTACTAGAAAAAAAATTAAAATTACTACCAGAGTGCTCTGAAATTTTGTAAAAAAAAAATTACATAGTCTCGGAAATGGTTTGTAAATTTTTTTTGGGAATGACCCATATACTTATAAGCAGTGATCGAAATCATTGCTGGTCCATTGGTCCAAGACCAGAGATTAAACAATTAGACCACGAAAAAGAAAATTGCGGTTGTTCGCGGGACTAGTAGCGAAAAACACTGTCAGTCAGTTTGACACCTGAAAATGTCTTATTTTTTGCTGAATATGCTAAAAATAACCATGTGTATTTATATGCAAAGATATATTTTTTTAATTATTTCGTAATCAGTATTACTGTTTGAATCTTGCCAAAAAACTATCCAGTATATTGCACTTTCTTAGTAGCAAATATCTTCTTATGCAAAATTTTTTCTGAAACTAATTTAAAAAGGAACGCCTTTTTAAACCTCTACACTTGTTTACTGATAAAGCCACATAGTCAACAGTGGTGGCTTCATAAGGTTTGACTACAGTTCTAATTGTTTCTTATGGCTTTTTGCACCCCTTGGTGTCACATTACTTTTCTAAATGGCAATATACTTAGAAACATGAATTATTATTATTCAAAAGAGATTTTTTTTTGTTTAACGGACCACTCACAATTTTTGCAGACCAGTAGGTTCTCGTATTCACTGGTCCATGGGACAGGTGACTTTTATTTTTTAATTCAATTCCTTCAAAAGTCAATTTATTTTTCATTTCATGCATTTATAAATAGAGCTACGATGGGGGGGGGGGGGGAATACGATCAGGTTTATATTCACCAAACCATCCCCATTCAAACCACTATATTGTACATGTTAACGGGGCAACAATGGTTCAAAATGTGTTTGCTGTCCTTTTCTTACATAAAATATTAACATGGCAAAAATATGATAGTGAAATATGAATTCCTAGCATAATATCTAATCAAGGAAACAGTTATTTTCCGGATATTATGCTGAGGTGAGCTCGGAAAGAAAAGTCATCACATCTCCGCCGGGACTCGAACCCAGGCCCTCTTGCGTACCGGGCAAGCATGCTACCATCTACACCGGATGGAGATGTGATGACTTTTCTTTCCGAGCTCACCTCAGCATAATATCCGGAAAATAACTGTTTCCTTGATATCTCTGGCTGAGAAAAAAGCCATCTATATCTCTCTAAACCGTCCCACCCGGGGGCCATTTCCTGAAGTTAAGAGAGGCTACTAATGCCTCTACTTCAACGCCTCACGACACAGTGCGTGAAATTAGGAAGGCAGATTCATGTGTCTCCAGTGGTGTAGATGGTAGCATGCTTGCCCGGTATGCAAGAGGGCCTGGGTTCGAGTCCCGGCGGAGATGTGATGACTTTTCTTTCCGAGCTCACCTCAGCATAATATCCGGAAAATAACTGTTTCCTTGATATCTCTGGCTGAGAAAAAAGCCATCTATATCTCTATAATATCTAATGTTAATTAAAAGTTAAAATGGGAAAAATATTGAAAATAATTCTATTTCATTGTCCAAGCAAAAACCGGGACAAATAGGCATCCCGAAAGCCAAATAAGGACAGGGCATAAAATAGCGAAAAACCGGGACATCTGACCACCCTAACATGGAGGAATAAGGCTCAACCTTTAGGAGAGTACGGGCCACTTCATTGGTTTGAAAACGTGCCATCTAAGTGATCTGCCGCAAGTCACTTGATAGATCTGGAAATGTGCTGCGGGCCACTCAAGTTCTCTGGAACTGTGCTGCTAGTCACTCAGCTACCATGTATTTTGGGTTGCTCAAGCGATCTTGAAATGTGTTGAGGGCCACTCAAATGCTCTACGACTGTGCCGCAGGTCACTTGAGTGATATCTAAATATGCCGTGGGCCACTTGAGTGATCTGGAACTGTGTCATTGGTTGCTTGAGTGATGTGCACCTTCACTGCAGGTCACTTAAATGATTTGTAAATGTGCTGTTGGTGGGCCGTTTAAGTTCTTTAGAACTGTGTCGTGGAGCCCTTTGGTGATCTGTAAATGTGCCGTTTATTTCATTTTTACAAAATGAGGTCTGAGGTTAGGGGCCACATCAGATGAAGTGCGTCATGGGATGAGCATATAGCCCTAGGACTTGAAAAATCCAAGGCAGAGTTGCCATATTAACTGGAAAATCTATATTGGCACCTAAACTTTTAAAAATATGATTATTGAATTGGAATTTGATGGTTTTATGCTGTACATACAGAATACAACCTATTATTTAATGTATTTAGTAATGTATGTCCCTATTATAAATGTTCTGATTTCTTCATTTTTCCAGCGTTGCATTAAGAACCCCGCCTAGGAATGATACTGGAGTTTTTCATATACTTGAACATTTAGCTTTGTGTGGATCTCAACAATTTCCGTGTCGAGATCCATTTTTCAAAATGATGAATAGATCACTGGCGACATTCATGAATGCATATACAGGTTTGTTTAATTGATTGATTATCATTATTATCTGTTCATATCAGTGTTAACACACCAGCTCAGTTACAGTGGAGTGTTGGTTTCTTTCATTGCCAATTGGCAATCACCTCAATAACTAACTAACCCGTTCGAAAAATAGTTAAAATTTTCTGACGACACTGGGAGTTTCCTTAAAAATACAGGATGTCTAATGATCGTAAATGAAAGTAATGATAGAAATGAGTGATGCGTAAAAGTGTGTAGCCTATGTTTAAGAGAGTTGCACATGAGGTGCATAAAATTTATGGTCTTACAGTGGCACAGCCTACTTTTACCACTTAACTATACAGACACCTTGCACACATTCTTCTGAGGAATTTCTAACATATAGTATAGGCAAGAACATTTGTTCTGAGTGTATATGTGTGTGGCCCTAATGTGTCTATGTTGTCAGCATTATGAGTGTTTTGTATTCTTTAGTGGTGCTGTCATCTGCTTTCCATATTTTAAAGTTGAGATGGCAGATGCGTGAATTCTCGTGTTAAACAAAAATTCTCTGAAACTAGCGGCATAGACTAGAAACGTTATCCACCACTGACCTAGACAGTGAGCGAAGCGTTCCTTAATTAATTTTTTTATGGTGAAGGTTATTTTTTTTTAATTATTGTTTTAAATATTTATTCTTATACAACCCCTTCAGGAAAAAAAAGCTACAGATAATATGCAGTGGTATATAATAATCCACTCAAAGAAATTCTGATGTTTTTCTCAACAAATAATCTGTGAATTATATGGAGGGAAATATACAGTTGCCGCTGGATTTTATGAGCCTCCAATTTTACAAACACACTTTTTTACAAACTAGTACTCTGTCCCAAACAGCATACCATAGAGCTAATGTTAAAATCTTCTCAATTTTATTAACTCTCATTTCTATTTACTCTATATTTTATGAACTCGTTTTTCTTCCATGATTTTTTTCTGTTATTTTATTCTTCCAGCCGCCTCGAGTTCATTGTAACCAAAAGTAAACTTTGATTCAGATGTTCTGTATGTCAAGAGAAAACAGAAAGAGGGTATAGGTAGAGAGTCCACCAATTTGTTCATCACCAACATGAAAATCCACATTCAATTATTGGCGGGGTTGATCATGAAGTGAAGATGCATTAAAAACATAATTCACACTTTGTGCATTGTAATTGGCTAAACTGGTGGTTTCAGAAATAGTGCAACACATTAGCTTATTGATAAGAAATTTTTTAGTCAGGAGTCGATTGAGCTCTACTTCAACTAACTGCTGTTCATCTACAGGGTATTTCAAAAAGAATCACCCGATTTCAAGTGTGTATATTACGAAACATAGACACTTAAGATTAATTTTGAATTACATGGCTGATCATAAAGATTTTTCACAAAGCAAATTAAAGGTGCTCAATATGTCTGTATGGTAGTCAAATTTGTCTCAAACTTTTGCGAGCATGTTTGCTTCCACAGCTGCTGTTATACGTATTTTCAGTTCGGCTAATGTAGCTGGAAAGGAAGGTAAATAAACAGAGTCTTTTATAAACCCCCCACAAGAAGATATCGCACTGTGAGGTCCAGCGATCTTGGAGGCCAGTGATGTTTAACTAAATCATCAGGTCCTGTACAGCCGATCCATTGTTTAGGAATGTGATTGTTCAAAAGTTTTCGATCATCCAAGCTCCAGTGTGGTGGTGCCCGATCCTGCTGGAAAATGAAGTCATCCGATCGATTTCTAACTGTGGGAAAAGCCAATCTTGACAAACACTGAAGTGGTGGCCAAAGGAGGAGTGTTAGTGCTACCTATTGGCACCTGAAACGAGATTTCCTTCTTTCTACCTATACATTATTCTATCAAAACGGATCAAAAGCTAAATAGTTATGATTTTTTAAATCAGATAATTCTTTTTGAAACACCCTGTACTTTCCACTTCGCAATTTTAACAAAATGAAGATGAACTAAAAAAATTTTAAAATAAATCAATGCGAAAACTCTCTTACTAGGATAGTAATTGTCAAAACATACAGGATTCCAAAAAAAGTAGATTGAGTACTCTTATCAAAGATCAGCAAAAGATCGTTTCTACAGTAAGTGGATCCAGCTGCATTCCATCATTCCAAGAATATTTCAGAAAATTGAAATTTCGGGAGCTTGGAAAGGCACTTGCTTGGCTGAGGAAAAGAGGTAAAAATTCTGATTGGCAGAAACTTTTTGAAACAACAAGTGAAACTATTTGCCTCAAAGCTAAACTTGGAAGATTTCAAAAGATCACACAGCTATATGTAGTAAGTGCAGCTGTGGATACAACTGTCACCAGTTAACTCCACAAAATGTTATGATGAAACAAACAAAAATAAATAATTTTTTTGGAAATCAAATAACCGTGAGTGACCAACTCATTTTTTTATTACCCACATTTTTTTCATTGTCCCTCCTATTTATGAACTTTCAATTTTAAAAACTAATTATTAAGTCGGTACAGGTTCATAGAAATGAGTGTTGACTCGAATAATTTAAGATATTCATTTATGGAAAATTTTTGTTTCTGAAATCAGAGAGGGATAAATCAGAGAAGCATAACTTTTATTTTTCACCTTTCAGGCAGTGATTTTACAATGTATCCATTCTCATCCCAGAATGCAAAGGATTTTGGCAATCTTCTACAAGTGTATCTGGATGCTGTGTTTTTTCCTCATTTACGAGATAAGGATTTTTGGTATGTATGTTGAAATATATTCATAACAGTTCCTTTTTTTCCCCAGGAATTTGGCTTTCTCCCCCCCCCCCCCAAGTAAATGGGAATATTTACAGAATGCTTTGCCATAATATATATAGCAAAATGTGGAGAGGTGTTAAAATTGCACATTTAGCACATAGGTTTATGTTTTTAAACAAACTAATCTTCTGTCTCTCGGTGATGTCTGAGATGGGAAGCAGGGTGTGTTCCATCCTTCAATGTCCAATATCTCCCGGTGAGTGCAGCAATCACCAATTTGAGAAATTTAAATGCCTGGGTTAAAATCCTTGCTGAAAGGGGTAAGCTCGAATAACAATTTCAGTTTCAAAATTCCAAGCCACAGTCTATTGTGTAATGAAAACAATTAACGCCAATAAATCAAGTTATTTTTCTGAGTTGAACCATTTACACATTCTGGGGAAATTTAAAAAAATAATAATTTTTTTTTAATTTTATTTTTATATAATTTCTAATTACAGTAAAAGTCTGTTATGATGAGTATAGCTTATAACAAAAATCATGATATAACGCATCATTTGCAAATAACTAATGTCACAAAAAACATCCACTTATAATAAGAAGTCTGTGATAATGGCAATTTTTCCTGTGATTGTGAACTGCTGTATTATCATTTCTCTGTGAAATATTTATCATGGTCTGTAATTTTGTTTTAAACATTCCTATTGCTCTTTTTATTTTTAACTTTTGAATTTTAATGCTTTAGCCAAGAAGCATGGCGCCTGGAGCACAAAGATGTTAGCAATGATTCAACGCCTATAATTCTTAAGGGTGTCGTTTTCAATGAAATGAAAGGTGTTTTTGTAAGTTTTTTTTTTTAATTCTTTTAACTCAAAAACAAATGTGTCTGATCCTTTGAGTTTTCTTGGCTTCATTAGAGTAAAAAGAATAATTGATCTGGGTTCTATTTATAATACAAACGTGGCTGATGAAAATATTTTAAAACAAACCATTTCAAGCCAAATAAATCAGTCCTAACTCTCTTTAGTATTCCTTGGAGGGCCCCAAAGCAGAATATGCCAAAATCTGCAACGTACGCTGCAGAACAAACATTGCTACTGCAGAACACAGATTGATTATCAACACATCATCATCTGGGGTTGGGGGTCGCACTTCGGGGAAATATTTGGGAACCAGTGCCTTAAAGCATCCAACCTTCCCCCCCCCCAGTACTCCTTTTTCAACTCCCTTCATAACTCCAGACCGGTTTTTTTTTTCTAAAGACAGCCTTTCAAATCTACTGAAAAAATTAAAACCACACTCCACTGGCCCTGATAGGATCCCAAACCGTATTCTCAAATTCTGTGAGTATGAAATTTCCAACTATCTTTTAATTATCTTCAACGTCTCATTGAATACCTCCTGCTTGCCCTCTGACTGAAAAATCAATAAAATAATACCTAGTCTCAAATCAGGTCCTCCCTCTAATCCCTTAAATTTTAGACCAATCGCCATCACCTCTACCTGCTGCAAGCTTTTCGAGCACAAGGAAATCTGTTCACACCATGACTCAATTAACTTCTTTTTTCTTAACCAACACGGCTTTAAATCATCATTATATATTTCCCCCCAATTAACCCTTTTTATTCATGACTAATCTAATAGTATTGACAACAACCTACAAACTGATATTGTATACTTGGATTTCTTCAAAGCATTTGACAGGACAGGGTGCCCCATAGTAAACTTCAAAACCTTGGCTTATGTGTTCAATTACTGAAATGGGTGGAGGCCTTCCTTGTTGATCGCAGTCAGTTTGTCTGTTTCAAGGGCCAAAACTCCTCATACCTCCGGGTCAAGTCTGGCATGCCTCAGGGATCGGTCCTCTCCCTTATATCATTTCTAATTTATATTAATGACCTACAATTATCAGCCAATTGTTCCATCAGACTTTTCCCCGATGATTACGTTAGTTATCAAAGAATTTACAGCAGATCCGACCAAGATTCTCTCCAGCACAACCTTAACACTATATCCGAATGGTGCTCGTCTTGGCAACTACCCCTAAACATCTCCAAAACAGTCTTCATGAAATTTACCTGTAAGAGATCCCCCCCCCCCCTCAAATTCCCTTACTCAATTAATAATTCTTTAATCACAGAGGTTTCCCATTACAAATACCTGGGTATGATAATTATTGCCAACCTTTGGTGGAACCTCCACATGGATTATATATTTCAAAAATGCGTACAAAAACTTTTTTTCTGCATCGTAACTTTAAATATTCCATCCACACCACCTCCAACATCTATGTTTTCAAACTTATATCCTTCCTGTCCCCTTCTATGTCTGCGAAATTTAGGATCCTTGTACACAAAACAATATAGATAAGCTGGAATCTATCCAAAATAAATCTACCCACTTTATTTTAACCTGCTGGTCTTCCTCTGTTTGCATCACACAGCTCAAACGCCAACTTAATGTTCTCCCATTTTCCTCCCATAGATATATTGCTCGCCTATCCTTATTTTTCAAAATTATCTATGGCTATTTCAACATTGACACTACCCACATTTTAACCAAATCTTCATATTTTTCCAATAGATTCAATCACTCCCAAAAATTTAAACCCTTTCTTGCATCCACAGTTTGCTTCAAATTTAGTTTTTCCCTATAAAATCATTGGTTGGAACAACCTTGCATCAGATTCTGTAGACTGTACTCCAATCTCTGATATTGTATGTAGCATCAATCGCTTATATCAAATCCCATCACCGCACCCTCTTGTATAGGTCTTGGCCAAACAATATTGTATAAATAAATAAAGTGTCACATACAGTAAAACCTGTCTACAACACTGTAGGGACCTAGAAAAAATATTGTTATAGACAGGTTATCATTGTAGACAGTATCATTATACAGATTTTTCACTGTATTTATTTTAGTCCCTTTTGTGAAAATCATCCTCTAAAATGGTTCAGCCTGGTCTGCAACATTTTGCTTTTTTTCATGCAAGCTCAATATTAGTTATGTGTTTATATTTGGGTGCTAGCAGGCATTATCATATGTCTCAGTAACACAACTTACATGTTAGGCAAATTTAATGTTCTAAACCTCATACTCAAAATTTTACCTACTAAATTGTTTTGAGATTAATTTGTGTATTTCTTTCCAACAAGTTATTGATCTAAATCATAGTTTCCCAACCTTGTTTGTCCCATCGCCCTCTTCTTCAGAATTTTTTTTTCTCCCATTGCCCCCCAATGCAATCTAACCCATAGAATCCTATGTTATACCCATAGCTTCTACTGCCCCCCCCCCCCCGGAACATTCCATCATCCTCCAGGGGGCATTAATACCCACGTTGGGAATCACTGATCTAAATCAATGTGAATGAACTTTGAAATTTCATTCAAGATAAATTTGAAAAGAACTTAATGTTTATATTCTTTCTATCTTTATGTCTAGTCAGATTCAAGCCAACTTTATGTTCGTTATTTATTACACAATTTATATCCTGGTGCCTACCCCAATGAAAGTGGTGGTGATCCTTTGAATATACCTAGTTTGACATGGGAAGAATTGAAACGAGCCCATGCTGAATATTATCATCCCAGTAACAGTAGGCAAGTAGCAAATTTATTTTTCTTTTATTTCCTCACAGGTAAAAATTGGTTTTGAAATAAGACTGAATCAGGGTGGAACTAAATTGAGCCAAAATATTATCATTAAGTAGCACTCAAACAGATATAGAAATATTTGAAATGAAACCATGTTTTCTTAAAAGAATTAGATTGCCTCATGAGAGAGGGGCAGTACTGTAGACTCTCTGCAATCCGGCCATGCACTAGTCTGGCATTTTCAAGCTTACTGCTACACCAACTCTGGCCATATTGCTATATTGCAATTTACTGCCAAAACCAATCTACATTAATGAGGTGGATTGGAAATGAAGGTGTTGTCTATCGGTGACCATCTCAAGCTCGTTAGGGAAAATATCTTATCTATATCCTGCCTAGGGTTTGTACCAGGACTGTAACAGCAACCTTCATGGTGGTAGATGGGCATCTTACCATCAAGCCATTCTGGCACATTTTCAGGCTGGCTCTGTTTGTATGTGGAAGAGAGAAATATGCCACTGCGTGTCCAGAACCTGACTTTGATATGAGGGAGGGGGGCTGTCAAAGATGTTTCCTTAGTCTATGAATATGCTGTTTAAATTTTGGAGCCCCCCCCCCCCCACCTCCATGCAAATCCTTCACTTGCCTATGTTGAAATTTCGCCCTTCGTGTATTCAAGTACAGAAATTGACATTATTTAAATAGGTTTTTTTTTTCAACTACCTTCCAGTAATCTAACATAGCTCTTGTCTGATATGTGTCGGATTAGCGTGAATCCGCTGTAGTAAGGGATATTGAGATGCAAGAACATAAAAATGAATGAATCGCATGACTTGGCTCATAATCAAAGAGTGGGTTTTGCTTGCCATGCTGAAAAACCAAATGAAATTTTCAAAACAGGTTATTGTAATGTCAAATTTCTCATGATCATTCTATCATATAAAGTAGTGTTTTTCAACCTTTTTGATATCATAGTTCAAGAAGGTCAATTTTGGTATCATCCTCCCATAAAATATGAAATGTATTGTTTTTTATAATTTGCATATCATAAAAAGTGAATGAATTACAATATTCACAGTTCAAAATGTGTCATTCATTGCAATGAAAATGATCCTGTGGACCCCTTACGAAGTTCTTGTGACCCCTCTGGGGTCAGCTGACAACATGTTGGGAAACACTGATATAAACTCTGCTGACTATTGAATAATAACCTATTTTTTTTTCTATAAACATTAATTTGTTCCGTGAATTTTTAATATTTAGGTTTTTCACATATGGAGATCTTCCTCTTGAATCACATCTGGAAATCATAGAGAACAACATCTTGAAGAATTTCTCAAAAATCAATGTTCACACTGAAGTCATGGATGAAGTTCACTGGATGAATCCAGTATAAAAACATTTTTTCTTAACATTATAAATTGTTTTCTAGTTTTTTATATTTTTCAATCTAATATTATAATTACATAAATGGAAGATGAATAGTCGAGCTCAGCATATAAAAAATCTTCAGATGCAATGAATAGAGTTTTTCGGTCTCTTCCCGTGACTCATCAGACTGGATAGAGTCACTAGTGGCATATAATTTCTATGTGCAAATTTCATTTGCTAATTACAAAATCTTGACAAATTGAAGCAATTATCTACAGTCAACTCAGTTCCCTGTATCCGGTCTGGTAAGAGTCATGAGAAGAGACCAATTCCTATGACTCATATCAGACTGGATACAGGAAACTAAGCTGACCGTCGATAACTGCTTCAATTTGTCAAGATTTTGTAATTAGTGAATGAAATTTGCACATAGAAATTATCTGCCACTATAATTATAAGATATTTATTTTGAAACTTGCAAAGTTTGCATGCATATATTATTCATAGAAAATTATGGAAGTAATTTTCTGCGTATAATCTGCAGAATCAAATTTCTCTACTTTGAGGATAAAATATCATTCTGAAGCAGTGGGTATGCTAATTAAGTTCATCAGTAATGAAGTCATCAAGAATTCATAGTGTTTTTTGTCACGTCTTTGATCCTTAGATCCATTTTGTAACCGGATAGGAAGTGAGAGAACTTCAGAGAATCTCTACCCCCCCCCCCCTTATTTTTTTCTAGTAACTCCCCTATTTCTATCCTTTGAATTTTGTGAGTTAAAAGTTAATTTTTGTGCAGCTATATTCCTTCATGGTTCACCTCTGTAAAAGGTAGCTGGCTGTAAATCATCATAGGATCATCCGTTGAGGCTGCGATTGGTCGTTGATTGGTTGATTATCACGTTTCTGTGGAAAAATTGGTGATTTTTCTACTCACACATATGCTACTGAGCTGAGAACTGCACTTCATAATTTTAGATTTTTAATATAGAGTTAAATTACTTCTTGATATAAATTTTTTTAATGCTTGCATTTCAGAAAGAAGAACACATCCATTGTGCTTTTGATCCTATGGCAGCTATACCTGAAAAACAAACTACAGTCAGCATGAGCTATCTCCTAAATAAGTAAGGAAAAATTTGCACTGTCTTAGAGAGAATAAATCAGATATATGAAGTATAATTTTGCTTTCATTAGACAGTTGTTTTTTTCCAACACTTGTTCATATAATATCAGTAGAAAGTTGCCAACCTAAAGGATTTGTGCATTCAAATTTGTCTCACGGCAAATTCCCTCGTGGCAAAAATTTAAAAAATATTGAAATGCAGTAAAACCCTAACTACTGGACATAATTGGGACAAATCTATGTCTGTGAATCAAAATTTTTGGGTATTCAAATGTGCGTAAATTTAAATGACTAGTATTATCTATATATGTGTGCCTCTCCTCTGGAGCAAAAAGTATAAATATGTGTACCTCATTTTTAACAGTTTTATATGGTTTTTAATAATTTTTTTTTTCAAGTTAAGACCTGAGGTACACGTATTTTACTTAGTTCGAATGGTCCCAGTAAAGATATTGACCCTAATTAATTAATCAAAAAAAATTTGTTTTTTCTTTTTAAAGGGCATTTTGATATACAATAAAAACTAATCAATCAAAAAATATTCTTTTACAGTCAGTTTTGATTCAGACATGTGAAGAAGATACTAATTATAATTGAATATTCATATTTGTCCTCAAATCCAACACAATCTTCCATTTTAACTTTGTCATATCTGGTTTGCAACCTCATTTTCAGGATTAAAAGCCAACTTTGGGCCAAATTTCAAAGGTTGCTATTTTTCAAATTGGCTTCTCAAAACTGTGTTGTAGCAAAATTGTCTTAAGCAGGAGTCTCAACCAGGGTGTATGCTGGATAAAAAATTCCTGTCACAAAAAGGCGAAAATGAAGGGAAAAGCTTTAGCAAAATGCTACAATGCTAATGTAATGATTGATGGATGGAATTCTACTCGTTTCATACATCCTGTGGGCATTTTTGCGAAAATGGCTACTACTTCTTTCGCATTTTGCGAAAAATGTGACCTTAGCTTAAATCCTGGTCTCAACCCAGAGCTGCAACTGGGGGGGGGGGGAGGAGTAAGTGGGTCTAGTACCCTAGGTGCCGGACTAGGCAGGGTGCGAATTTCACCCTTTAACCTCTTCAACATTACAAGGGGAAGGGGGGGGGTCCAAAATGCATGCTTGCCCCAGCTGACCAAGCATCTAGTTGCAACCCTGCTTCAAAACATGGCCTGCAGGCCACATTTGGCCCTCAGAGCTGTTTGTCGAAACATTGAAAGACAATTAATTCTAGAATTAGTGAAGGAAGTAATTTTGGAATTAATGAAAGAAGTAATTTTGGAATTAATGAAAGAAGTAATTTTGGAATTAATGAAAGAAATAATTCTAGAACTAATGAAACAAATAATTTCATAATTAGTGAAAGAAAATTACTTTCAATCAATGAGAAAAACAGTTTTGTAATTTGTGATAAAAATTATTTCACAATTAGAAAATTAATAATTGTATAGTTATTGAAAAGACATGATTTCAAGATATATTGTGAAGGAAATAATTTCATTTCCATTGAATTAAATAACTAAAGGAAAATAACTTTAAATCTCATTTAAATTCACTTTAAATCATTTAAAGTGATTTTAGATTAGAATTGATTAGTATAATTAATCCGAAAGTTTTCCAAAATTGATGAAAGAAGTGATTTCAAAACCAATTAAGATTGACAATTAATTAAAAATAATTTCAGATTAAATTAGTGACGTTGATAAAGACGTCGCTGTAAATTACACCATGTTAAAAACCCATGTAACAATCTGTGTGTGTAGATTCTTAAAATTATTAATACCTCAGTATGAGTTGGTGGCTCGCAGGCTTCTTGGACAATTCCAATCTGGCTCCTGCTGTCTGAAAGGTGAAAGATCCCTAGTCTAAAATGAGAGAAACCTATACAAAAATTCTGAAGCCACAAAACAGGCAAATTGCCCAACAAGTTGGCTGGGGGTGGAAAAACAAGATAAGAATGCAAATACTGTAATACCTCTGCTAATAAAGATAATTCTTTCATATTTGTTAACTACAATGCTATTTCTCCTAGGTTTCTATAGAAAAGCTTTTAATTTGTTATAGGTATGACCCAAAATTTGAAGATAAGTTTCACTCAATGAATGCTAAAGAAGCATTGTAAAAAAAAAACTGACCAAAGACTGAAATGAACAGCCTCACAATTGGACAAATCACACTTAACAGGAAGTTGAGAAACTGGAGATCTTTTTATTTTTCACCATGTTCAGAGTCCAGTCGGGTTCATAATTGTCCTCTTATGTAGTGTGATCAGCTCATTTCTGTGTGTCATACATGCAGATAGAACAGATATTTCCCTAGAATGTTTAGACCCATTCAGTTTGATGCTAAGAGTCTCGCACTGTAAGAACATGCAGAATTGGAACATTCAAGCCTAGGCTCTTTTTTTTTGTTAAACACATTTTTCTCTTTCTTAATCATTAATTTTAAATGAAATGGTTCAAGAGCTTTCTGGAAGGGAAATAGAGGTGTATCTGGAAAGTGATTCTGAGATATAGGCGGAGATAGACTTGAAAGTCTGGGGGGGGGGGGCATGATGATGTCAATATATATATGCATAAATAGATTAGATCAGTCTGCTTTACCTTTGATGCTGGGCCCCTCCCCGTATCTCCGCCCATGTTCTGAGTCAGACCTGAATCAATGAACCTCTGAAGACAGTAATTGTTATAAAGGGTGATGAGAAAACTCATAGCTCACACCGCTGCTTTGCTATGTGAGCATGCATCCATGTCAACTAAAACCTTTGTTAGCCAAGGTAGAAATATTGCAAAAAAAAAAATCTTTGTTAGCTAAAAAATTTGTAAGCGTAAGTATCACTGTGTGTGTGTGTGAGAGAGAGAGAGAGAGAAGAAATAACATTGAAAAAAAATATGGTTCTACATTCTCAAGAAAAATAAAAACTATTGCCCTGACTATCATAACTTCAAGTATTGTTAACCTGGATCAGCCAATTAGGACTTGATTGTTTTTAAATGACTTTTATTTCCATTTACCATATATACTTGTGTATGAGCCAAGTTTTTTTGGAAAAATCTTGTTCCTTAATTTGGGGGGGGGGGAGAGATCGACTTATACATTGGCAAGTTTTCAAGGAGATCGACCACCGCTTCACCAAATCATATAGTTACATGTTCTCTGCACGGCTAGTTTGAAGATCTGTGTCATCATTGGACTACTTCAGATGATGCTAATAATTAGCAGAGTGATTTTTGTAGCAAAGAAAAAAAATCAAATATATCATTTTCTTTGATACACAATGGACTAATTTCGATTTTACAGCCTTTAGATGTGAGCATCAACAAGTCTTTTAAACCAGCAGTCTTTTAAACTTTATCAACAAGTCTTTAGGGAATTTATGGACCCAGAATGAATGAGTTCCAAAGAAAAAGAAACAACAAAAAGCTGCACTTTAAAGAAACCCAACATAGGCCTAGTGTGCCAGTGAGTTCATGAGGTGCGGAATTTTTTTTCCACCAAGATGATCATCAAATCCTTTAAAAAGTGTTGTATCAGTATCACAATGGACAGAACTGAAGATGACATCCTTTTTTAAAGTGACGCTGGCGATGACAGCACTATTGAAGATGAAAACGAAAATGCCATACCGTATTTGTTTTCAATGTAGAGCTTGGAGAATCAAAAAAAAATTCATTAGAAAGTTTGAATCATTTCTTTCATTGTAAATTTAATTGCATGAAAATATACAAATTTTTCCCCCTTCTAAAACGTGCCGATTTTCAGGGGTCGGCTTATACATGTATATACTGTAATTGTTTTTCAAGAAAAGTACATGAAATCTTTTCTGGGTGTAATTTTATCCTCATTGCCTATTTTGTATCTACGAAACAGGTATTATTATGTCGACATCTTCACATATGCTATTTCAGTATGTATAATTATCAGCTAACACAATAAATATGAACCTTTATGAGTTTTTAAAGGACGTTTGTTCTATTCCAACAGTCATATTATTTTCCATTGTGAACATTAATTATGTGTTGTATGTTCACAAGATATATATTTTGTTATGTTATTCATACAAATTGGATTTCTGTTCCATTGTTGCAGAGTGACAGAAACTTATGAATCATTTGCTTTAAACATACTTGGAAATCTACTTGTTGATGGACCAAATGCTCCATTTTACAAGACCCTCATTGAACCTAGAATAGGAGCAGACTACAGTCCGTCGACAGGGTAAATGTTTTCTTTTTAGGTATTAATTATTTAATTTGATGAAAATTTACATTATTTTCATTTTGGTTTTAGAAATAGTATTTAGCTAGTAATTAGTATTTAAGGCATATCCTGTATATGTCCGATTGAAATTGCATCTTTTCTCGTTTTAATATTCATAAAACAAGTTAATGTTGAGTATTTTTTCAACATTTTATGCAACTATCCTTCAGTTTTTTTGCTTTTTTCAATGATTATAATGGTATTAGCTAAATAATTTTGTTTCTTGAAGGTATGAGGGGCAGTTGAAGCAAGGTTTTTTTTCCATTGGGCTCAGAGAAATCGCAGAATCAGATGTTGATTTAGTGAAAAACATCATACATTCTACATTCAGTGATGTTGCTAAGTAAGCCATGTAACAGTTTTAAACAGTACTTTTTTTACGTTCAATTATTAATTTCATTTTTAAATTTAATGAAATCAAATGGTGAAAAAAATTTTTTAATCACTTTGACAAAACCTAAGGAAACATTGTGTAATTCCCCTTTGTGCGCAATGCTCCCTTGTAAGATCTTGTTTACTTCACCTTGCTTTTTCTACAGAATGCATGGTAAATGATTATGCAAACATTGTTTACTGAAGCTAGATTAGGGCATCTATAGTCACTGATGGTGTTGGTTGATGAACAAAACTACTACTGTTACTAAACCACATATGCATCTTGTCCATATTCCTCTGCGGAACATCTAACGAATTGGTACATGTTGGAACGTGCATGTACATGTGAACCTAACGTGAAGTTTGTTTCTGTGTAATGCTTGTTATGTAGTGATGCCATCTGCCATCAATTTTTTGAACTGCGAGATAAGTGAAATAATTGAAGGTTTGAAATTGTAGTAGTTGTAGGCCTGTTGCTTTCTGTGACTAGACTTTTCAGTGGGGAGATCTGCTCGTACTTGTGCCTTGAAGTTTTAAACCACAGAAAACTAACTTCAGTTGACCACTGCTGTGGTACAAGTGGGGTTCGAACCCAGGTCTTCATGACATGAGTCTGTCGCTATGCCCACTCAATCACCACAGTGGCTAATGAATAAAGCTCCATTTCAATACTAAGGAAAAGGGGGAAAGTAAAAAAATGTGAAGCATTGATGAGCGAGTGACAGTGCCGTTTTACCAAAATAGCCTACCAGGGCACGGTCCAGGGGCCTCATGATAATGAAATCTTGTTAAGATTTTCTGTATTGAGTATGTAAATTGGTAAGCAATTATTTATAGTCAGATAGAGGGCCTCAGAAAAAATTATTTGCCTGGGGCCTACGATGCTCTTAAGACAGCCCTGGTGAGTAATCAGAACATAGGGCTGTTTTGAATTATGGTTAAATCTTCTGTGTGAAAATTTTTATTTGGAATTACATAAAATTCAAAAAACACAGAAGTTCATGAGTTCTTAGAATAAAGAAATATGTATAGAGAGACATACATTCGCCATCTCTCTCTATAAATAACTAGAAGTGAATGGACTACTAGTCCATGAAGAATCGTCATGTTTTAAAATGAATATTCCTATACCAGACTCTCGCTAATCTGACACATGCCAGACCAGGGTTTGCTAGAACACTGAAAATTAATTGAAAAACCCATTTAAAAAATATGAACTTTTGCAAAAATATGAACATGCAGTGGCATGTTTTCCACTCAAATGCTCAAAGAAACCCTACTAAAAGCGCCTAATTATAGGATGGGCCAAACTTGTGTGGCCAGATTATCGAGAGTCTACCATAATTAGAATGAAACTATAAACCTCTCTGCTAATTATATGCAGTAAAGAATATTGCATACCAAGCATAGGTAATTTGAAAGAAAAGTCACATTCCTCTGTGGGGAGAGGATCGAACCACCAGCCTCACATTTTTCAGGCACATGCTCCATCATTAAACTACAGAGGATAGAAGACATTTTCTTTCCTAAGAACACTGTGTTCCTTTGAGCTGAACTGGACTGCACAATAGGCAGTGTCTCCTAACTCAGCGACAGCTCATAACAAAATTAGCCCCGTGTTAGATTTTTGTTTCTCTTCTTATTCTTGAGCACATACTCTGAAACACCTATCTTGAATTTTACTCACATTCATTGATTTTTTTTTGTGGTCACCAGGGAGCTTGTATATCAGCATAGTTATATTATGACCACCCTGTATAAAAAGAATAAAATCTTTAAATTAAAATTTAAAAAAATGTTTAATATTTGAGTTATAACTTTCACAACTCTTTCACATTTATAAATAAATATATATTTTTTTAATTAGATATAATTGATCAGCGACTTGAATAATTTTATCTTTTTAATAAGGAATGGATTTCCAAAAGAGCGAATTGAAGGTGTCCTTCACAATATAGAGTTAGGGTTGAAGCACCAAACAACAAGTTTTGGCCTTCACACTTCTCTGGTAGATACTTTTTTATTTTAGTGTGAACCATTTTGACAGAATGAACTATTTGTGAATTCAATTTTTTTTATTGTTATTGATGTTTTTTATTGTTGTATTTTTGTAGGGACTTAACACCATATGGAATCATGGTGGAGATCCAATATCTGCAATGAAAGTAAATGATCACATTGGTTGGTTCAATAAGTGTATGCAAGAAAATCCTCATTTTCTACAGCAAAAAATTGATGAATATTTCCTGGTATGACCAAATTGAAAACTTTCTGGTTTTTGTTGACTTTATGCTGTAAAAGAAATTAGATTATGATGAATACAAGAACATATATGAATTTCATATGATTTGAAAATTCTGTTTGTATCAGTAAAAATTAATTAGGCTTATGTATTTATGTATTACAAAAACATTTCAGGAAAAACTAATTGAATTATTTATTGATTAAAAGTTTAATGCATAGGCAATGTTGTTGGTATTAAATTTGATTTGGATCAGTATTTCCCAACCTTAATGTTGGAGTCCCCCTCTGTAGTAAAAGTCAATTCTTTGCACACTCCTTGTGTTAGGGATCAATGCTCCCCTTGCGGAACCCCCTGTAGTGTCAGGAGGTAAATTTTGACACTACCCTTCTATAAAATGCAAAATGCATATCATGAAAATTAAATTAATTACAATTTCACAGTGCAAAATGTGTCATTCATTTCAATGGTAGTAAATGAAAATGATCCCGCACAACCTCCACAAAAAAAACTTGCGGCCCTCCAGGGATCCACAAGTTGGGAAACACTGATTTAAGTTAATTTTAAGATCAATTTGTTATTTTCTTATTCTAGAAAAATCAGCATAATCTCACTCTAACCATGTCACCCGAAGAAGATTTCGAAAAGAAAATGCAGCAGAAAGAAGATGAGATGTTACAATCTAAATTATCAAGCTTGACTCCTGAGCAAAAAAATAAAGTTTTTAGTGATGGTGAGTGATACATATACAGCCGAACTCCGGCGGACAGTTGAAAAAATGTTAATGATAGTAAAAAGTGCTTATTTTTATCTGAGAGGTTTTACTTTTCCGAGCAAGCAATTAAACATCCATCGTTGTGTTGTTTTGTGTGAACATGGATATGCTGCATGGCTCATACCTCTCCCCAGCCAGAAAAATCAAGATTAATGCAGTGTATATGTACATATATTTTTCAATTCAACCTATGTTGAACTCTGTTTTTTATTTTCTTTATAGTTTTTAAAGCTATATAACTACTGTACTTTCATTGATATACACCTTGTTGTAGTACACCCCTATAAGGAATATTTTTTCTATAAACCAGGCCTTCGTTAAAGCATGCAACCTTTATAATGAAGTTCTACTGTATACATACATAAAATTATATCAATTTCCTTTGACATCATTAAGTTTTTTATGTTTATTTTGGCTTCTAAAATGCACTTGTTTATTTTCGTTGATCCTGTGGCTGTGAGATAAAGACGAATCAGATTATAGTGATAGATGATAGAGCACAATATGAATATAAAAGTGCAAATAATTTCAGAATTTCTTCAAGGAACAATGTTCTACGAAATGTGTGATGTAGTTTTATAGTACAATGCATTATTTTGTTGTCTATATCTAGCTATCCATTAATCCTTTTGTTTTTTCTGTTGATTAAGTCTAATGATTGTTTCTTTTGCTATCCTAAAGGCATAGACTTGAAGAAACATATGGAAACACCAGACGATGTTTCGTGTTTACCTACTCTCAAAGTTAGTGATGTACAAGACTGCATTGAATATACAGATCTGCTTTTTGAAACTGTTGGTGGGTGCCTGACATGTGTTTCGAAATCAGAATTTTAGTAACATTAATGATGGTGTTATGATGGAAGTCTTGTTTTGTTTAAGCAAAAAAATAATTATTTGGTTTGAAAAATTTCCGGACAACACATTTCATAATTATTAATGTCAAACCTTGAAAAATATACAGTTGAACCCACTTATAATGAAGAGCTTATTTTCAACAAAAATGTTAATTACTTGCTAATCACTTGCCAAACCCCTTTTCTAGCCAAAAAATTTAAACCTGAAAAATTAAGTGTCTATAGTGAGTATATATAAAATTATATTGATATTTAACATATGAAATATTATTTTCTCCTTTCCCAGTATCTCGATGGTTTATATTTAACTTCGATGGTTAAAAACTTTGCTTTGCGGCAAATTTTCCCAAAAACTTAAGGAACACTACCTACAGGAAAAGAGTAATTCGGCTTATTATCCTCACACTCAAATGCATGGAGTCTGTACTGAAAGCTGAGCAAGAGAACTGAATTAGCCATTTCTTTATAAATTTTGATTGGTCAGTTTATTATCTTCATTTTCGTGCTTGTTTGTCAGTTTGTCACTTCTAGACAAATTGATCCTGCATATTGGCAACAAACCTAAAGAAACAATAAAACTTTTGTCAAGCCATTTGATTCATAGTAATTCCTTATTAAGTATACTATCTACATATTATTAGATTGGTGAGAGAAACTGAACAGTTTTGTGGTCCTTCTCTTGCATTTGATTTTCATTTTCTCTCATTTTTGTAGGTATTTTTTTAAGTCCTCTTTGAATCATTCACCCCCCCCCCCCACTCCTGAAATATGAGAAAATGATAGAAAAAATGGGAAAAGATGGCCAAATCCATTGTTCTATCACTTTATTTCATTGTTATATCACTTCTCACCCCCCCCCCCGAAATGCAAGTGGTCCCCCCGTCCAAATGAAATTTTTGCCTGTGTGCCTGCATTAAATTGCTCATTAAATCCTGACTCGTGCTAGAAGCAGGCATGTTATAAAAAAATCTGACTGTAATCAGATGTTCAGAGCAGCTGGATGAGCCAGTACTGTACCTGAAGAGCTGTTACTTCTCTAAATTCTTAAAGACTAATTTATACGTCTATGTTTATGATTTTCCCTGTGTAACTACTACTGTTAACAAGGCACGAATTCCTTGTCTGGTCTAAATGTTGAAATTTCTCAGTCCAGTGCTATTGTACAGGGCACAGAATTGCATCTCGAGATACAAGTAATTGGTTTATTGTGTGCTATCATTCATTCTTTCAGATCATCAGTAATTTTTTCAATATTTGAACAAATTTTTGGAATTTTGTTAAAGGTAAAAAAACTAGTATTTGTGTCCCCCTAAAAAAATCTCTACTTCAAAAAACATGATGACCCCCCAAAACCAATTCTAATTTAGGACACTTTAAAACCCTCATCACATATGACAGATAGCAGTTGAAACCAGCCTATGCCACTACACATTTTTAAGTGAGCTTCCCCCTCCCTTTCTTGTCAATCATAGTATCAGCCTAGTCTTTTAGTTCTCAAAGACATCTCAATAATCACATAACAGAACAGCAACTAGTTGTAGAAATAATTTTTAAACATTGAGAAAACTTTTTTTTTAAAATTCAGAGAGGTTTGAAATTAGTTTGCGTTGCTCAATTTTTTAATTATTTATTATTATTTTTTGCCTGCAGATAATGTGCCTGTGCTCATGTCAGAGCAACCAACAAATGAGATCACATACGTGAATATGTTTGCACACATACCCTTCAAACTGCCAGAGAATCTCTTGATGCTACTTCCGTTATTCAGTAATGTTGTTACAAAGTAAGTAGAACCCTTTATCAAAGTTATTATGTTAAATAACAGACAGTATATATAATGTTGCATTTGTATGTACAGTCAAACCTTTCTGTCTCGAAACTGACAGGAATATAGAAAATTTCGAAATAGAGAGTTTTGTGTAAGAAAGGAAAAACATGTTAGAAATTGCAAAAATTTCAATTGACATAAACTAAAATACTAAATTTTAGTAAAAATGAATTAAATTGTTTAAGTTATACAATTAACATTCAATTACACTAAAAAATATGCTGAATTTTTTTTTCCAATTCAATTTTTATTTACATATCTTATTTAAAATAATCTGTAATCTTTAGATTGATGTATATTTTTGCTCTTTGAGCCTTCACAGTGTCATCTAGCAAGAATTGCAAATAATTCCAACCCCCTATCTTCTCAGTTTGCTCCAGAAAATGGCACAGTGTTTTTTACGCTTAGCGTGTGGCAGGGTTTAAGCTACAGTTTCATTTTTCACAAAATGCAAAAGAAGTGGTAGTCACTTTCACAAAAATGCATACAGGATGTACGGAACGAGTAGACATCCAACCATTGATCATTACATTAGCATTGTAGCATTTTGCTAAAGCTTTTCTCCCCATTTTTGTCTTTTTGCGAAAGGAATTTTCTATCTTGCTTAAACCTTGGCATGTGGTATTTTTCACTTTCATTTTTTGTGATTCCTCTGAATCATTTTCTGTAGTATTTTTGTCAACTGAGTTGGCCATTCATTTAGCAATAATTTCAGTATCAATTATCAGTCAAGGTGCCACAAGTTTTGTAATGAATTGTTCATTTTCATAAAATCAAAAAATGAAATTTTGTGATTCTAGTATTTTTCAGCCCCAATGTTCTGAAATGTTCTCCCCATTGTTCATCTTCAGCATTGTTCTCCGAATTGTTGGAATTCGGGTGAACTGCCAGATTCTTGAATTCAAGGTGAACCACTTTGGCCATGAACCAACCCATTCATTTTCTACCATGTTATCCCCAATGCTTACCAGTTTTTTGCACCTTTGCTATGAGCACTAGCAGATATGCAATAATTCATTTCCAACTTCTTGCCTATGCCACTACCCTTTTTTAATAACTACATCCCTCCATCAATCATAGTATCTGCCTGTGATTGACAAGATCCATTATCATAATGGGTTTTAATACTGTCACGGATATCCTTTCTTGTCAGTTTCTTCTTTTACCTCTGGAAGAAAAAAAAACCAAATTTATGCGAAAGAAAATGAATTTCCGTATTTTCTTCTTACTATCATTGTGGCATGACCTTTGAGATAGAGTTTTTTGAAAAATACTTCGAGACAGACATGAAAATGCATTGATTTAGTATAATTGAATGCAAGGGTTTTTTTTTTGAGAAATAGAGTTTTGACTGCACTTATAAGTGAAGCTTCATTTTTGTCCACCAAAAGGTGTTTTCTAATTTTTTATTATACCATTTTTGAGTGAAGTTATTGGTGTAATTCAATTTTGGGTTTGATAGCCTTATTTTAAGTTTCTACATTCAGTTTGATGACATTTCAAATCCGGCCCATTCCTTAATTTTAGAATATATTATCAAACTATTTTTTTCTGATTTGTAGAATGGGAGCAGGTGATAAAGATTACAAGCAGCTCGACCAAGAAGCAGATTTAGTGACAGGTGGATTGTCTGCCAGAGCTCAGCTGTCTGTGAGTCCAACACTGTATGGTGCATTTGAATTGGTAAGCATGGTTCTTTGTTTAAGTTATATCTTTACTATACTGTTTTATATGGAAATATAAATGTGCTACACTTTTGCATGTTGCTGTGTGACTTTAAAATTGGCATTAGTGCACTTTCGTATATATCTGTGTAATAATACATAAATTCACATTTTTAAAAGTCTTTTATTTGTTTATTTTATTTTTCCAATGCCTTCTAGGGTGTTCTATTTTCTTCACACTGCCTTTCAAAGAATGTTGAGAAGATGATGAGTTTGTGGGAAGACATATTTAACCGGTAAAAATATTCCCCCTTTTGTTTCTCTGGTTTTTAAATATTAAAGTTTATGTGTGTGTGTGTTTTTCTGGAATTATTCCTTTTGAAAAACAACAACAATCACCAAATGAAAGCCAGTGTACATATGTACATAAAACAAAAGTTCCCAATATTGGGACACCACATTTCGTACTCCATGCTTTGACTCTTGAAACTTAGATTAAAGCAACAAGAACTGGTGGAGAAAAACGTACGGAAAAATATGAGGTGGTGGAAAACCTCTGTATTCCTGCAAGCTCTTTGTCAAAAATTCGGGAAAAAAACTCTCAGTCGTTAATGTATGCTGCTTTTAGAATTATAAATAAATTGTTTCGCCTCTAAAGTGTTGCATTGCACTGAGTGGAAATCACTGTCCTATTATCACCTTTGTTTCAAAATATCTTGGGGCACCCAAAGTGTCTCATCACTGGTTCTCATCGATGACAGTTTTATCATCATGTAACATGCTGACTCAGAAATTCATGTTTATGATAGGAAAAAATGTGCACCACAATTTCTGACGTGCATGAATTTATTAGAATTTCCTCAGTAAACTATTTTTAAGGGTACGTCTAGGCACTCACGCTATGTGTTGTCCTTTTATGATTCTCTGAGCTCTAATATATGAATGATGGGATGACAAGTT
Organism: Pholcus phalangioides; assembly: GCF_987345545.1. Taxonomy (NCBI): domain Eukaryota; kingdom Metazoa; phylum Arthropoda; class Arachnida; order Araneae; family Pholcidae; genus Pholcus; species Pholcus phalangioides. The sequence continues at coordinate 32,124,697 of NW_028301603.1, forward strand.
ACAATGATAAATGAATAATAGAAGTTGTACTTACAATAATCTGTCGACAGAGACTTATCTCTTTGATTTTGTATAGCGAAGGCTGTGTATACATTTTTTCTGTTCAATGTTTTGTTTATTAAAGTTAAATTGTTAATTGTTATTAAGTACTGATTTTTTTTCTCAAGAAATATAGAGTTGTAATATTTGAATTTTTTTTTCTCCAATTTAGTTTGACACTCCATGATGAAGATCGTCTTTTGCAATTGATTAAAATGACAGCTGCAGAATTATCACAAAGCATACCTCACAGCGGACATCGGTATTGCATGACCAGGGCATCGAGTCCTCTTTGTTTGCCATTTAGTGTGAAAGAAAGACTGTCTGGACTTACACAGGTGAAAAATTAAGAAATGTTTTATTACATCAATTGCTGGTTGACATAATTCATTTGTTTATTATATCTGTGATTTTCACACCAGTCACACGATGCGGAAACATTTTTGTTAAAAGCTATTGCGAATATGAAATAGATGCTTATTCTTTTTAAAAACACTGATATCTAAAGCCGGTCTGATCTATCTAAACTTGTGATTCCCAAAGTGGGGGGCCCAAGCCCCACAAGGAAAGAATTTTATTTTCTAGAGGGCAATATGAGAATTAGTTTTTTTGTTAAGACTTGGAACTTTGCAGAACTTAACCATTTTTTATATTAGTTCCAGTTTATACTTTTTAAACAATTTCTTTTGATTACTTCTTTCCTTAAATTTTTCTCTCAGTGTTTTCTTTGGAAATAACTTAGTTTTACCAGGGGTTCTCAACTTTTTGTGTTCCTCGAAGAACTTGTGCCAGTACAATAAAGTCCGCTGAACCCCTATACCAATAAAAAGAAGAAATATGGAAGCCACGTACCCCTCTTTACAAAATAATATTCTCTATGTAGCAATATAAAAACAATTGTTATCTCATCCAAGCTCATGCCCTCTCTGAAGTCTCTCCAAGGACCTGTGGTTCAAAACCACTTCTTTTGACTAAATAACTTTTTGGCTATCTCATTGTGAATGGGACTACTTTTTGAATGACAAGAAGGAGGGGGAAGAGACAAAACTGCGGGAGGGGAAAGGCAAAGCAACTTTATTGCAAAATTTAAGGATGTAAAACAAAAAAGTTTTTACATAGAAAAAAAAACTGTCATATGGAACTATGAATTTTAGTGGGGATAGTGGGGGGACCTCCTGACTAAAGTTCTAGTTAAAGTCAGTTACGGTCCTGACAGAGGAACATCAGAATTTCAGAGAATCTTTGGTGGGACATGGCAAAAAAAAATGAGGAAACACTGATCTATCTAAGGCCGGTATTACACTATAAAGTTTGATAAAAGTTCTTTTATAAAACTTGAAAAATGTAAACAATAAGCACATCTTACATTCAAGCAAATGTAATAATTAGCTTATTGGTTTTTTCAAGTTTTGTGAAAGATCTTTCATCAAACTTTTATAGTGTGATCCATAAAATTTTTCTAAAAGTTCTTTTATAAAATTTGAAAATTCATCCAATAAGATTATTGGTTGTATTTGCTCGAACGTAAACCTATGAGCTTTATTGGTTGAATTTTTCAAGTTCTATAAAAGGAATTTTATCAAACTTTTATAGTGTAATCCCGGCCTAAGAGACATTTCGTTTCTTTTAGAAAAATGTCATAACTAACGTGACCAATAGCTTCCTATCTGCTTTATGTATGATTCATGCAAGTGATGGTGGGTGTGGTAACCGTAGTCTATAAACCATACCCCATCGTCCGCTCCCCATATACCAAGGACCTTCTGCGATTCTCTTTCTATACTATGTGTTCTGTTTCCTCCCTATAGCTTATTTTTTTCAAATTTTCATATTTTCACACCCACAGTAGTACCTTGATAAACTGAATTTCGGTTACCTAAGGTACTTTTAATAAATTAATTTGAAAAATTAAGGGCAGTAAAATGATGTGCAAAATGCATTATGTCGTGCATACTGGTTCACAGAATGCTGCAACGTGTAACAAGATCAAAGCACATTATGGATGTAGAGACCAAACCAGGGTCATCTGTCAGTAAGATTAGTGCTATGGTTTCTAAAAGTGCAGTATGCAAATAAATAGGCCGGTATTTCCAGTCAATAGAAGAATTACAGAGCATTACTTTCCCAATGGTCCATAATGCTGTTCACACTTCTGAACTAAACTAAATGGGTGATGAATACTTTACAGTATTTTATGTACCTGCACATTATATTTGTTTCATATTTTTATTGCATTTTTGTGCAAGAATTAAAAGTCCCTGGTTTTGTAAGTGTAATAACCACCGTTTACTGCTTTACTTATGTAATTGTTTCTCAAAGTGGAACGTATCGCTCCCAGTACAGGGGGGGGGGGGGGGGTAGAAGCTTTGGAATTTGTATGAGATCCTATGAGTTGGTATGGGGTGGATGAGAAGAACAAAAATTTTTGATGAAGGGAGCGATGGAACAAAAATTTTAGGAAACTATGATATAATTTAATCTCAAGAACCTGCAAGATCCATATTATTCTAGGTTTTGGTTATTCAAGGTAGATCTAACCACATCAACTCAGATAACTATGATCTCACTGAACTTAAATTTTTTGTTACTGTTATTTGTTATTTTGCTATTTAGCCTTTCTCTTTTTTGTAATTATTTTTTTGTTTCATGTAGGTTTCTTTTATGAAGAAATTGGCGGAATCTGAAAACTGCAATGAAGTTATATCCAGTTTACAGCTTTTGGCAGATATTGTCTTGAATCAGGGTGATTTGAGGTGCTTCATCTACTTTTTTTCACTACTTACACTATTCTTTTTAGAAAGTTATGATCTCTATACAGTATAAAAATAGACAGTTTGCACCAGGCAAGTGCCCAGCTACATGACCTCAAAATTTGCGTGTGTATTCAAGCTGATATTCTGTATATTCCAGGTGCTCAGTGAATGCCTGTCCAGAGCACATGAAACATTCTTTCTCAAGCCTATCACAATTCATCCAAAATATCACGGATAAGTTTCCTCCAGCATTAGATACACAGGTATTGTATTTTTCTAAAACTTATTTTTCTCAGCTTGTTATAGCATAGTTGAAACTTAATTCTTCGAACCATCCTGTTTTATTTATAAAATTTGTTTGATTTCTGATTTGCACACCCAGAAAAGTGTGATAGTCTTATAACTTATAGGAACATAGCTATAATCTGCCGATTATAAGTAGAAAATTTCAATACTGTGAAAAAAAATGTTTGTTTTTTTGTTTTTATTTTTATTAAAATTTTATATCAACGATCCCTATTATCACTTTTCATTCATATCTATTCTAAGTGATGAAAAATTTCCCTTCATTCATGGTTTTAATTCATTTTAACATGATTTGTTTTAAAAGTCAAATTGATTTTCTATAATTGACATATCCGACATGCATAATTATTTTAACTGGCCCTTTGGCTATGTAAATTTAGGCACAGGTCTAGAGCAATGCTTCAATGGAGGGAGGACTTGATAGGAGTAAAGTTTGCATGTAACTATATTTTCCATTTTTTAGGGGATGCACAGAACCATTATTTCTCATTTTATTTTTGGCTTGTGGTAAAAGTGGCCAACCTTAAAGCCGATATTACACAATAAAAATTTGATAAAAGATCTTTTACAAAACTTGAAAAAACAATCAATAAGCCTATTTTCCATATTTGCTCAAATGTAACCAATACGCTTATTGGTTGCATTTTCCAAGTTTTATAAAACAACTTATATTAAACTTTTATAGCGTAATCCCAGCCTTAGGTGGGTTGTCTTCTTCACCACGCACCAACTCTGGCCATATTGGTCTACCGCAATTTTCTGCCATTAATGAGGCCCCATATGTCGGTGGTCAACTCAAGCTTGTTAGGGAAAATATTGTGTTATCTACATTGTTCCCTTGGTTCAAACCTGGGACCTGACAGTAACCTTCACAGTGGTAGATGAGCATCTTACCACCATACCACTTGGGCAAGGTAGGCTGTCTGGTTTTTTTTTTTTTTGGTTTCCTCTAAAAACAGTCCACCTTTACTTTTAAAATGATCCACATACGAACAGTATTTGTTTTCTCTTTTCCCCCCTCTTGTAGGAATCGTCCTTTGAAGCAAAAGAAGAAAAAATTCATTTTGTGCTACCTTTTGCTGTGAATTACTCATCAAAGTGCCTCCCTACAGTTCCATACAACCACAAAGATTATGGAAGGTACGTGGAATTTTATAATTGTGATGTTTTGTTGCCATGAGTCTTTTCCTGGCCACATGAAGATTCATTTTTGTCACTAATTAAAGACATTAGCATAATTAAAACCTCTGAGTAGTTAGTTTCCAACAAGTCTGGGTTGGTAATTTGATAAAGATGGATAAAGTTCAATCTATAACTTAATTTCTGTGTTCTTATATTCATGAAAATTTTTTAATATTTGTTAAAAAATGTTTGCTAAATATTTAGAAGCTATTCTGGTTAGCTGAAAATGCTTAATCACTCCTACTCTTTCAGTACAGATTTCTAAGAGTATGATGGCAGCACTTCTCAAAAATTATCTTTATGTTAGGTATATAGTTGTCCCTTGCTTTACATGTCTTTGCTATAACACAATTGTGAAAATTGGTTTAAAGCATAGTTTCCAAAGCCTTTTGCCCCATCCCCTCTTCTTCAGATTTTTCCCTCATGTTCCCCAACTTAAGCAATTTTATGTTATAACTGTAGTTTTCATTTCCCCCCCCTCCCCCGAACCATTTCATCACCCCAGGGGAAGGGTAGAAATTACCCATTTTAAAGAACCACTTTGTGAACTTTAAAGTGTCACAAACCTCTGAAATTTTGTCCGAAGTTTATTCGATGTGAAATCTAAAAATGAGCGTGCAAATTAAAGAATGTCATAGTTATAATGACAATATCCATTGAATTTGAGGACGTACATGAGATAGGTGTGCATAAAACACTCTAAACCCACTCATCAGAGCATTTATCAACATCATTTATGACTCACTGATAAACATGGAAATGTAAAATGACATGAATAATGAAAGTTAGAAATCTTTTGTTAGAAGTCGTTAAAAGCCCATTACCAATTTTTATTGAGCCTACCAAATTTTCAAGAAAACAAATGACTGATTTTTTAAATTTATTTTTTTAACACGTTGACTATTCCGTCAGAATTGTAATTGAAAAAAAAAATCATACGAATGAAAATAGCATTTTCACATTTTGCAAGAGATAAAGCAAGGAATGCCTGTACATACACAGTTACATTCTGGCATACACCAGTTCGTTAGAAATTCCCCACCAGAATGTTCACGAGGTGCATGTACGGTTTAGTAGTAGTAACTTTTTATATTTGAACATTAAAATTTATTTTCATAGTAAATTTCTCTAAGATTGTGTTTTTTAAAAGAAAATTAACATATTTGTAACTATATGTTTTAATGTAATGGCACTATATCACCTCAAGCCTCAAAAATCATATTTTTGATAATGTTCACCTTCATGAACATTCAATGCTTCATCAGATTGGCCAAGAAATATGCATGTGGTTAAATGCAAAAAAATATTTTTGTGATTATTTGATGAGTTTGATGATATAAAATTATTTTATTGATAATTTTTTTGCTGAATTTCAGCTTGCAAGTTGCTGCACAATTACTATCATTCAAGTTTCTCCACCAGGAAATAAGGTAATCCTGTTGCTATTTATGTTACAATAAGTATCCAAAGTCTAGCCACTTTGTAAAGTGGTTAAAGGCTGAAATCTGGTCAATGTGCCAGAATGTATTACTCAAACCTTATGCTATTTTTTTTTATTTTAGATCAAATCTGAAATCCGGTTGATCTTATTCGAAACTTTTCTCTGTATTTGCAGAGGGTAAATCAGCTTAAATATTGGTTGATTTTTGAGGAGAAAAAAATTCAACCAAACTTTATCCAACATCCACCTCCCCTGCACACTAAAGCAGGGTTGCACAAATTCTGGCAGGCAAAGAAGTGAAAAAAAAGGTCCCATGAAAAAAAGGTTCTCTTATAATATTAGGGGGGGGGGGCCTCATAGTCAGGGTTGGACTTCGGTCATTGAAATTAATTCCAAAAAGGGTTGTTCTGCAAATTGAAAGTGTTGGGAACTGCTGTTTTTTGAGCTATAAATTGTCTTAAAGCATTCTGTACTAAATTATACGTATACAAAGAGCATTAAAAAAGAAAAGGGATAGGTCAAACTTTAATCCTTAAATGTGTGACAGCTTTGGACTGGCAGAAAGTTAAGATATAGTTTGCAGACCAGAAAAAATAAATAAATAAATGGCAGAAATTATTTGCAGACTGGCAAAAAAGTGAATTAGAGAAATATATAGTTTGAGTACTGTCGAAAATAAATAAAAGGAAGGAATAATATACTGGTAAAAAATATACAAATGTAATTCATGCAGATCTGTTGATGGCTAAGATAGAAATATAAACCAAAACAAAAACTATACTTGATAAATCCAAAAATTATGTAGTAGCTATATGAATCAATTGAAATGTGTTTCACACCGGTGCTGGTCCCCGAACCAGCAGTCAAAGAAAACTGCTCTAGAGTACCTGTACATTTCATTCCTGACACTGCATTCCTGTGACAAACAAAGACATCATATACTGCCTCTTAAAGTATGGCCTGTCTTTTTTCTTCTTTTTCATGAAATAACTTCTACATAGTGTATTTACATATGATTTCAGAGAGAAAGGTGGGGCCTATGGCGGTGGAGCTTCGTTAAATTCTGGTGGAATGTTCAACATGATGTCATACAGGTTAGTTTATTTATTTAAATGGATGAGGTTATGCTTTGCTGTGTTAAAGCTTTGCTATCTCTCTGAGATGGGAAGCGGGTGTGTCCGGTCCTTCAATGTTCAATGTGTTAAATCAAAGGTGCATAGTGCAAGACACATGCGACTCAAGACTGCCATAAATGTGGCTGAATTGATCATTTTAAACCAACATATATAGAAAAAATTTACTAACTTTTTGAGTATTTATTCAGGTAGATTTCCCTTTCATGTTTTTCCCAAAGAAGTGAGACTCACAGTTGTTAGAATTTTACAAAACATCTCTATTTCTTCCAATATGGCCCAAAAAAGTTGGACAGTCCCATGTTGGTCAAATATGTAAATGTGGCGAAGCTATAAAAGACAAGAGTGATGAATGAGAGCATAGTCCAAAGATGTGGCTCCTCTTGTAAAACTTGTACCATTCAGTCACCTTGTGGGCGCGGTAGCCCAGGTCGATAAGATACTCGCCTAAAGTATCAAAGGATGTTTAGAGGTGTTGCAAGTTTGATACCTGGTTCGTCCTTGTCAGAAAAATTTCCTGACATAGGGGTACAACAAAAAAACAGTGACTTTACCGCAGAAAAAATTCCTACCGCAGGGAGTCCCCCCATCGAGAGGTTAGCGCACCAACCTTTCGATGAGCATGAAAAATAAGCCTGCCTTTCGGAATCAGCAATAAATTGTAGGTTTCGGTCTAATTAGCCCTCATGTGCAAAAATGGCTGCGGTGCGAAAAAATTATCACCTTGTTCTGTATCAGATTTAAATGAACTCACAATAAGGTGTGACAATCTCTTAGTAAGACTTTGTAGAGGGGTGTATTTACGAGAAACATGCAAAATTCTCTGACTTTGCTACTGAAGTTCTTATAAGGAGACAAGAAATATGTTGCTTATCAGACGAATCTTGACTGTTTCATTAAAAAGAGTTATCAGCCTATCATACCAGACTTTTCAGGAAAAAAGCATCCACACTCACTAGAATCAATCAGAAGTAGTGAAGATAGAAAATGCTTTAATATTATTTTTATATATAAACTGAAGAGCCAAAAAAACTGGTACTGGCATGCGTATGCAAATAAAGAGATATAGAACCAATCAGAGTACGGCGCTGCGGTCGGCAACGCCTATATAAACAAGTGTCTGGCATAGTTGTTAGATCGGTTACTGCTGCTACAATGGCAGGTTATCAAGATTTAAGTGAGTTTGAACGAAGTGTTATAGTCGGTGCACGAGAGATGGGACATAGCATCTCCGAGGTAGCGATGAAATTTGGATTTTCACGTACGACCATTTCACGAATGTACCGTGAATATCGGGAATCCGGTAAAAAGTTAAATCTATGACATCGCTGCGGCCGTAAAAAGATCATGCAAGAACGGGACCAACGCCGACTGACGAGAATCATTAAACGTGACAGATGTGCAACCCTTCCGCAAATTGCTGCAGATTTAAATGCTGGGCCATCAACAAGTGTCAGCGTGCGAACCATTCAATGATATGGGCTTTCGGAGCCGAAGGCCCACTCGTGTACCCTTGATGACTGCATGACACAAAGCTTTACGCCTCGCCTGGGCCCGACAACACCGACATTGGACTGTTGAGGACTGGAAACACGTTGCCTGGTCTGACGAGTCTCGGTTCCAATTGCTTCAAGCTGATGGACGTGTACGGGTATGGAGACAACCTCATGAATCCATGGACCCTACATGTCAACAGGGGACTGTTCAAGCTGGTGGAGGCTCTGTGATGGTATGGGGCGTGTGCAGTTGGCGTGATATGGGACCCCTGATACGTCTAGATACGACTCTGACAGGTGACAGGTACGTACACATCCTGTCTGATCACCTGCACCCATTCATGTCCATTGTGCGTTGTGCATTCCAACGGACTTGGACAATTTTAGCAGGACAATGCGACACCCCACACGTCCAGAATTGCTACAAAGTGGCTCCAGGAACACTCTTCTGACTTTAGACACTTCCGCTGGCCACCAAAATCCCCAGACATGAACATTATGGAACATATCTGGGATGCCTTGCAACGTGCTGTTCAGAAGAGATCTCCATCCCCTCTTACTCCTACGGATTTATGGACAGCCCTGCAGGATTCATGGTATCAATTACCTCCAGCACTACTTCAGACATTAGTCGAGTCCATGCCACGTCGTGTTGCGGCACTTCTGCGGGCTCGCGGGGGCCCTACACGATATCAGGCAGGTGAACCAGTTTTTTTGGCTCTTCAATGTATATTTAGTTCATTCATATTGCCTAAATTCACAGGATTTATTTATAAGTTTTTGAATATTTGATTCATTAAAAAAAATTCCTTTACTGTTGGGTTCAATTTATGTGTGCATGGCCTGATACTATTATTATCCTCATTTAGAGCCAGGGATGGCTCTTGCATTTCCAGTTCTAATAAAATATATACGGGTCATTCTCACGAAATTAAATAAAAAATAAAATGAAGTTAGGTAATAGAAGAGACAGTGTTTTCCCCCCTTATTTTTGGAGTTGTATAGAAATAAGCACACAGAATAAATGATAGAGAGGAGATAAAGTATTTATCTTGGTTTTTTTTTGGTCATTCTCAGGAAAATTGGACAAAAAAAAAAAAAAGTTATTAAAAAAACTCTTGAGGACACTTCTTTACATGCTAAATAAATGAAATATAGTCAGCAGTGAAGTTTGTTAAAAATTCATGTTGAAAAAAGTTAATTTAAATTTTACCATGTTAAAAGATGAACAAATCTAACAAAGTATTTTGCCTGCTTCAGCACTTAATTTGATGTTTACGCTTCACAATCGCAACGTGTTCCATCTACTTTGGTAGATGATTTTAAACTTGGACAAGCAATGATTCTCTGAACAGTTTTTTGGCAATTGCATTTTTATTTCTTGTTTTATTTGTGTTTCTCACTCCTTTTTTTCATCAGTTTTTTTCTAGAGCATGAGTTGCATTCTTAAAGCAAAGTCTTGAGATAAAACATTACTGCAGCTTGATGTTGCAAACAACAAATTTGTATTTTTTTTCACTCTTCCCCCTCCATTTTCTTCTGGCTACCTAATGCCAGGAGAAAGACTTTTCACATGTTTTGCAATACTGATCAAAAACTGAGCATATTCAAAACTTGTACTTTTCAGACATAATAGATGTCTCTAAACTGAAAGATGTGGCCAAATGAAAATAATTTTCAGTTATATAGTTCTCACAAAAAGAAAGAAAATAGCCAGGAGAAAAACATTTAATAAAAACACTCACCTCTTTTTTCCTAAATAAATCTGATTTGTGAAGTAATTTACGATTATAATTGCTTTAAAGGGAAGTTCAAATGATGGCTACATTCTTCTCAACCTTTTCAACACAAATTTCAATGCATGGGTGACAACTGGTGGTGTAGGATTCGAACCAATGTTTCCAAATGTCACAGATGGAAAAAAAAGCTGAAGAAAACTTTCATTTGGCTATAAACTATTGACAAAAAACATTTAAAATTATGAAAGTATATTCTGTTCCTAAAAATATATATTGGAAAAATAATATATTTTTGTTTTAGGATAGAAAGTTATCATTTTAAAATTTAAAAAATAGGCTGGGGACAGCCAGGAGGACACTTTCAAGAAGTGAAAAGTTGTTTTCGCAAATTTTAAAAATCTGTAGATGAAAAAATTAAAAACAAAGACTTGTCACAGGAAACTGGAATATAAATAGAAAGTGACGAAAAAAGGTCTATATCAAATATGTTTAATGTAAACTGCTGCGGACACAATTCAGGACAATTTTGTGAGAATGAGAATGACCCATACGACGGTATCAAAATTTCACTAATTGCCATATGCAGTGACATCAAAGAAATGATGCCTATTGGAAGTAACGAACATAGCTGCACGCATGCATGTTCTGAAAAATGATTTACTGTCTAGAGATGCTTCTTTGTGATGGATTTGCATTGGAGCTACTCGAATTTGAATCCCGCTGGCAGCACAATGGTGGTAGCGGACTGAAGCTAGTTTTCCAACTTCAAGGGACAAATGCAAGGCACTTTCTTGTTCAAAAAAATTTATCCATAGAGAGCAGATAGACCTCCTACACGAAAATTTAGGCATTTGTCACTCTAACTCCCAATGTGGAATTCAAACTCTTGAGCACAAAACACTCACAATTATGATGTTGTAAATATGTCAAGACCATGCACCAATTTATAAGAAATTCCCCAGAGGAATGTTCATGGTTTGCATATATCTTTTATTTAAACATGTGTGGATATCATTAGTACAGTTGACGCACGTTCTAACAAACCCTACCATTCTATCGAAAACCAACATTACATTGGGTGGTCATTATAAGAAAAAGTAACATGTAGGATGTTTATTATACAGGATGGTTCAAAAAGATGGCGAAACTTTAAGAGGCGATAGTACACACCAACACAAACAAACAATTGTAATTGACGAATGCATGGCCTAACATGAAATACAACTGCGCTAGCACATTTTGAAACTGCCAATCCGCAAACGTTAAAACAACATTCTTGTTGAAATTTATCAGGAGAAAAAGAACACCACGCATACAAATGTAACGCGGGGAAAGAAGAAGAAACCGAATGCAAATCTGCATCACAGTGAATAAAAGGTGCTGATGCTATCCCGTAAGTTGCAACTGTTAGAATGGTTGCACACTGGTATTAACTTCACAAGGCTGGCGTCTGCACCTTTTATTCACTGTGATGCAGATTTGCATACGGTTTCTTCTTCCCCTAGGTTACATTTGCATGCATGGTGTTTTTTCTCCCAATAAATTTGAACAGGAATGCTGTTTTAACGTTTGCGGAGCAGCCGTTTCGAAACACGCTAGCGCGTTTGCATTTCATGTTAGACCATGCATTCTTTGATGACAATTGTTTGTATTGGTGTGTACTATCACCTCTTACAATTTTTTCTACCTTTTCTGAATCACCCTGTATAAAAGTATTTTGAGATTTATCCTTCCAGCCATTGTAATGGAATAATGGTCACTATAATGTGAGGCCATTGTAATGAGTGCCATCTGACCATCCATCTCAAATTTGTAGACTGTAGGCCGAGAAAGCTGCTGTACCTGAATTATAATGAACATATATATACTTTTTCTTTTTTTGAAGGGATCCAAATGTAGAAGAGACGCTGAACGTTTTTGATAATGGTGTCCAATGGCTTTTGGAGGGCAATTATTCCACTGTAGATATAGATGAAGCCAAATTGGGAGTGTTCAGTAAGGTGAGATGATCTTTATAGTCAACTCTCTTGTTGCTTGCAATAAATAAAATAATTGTAATTGGAAAATGTTCTGTGTTAATGGGAAAGGCACTTTTCGTTTGCCAAACCTTAATGACAGGGAGTTTAGGGAAGGCGTTTTTCTCATTTTTCAAGCATGGTGATGTCTGGGGCATGGGTGAACCCAGGGGTAGATTTGTGGTTTTACCTGCTGTGGGCGTTACACAAATTTTGCCACCCTACTCCCATTCTAGTCTGACTTTCTTGTGATAACTCTTTCTCAAATTTTCTACCCTGGGCTATATGTTGCTTAATCCCCCCTCCCCCGCCCTGTAAATACACCTGTTTTTAAGTTACTCACTGTCTACATCCCTAGCTGTTTTGCGTCACTCTTTTGTTCACAAGTTTGCACACTGTTTCGGTCACTCATGTTTACTCCAAAGTCTCTCTCTCTTGGACACTTACATGCTCTAGGTCACTTTTTTTGATTGCTCACTGACCTCGTTTCTTGTTCTTGAAGTCACTCCCATGCTTACACATTCTCTGGATCACTCTTGTGCTCACACACTCTCTAAGTCACTTCCCCTATGCTTATACACTCCTCATGTCACTTCCATACATATATGATTCACTCTTGAAGTCACTCCTATGCTCACACATTCTCTAGGTCACTCCCATGCTTATACACTCCTTGGGTCACTTCTATACAAATATACTTCGCTCTTGAAGTCACTCCCATTTTTTCACACTCTTTGGATCACTCCCCCTGCTTATACATTCTCTACATCCCTCTTTTGGTCACTCCCATGCTTGCACATGCTCAAGGTCATTCTTTTGGTTACTCCAATGTTTACACACTTTCTAGTTCATTGCCATGCTTACACACTCTGGGTGACTCCCATGCATATATGCTTTGCTCTTAAAGTCACTCCCATGGTTACACTCTCTGGGTCACTCCTGTGCTTATACATTCTCTAGGTTCCTCTTTTGGTCATTCCCATACTTACACTCTCTAGGTCATTCTTTTGGTCACTCTCTGTGCTAAAGATTAAATGTTAAACTAATCAATTATAATTTTTTTATGGCAAATAAATACTTATACACATATTTTCTGTGTAGAAACAAACACCAATTTAAAACAGATATCGGCAACAGCGCAAAGTTGGTGGCGCATGATGATAATGCTACCCCCCCCCCCCCGATGTATCGATAAACAGGTAATGTCAGGATTTAACTCAGTGAAATTTACTGTATATTTCAAAAAGAAGCATCATTGACTCCTGAACTCCAGAAAGATAATAAATAAAGGTGAATCTGCAATTATTCCATGCAGATAGCTGTTACCATTTCATGGAAACTAGTAAAGTCTATTGCTTTCATTTAATTGTGAAGGCGACAAAAATCTCTTGGGGGGGGGGGAAGAATACATAATAAATTTCAATGCTGTGATTCCTTGAAATTCAACACTAACCATTACCGTTCATCTGGCAATTTGATGCAAGTGCTTCCATATATGCTCAATCCATGACCTGTGGGCCAAATATGGCCCTTGGAGTCATCTGGTGTGATGCAAGCCATATACCAGTGGATCTCAACCTTTGGAAGCTCACAGCCTCGTTGATTTCCTCTTGGGAGTAGAAATCAACCAGTCATACACATGACTGATATGGATATAAATGGACAAAAATAAAATGATGAACCACCCTGTTTGACTGATGTCAGGGCCCGGTACCAGTGGTTGAGGAGCATTACTTCACCAAACACCAACTCTGGACATATCGCTATATCGCAATTTACTGCCATTAATGAGATGAGTTGGAAATAAAAGGTGCTGTCTATCGGTGGTCACCTCAAGCTCATTAGGGAAAATGTCTTATCTATCTCCTCCCTCAGGTTTGAACCTTCACAGTAACCGTCACGTTGGTAGACTAGGGTTGAGAAACACTGGCATATACCATATATGCTCAACCTGTGGCCCTCTGACTCATTTGATGTGGCCAGCGACCTCAAACCTAATTTTCTAAAAATGAACCAAGCAGCACATTTTTAAATCACTTAAATGACTCACCACATATTTTCAGAGCACTTAAATGCCCCATGGGACATTTTACAGATCCTTAAATGAACCATTATACATTTACAGAGCACTTAAGCAGCCCATGGCGAGGTTCTACATTGCTCAAGTGATTTGTTAATATGTCACAGGTCACTTTAGTGACTCAGCTCAACTCCAGGGGAACTTAAGTGGCCCACAACACATTTCCAGACTGCTTAAGTGATCTGAAGTACATTTACAGATCACTTACGTAGCCTGTCACGTTCCGCATTGCTCAAGTAGCTTGTGGCGTATTTGCAAATCACTCAAGTGACCTGGAACATATTTACAGATCACTTAAGTGACATGTGGCACAGTTTCAGAGCACTTAAGCAGCCTGCTGTGCAGTTCCACATCACTCAAGTTACCAGTGGCATAGATCACTGAAGTGGCCAACAGCATTTCCTATTCATTCAAGTGACCCATGCACATTCCAGATCACTTAAATGGCCTGCAGCATATCTAAGGATCACTTCAGTGACCTGCAGCACATTTAAAATCACTCAAGTGGTCCACTTTTAAATCGACTGGAATGAATCACGGTACATTTCCCAATAACTTGGGGGGGGGGGGATTTGAGCAACAAATTGCCAGACTGTGGAACGTCAAGTTCCAAAGCATCACGTTAATATTTTTTCCTACAAGATATTGTATTGACTTATTTCTCCAACAGGTTGACCATCCCGTAGCACCTGGTTTCAAAGGTTACGATCGTTTTGTTTATGGGATCACGGACGAGATGAAACAGAAACTACGAGAGAAACTCTTTCTGGTTACGAAAGAAGACATCGTTTCTTCCACGAAAAAGTTAGTTGATGTACAAATTGAGTACTTGCGAACTCAAGAAACTATTATGTATCAGTGATGTCATTTTCACATGTTAGCCATACTGTAGCTGTCCCCTTCCAGAAGAAATTTCTAGCCACAGCCCCGACCTTTCCACTGCTCACCAACTGTGGTAATATTTTTACAGAAATCTTTCTTTCCAGAGAATATCATGTTATACTTCCATCTCCTCATCTTGGGACGGGGGAATTTTCAGCAATAATATATTGAGACATCGTCTATCCATCATCATCTTACTGCTATGCTGCTTGCACACAATGACCGTGGGATCCTCTTAACAGAGATGAAGTAATGCAGATCAAAAATTAGATATCTCGATAAAATTTATAAAGCCCATCCCTTATTTAATGGGATTTAATGTCCCTTTGTATACTGTTTTGATCAGTCGTTTTCATTTTTTTTTCCAAAAAGTAAACTTCATGTTTCCCGGGAACAGAGTCCCTGTGTCTTCCCAAATGTAGGTCCATGGGCATAACATATAATGTACTGTATTTTTTTGTTTTGCATGAACTATTAAATATTTTCCTTTATTTCGCAGATATCTCAGTAATGCGAAACTGAGCGGGACTGCTCTGATAGGACCAGAGAATGAAGTGACCAAAGAAAGAAAGGATTGGAATCTTCATAGGGAAGAATCTCTATAGGAATTTTCATATGAAAGTAAATTATGCTTTTGTGACAATTTCACATCATCATGTATTATATTATCATGATTATTGTATCAAATCATTATTGTATTAATTCATCTAGGACTAACATCTGAAAATAGTCTATCACAATAAATTTATTAAAAACTACACTTCAATATGGTTTTATTTTGGAAATTTTCTGTCAGAAATACTGTTTTGGCCTTAGTTCTTTGCTGATTGTATCTTGGGACGGGGGATTTTCAGCAATAATATATTGAGACATCGTCTATCCATCATCACCTTAGATCCGATCGTGTCTACCACCATGATGACCACCATGAAGGCATCATGGTGGTAGACAAGCATTTTACTGCTATGCTGGATCCTCTGTCTATGTAATGATGTCTAGATGGCAGGGGACAAACATGATTTTGCTGCTTCCCCCATTCAGTTTCAGCCCCACCTGTCATTATTGAAATCGAAAATCATGCAAACAAAAATGCTATTTTTCAGAAAAACAGGACACTATCTTATCAAACTTCAGAGACCAACTTATGCTGGTTTGGTAAACTTTTATCTTTTCCTTGAAAAAACGACACTTCGTAACTTTAATGCAATGGTGATAATTTAAGCTTAAGGGGGGGGGGGGGGGGGGTTAAAGCTACAAAATTGAAAAGAAAATCTTAGAATGCGAAAGTAATAGCTGTTTTTTTGGAAAAATACATTCAGGAGGTATGAAATGAGTAGACATCCATCGTTTTGCTAAAGCTTTTTTTTTCCAATTTTCACTTTTGCTAAAGGAATTTTTCTTTTATCCAGCTTGAAATCTATGTGGGTAGAACACAAATGGATTTTCTTGGGAATCCAGAGTAGAGTAGAAACTTCCCGAGATATGTTATTGGGGCTTAATGAAACCCAGGTTGCCATGGCAACTAAAAAAAAGTTATCCCAATAAGAAAAGGCTGGTTTTTCTGCTCGAGATGAAAGGACCTTGTCACTAAAATCTTGAATAAATTTATACATATTGTTTGAAGCGCAATTGTTTTTTTTTAACAGAAAAATTAAATAGTAAATTCAATTGTATAGTGATATCTCAGCTAAAAAGATATTCAACCAATGTGGATTTCCATTGACACTGATGCATATGCTAATCTAAACAGTCGCAGAGTTAAAATTTTGTGCATCGTACTTAAGGCTGGTAGTGCAGTCATTTGCGTCCCGATACTAGCACAAGCTGGCCCAATGTTGTAACTGCTACTACCAAACACTAACTCTGGCCATATCACTATATTGAAATTTACTTGTTAATGACTCAGTGATCCCCTCATAAAGTTTGAACCTGGGTCACCAACCTTCGCTGTGATAGACAAGAATCTTACGCCATCTGCTGGTGCTCAACCAATACATGGTTACAGATTAGACGGTAATCACACTTTCACAAAATTTCTTGAATTTTGTGTGAATGAATAAAAACTTTCCAACATGGTCATATGCTTAAATTACACCAGTAACAGCCTGCTAAGCCAGCCTTGAGAGAAGGATGGGCAGAACTTATACAAAATCCCATTGATATCAGTTCCTTCAGACTACATAAAAAATATATCAATTTCCAAAACCCCTTTTTGCTGGACAGAACAGTTCTGTAAATCCTAAATTATATTAAGAGCCTTTGGGGTCAGGCTTTTTATAGCACTCAAATTTTGAGCAATAGCTGAAAAATTACATTTCTGATTGTGAGAAATGTTCAGATTCTCACAAGGCAGTATAAGGATCCGTAGGTAGGATCTATTGTAATCTAAATCATGTCGCAACCTCTAGAAAAATTGTCATGTGACCCCTAAAAATAGACAAAGTCACCACAGACATTTACTTTTTCTGAAATGATTCACTGCAGAATATTGACCTCTTCCCCCGCCCCCCAACAATCTTTTTGAAATACTTTGACTTCAAAATTCTTAATCTCCATAATAAAATTCAAAGATAAACAATCGCCAGGTGAATGACCAGATTTATGCCTGACAAAATAAACAGAACTGTAACCAAAAAATGTTTAATGATACATTCAAGGCTTAATACATGTCAATTTTGCCAGATGAACAAAAAAGGTTGAGAATGGGGGGGGGGGAAAAATAAGTCCATCAACTATGCTGTTCAATATCTATTATACATAGAACATTCTAATCTTCACCGTCGCTGCTTGCTGGCTCCTTTTTAGCCTTCTTCGATGGAGGACCAAACTTGTGCTCAAATTTCTGTCCTGGCCTTTGATTCTCTAAACAAAGACAATGAAACTTCAATGTAATATTTCTGTTATATGGAAGACAATCTCCTTTATAAAGGAATAGTAAAAGTATTTTAATGTACAAAAATATGCTCTTCACTCATGCATTGAAAGTATCCAGACAATTACCTAGAACTTTACAACGTATAATTGCCAAAGAAAATATTTCATCATGAATCGGCACACCCATTAATAGTGTGCTTAAGAAAACTTGAATTTTATGCTTCATTTCCATGTTATCACAACTGAACTGGTTTTTGCTTTCACCCACACGTGAACTGTGGAATTCTGTGCAATATTCTGCCGTAGTGTCCTGCCAGGGTGCTTCCCCCGAAAAATAAAGACCCATGCAAACATGACAATTTACGATACAAAACTAGCAGTAATATTGTAACCACATGTGTGAATGGTTTTTAAATTCTGCTTGGAGAAAATTGTGGGCAGATTCCATTATTGAACATGACTGAGGGACTAGCTAATGAACAAGAGCCACAATTTATCGAAGGGATCGAGCATATGGAAAAAACCACAGGGGCGAATGAGAACATAATTCCAGAACCCGTGGAGAAACACTGCCAGGAGTTGACTATAGATGTCTGTCACTTCAAACAAGATAGGGTTGAATATGGTGGTGATTTGGCTAAAAACAGCTTCACCACAATTACAAATAAAATTGGTCATTTTCAAATGATTAAATAAAAATTCAATAGTCAATTGAATTAACCCATACCAATCCCACGATACCAATAATCAAATTGTATTATATTGTATTTTAATATTACTTAGAAATCAGAAACAAAACATTGGTAATTATGTCGCCTAAAACACTAATATTGTAACAGACAATTTGATAATTCTCATCTTTGGACAAATTCTAATACTGCCCCCCCCCCCTATTCTCCTGAGAAACATTGCCACCCTAGGACTGCAGAAAAACACGAGTACATCCTTAAGGAATTTTTCCCTATTTAAAGAAACATTTGACAATGTCAAAATTTTTTCTTATAAAGACTAAATTTTAAAGAATACCCGATTTTTACCCGATCCCGATTTCCGTTCCTACCCGATTTTTTTAAATCTTCTGGGTAAATCAGGATCATTAGCACCTATGTACATCACACATGCATGAACTAAAAATTCTAAGGATTCGAGCCAGGAAGATTTTCCATATAGCAAGTAAATTTACTGATTATACTGATAGGGACCAATATAACAGACGATCAACATTACAGGTCTTGATATCTTCACCCTAACACAAAAAAAAAAACTGAAAAAAATAAAGTAATAGTTCATTTGACACTTACTGAAAGGCTTAGGTTTGTGCTTAGCCTCGAAGGCATACATGACAGTTATTATCCTACCATTAACAACTGCACCCTGACTTTTCTTCAGTGCCTCAGCTGCTTCGCTGTCCTCACGGAAAAATACAGCTATACACCTGTTAAAAAGATCCACAAAAATATTAGATTCAGATTTACCACAGCTGTTGAAATTGTTTTGCATGGAATCACTATAAATGAATTTCACTGCAGAACATTTTCATTCGGCTGAGGATTTCTTGCAGAACAATGCAAAACTGTTTTGGGATATTTAATTAACAAGATATTTTACAAAAGCTTGATAAAACTAGGGAAATACAATATGTAATGAAGAACAATTAGGAATTGTTTACAAAATACAGGATGATTATAACCAATGTTTTGATCTCAAAACCACTGGCCAGAATGATAATCCAGAATTTTCTATGGCAAGGAGGGGGGGGGGGGGGGGCTCTACACAACTTAGAAAAAAGACATTGAATATTTAAAAAAAAATTAAATATGATTTCTTTATAGTTGAAGTTTTAGGTAAAACAAATTATCAATGCTTGTGACAATTAGAAACAAAAACTAAAGCAATGGTCTTTTTAAATCCAAAATTAGGGATTTTACAATCACTCAAAATTCAGAGAAATAATTTTCTGGGAGATGGCAGCTATATCAGACTTTCTACTCCAACTTTATAACCAATCATTACTGTAAAATCATGGCGACAAAAAATAGTCAGGCCTAAAACAAGACTGACTGGACAGGACACGGAATATACCTTTATAATAGCCCCTTCTACAGTACACGAGAGTTCCAAAACGCATGTCTGCTAAGCATTTAGATGTGGCCCCACATATAGGCAAAGCATGTACAAGTCATCTCACCAATTTCGAATGTTACAAGGCAGAATCGATGCTGGCTCTTCTACAAATTTTGTCTCCTTCATATATACCTTTTATTGAATTGATGCAATGGCAACAATTTACAATGCTTTACATTGTGGGATATTAAAAACAAACCACCTTTTCTTCTCAACTTTGACAATTTTATTCCCAAAAGGGATTTTTTTTTAACAATCACAGGAAATCATGGCAAGTTGAAAAGTGAAGCATTTCAACGAGGCGTGTAAGACCCCGCCAATGATTTTACAAAAAAGTACATTCTAATTTCACTTATGTTTGAACAGTACTATGTCGATAAAGCATAATCTTGATTGCTTTATAAGCTTAATTTATATAAATGCCTTGTCAATTCTGTGTAATAAATGTCAAATTTATAGACACGTCATGCAACCGACATCAGAAGGAAGGCAGCATTCAGGATTCCTCATACAAAATTGTGAGAAAACAAACCTGATATCTTCATCACAGTCTTATGCATGCGAGCAATTGACAAGTATTCCATGCGTTTCAGGTTCCATTCAAATTAACCAACAATGAAAAATTTGCTGAGATCTCAGAAGGAAGGCAGCATTAATGGGGTTTCCACATGCATTTCAGGAAAACATTCCCATTTTTATCGTCATTGTCTCATGCAAATTTCTCGTGCAACAATTCAAATTTCCACTTTGTTTTGAATGTATATGTGTAAATTCATTGAAGGAGGGAATGTACAAAGTCCGATGTACGGTTAATTAATATTGGAAAAATTAGTATACTGGAAAAATAATTGGGATATTTACTTTAACTTACACATACAAGCTTTCATCAACAAATTTGGAGTATGTCTATTTGACAAATCAGCAATAAATCTACCTATGTAAGTCAACTTGACTCAATATTGAAATAACCTGGTATGGTATGTATGTTGCTGGCACACGGTAAGGTTTTTGATTTAAGGAAGGATCTTTGGGGGTAATATTTAAATTTAATTATAATAATTTCAATTTAAAAACTTTCAATCCCTAGATACACTACGGAAAGAAAACTGCTCATTTCTAGATTGTTTATAGAGAAAACTGCGGGGAAAATATAGGGGGTTTGCATTTTCTTAACTTCTACAAACAGTGACGATAATCTGGGACAAGCAGCAAAGTTAAGGAAGATGTCCATAATAAAAATTCAAGGATTCAAATCAGAAAACTCTTGGAAACTAGAACATGCATTTACTCCAATCTTAGCAACTCGCAATAAAACTTGTTATTAGAATAAAAATTGGAACTTTGTACAGATCAAAATTCTCAATTTCACCCCAATTGTTTCTTTACCAAAGGCAATTAAAATCATCCATTGAAAAAATGGATTTCACTCAACCCTTTGGAATAGACAAATTTAATGAAATATTCAGTTTCGAAAGATAATATATAGAATGTGGACATGCCAGGTCATCGTGGTGACAAGCACTACACTCAATACTCATTTTAAAAACTAATTTCTCTTTTTGGATCTTTCATGTGTGCTATCACCATCGATGTTTGCAATTGAAATGCAAAGCATGCATAACAATCATGGGGTAAATAAAATGCAAGCATAAGTTGTGTGCCAAATTTACATTCCTGAGTAGCCCAAGAAAAATTTCTCACCTGGGATCATCTCTCTCAGACATTACCAATGAACGTGCCTTGGGGAAAAGATGTGCAATATCAGCGATGGTTGCTTCTGAAGTCAAATTGCTCACGAACAGCTTCTTTGAATTGACTTGCCTAGTCTGGTCAGATTCAGCCTGCTTGGCATAGGCTTTGTTATTGCTTTTTGCACCGCAAAAATCCAATTCTATCTGGCTGTCACGAACCTTTTTTCCGGACAAAAGTTTGAAGTTTTCTTCTGCCTTCTCTTCGTTTTCAAATTCAATAAATGCAAATCTGAAATTATGAACATGATAGCAATTATTTTTTTTTGCAACACATGAATAGAAGTTATACATAAGTAGGATAAAATATATAAATCAATGAAGATAATCTGAAATCAATACAGGACAGCCATGATATAATGTAATGGCATGGTTCCGAGACCAAAGGAAAATTTCCTCCAGCACAGTTCATTGCCATAATTTTATATTGCATTGATCTTGGCCCCCGAGTCAAATGAAAAAACAGGGGTTCAAAGCAATGCTCAAGCTATTGCACCATGAAAGGAAGAAATTATGGATCAGAAAAAAAAGACCAGATGTACTCAATTAATGAATCTACATCTCATTTAATCCTATAAAACAAGCCATGGCAATACAACTACATCAGGTTAGAAAAAATTTTAATTTCATGAACATAAGGCAGGCAGATCTTGCACATTCCACGAGATTATATTTTATAAGAAATATAAAATGAGACATTCAGATTAATATCGATCACAGCATTCATTACCTATGCAACACTCCGTCAGGGTTCAACAAATCTTGAACAATTTTTTTTAGCAAAAAAAAATTTACCCGAAAAAAATATACTTTTAATAGGACAGTGACCCTTTTTTATATTAGCAGATATGCTGCTATCAATTTTAAATATGCTGTTCTAAGCCTGCTATTTAATGACTTTAAAAAAAATCTGACATTGGGACAACCTGGGACTTGTCTAGTCCGGCATCATAATATTACTAAAAACTCACCTGGGCTTGCCTCTGCTTTTAAATTGCTTGGAAGGAATTCTGGCACAAACAATATCAGAAGAAAGCGCTTTAACTTCAGCCTCTATCACATCAGGAGGTAAACTTCTCACGAACAAAGTCTTCTTATCCATCTCAGCTAAAGATGAAGAAAAACGTTTAATACAATACAAAAAAAAAAACCCCTAAAACAGTCCAAGTTAAAAATCAATGACCTCAGACAAATGCCTTCACGCAATCATAAAAGTAACTTGTAAAAAGAGAAGTAACAGCTGCGTGAAGAACTCACACATATGCTATAACACTCAAATATACAAGAATACCTCAAATCGTCATCTCTTATCATCACAGGTCAATATTATTAAATAAGATACTATTGTATCAGATTATTAAATATAAACAGTTTTTGAATTTAATGTCAAATAATCAAACTAACATCCATAATATGTAATAATCCAATTCATCTTATTCAAGAATAAAATTAAAATAAGTATACTAATACTGCTTTTGCTTGTCTTTTTTTAAGTAAAACCAACATTCAATTATCCAAAAAAAACTAATTTTTCGATAATACGAGGTAGCCTTGGTCCTATACATATTGGATTATCGAGGCTTTACTGTTAATGTTTTTATTGTTGTCCGAAAATAAACCGGGAAGAGGGGGGGGAAAGGAAAGAATACCAATGGTCTTGATATATTTTACCAAGCATTCTAATTTGACAAAAAACTCCTTTATTGATAATTATTTTTTAACTGCATTTTTTACAATTAGACAAAAACTCCCAACTCACCTCTTTGCATTAGTCCTTGTGACGGAACTTGAGCATTGGCACCTGAAATACACAGACCTATTAAATTTAATTATAAAATAAGATATATGGAACATTTAAAAAAAACTAACCTTGTATATACAGTAAAAGCCATTATAATTAATATGGCTTCTTTCCCAATGACAATGGTCAGGAATCCTACCACCCCCCTATGCTTGTATAAAATAATCCAAGAGATACTGATAATCTGCACTGTTCAAGGAGAAAAGGGGAATTTTCGCACCAGCCCAAAGCTTAATACTTTGCTTATTGTGACAAGGAATGGAGAAAACCACTTACTGAAATCCAGATTACAGTATTACACTCGCGAAGGCATTTGCACTTACAAAAAAAATTTGCATTTGTGAGAAAAAGTCAAACACTTTCATTTTATTATCCAATCGCGAAATAAACAGCCGAATGTCGTTTTCACTTGGCAAATAATGAGTAACTTTGATATCCCGCTCAAATAATAAACAAGAACACCATGGCAGTTCTTCGTTAATTCATACATCGCTATGAACGAGACTTCATTCCAAAAATATTTACAGAGTGCTAGCAATGAGAACAATTCATCCAGCACCTTATCAACGCATTCCGTCCATACTATGTTTTTATATAATTTCTATTAGAAGGTGTGCCAACACAATTTTCATGACACTCAATTTTTTTTGATGCACTTGACCAATCCTATTACTCACCATTACAGAAATCACTAAAATCATACAGAAAAGTTACGTTTTAACATTTGGGGGTATAACAGTTCCCAACTCCTATGTTTTGTATATCAAAGTCTGGAAAGTAAGACCTGCTTTCAAAAAAGAATTGTACGTTCACTAAAAGTACACCAATTCCTGGAAATTCCATGCAGCTTCAAGTCTTCCATTCGCGACATATTTAAAGGCCATCACATGGCCACACAATATCAACTAAAGCTATGGCAACACAGAAGTGTGACACGTAATTCCCATCAAATTTAACAAGAAATGTAATTAGTGCAAAATAAGTACATCAAAACTTGTATTATATATAGTCTTTTTTTGAAAAATAGCTCAGGGAAAAAACCCTAACTTCATGCCAGTTCTATGTATCAATTTTAAATTTAAAGCATATACGCTCAATTACCATCATGTTAAAATAAAATGAACAAGTTTTTAATGCAAGGGATAGACTGAAGGCTCTTAATGATGAATGTTAACCCTTACAGTGGTAATCCAGAGATATCTCTAACTTTATTTCGGTTATCCTGAAATATCTGTAGTTCATGTGGTACTTTTTCCAACGTGGCTATTATAATACGAAGAGAAAATTTTTAAAAACTGCTTAAAGGGTAAGGCTATTCTAGGAAGCCACTGATGCACATCCGCAAGGAAAGCAAAAAGTTTGAGAAAGCCTTGAATTACTAAGACAAAAATTAATATATTGACGCAAGTTCTGTTCAATATACTCATTTCAAAACAATACAGCTATTTCAATGATAAAAAAAATATGCCGTACTCTGTTTTGGTGATGCAGTCTGTTGCTTTGCCTTGTCATTGGCAGGCACCTGTTTTGATGGAGTTTTTTGCTGCTGTTGCGGCTGCTTTTTCTTAAGGACAGCCTTTGTCTTTTTCATCATTTCTTTTTCTTCTTCAGAATCTAAATCCTCATCATCTTCGTCGTCGTCATCATCGTCTTCATCATCATCATCATCGTCGTCATCCTCACCACCTTGTATTTTAAAGCCTGAAAAACAAATTTGATTGCGATTTCAGGCAAAATAATTTCAATAAATTATCCAGTTTATTAAAAACTAGCTCTGTTAGAGCCTAACGGGACCCAAGAACTAAAATGATTCATGGGTACGTAAAAACTCATATTTATATACCTGTATAAATCACCAATTGGTTCCACAATGAAAACACTGGCAAGTGTATACAGGAGACCAAAAACCATATTTTACGCATTCAAAGGCAAATGGAAATATTTTATGCAACAAATATTATACAAAATTCTCCTGATAGAGCAATCAAGGAATACAAGATTTTTCAGAAATATCAGTCTGGAAAGAGAGAAACCTATTTCTTTCCTATCCATTTTGCTCACTCAAATGTTTTCCCGCAGCGCCCAACAAACTTAATACGTTATTTGACTTTCAATCTAATCAGTATATTCAAGTTATTTTCCTATTATAGATAGTTCTCTTACCACTCATCGTTTTAAAATAAAATATATCTATATGGAAATAATACACACATACATACTTAAACCGGCATAGCTTACCGAAGCCATCTTATAAATACTCAACTGCTGTATTTTTCTAACTAATTTTAAAAGCTTCAGATGTAATTTTTTTTCCCTATTGGATCACATATTGTCAGCATTCATGTAAGATGTCATGTCAAAATTCTCAATGCCATTAAATGATCCTTTACATACCTTTGCTCTATAAAAAATGTTCCTGATTAATGACATTTTTACATAACACTAAAACATGTGAAGATACTTTCAAGAGTGATGTTGAAAAATTTTAATTTTGACACATTTTGCACAAGCAATATTGTTTCTTGACTGACCTCCAGCAGCATCGTCATCTTCCTCATCCTCCAAGTCAACATCGTCGTCGTCATCATCATCTTCAAAATCATCGTCGTCTTCATCATCATCTGTTGCTTTACGTTTACCTAAAATAACAGTATAATTACACCATTCAAATACAGAATTTTTTTGAAACACTAGCATTCTAATCTTGAAGCCAGAAAAAAAAAATCCATTTCTAACCCACCAGCACGATCACTGGTATCTATCACGCTTTCATCACAGAAATGTCATTAAGGATTTAAAAAAAAAAAAAACTTAGCAAGAAAAAAGTCGCCACGTTGGTGCTGACTGATTGTGAAAAATTAACCAAAATGAGAGATCATGAAAGACGAATGGCCATATAAAATACAGGTCACCCACTGCCAAGAATCCAAAACTAAACTGTCCATCTCATGAATGTCCTTCTATTCGAAAACTGATAATTTCTCCAGAATTTCATGCAACAGCAAAACTACTCTAAGCTTGCAACGTCATTTTCATTATTCCACCTAGAAATTTGTAATCACGATGGAATTTTTTTCAGTGAGATGGAATAGAAATTTAAGACACCTGGCAGCTATATCTTCTCAACTTTGCTAAATATCTTTCGCTATTCAAGACACTTTTCCAGACAAAATTTAAAAATTCAAGGACATTCATATCGCAGTTTATTAATTTTTTTAAATAAATTTTTATAAGTATTCATATTTAATATTTACTTTCATTTAGAGTTTGAAATGCTAATTTATTAAAGATACACAATCTTTTTAAACAATTATAATCCTCACTTCAACTTGAAGGCAATGCCAAGTTCTTAACAGGATCTTGCTTTAAAAAAGCCATTGTAATATATGCAAATGACATTCAAGCAGACATCATTTTGTTTGAAACAGTACTGAAACTTGCCTTCGATAAAAAAAAATTATATCAGCATTGCCAAAATAAAAAGACTGTCTTCTTGGCAGCATTTAATCAGCAGCAATCACAATATACATCTAATGGTCGATAATTTTGAAATTTAAAAAGTTACCTTGAGCTTTTACACCGGTTGCTTTTGCTTTCATTCCTGCGAATCCCTTGAGATTAGGCGAACCAGCCATGCCTTTTTTAAGAGTCTGCTCTCTCAATGACTGAGCCTGCTGATTCTTGGGCACCATTGGAGTGGGGGTACGGCCTTTGGGAACATTTTTTGAAGAGTTCGGAGTTTTGCCTTGTACTTGAAAACTTACATGCATGTCTTTTTTGGCACTCTTAGGCCCGGGAGAAACCTTGTTCGGAGTCTTCTTTGTCAGAGGAACTTCATCTGAGCCACCTGAAAATACCATTTGTCAAACTTGAGGGAAAAAACAAGCCAAACTTTTAATACCCAAATCAAAAATGCATCGTAAAATCAAGACTAGACAAACCCAAAAGTTTGAAGTTTTAATTAAATCTAGAATTTTTGATTTGGTAATTGCACAGATAGTACAAATATCAAGTTTTCTAATTGTTAAAAAGTCTGGTATCTGTCTAGCCCTGCTATGATAGTATGGGCAATTTGTTAAAGAATAATGGAACCCAAGAACTATAATTAATCCAAGGGTACGAGAAACTTTCTTTAATGTACCTGTATCTTCACCAAAAGCTTCTATAATAGAAACGCTGGCAAGCTAATACAGGAAACTGAGCATAAACATTCAATTCAAAATAAAGCTATAAATATTTCTAGCAACTTGTTACAAATCCTATATCTAATTTTATTACACTGTGGATATGCACAATGGCATTTAAGTGTCTAACATGAGAGTGCATATGTATTACTGACAAGTGGATGTTCAAGAATCGATAAACTAAGATTCCACAAGGGCAACAATAAAACATTCTTTTTATCTATTTTATATATACATATATATCTTTCATTTAATTTTGCTAATAAATGGAATTACAGCTTCGGATTAAACTATACATTAAGATAAAAATAAATCGTAAATTAAGTCTTCGTTATGAATATGACAAATTCTCATAAAGCATAAGTATGAAACTTACTGTCACTGTCCATTTCAGCATCTATAAGAAAATAGAAAATTACATAAATATCAAATCACCATTTCTGTATCAATACAACCGACACTGTCATTATATAACTGGCAATATAATCGATATAATGGGACCCATTATTTCAAAAGGGAGAAATATAATCTCTCAAATATGGAGAACTCTCCGGAAACGCCAATGGGAGTTGTCAAAATGAACGCCAGCTGTATTAGATTATGTAATAAAATTTCTTATAATTATCATTAAAATTAAAAATTTTATCAGAAAATGATTCAAAGCAATTGCAAATTTAAATGAGGATGTACTTCAGAAATAAATTAGCCACAAAAAAATAAGAATTATTGCTTCAGACAATTTCTCAAATGTTATTTGAGGTTCACTCAACTTAATTTCCCTGGAAGAATGATTGTGCCTCCTCACCCAGGCATAAAATAAACATTTACAGAAGACAAAGAATATAGAATTTAAACTTTTCTTGATTATTTCAAAATGTATTTTAAAAGACAATAGCTGACATCAAACGTAACATTTTAGGTTAAAAACTAGAAGTAATTTCTTTAACGCAATTTTTCTCAAATCAATTTGAAAGATCCAAGAATTTGAGAATGCGGAGAAATTAAAGCCTCCCATAAAATTTAAGAGACTTGGCAGATGTTACTGTATTTAAACATTGTTCGTACTCTTCCAACGAAAAAAAATTCAAGGACTTTTCAAGGTAAAACTTAAAAATTCAAGGTTTTTTTTACAAAAGCATATTTTTCACATGAATAGGCGCATATTTAATTTTGATTAAAACTTTCAGGAGATTACATTTCTACCTATTTTATTTCACATCCGTAATGAATAAAAGAGGCCACATACACATATATATCATACAAAACATATGACACATTGAATAACAGTTCGTGCCTGTCAATTTCCTCATTGAAACCTAGTTTAGTCTCTAAATATTGCAATTAATTTCCTTTTAAAGACTAAAAAAAAAAAACCTCTCCTAAAGATAGAAAAAGATTAAATTATTTCTTTCATCAATTCTAGAATAATTTTTCATTACTTTTGGAATAATTACTTTCATCAATTCTGGATTTATTTATTTCGCTAATGCTGAAATTCTTTTTCATTAATGCTGAATTCTTTCATTAATTCTAAAATTATTTAATTCTGGAATTTTTTCTTTCATTAATTCTGGAACTATTTCATTAATTTTGGAATCATATCATCGATACTGAAATTATTTCTTTTATTTATTGTTTTAAACTCCTTTAAACTATGGATGCCATTAGAAAATAACGGAGATGCGCCGACATTCAACGCGTCACACGATCTTCCAAGTAATTATGTAGGCCACTGACGTCATACCATCGCCGGTATTAGAACGCGTGGGGGGGGGGACCACTGCCTTGGTGGCAATTTTGCCAGCTTGCATTTGGCGACATTTTTGTCTGGCCCACTCAGCAACCAATCTTGATAGAAGGGATTTTTCAGCCACACAAGTAATTAAAAGTACACACACTCGTTACTCATTTTTTGTTTTCTTTCTTTAAAGAACCTTATACAGCCTTACACAGCATGGGCGGAGATATGGGGGGGGGAACGCATTTGACTCCTCCAGAAACAGTCGGCCAATCACGCCCGACGTAAAACACTGCCGCGTGAGACTTGTTACGGTCTCTAGGAAAACAGTTGAACTTGTTTTCTTACGTCACTTACGAAGTAAAAAAAAAAGTGGCGAAAGCTATTTCGGAAAACAAATTTTTCAAGGACTCGCAGAATTCTTAAAAATTCTTTTTCAAGGATTTTCAAGGCCTTGAAAATTAACTTTTTTTCCAAGGACTTTAAGGACCGTACGAACCATATTAAAGTAGATATTTCAAAATTATACATGGTAAAACCTCTAACAGCCAAACTTTGTTGAAACCAAACTTTTCCCATAGACAATACAAACCTCACATTAACAGCAACTTTAGACAGTCAGGGAATACACATATCACGATCAGAAAAACACTTTCCAAATGAGTTCTTTTAACTCTCCCTAAACTTTATGGAACGAAAAGATTAAACACAAGCATGTTTTTTTTGTCCTGGGTACAAACGCTAGAGGATATTACTCAAGGAAGTGGGGGAAAAATTAGCATACAGAAGACAATAGAAAAGACCCATTGTCAATAATCGCTAAATGGATATGCATCAGTTTAAGCTAGATCAGTTCTTTTCCTCTAACAAAAAAAAAAATTGGAAAAACTAAAAAATGCAGACATGCCAACATTGGCTTAAAGCTTGTCAATAGTGATGAATGTTCAGCTTTGCAATGGAAATATATCCCTCTAGGACAACAATCATAATACAATAAAAAATTAACACAATTCAACTCAAAATCAAATTTTTCATTTCAATTGAAAGCTCAAACAGCAGAATATGTCTGCACATATGGCTTCAGCTATCGAGATAGATTTAAAAACACCCTGGAAAGAAGGTCTAGTTCAAGGTTCGGTGTCGGCTATTTGGGAATCGCACATTCACCATCTTGGTCAGTTTTTCTCGCTTTTGTTTCACCCGAGCACTTACAAGCCTGATTTTAAGAATGCCATAACAATCATATTTTAATATTATCAATTATGACTTATAGTCACAAATGCTAATTTGCTGACTCAAAATGTTAATCATGTGACGCCCCACTTTACATCAAAGAAAACATGTCGCAAATAAAATACCAGGGAGACTTTTCGGAATTGCAAAGGGTGAGCACATAAATCCAGGACATTTTCAATCCAGATTTTTAATTTGCCATTTTGCTTGTTTTTGGTAACAATTAGATTTTTCCTATTTAAAATCCAGATACCCTATATTTTCCCCAAGAAAACATGGTCAGCATGAAATTGCACGGAAAAGACTTTTCTTTAGGGATTTTACATTCAAATGAAACAATTTTTCTACGAAGATATAAAAAATCAGATTTCTCACCCAAACATTAGATGAACCAGAAACATTAGCACCTATGCAGAATGGATTGTCATTTTATGTCCCACGTACATTAACCAAAAATTCGTTTCCCCAGAAATAAAACTAACACCCTCATTAACAGCCACATTTTCATTGTCCTGTTAGTGAGATTTCACTATTTTAAATTTTGGATGTCTTGGGAAGGCACAGCACCCCGCTCCAACACATCCATCTTAAATATATCCCTGTTCGTCATCAGAATATATAGAAATATAAATACCCATTTCTTCATCGAATTTCTCTTCGAACATCTTGACAGGTGTATTTTTTGCCTGCTGACCCTATCAATGATAAAACTATTTTTAACGCACTGTACAGATAAAAAACAATATAATTTATTAGATTCAACTAAAATAAAGGTAAATTAAAAGTGCACAGTATCACATTTTCTACACAAATGGCTAATAAAATCTAGATGCCTGAGAAATTTTAGGCAGTGATATACAAGTTTTTATAAAACTTAAAACTTATTAACGGTATGGAAGTTTTATAAATACTTTTACGAAACTTGCGAAATGCAATCAATAAGAGTAACAAATAGGCTTATTGGCTTGTTTGTTTCAAGTTTAGTAAAATATATTTTATCAAACTTCCAATCCGGCCGAAGACATGAGCATGTAAAAACCACCAATGAAAAAATTTATTTCCAGCGAGAGAAATGAACAGGGTGTTTAAAATTTTAAAATGTTTCCGACAGTGATTTAACTGTATTCGTTTTTAAAAACGTTGGCGAAAATGCCACGTTACTAACGGTTGCAAATGCATGGAAATAAATATCAATAATTAAAAACTGATTCGCATCAACGATACATGGTGAACGAAATTCATTTAAAAAAAAAGGAATTATAGTTATTTGTTTTATTCGTTAAATGAAATGCACGGAATCTCTTTAGGACTTGCGCCATTTTCGGCGTGTTGGCATCTTCCGACGTACAATAATGAGGGGAAATTTTAAAAGACGTACTATTATTACACACCAAACTGAAATCAGTTTAATCTAAATTAAGATCAAAATCGCCCATAACGATCAGCATTCATTAATAAATCGAATTTTAAGTCTTAAAATGACGACCACGTGGTCTTGAACCGGACATTACAATCAAGGATCAATAATTCCCAACGATCGAGATTATTTCACACATACCTTGGCACCTTTTTGTTTAGCAGCTCCTTTCCTCTGTGCTACCATATTTAGACGAGTTTTAAAATTTAATAAAATTTGATATTATAATTCAATTATAATTCCTATTCACACTAAAAAAACTCAGCAACTAACTCCAACGATGACGACGCAGAGAATGAGACACGATCAGCGCCACGAGTTGGCTACTTTTCACAAAATGCCGGACGATTGCGATTACAGATTCACGATATATCGATTTTGATTTTAACCATTGCCGTTGGTAGTGTCATCTAGCAATAACTATGTTAACTGTTTGTTTGATGATGAATTTTTGAATTCCAAAATTGAGTTTTTGTTACTTGAAGCACTGTGAAGTCTTCCTGGACGCTGGGGATATGGAGCAAAATGATTAAGGGGCCCAACAGACGCAATTGAATGATTGAAAGTAGCCCCCGAAGAATGGTCTGAATTGAACCATAGGCCCGGAAGACTTTCGTCACTTCTGAAATCATTTCTTTCATACTTATATACTTTTACGTATATGCCTATATGTTATAAAATCACTTCTTTTATATATAAATTATGAAATTATTTCTGTTATGAATTACGAAATATTATTTTTTATAGAATCTAAATTTTTATCGTCATAATTTTCATTAATTCTGGAATTAATGAAAACACCCTCTAAGATAGCCCTACAAAGAAGATACCCCCCCCCCCTTCTTTAGGGGATGTTGGCTGAACTCATCGGCTGATGTCTTTTTTTCTAACACCTTCAGTAATCTGAAATGAGTGATGCTTTGCTTTGCTGGATGCCTACTCACCCTTCCTCCTCTACTTATGACAATACTATTTGGGAAGGCGGTGAACAAGACTGTAAATACGAAGGTTAGATAATCATATATTTTTTTTACTTCAACGGCAGACTGTGTGGAAAAATATACAACCAAATAAAAATAAACAATATGGTTTATTAGTTGTATATTATTTATGATAGAAATGAGACATATGGCACTTCCACAAGTTTACGAAACGTGAATTAAAAAAAAAAATTCTCCCTTCTTTCTATACTATATATAGCACAGTTAGCCCCCCCCCCCCAGTAAATATACCACTGTATATGTATATGCCACTGTATACCACTATTTTGTGTATATATTGATCGTAATTTTTGTTGATTGCATTTTTAATTGGGTTGCTATATATTTTTTGGAGTTATATGACATCCATATTTTTATGGGCATCTCTTTCTCAGCCACCTCGTTGGGCATTTTGCCTGTTGCGGCGTTATATTTGTATATGTATAGCCATCCTTCTTAACGAAACCCCGGAACGTTTCTCCAACTCCCAACCTCATCTCGTCTGTTATCACCACAAAATTTGTTAATTGCAACAGTACCCAATTGTTCGGGGAAAATATATTGTAAAAATTTTGTGTTTGTTATTTTATTTATTTATTTTTATTATTATTTTTTTTTTACTGAAAAAAAATCGTTCCTGACTCTGCCACCAAGCAGGGCTGGAAGACATTATTAGTACACGTATTATTTCAGTGTACAATGGGCCAACGGGAACCCAGTTAAACAGGGGTCCGAAATAATTGAACACATTTAATTACTTTGAAATTATTGCTCTAGTTTAAGTCAGTTTTGAAGTAATTGTTTTCGGTAATTAAATCATCACAAAACTGAGAGAATTTCTATCATTTATTAGTAATTCACTAATTTTATCACGTAAAAAATATATAGATTCATCATGTTGCACTATCAGCCTTCCGATGTAAGCACTGGATGTAGTCAGGGCCAGAGCCGTATTAATGCCTGGACCCACCAAGGCATATGGCCCGGGGATCCCAAGTGCAGAATGGGCTTCATGACAATGAGATCTGGTCAAAAATTTCGACAATCAGAATGCAAATTGGTTAGCAAGTGTTCTCAATCAAGTGGAACCCAAAACAAAAAACCCTTCTAAATCAAAACCTTTTGGTCACAAACTCACCTAGCCCCTCACGTTTTTAATCACTGTTTTGCTCAATCACATTATTGCTCCCACTCTCTGGGTCACGTTTTTAGTAATTTTAGTCATGCTTGCAAACTCTTTAGGTCACTCCTGTTCAGCCACTCACTGACCTATTCCCTCGCTTTCCGGGCGGAGACAGAGCTATGGTAGGCGACACTAATTTTTTTCATCCTTCTCCCATTCTACTAATTTTCTCGGCCACTCATTCCTCAAACTTGCCATCGCTTCGAACTTACCACCTTTACTCGCTAAGCTCCCGCCCCACATAAATTTGCCACTGTTTTTAGACATATATAATTGGCAATTTTTTCCACATTTCACTTTTAAAAAAAATAAAGAATTGGTCTTTTCCCTATATATTTGTATGATTTCTATTTCCGTAATTTTATGATTAAATATGATCAGCTTATTCGCGGCTTGAAATAAGCGATGAAAAAAAAAAACATGACAGTAAAATAACATGGAAATTTTATAACGAACTTGGATGAAATCTAAACCGCGCTACGTCAATCAAAAACAAAGCAAAAAAAGTCCCATTCAAAACGGGACGTTTGGTCATAACAAAAAAACGCGAACTCTCCAGGCATAGATATGTGCTCAGGTCGCTTGACCTTCCAATACCACCGCCTAATTATTTTTTGATATGCAATACCTTAAATACGGTTCCGAATGGCCATTTTTACGGCTTCCATTGATCAATATTCTGAAAAATTAAAACATTCCAAAGAAAACATAGATTAATAATCAAGCCGAAGACAATATCGGCGGGCAGACCACAACAATCGAAACGGCCCGATACAAATAAATAAAGGGAGTATTGTGATTATAGTTTCCAATTTTCGTTGGAATTCAGTTCTTGTAGGTTGAAAGAAGTAAAAAAAGTAAGTGCTCATTACTCATGAAAATTAATAAATTAATCGGTTAAAATTAACAATTATTAAACATTATTATTCATTATTTATGACTGACTAAAAGCATTCGGTTCATTAATGAATCGATCTATTTCGTTAATTAACCTTTTCGATGTCAGTTTTCATCCTCGAAATGCTTTGATAGGTTTCGTTATGGAGAATTTTATTAATTCTTAATTAATTATAATGCTGATGTTTTTGAATTTACCGGACGCACACACACACACATCCCCAATCCTAACCCGTAGAGAAGTGGATAATTTCATAAAATATTTCGTGAAATTGTGCCTGAAAAATGTTTGTTTCGATTCCTAGGACAATTCCTCGGCTAATTTCCCCGCCTTATGAAGAAGAAGAAGGGCCGAAGGGGGCGGACGAGGACCGCTACTGCTGCTGGTGGTATTACATGCTCTCTGGAGCTTATCGAGCTGGCTTATCCAGTGGCGAACGGCGACTCCAGTGTCGGAACAAAAGTCCTGAAAATGCACGTGATCAAGGTAAAGGGAATATTATCGGCCCCGGTATGTCAAGCCCACGACGAAAAAGAAACGGCAGCTTCCGGCAACGAGCAGTGTTCTTGCGAAATGGACGTCGTCCCAGCACCTCCTTGCGACGAAGTGATGGAGGTTTGTGAAGTGAAACCCGAAATTGAAGAAATCTCCTTAGACAGTTACGGCGCCGACCGCAAAGGGCCACAAAACAGCGAAGCCGTGGACGACCGAACCCCTCAGGAAATAGATGAGGTCACTAGCCGCGCGATCGGTGACGCACCCTCTTCGGAGGAGGTCGGGATGGATCTGCCAGTGGGACTGAGACCTCCCGACTGTTCGACCCCGGATAACGAAGATGGCGATGACGTCACGGAGAAGTCCCCCGATGACGACGACATAGCGATTTCTACATGCGGAGCTCGGGTCGAGGAGGAGGAGAGAGCCGTGTGGATCGGAGAAGCGTGTCCCGAGGAACTGCGTTTTTATTTGAATTTTGTCGGGAAACGTCGGACATGCGAGTCTCGAGCCGAAGTGCGATTCGTCGGCGACGCGGCGTCACTCGGGAACCGGGTCGATGAAGACACTACCACCTCCACCAGACACAAGATCGTCGAGGATTTCCTCCGTTACTACGGCGCGATACCCGACGATACTCACAGCGCGTCCAGCTTTGTGGCGGATCCAGGACCGACAGAGATCGTTGCCCCGAAAGTGACGCCATCGTGGTCGCCAGTGATGAGCACCCGTATCACAGAGGCTTCACTGAAGATGCGGAGTGACTCTCATGAAGTGGAGATGGTGACGTCTCCGAGCGAGGTCACAAACTCGCCGGCAGTATCCGTCAGCGACTCGGATGCTGCCGTTCCGAAGAAACGCGGGCACGCCACGTCCGAGGAGGAATCTCAAGAGACGCTGCCGCTAACGATCGAACCCGTTAACGTCGCTTCCGAGGAACAGTGTCGTACGACATCAACGTGCGTCGATGAATCGATTCGCGGAAAAGATCGCGTCAATCCCAACATCGATAAAGAAGCCTGGATGAGAAGTCTCTTCCACTCCACAGAAGTGAAGGATCCACGAATCATCAAGAGGGCCCGGATCCTAGCGACTCCTCGGAGTAACGGGAGTAACGTCTCACGGATTGAAAGCTCTTGTGAGCGAACGGGAACGGCTCGGTCGGAAAAGATGGAACCGACAGGTCGGGACATCGTCCAGTTCGAGGAGGAGTGGGAACAGATCTCGGGCTCTGCGCGGAAGAAGATAAATTTGGGTGAGTACAAGCGTAGAAGAGTGAAGGGTCCTGCGGCGGTGAGGGTGGAGCTGATAGATATTTCCGAAGAAGACACGCCAAATTCAAGAGCAGGAAATGGTGAAGGCTCCAGCATGAAATCGATGACCGACACGTACCTACGGAACGTGCTTCACCCCCTGGAGGTACCGGAAGTCTCACAGTCCGAATTTCATGACTGTCCAGAAAGTGGAGGTGCCGAACACCATTCCAGGCCTTGTGCATTGGACGGACCTTCAAGCCAGGAATCGAGCTTGACTCCGTCACCGGCAACCGGAAACACAGCGCCCATCGAGCCGGACTCCACGTGCGAGATCGGGGAGCCAGCGAGAGGAAGCTCGTTGTCGTCGAGTCCTGGGAACCTATCCCTGCTGCCGGACCGCCTGAAACACGCCATAGGCTACGAGGTCTTGACGTCGAGCGAGATCGTCTCCATAATCTTGTCATTCAAGGTGTCTTGCCTGTGCTCGCAGAAACCACCGAATCTGTACACCCTGATAAGGGCCGTCGCCCTGAAGTACGAGAGCCCGGAGGCGTATTTCAACACTTTCATATCGCACATGATGGTGGACGCGTGGGATAAGATGTGCGTCGGCGCGAGGGTAGCCGCCCAAAGCGTCGGCAACTTCTTCTGGTGCAACGTGAAGTCCGTCAACGAGTTCGACGACTCCGCCGAGATCGCGTGCTGGACGGACAGGACGAAGGACAGGGTGAACGCCGTTCCGACGGACGGCCAATTGGTCTCGCTCAAGTGCAGGATCAGGGGACGGGCAGACGAGGTCCAAAATATGAAGATATTTGGCTACGTGACCGGGCACAGTTACGCGAACGTCGGCAGCAACGCCGTCAGGGTGACTTTGCAAGTGAGGGTCGCCTATTCGCTGAAAAGGTTGGACAAGGACGCGCTAGTGAGGATATGCGCCGTGTATAACATCGATCTCCTTAAGAAACAGGTCGACGCCCTGAGGAGGATGGGGGACTCTCCGTTGTGCAATGCGATATTGAGGCCGAGGAGCAGCTGCGGCCGCGTCCAGCTTCAGAGAGTGATGCGGATATCGGACGTGGTGCGGGCCGTATCACGCACGGTAGACCAAACCATTGACATACTCTCCGCGAACGAAGGCCCCGCCGTTGTCGTGGTGGAAACTCCCATCGGAACGGACGAGCTCAGCACTGTCATCTCCCTGATCGAGGGCATAAAGTCGATGAGCGGAGCGAAGATTCTCGTGTGCACGAAGACCACGAGGCGGCTGGAAAAACTCGCTCTCCGCCTGACCGCTGGCGACGACGAAGAGCCGATACGATTCGGCATAAACTCCAGGTCGCAGAGCACTCGGGAGGACCTGAGGGCCTACACCGTGGAGCACCTGGTCAACAAGGCTCGGGTTAATTGCTCCGACGGCACGCGCGAGGATAAGGAACTGAGCCTGTATCACGCCGCGCTGCGCGACGTCGACGCCATCCTGTCGCTGCTGCCCTACAGCCACGAGAGGCGGATACACGAGGCGATCGGATCTCCCGGCAGCGACGTCCGCATCGGGTGCCTGATCTTGGTGGAGGCGTTCTCGTGCACGGAGCCCGAATCCATCGTGCCGCTGCAGTACGGCGTCCAGAAGCTCGTGCTGGTCGGAGACCCGGCAGCTCGTCCAGAGGGCGTCGCCGAATCGTTGCGGCCCATGAACTTCAGCCTATCCCTGGCGGCGAGGATAAGCCAGTGTGTGCAGCTACAAGGCTGAACTCTTAATTGGGACTTTTTTGTTTCCCCCTTACCCTCCCGCGTCATGCAATATGTACGTCTTGGCCAAATGTATTAGGCGCTACGAAATTACACCATTATTTTGACACGCTTTCCTGGAACCACACACACAACGAAGCGACCCGCTTTTTCGCATATTTGAAATGGTTTACCTAAATTTTTTGTCTGACATTCTGTCCTGGCTATTTCGCCTGCCCTGAGTATGTGAGTGATCATGTTTATGAGTGACCAAGTTAGTGGTGAAGTGACTGTATGAGTGAATGAGCATAAGACACCTAGTGGGTTTGTGAGTGACCAAGTGAGTGGGTGGATGACCGTGTGAATGAGTGAGTGACAGTGATATTTTTCGAATTCGAAAAATATCTCTGTGAATATTGCACTTAGAAACGTGGATTTTATTTTATTTTATTTTTAGCATCAGGAAGGACAGGGCAACAACTTTATAATTGGAAGTTAGAGCACAGGGAACCGTCCATATAAAAATTTAGATTTATATTTTTAGTTTGTTACACAATGTATTTTCACTCCCAAAACTTTGGTACAGGGTAATTTTTGAACGCATGTTAGGCATTTTTTAAATTGGAATCTTACCTCTACGACGGACGGTTGATGAGATAAATTCCATGCAAGTACTCATATGGCCATGGCTTTTTTTTTTGCCCCCCTCCCTGGCTTTTCAGACCAATTTCTCCAAGCACTCTGAACCACACGTTCTGAAGATAGACCGTAACCTGTTGCTTTAGCTGTGCTCCATTACCTATTGATTTTCTTATTTAAAGAAAACCGATTCACAGTGCCTTTGGTCAGAAGCACGTTGATTATATTTTACGCTCTTCTCCAATAAAGGATATCTTTGGCAATGTTGCTTACAGAATGACAAAAGCCTCAACGATTGAAGGAGATGAAATGTGTGTGTGTGTGTGGGATTTCAATTTTTTTCTTTACAGATAGATAGGTTTTTCCAGAAAAAAAAAAACTCAGCCTGTCACTTGTGCGGGCTTTTCCAAATTGTTAGCACAGCTGATATCTTTCTCTCTCTGTAACCGTTGGCTTTAAGAACATACTCTCAATAACAAATTTTTTTCAAATGATGTGCAGTTACCAAAAATCTCAAAACTTTCTTTAATCGTATAAATAAAAAATTCGATCGTATAAATAAAAAATTCGATTGACTTAACGAAACCGCAGTTGCATTTCGCTAATCAGAAGTCTTAGCTACACAGGATCCAAGTAAAAAGTCAGTTTTCCTATTTTTTATGTACGTGACCTCTTGGAAAATTGAATACATTTTGAGTAACCGCATGTTTATTGAAAAGTTTTTGTAATTGAAAGTATGTTTCTAAAATCAAAGGTTACCGAGATATCCGCTGTGCGCATAATTTGGGACAGATTGTATCTTTATATTTATTGAGGCGCCAATTGGAAAACATGCATTAGAAAGATTCTTCATTATTTGCTTTTTAAATTTATAAGAATCATGAAGATGCCTAATACCTTTGGCTGAGGCTGTACGTGCGCATTTTGCTCATTGACTTTTTCATTTTATTTTTTTTTTTATTACGCTTGTCATATGTATCCTTTTTTTTCTTTGTCAACAGTTGCGAATAAACTGGCATCGCTAATGTTCATTTACGGCACTTTCTAAGGAATCTGTCGAGTCTTGATAGTGCAGCTTACTTCGGTTTCTGTCGACGGTGCGGACCGTTTGAATGTCGGACCGACATTTACATGGAGTTATTCAGTCTTCCGGTATATACACTGAGTAGCTACTTTATTATTACCAACTGACAATTTCAACTCCTTTACGATCACGGACGAAATATTTCCCCTAACGCCAGTGGAATAAATTCAATCCATTTCCCTGTGTTTTCGCTCCCCTCCCTCTCTCCTTACCATCGTGAAGCCTTATTTTAACCCTATGAACCGAAGTTGTTCCCCTCCCGCCCATAAATTTTTCCATACTTCTGTTAATGATTCTCCCCCACATAAATTGTATCTTTCTTGCATATAAGAGAGCGAAAGAGAACACGTAGGCTGCGGGTAAAGAGAGAAATCTACTGTATACTTATCTTATTTATTTTATACTGTTTTTCTTTTCTATTTTTTTTCCGTGGCAACGTTTATCCTTATAATAGTCTAAAAAAAAGAACCACTTCAAAGCACTAAAGGCAAACATAGATGTCAACAGCTGGCCGCGACACCTTTCACAATGTTCGGTAGTGCCTCCTAGCGCACACTTTAAGAACCACAGGTCCAATCCCACAGAAAAGACTGACAATAAATAATTCAAAAATTTAAGGTGCTCTTTGTTGGAGACAAAAAATAGAGTGTCGACGCTGCTGGCGATATTTTGGACTGCGAAATTACAATATTCGGGTCAAAACAAGGAAAATATAATACATATTATTTTTGAAGCACCGCCGCAAAAAATGGGCTAGATGCTTTTTGTGGCACCTTGTTTGCAAGGAGTCCGTCAGACGATTCCAATAACAGACTGAAGGAGAACAGATATAGGTATATAGCAGTGGCTCTCAAAACTTTTCGTACTAGCCGCTTCCTTGCCCTAGTCAACGTTCATCCGCTGCTCCCCAGAATAGCCCAGCAAAGAACTGCTTCGAAGCAACGAACAGACATATGAATATCGCAAGCTCACCGCGATGCCCCTGAGAACGGTTGGCGAAGCCCTTAGGAGCCACGATGTGCACGTTGAGAGCCACTTGTAAGCAAAAACTAGAACTAGATTGAATTAGATTCACGCAAGTTCCCATTACTTATGCGATTTCAAACCTCCTCGAAGGATGGATGCAACTAAAAAAGTGCGGACTATCTGCAGAAAACGGCGGTACTTTTTAGAAGGGCGGGAAAGGTGTATGTATTGAGATTAATTGAGCGTTGAATAGCAAAGAGTTTAACAGCATTTCGTATTTGACCCCTTGGCTTACAAGCGATTGGCAACAAGTTTGCGTGATCCCTATTTGACGAATCGATGATAAATATAGTAACCTTGTCTAACCACACGTTAGAAGAAGGAAAAGAAGGAGAAGGGAAAAAAAAGTTAAGAGAAAAG
This sequence comes from Pholcus phalangioides, assembly GCF_987345545.1. Taxonomy (NCBI): domain Eukaryota; kingdom Metazoa; phylum Arthropoda; class Arachnida; order Araneae; family Pholcidae; genus Pholcus; species Pholcus phalangioides. Next base: position 32,166,534 of record NW_028301603.1, read on the forward strand.
GAAGAAAAAACAATTCAAAGAGTAAAACAGTATATAATAGAGGAGAAGGTAAGAGAATATAGGTGTAAAGTGTAGATTTCTCTTGTCACCACACATTAATAAGCTGCCATTTCCAGCATTCTCCTACGTTTTAGAGAATTCTTCCTTTTGTCCTCTTTTTCAGGTTTCCGGAATCTTTTTTTTCAGGGGGGATTTTTTTTTTTACTCTGAAGCATATATCTCTTTATTGGCATGAGCTCCTACAAACAGGCATTAATTATTCCTACAGGCAGGTTAGTTAATGATTATAGGCATAAAGAGATTAATATAGCATTAATGCAATAAATACGGGGTAGGCCAGGTAGTTATAGGCAATGTATTACATGGATATGTTACGGAAAAATGTGATAAAACAGTAGTTATGTGCATATTAACCGATGATAATGCATAACCACCAAATAATCGTTTCGGTAAATTTGATAAGTTTCTCTACATTTGCCACTTTTACCGGCAATTATGCATAATTCCCGATTGAAGTTGGTAAGTATGAAGTATGATAAATATGGAAGAAATCAAATCATGCGGAAATATGTCACTTAAATTCAACCACTTATCAGTTTCTCCCGCATTTGATGGGTGCACTACACACATATTTTACCATGAGAACTAAATTTAATGAAAATGAGTGTTATGAGGAAATAAAAACGTACAAATTATTATCAGCATTGTAATGTTAGCTTTCTTTAAATTAATTATCAACATTTGTAAACATAAGGAACATCACTGATCGAATTCATCATCCTAGACTGAAATTTGAGCAAAATTTCCGGAAAATTTAAATAATTTATTGACGATTTATCATATTTACCAGTACGAGCTCTGGGGGATTACATATGCTCACCTGTAAATGTGAAAAACAAAATTTATTAAACTTGAAATAGTCACTTGTTGGTGACTATACATAATATCCGGTGATTATGCATGATAACAGGATTTATAAATTTTCCGTAACACGTATATATAGCAGTTCTGTTTTAGTTGAGAAAACCTATTGTGGTGGTGGGCCACTAAGGTTACCATCCGTCCTCCTTTTTAGTGTCACTTCAAGTGTCCTCCAACGTTTTAGAAAATTCGTCCTATTGGCCTCCTTTTCAGGTTTCCGAAATCATTTTTTCATCCTTTTTTTCTGGGGTTTTTTTTTTTTGAAACATCTCTCTCTTCATTGGCATGTGTTTTTCCCCCACACATTTTTACATACTTTGATCAACGCCTTCGAAATTCCCAAACGAATCCAAGTTGCCTCCAAGCAGAGCAGATGCTATTCTAAGCCGCTGTGTTGGTCGGGTATGACTCATCGCGAGGTCCGGGTTCGAATACCCCTCCCAGCATTAGAGGTAGAGTTGACTGATATAATATATGAGCATATATGAATTGATATCATCACCATCGTGCTCCCCAGCAATAATGATCGTGCCCCCCCCCCCAGACTTTCAGGTCTATCTCCGCCTATGAGTGTGGGTTACTTATTCCATGTAGAAATAAAGAAAATAGAATGCAAACAACGTTCAATGCTGATTCCTCTGAAAAAACCCAAATATAAAAAAAATACCTCTGAAGATCTAGTGAGTAAACCCTCTCTCCGCGCGTGTGTGTGTGCTCCGGGCACGAAGTAATAAAACTGACCAGAAGGTAGGCACAATTCAATAAAAGCGAGGGGAAAGACTGTTTTTTTTTCCTTTTTCTGCTCCAACTTATAATCCCGGTGCTAGACATGTCAAAATGTCGAGACGTTTCAAGTCCAAGACTTGTATAGCTTTTTTGGCCGTCATCATCCTACTCATAACCACACCAATCGTTTCAGTAACATTTTTCTACATTTGTCACTTTTACCGGTAATTATGCATAATTCTCGATTGAAGCTGGTAAGTATGACATGTCATAAATACGGTAGAAATCATACGAAAATTTCACTAAAATTCAACCACTTATCAGTTTCGCCCGCACGTGATGGGTGCACTATTAGACATATTTCTTTAATACCACATTATTTTTAACATATATTTTGCCGTAAAAACGAAATTACCGTATTTTAACATATACGAGTATAAGGAACCCCCTGGCATTTTGGGATTAATATTTGGAAAAAAGTTTAAAAGGTGTATCTATAATACTATCCATTTATAAGCAACCCTCCCCCCACTCCTATTTTTGGGACCTTATTTCTGGCCAAAGGATTCCTTATGTACGTTAAATACGGTAAATTAAAATAAGTGTTATGACAATTTAAAAAAAACCGTATAAATTACTATCAGAAATGTTGTTAGCTTTCTTCTCATTTATCAACATTTTCAAACACAAGCAACATCACTGATCAAATCCATCACCCTGGACTAAAATTTGAGCAAAATTTCCGGTAAATTTAAGTAATTTAGGGGTAATTTACGAGCTGGAGATTACACATAATCACCGGCAGCAAATGTGGAAACAAAATTTATTAAATTTACAAAAATGGTTGATAACTATGCATAATAGCGGGTAATTATACACAGGGCCGTCTTAAGAGCATCATGGGCCCCCGGGCCAAGTGGTTTTTCTAACACGCCCTACCTCGTTAATTCTAGAAAATTTAAATCGGATCTCATTTTTCCGAGGCCCCTCTTCTCTTGAGGGCCCCGGGCCGTCCATCCCTTCTCTTCCCATCCCTGAAGGGCCCAGACGGCATTGATTATGCATAATAACCGAATTTATTAAATTTCCGCAACAGTGGTTCTGTTTTAATTAGCGGTAGTGGGTTTCTTGTTTGTTTTTTGGAAAAACGGGACGCGATCTGTTGTGGAAATTGAGGAAAACCACGTTTACAACGGCACGCACGCAGGCGTAGGGTTACCAACCGGTAGGAGGACATATCTTCCTTTTTGATGTCATTTCAAGCGTCCTCCTGCGTTTCGGAAAATTCGACTTTTTGTCCTGTTTCCGGAATCATTTCTCCTTTTTTTCTGGGGAAATTTTTTTTTCTTCACTTTGAAATGCATATTTCTTCATTGATATGAGTGCTTTTGTGGTCTCCCCCCCCCCCCCCCCACGCGTATTCACCCAATAGCTGTCGAAATTCCCAGAATTTCCTGTTTCTGCTTTTTTTTAGCGGTTTCATAGTTGGGAAAAATTATTATTGTGGGAAGTTTTTATATATATATTTTATTCTATTTTTTTTTGTATGAATAGTGGCGCCATCTATTGGGAAAATTGAGACAAGTAACGTCTCTAAGATTGCATGCACAGACGTATAGCCACTAGAATAAGCCCCTATCCAGTCGCTTTACACCCTCCTTTCTCAGTCATTTATAATTAATGGCCCGCCTTAAGGGCCAGTCGCCATCGTTAAATTCTGAGTCTGGTCTGGTCATTTATATTGTTTGTGCTGCCATCTATTTTTTAAATTTGAGATGACTCATGCAATTATGATAAAGTTTTTTTTCAAAAACAACAACAAAAAATGTGGACACATAAATCTTGTACTCATTGAGCTTATATTACATCGAGCTCTACGCTTGTACTGGATAATTCATAGTCAGCGTGATTGCGATTCAGGCTAAAGCCGGGTTTTCCTAGGAGCAGGTTTCCTGAGCCGCACGCAACGTGATTCGCCCAGCGCGACACGCCGTCCACTCACTAGTAAGAAAAGCAGCATGACTGTTTTCTTACAGAGCGCAATACGGCTCACGGCAGCGCTTTACGTTGGGCGTTATTGGCTGACTCCTTCTGGAGGAGTCAAATGCGTAGTGCGCCGCGGTTTTGCCGATATTCTCTTCACTCTTGTATGTCTTCTTTCTCTTCCCTTCAAACCGGAGCATGCAGACGACAGAGTAGCTGATGCCAAAGCCATATACTTTATATAGCCGCCCTGATCTGACGCGCCTTGCTAGGAAAACACAAACGCGTAGCGTGATTATGTAACTCGTTTCTGTCGGCGCGAAATAGTCTAATTCGGTTCACGCTGCGCAACAAAACAATTCCTAGGAAAAAATGTTTTGCGCCGCGTGAACCAAACAGCATAATCTCACGTCGGCAGCAATGTGTTACATAATCCCGCTACGCGTTTGTGTTTTCCTAGCGGGGCGCATCAGATCAGGGCGGCTATATTATGGTATATGGCCTTGGCATCAGCTACTCTGTCGTCTGCATGCTCCGGTTTGAAAGGAAGGGAAAGAACACACACGAGAGTGAAGAGAACAACGGCAAAACCGCGGCGCACGTCGCATTTGACTCCTCCAGAACAATACCGTCTAGAGCAGAAAGTGCTCTAGAAGATATTGTCCAGAAGCAGTCGGCCAATCACGCTCGACGTAAAGCGCTGTCGTGAGGCGTATTGCGCTCTGTAGGAAAACAGTCATGCCGCTTTTCTTACTGGTGAGTAGAAGGCGTGTCGCGCTGGGCGAATCACGTTGCGCGGCACAGGAAACCTGCTTCTAGGAAAACCCGGCTTTATTAGCGGAGACATTCATTGTTTCACGTTGATCGTGATTCGGCTGTTTGCACGCTGACATCTATCAGTACTTTTACCTAATGATTTTCATCCTCATGTAGAAGTTTATAACTTTGTACATGGCAGCATACCGTTATTATTTGTTTACAAAGCTGGAATATAATAAAAAAAAACGGGTGTGTATGAGATGAATCTTTGATAATTCAGTTGAAATGCATACTTTTATTGTACAAGGGAAATTATTATTTGGCCTTAAAAGAGGCGTGATCGCATCTGAGGGATGTCCGTTAAGAGGGGTCTCTTAGTCACCTCCTGGGTGGAGATACGGGGGGGGGGGGGAAGGGCATTGGAGCATTGCCTTCCCCCAGCATCAAAGGTAGAGCTGACTGATCTAATGTATATGCATATATATGAATTGACATCGTGCCCCACCCCATACTTTCATGTCTATATCCGCCTGTGGGTCACTCACATGCTCACACACTTTTTGATCAGTCGTTTTGTCACTCATTGACGTGGTTCGTCTCATTCTAGATCATTATTTTGGTCACTCACATGCTTACGCACCCTCTAGATCACTTTTTTTCGGTCACACACTGACCTGGTCTCTTGCTCTGTAGGTCGTTATTGATCACTCACGTTTTTTTTCTTTTCCTTTCTTCACTCTTGGATGAGGGAGGGGAGCACAAAAATGGACACTAAAATCTGGGTGGCAGAGTAAACGTTTATTTCAAAACTGTTCGTTGTGGGCTTGTCTTTTATCAATATACACTAGAACCCCTTGCGGCGGCCCGCTGATTGATGTGGGAGCCTAGGCGGAGATAGATAAAGTTTGGGGGCACGATGATGATGTCAATTCGTATATACATTAGATCAGTCGACTCCACTTTTGACGCTGGGGGGGGGGGCGTACCTCCACCCATGTGCGGAAGATGCGGCATGTGAAAAAAAATGTGGCCGAGTAGAAAAAAGAAAAAGTGAGGTAGACGATAAAAAAGAGGGAACTGTTACGCAGTAGTCCAAACGTGTATCGCAATGGCGAAGAACTGTTTCTGTACAAATTGTATCTAAATATTATTAAGCTTTCACTGTCAACTATGTTAATAAGCTACTATATTTGTGGATAAGATTAATGTTATAATTATGTGTTAATTTAAGTGTTAATAAACAGACAATTATTTTATTAGTGACTAACGCTCCTCTTTACCCTCATAGCGAACATCTCAGATGCTGTCACCCAGGGGTGGCCTGGCTGCAGGTTGTAAGGGGTGGCAGACTAAACTTCTGCATACATACACAAGCTTGACCATTAAAATTTTGGAACAATAGAAATTCATGTGAAACTCGCGCTGTCACTCTTTTTGGAGCAACGAAAATATTGAGAAAACTTGAGGAAACAAACTGGGTTTGAGGTTGTAATACCAAAAACAAGAATAGATTCTATGAAACATAGCAAGGGTGCAAACGGGACAAGTGTGTATTTTGGTTTATCCAAACAGTTATTTTTTCGGAAGCGGTTAAATAAAATCAAAGAAAGAATTTTGGTTCTCACTTGTCCAGACCCCAGAGTACCAGAAACCCCCCTACACTTTCCTAGTTTTTGTTCTGGGTACCTTCGAATAGGTATTTTGGTATTAGGTTCAACTGTATTAAAAAATATAAATAAATTGATTAATTCAATCCTTAAAGGAAGAAGAATATGATGGCTCATCAATAAGAGCCATCTGTTATTGTAAATTAATTAATTGGAATTAATCTAAATGTAAAATCGGGCGTAATTAAGGACAGTGGAATTGGGGGGGGGGGGCAGGATAGTTTCTTTAAAAGTGGAACGTATGGTCATTTTTGTTGGTTAAACAGTGGTGTGCAGCTTTGGCTGGTTAAAAAAATAAGGTTTGTCCATAGACCCTTAGGCTAAAACCCTTTCAGCCTCCCACCAGCATCATCTTTAGGGGGCATATGAAGTGTTGCAACCAGATGGCAGGTGAGCTAAAGCTGCCCTTGCTGTCACCCCTCTTTTGCGGAAAGATAATAATTTCCCCTTGTATAATGACAGTATTTATTTCAAAAATCCTGATTTACGGCCACCCCTCTTTTACGGACAAATATTTTTGTCCCACCGATGTCCGCAAAAGAGAGGTTATAGTGTACAAATAAATTTACTGAGCGTGTTCCCACGCTTTGATGTTATGTGCACAATCTTTTTCACTCTTTCAGCGTCATTCTTTTTCACCATTTATTGATCAATATATTATTCTATAGGACACTGAAATGACTGAAGAAGACTATCATTTGGTGTGTGCAAGGTTAGATGATTTATCTGTGAGGATTCTAGAGCTCATGGATGAGATCTTAAAAGAGAGGTCATCATCGCTCCATTCTCTCGTGGAAAATGGCTTCGTTAATCTTGCGAAATCGAAGTACATTAATGGATGCCATAGCGTCAGCATCTACAAAATCAATGATACCAGTATCACGCCTCTGAAGAAAGTTGTGAGGGAAGAATCGGCCAGTGACATGGAAAATATAAAGTTTCACACATTTAAAATCGTGGACAGCAAATCATCATCATCGGATGATGTAGTTACAGATAAGACGAAAACTGTTCGGCAACGGGTACCGAAAAAATCTGCAGACGACGAGGTCAGCTCTAAAATGGATCAGCTTGGTTTATCAAACGAAGAAGACCTGAAGGAGCCAAAGAAACAAGCTTCGAAAAATGATCCTTTAAACTGGTTTGGTGTGCTGGTTCCTCAGTCGCTGAGATCGTCTCAAGCCTTCTTTAAAAAATCCTTGGACTCTATTGCCTGTATCACTTCATTGCAAAACGAACTAAATTCTGCCTGCATCAAGTATGAATGCTTAATGAAAGAAAAGAAAGCCTTGGCACATGCAACCAATGTTGTAAGTCAATGAATTAGCGCGTGAAATAGGCTTCTGTAATTGCAAATGCATTGAATGTGATTTTAACCATTCCTAGCCAATCTCAATAATCCAGAATATTATTTCCTTATGATATTTATTGTAACCAAGCAATTTCATATTCAGGGTGAAAATCCAATTTTATGAGCTTCGAATGGATAATGTTATCAGTTTCAGATCCATAAAGTTATTGCTCAGTATTTTGTTTTCGTTCGAATATATTTTGTTTAGTGCTATTACTACTACCATTGAACCACATATGCCCCTCCTCCATATTCCTCTATGGAAGTTCTAATGAATTGGTACATGTTGGAATTTGTGTGTATGTGTAATGAACCTGACGTGAAGTTTGTTTCTGTTAATGCTTGTTGTGTGTAGTGCCTCCATATGCCATCAATTTTTCTAACTATGGTTGAATAATGGTATTCTTGTAGGTATGTAGCGAGACTTTTTATCGGGGATATCGGCTGGCATTCACACCTCCAATTTCGAAACCAAGGAAAACCAACTTCAGCCGACCACCATTCCAAAAACTTTTTTTTCTTCATCGGAACCTCAAAAACTCGTCTCGTCACCTCAGGCATCTCTGCTTCCAGACCTAGATCCTTCCTGTACTTTTATATGCCTGTGAAATCTGGGACCCCTATACTCTCTGCAATATAGACAAATTAGAATCTATTCAAAATAAATCTGCCCGTTTCATTCTTGACTGTTGGTCATCCTCTGCCTCCGTCACTAAACTCAAGCGTCAACTCAATACTCAACCGCTTTTCACCCTTAGATATATCTCTCTCATCTAACTTTCCTTTTTAAAATGCTTCACAGCCATTTTCATATTGACACTTTTCAAAAAGAATTAAACATTCACAAAGATTGGAACCCATCTTTGCATCCACAGATTGTTTCAAATTTGGTTTCTTTCCTCGAACAATAACCGACTGGAACAACCTCCCTTCAAACGTTATTGATTGTACAGCAGTTTCTGATTTCCTTTGTAACATCAATCGTCTCTTCTGTCAAACTTCACCGCATTCCCTTGTATATTTCCTCGGCCAAGCAATATTATATAAATAATAAAATAGTCTCCTCCCCAGACACAGATGGCACAGCTGAATTAGCTAAAGTACCCAGGCATAATGCATTGTTAGAAGAAAATCAATGGAAACGATATCTTTTAAACCAAAAATTTGAATATTTATGTAATTCAATCTATTGCAGATCGTCAGGGCATGGGTCTTCCATTTCAAATTTTTATGCATGGTTACACCAAGATATTTTATTTCTTCAGTTTCGTGGATTATGTGACAGGAACAGTTCACTTGTAAACATTCCTTATTATGGCAATGAATTATGATATTATCAGTATTGTTTTTTATAGAATAGAGTTGAAATTTTATATATATTTAGTTTTGATCAAATTCAACGATAATTTATTATTTCTTATCCAACTATTTAATATGGCTAGATCATGTTCAGTGTGATTTTTTCAATGTTGAAAGATTATTTTCTCAGTAATTATGAGGGCTGTGTCATCAGCATAGCTTTTGACATTACCATGTAGTTCAAGATATTTTATATTATTTACATAAACTAAAAATAATATGGAGCCCAACACAGATCCTTGAGGGACGCCATTCTTAATAAATAGAAAATTACTTTTAGTTCAGTATCAGTTTTTACGGCCTGCATCCAATTTGACAAATTACTTTTAAACCAGTTGTAGAAAAACCTCTGATTCCTGCGCAAAACAATATCTTAAGGAGAATTTCATGAGTAACTGTATCGAATGCTTGTCTTAAGTCTAAGAAGACAGCTAGAGCTTGTTTGTTATCGTTGACTGCTTTATAAATATATTTGTAAGTTTTAAGAGATAGCCATCTCAGTATTTTTGTTCTCCAGAAAACTGAATTGTGTGTCTGCAAAGTAAGAATTTGACTGTAAGAAATGCAGAAATGCATAAGCTTTATTTTAACTAAACGTTCAATTACCTGGGAAAAAATAGAAAGAACAGAAATTGGACGATAATTATTTAAATGTTTTATACTGACAGATTTGTAGATGGAATATTTCAATTTTTCAATGAATTCTCCCTCAAAAACTGAAGTATTTATCAAATATGTTAAAAAATGGATATGATATTTACAAGCAATTTTCAACATTTCTTAGGCGAAATACCATCATTACCTATAGCTTTATTATTACCCAATTTTAAAATTGTTTTTCTAACTTCAGTTCCGTTAAATAGAGTTAACGCCATAGAATTTTGGTGGTTAGGTATATATTGATGGTCAAGATTTTCACAGGGTTCAGATTTATAAAGACTTTATTAACATTTTACTTTTTGGTAAGTCCCGCTTTCTAGGTTTTGTCTTTTTTTACTAAATCCTGTCAAATAAAAAACTTTGTTTTTAATTGAAGAGGGAATCATCGATATATTGCCAAAAATCTAAATAAATAAATTAATGATTCTGCCAAAGCAGAGGTTGTATAATTTTTTCAGGTTATTTGTGTGGGATGTATGTGAACCATGTGTGTGTGTGGGGTTTATTAATCTTTATTTGGCTTAAGTTTGAGGGCTCAGAAGCTCGTTTTGATCAGTCATCAAAAAACTTCTGTCTGGATGGAGAAAAAATAATTTTGTACTTTGTGGTCTTGTGTGGACAGTTACTAAAATTCGTCATTCAAAATTATGGTGCACATTTTGTGTATAGATGAAACAACTGCTCAGCCAATTCAATTTCCTTTTTTGGATTATACCATGATAAGCAAGGATTATGAACAATATGTAATAGTATATAATCCTCGTAATTGGTAAAAAATATTGAAGCCAGGATCATCGAATCATATAATAACACTTGTGATTTGTCAGTTGAGGCGAAGAAGACGTTCCTGTTGGAATGATTAGGTGTAAATTACCGAATCTCATTAATAATTCAGAATTCTTTTTTCATTTGAACCCAGTTCAGAAATTTATTGCGAATTTTTAAGTGTCATTAATTTCAAAAACAAACAAATTTTTCCGAAGCATTTATTTGGTCATGTTTACATGTATATAAATGCCACATAATGCTTTATTGTATTTTCTACACCAACCTCTTGTGCAACGGCCAACGAACACAAAGTACTTTCACAGATATCTCAATTCGTTGATGTTGTCAGGATGACCATCACCATCCATACTTCTAGGAAACATTCATTCTAGTTATTGGTTGAACATTATTTAGTTGAAGATTCAACTAGTTATTGATGAATATTTCAAAATTATTTATTTCATTAATTTTGTGAATTCTTTAATTTATTTATTTCATTAATTCTGAAATTTCTAAGAATTCTAAATTTGTTTCTTTCATTAGTTCTGAATTTCTGTGAATTCTTTAATTTATTTACTTCATTCATTCTGAAATTTCTGTGAATTCTTTAATTTATTTACTTCATTCATTCCGAAATTTCTGTGAATTCTTTAATTTATTTACTTCATTCATTCTGAAATTTCTGTGAATTCTTTAATTTATTTACTTCATTAATTCTGAAATTTCTATGAATTCTAAATTTGTTTCTTTCATTAGTTCTGAATTTCTGTGAATTCTTTAATTTATTTACTTCATTCATTCTGAAATTTCTGTGAATTCTTTAATTTATTTACTTCATTCATTCTGAAATTTCTGTGAATTCTTTAATTTATTTACTTCATTCATTCTGAAATTTCTGTGAATTCTTTAATTTATTTACTTCATTCATTCTGAAATTTCTGTGAATTCTTTAATTTATTTACTTCATTAATTCTGATATTTCTATGAATTCTAAATTTGTTTCTTTCATTAGTTCTGAATTTCTGTGAATTCTGAACTTATTTCTTTCATTATTTTTGTGAATTCTGAAATTATTTTTTTCATTACTTTTAAATTTCACTAATTCTAGAGTTTTTTCTTTCACGAGTTCTGAATTTCTGTAAATTCTAAATTTATTTATTTCATTAATTTACAATTTTCTCAATTCCGAAAGTTCTAAAATTATTCTTTGCAATTATTCTGAATTTCTGTGAATTCTAGAATTATTTCTGTCACAAGTTGTGAATTTCTGTGATTCCTGAAATTATTTCATCCATTAATTCTGAATTTTTGTAAATTCTGAAATCACTGCTTTCATTAGTTCTGAATTTTTTTTTTCCAATTCTGAAATTATTTCTTTCATTAGTTCTGATTTGTATCTTTTCGGAAATTCAGGGTTCATCATTCATCAGGGGTTCTGAAGACGTGGACTACGGACCTCTTGGAGAAATTTTAAGAAACGAGATCTGAGAGTTCGGAACAGAAAAGAGTTACAGCCAAACCCCGATTTAACTAATCAGATAAAACGCATTTTTGTTCGTTTAGTCGAGGAAAATCGTTATATATGGGTTGTGATTAACGCAAATATATACCTTAAAGGGGCCCCTGAAAAAATTCGTTGAATCGGAGTTTGTAATATCGGGGACCGAATTTAACTAAATGAGGAACATTATTAAACACTACGAATATTATTCCGTGAAGAGGTCCGAGGCCTTCATTTTATTGGAACAAAGAATCCGTAAAAAACAAGATTGAGAACCCATGATTCATATGGGACTCACTTAGGAGGTATCGCGTCAAATCATCGCCAACAAAAACATCGCCCGTCAAAACATCGCCGTGACAAAAACATTATTGAATAGCTCAGTTAAAAATGTAACCTAAAAATGATGCTACTGTGCATTAATGAGATTCAATCACACAATTTAACTTAAACACGCATTCCTATAGTACTAAATTTATTTTTAAAGGGAGAGCCTACTGCTCGTTTCCTTTCCTGTTTAACGACTTATTTCGTGTCACAGAAAAACGCTCGCTACAATTGGCGTACAAAATAGCCGCCAACTCACATAATTTGATGTATCGGCCTAACATGCCGCCCGGCTGAAATATTAATTTCAATAAATACGACAATATAAAACTTGAGTACATAAACAAAATTCACATACAACAAAAATTCGATGCAGTACAGATATCATATTTGTGAAACAAAAATTAATTATATAAAATACAAATGCACTATATACATACACAAATGTACTATATTATACAATTATAATTTCAAGGCGGAAACCTAATGATTTTTTTTTTTTTATCGAGATCCTTCTAACGGCAACAACGCGATTTTACATATTGATCTTTTGAAGATCCCATTCATTGTTTTTACATTTGCAATTCTCACTTTATTATCCCTACCACCCTGGAAAACCTCCACGATTCTTCCCAAAATCCATTTACAACTTGGGAAGTTTTCTTCTTTCATGACAACCATATCTCCAACATTTATGTTGGGCTTGGAACCTTTCCATTTATTTCGTTGTTGTAAAGTGCTCAAATAATTGTTTTGCCAATGCTTCCAGATTGTTTGCACCAATTTAGATGTACGTTGCCATAAGTTCAATCTGTTTTCCTCAACATCAGTCAGTGATGGCTCTACAATGGCAGTGACTGGGCGACCAATGAGGAAATGACCAGGCGTAAGAATATCTAAATCATCTATATCACTAGATAGTGGTGTTAACGGACGTGAATTTAAAATTCCCTCTACTTGATTGACAATAGTTAACAGTTCTTCGTATGTTAGTTTCGAATTCCCAACTACACGTTTCAAATGGTGCTTAAAGGATTTTACCCCGGCCTCCCACAAACCACCAAAGTTGGGTGCTCTGGGAGGTATAAACTGCCACTGAATACCCACTGCTGATAAATAGTTGACGAGATTGTTATTACTCTGCACAATATCGGCATACCAATTTTTCAGAGTTTTATTAGCACTTACGAAGTTTTTTGCATTATCAAAATTTAGGTTGATACGTTTTCAGGAAATCCAAACAATCAAGCTTCCATTGTTGATGGAATTTCGTTGTTGTGGTCGTTTTTTCTCAACAGAAAGAAAGAAAACCATGCAATTCTTACGAAAAACCATTGTTGTTCTCGATAGTTAGTTATTGTTGTTGTCGGGGCTTTAAATATATATATAAGCACAGCAATCATCGTATCATTAAGAGGAGGAAAGAGATTCCACAACGAAAATCACAGATGGTTATTTTCGGTTAATGGTTAATATTTCGGTAAATGGTTCGGTTGATGGTTTGATTTTTGGTTATTTTCTTAACCGGGTATCAGCAACGCCACGCTGAGATGTCTCTGGTATGGTGTTGTTGTTGGAGGACGAGGGTATGTTTGGATTCGTAATGTATTTGGAGAGGTTTGTCGTGGCGCTTTATAAGGTGCTGTGATACTGCTTGAATACAGTCTGAGTAAACTGACTCTGGTTACTTTTCCAGGGTCCCTTGCTAGGATACAAAATGTTTTTACAGGGGAAGAGATATGTGCCTGCAGGTATTTTTTTCTGTGTTCTTGCAAAACACAGATTAAGTCACGGGACGCCGTGTTACAGTTTTCACCTTTGCTACGAATCCAGGTGTGGATGTTCTTTCGGTTCAGTGACGGCCTTTTTCAAAATTAGCGTTCGAATCAAAGAGCAACCACATTTTTTCGAGTCGAAGAAAGTATAATCGTAAAATTATCTCTACTTCGGTTCAGGGAAGGGTGGATGGGTATGAACGGAAAAAGCGAAGTGGTGAAACAAAGGGATGGCCTCGTCTTTTTTTACTAATTACCTTAGAACGGTGCAAAGGCAAAAAATTATGGACCGATTTCTGAATAGATTTAGATGAGTTTGCGGGACGCTGCGATCATTGAATGCGATTTCAGAAAGGAGCTTGATGAATGGCATGACGATGCAATCATCAAGGGTCAAAACCTTCGCTCGTTCAAAAAGGAATTCTGGGTTGTTCCCCAAGTGTGTATAGGCCTGAAAAGTTTGAGTGCACACTTTGGCGGGGCACTATAATAAAAGATTAAATATGATTCTCGAATTTCAGCGACATTATAGAGAACACACACCTCATACATTAGAACTTGAAGACCAGAACCTGACCAGAATTAAAGTTGGGGCCGATTCAAGCCCCCAGGAATAGACTGTCAGCATAAAAACTGGCCATGAAGGCATGTGAAGAATTTTAAGAAGAGACTGTTGGTGTTGAGGAAGGTGCTAGTGTTTGAGAAAAAAACATTGCCACAACCCTAACCAAGAGAAATGTCGCCACCGTGAGTACTCCCAATCACAACAGTCAGTCCAAAATACAGTCATCAATGTCCTATCAATAATCCTAGCATATTTCTTGAAGTAAAGGAAATACTGGTAATAAAAATATGCATTCGAACTAAAAAATGTCATGGAATTACGATTAGTCATCATGAAACTCGGATGACAGCTGCAGAATATGAATGCCCTACTTCATCAAACGCCACACTTTTGATGACAAGGAGAGGGTTTGAACGATGCTTACATCATCAACCACATTTTACAAAAACATCTAATATTCTTGATATCTTTACTAGCATAGCAAGAAAAACCTTTCCCAAGTTTGTCGGCACCTGAACTAGCTTTCCCCCTACTGATAAGATCCTCCATAGACCTCTCAGAACTCTACACCCCCCCCCCTCCTCCCGTCCTGCCTCAGTTATGAGGGGGGGGGGGGTGTTTCGGCTGAAATGCTGCGAAAGGACAGTGCTTTTTGAATGGTCTGCGCAGAATCATTTTCATTTACTACTTGTTCATTGCACGTACTTGTATGTCAGATTAAATGCTGATTGACGACTTGGCTGAGCAAATGCAGTTCCGGTCATAATTTCTAATATGAATCCGCGCGAAGCTCGTGTCGTCACAGAAGAATCTCATTTACCATTGTATATACTGCCAAAAAAGGGTAAAGATGGCACATGCGTCGGGTTGCTATATCAAATGGCTATAAGCAACATGAAATGTAAAACAATGACATGAATTGAAAAAAACTATAATTTGTTATAAAAACCAATGGCTTTAATGAATTAAAAAATGCGAGATGCATCGCAATGGTCAGATAAAATGTCACGAAGTGAAAGATGACTTTGACCAAAAGCGGTCGTAAAATGATGACGATGATGTGAACAAGTAAAAGCATGAGCAATGGTCAATGGACTTTGACAGTGAGGGCACTGCGGTTGACTCTCTTGTAATAACAAATACGATTGCGTGATGCGACTGTGTCCTATGCGCAACCGGGCAAGCAGAACTTCCTCCTTTCGGTTAGTTCTGCAGCTCGAACACCAATGGCCAAGTGTGGGCTTGATGGCATGAAGTTTAATTCCTATTTGATTCTTCCAATGCTCCTGCCAGTGGCGATGCATCACTTCTCGGAGGACTGAGAAGTGGTCACTGGCAGGTACCAAAAGGCTATTGTCAATGTTAGTTGTTCGAGCCGCGTTGTCTGCTTTCTGAATGCCCGGTATTCCAACATGACCTGGTACCCAGTAAAATTTTACTGTGGTACCGTGATGGATGAGGTGATGCAGTTCATAAACAATAGCATGGATAAATGAATGAATTTGAAAAGTAAAATAACACAGTGCTTGCAATGCGCGGAGAGAGACGATATAAATGATGCATCGTCGGTGGCGTTTGCGTCTTATATGACGTAGAACCTGAAGGATTGCGTACAGTTCTCCCGAATGAATAGAGAATGTGTCGGGAAGTTTGAAAGCTGTCTCCTCACAGCAGATGTAGGCACAACCGACATGCCCAGGGCTCTTAGAGCCGTCAGTATATATGGGGAAGTACCGGTTGTACCTACCCTTGTGCCTAAGGAATATCTGCCGATATATGACATATGCTGTGGTGGCTCTAGAGTATGATGATAATGATAGAGAGACATCTGTCTATTTGTATTTTTTTTACAAGTACCCTCATACGGAGACCGTAAGACGGAACACACGAAGGACGAGCAGCTAAAAGTCTATCAAATGAGGGATTGAAAATGACACGATGAAGTTGATGATCTGGTAAAGACTTCATTTTGATATAATATTTCAAGGATAGTTGTGCTGGCGTCTTAATGTCAGTGATGGCTCGTTGCATTTGACAAACAGGCTCTCCATTGGAGGCGTCCGGAAAGCTCCAGAGCAAATCCGGAGGGTGAGATGGTGGACTGGGTCAAGCATACTCAAATAGCTCCGAAGTGCCGACCCGTATACAATGGAGCCGTAGTCGAGCTTTGATCTTATTAGAGCTTTATGTAAGCGAAGGAACGACTTACGGTTTGCTCCCCATGATGTAGACGAGATGACCTTCAAGAGGCTCATCGTCTTCATGCAACGAGCTCTTAATTGCGCAATATGAGGTTTGAAAGTGGGTTTTTTGTCAAATGTGATGCCTGCCAAGGAATTAAGTATTTTCTATTATTGGTATTTGACTATTGTTTAGAAATAATTGTGGGTCGCCATGTGTGCTGACAAATTGTTCCAAAATTGTAACGTAACGTTCAGTAGTAATCGTTTCTCGCACGAAGAAGGGGCCGATAATTCCTCTGGCGCATACCGCAGCCTATGCAGTAACTTTTGGCGAATGAAGTGGTTTCTCTTCACACAAATGAGGATTTTCGGAACCCCAAAATCTCCAGTTTTGTTTTGTTTTTTTTAAATTTTAAAAAATTAAAAAAAAAACTAAATTTTCGAAATTTCTGTACAACATCCTTACAGTTTTGCTAATAAACGTACCATTTACCGCATAATTCTATTGATCTTTGTTGTAGAGATATTTAATTTTGAAATAAGGGCTTATTCGCTGATCACCCTGTATGTACATCATTATAATTTGCGATCTAAGGATGAAAAATTCGAAGTGGGTGATGAGGTGGTAGTCCTTATCCCAGATTCAAC
This sequence comes from Pholcus phalangioides, assembly GCF_987345545.1. Taxonomy (NCBI): domain Eukaryota; kingdom Metazoa; phylum Arthropoda; class Arachnida; order Araneae; family Pholcidae; genus Pholcus; species Pholcus phalangioides. Next base: position 32,183,727 of record NW_028301603.1, read on the forward strand.
AAACAAGCTTTGTTCGAAATGGAGTGGTCCAGGAGAGATCGTAGACATCAGGGGTCCCCATTCATATTTTGTTAGGTTACCCGACGGAAGCGTAAGGAATTTACACCAAAACAAATTACGCAAATACATACAGCCGATACGGGCGGTGGGTTTAATCTATGAGGAAGACGATGACTTTGGCGAAATTCGGCATGTCCCCGTGGAGCATCGGAAAGTAGACGGTTTGTTAGAAAAATCTAACGGAGTGGAAAAATTAAGCCATTTGGATGAAAAACAGGTCAGGGATCTGAAACAAATTATCAGGAAGTTTCAAACCTTGTTTGAAGGGGAAATAAAACGTGCCAAAGTAGGGTCTCACTTAATCCAGCTGAAACCGGGAATAACAAGGAAACAGCCCCACATCTACAGAGTTCCAGGAGCACTGAAACCTCAAGTAGAACGCCAGATTGGGGAGTTGTTGGATAGGGGTCTAATTGAACCATCTAGAGCTGAGATCGTGTACCCTATTGTGTGTGTGGCCAAGAAAGATGGCCACTATACTGTAAGACTATGTTGTGACTATCGGGCACTTAACGCAGCTAGTAAGGTGGTCCCATTTCCAATGCAGAGTTCCGAAGAATTGAGTTACAAAGCAGGAGCGGCACGTTATTTGACTACACTAGATATTTTAAAAGGATATTGGGAAATTCCTTTGGATAAGGGCTGTAGAGAGTTGACAAGTTTCGTATCACCAAGAGGCCAGTATCAGTGGAAGGTGATGCCATTTGGTTTATCGGGGGCTGCGGCAAAGTTCCAAAGGACGATGAACCAGGCTTTGAGAATACATAGTGGGTACGCAGAGAGTTTCATAGATGATATTGTTATTTATTCAGGTAGTTGGGAAGAGCATATGACTCACTTGGAAGCAGTGCTGAGCACATTAAAATCTTTGAACTTCTCGGCCAATCTGGAGAAATGTACATTTGGAAAATCGGAAGTAAAGTACCTGGGACACGTCATTGGTTCAGGGAAACATGGTCCTGATCCGGCGAAGTTGGAAACTATAAAAATGCTGAAGGTTCCCAAGACAAAAAAGATGCTGAGGTCAGTGTTAGGACTGTTTAACTATTACCGGGAATATATGAAAGATTACTCGCCCGTGGCTAAACCATTGACCGATCTAACGAAGAAGTCAATACCGAATGATGTTCCGTGGACGGAAGAGGCAGACACCGCTTTTCAGAAACTATAAGGAGCATTGTGCAGTGTGGTTTCTTTATTCACGCCCGATTTAGAGAAACCATTCGAAATCCATACCGACGCATCAGAAACAGGAGTTGGTGCTTGTTTAGCGCAGCGAGGTGTCGATGGCAAAGTCAGACCGATCACCTTCGTGAGCCAGAAACTGACTCCCACTCAGAGTAAATGGAGTACAATAGAACGAGAGGCTTATGCGGTCGTTTGGGCTTTGGGAAAATTTGAGCACTGGTAGGATGACCCACCTGTACACGGACCACAATCCGCTCAAATTTCTATGCGAAGGGGTGCCCAGAAATGCAAAGTTGCAGAGATGGGATCTGGCTCTTTCAAAGTTTCAACTATCTATAAGTCACAAAGCCGGAAGCCAAAATACAGATGCGGATGCTCTATCCAGGCTCTACTAATGATGTTGTACGAAAAGAGGAAATATGTCATAGGAAACTATATTTGCCAGTATGGTCCACCTTATATGTGATTGAATAAGTGTGGATGTGGAAAAAAAAAATGTACGTTGTGCTGTGTGTTATTTGCATTTCATGTATTTCTGTGTCATTTGCATTTCATGTATTTCTGTGTCATTTGCATTTTATGGATTTCTGTGTCATTTGCATTTTATGGATTTCTGTGTCATTTGCATTTCATGTATTTCTGTGTCATTTGCATTTTATGGATTTCTGTGTCATTTGCATTTCATGTATTTAGGTTGGCATTTGAAGTATTTATATGTTATCTGCGTATTATGTATTATCTGCATATAGTGTAGTTTTTTTTTTTAAATTCCGATCATGGCTCAGAGTAACATAATGAATGAACCTTGGTTATTTTGGTGAATGAGTTTACGAATTATGGACAATTGTCCAGTAATTGTAAACTGGAGGGGAGGTGTCATGCCTAGGGGTCTTACAGGAAAGAACTGATCGAGAAAAAAAAGAGACTGCGGGGGAGTGAATTCTTGTTGGGGGGCCCGGAGGAATGGAAAAAAGAAGAAGAGACGTGGGGGGGGGGCGCATCTCTGGTGACGAAGGCCGGAGGGTTTTTCTTTTATATATATTATGTGTGTGCTCGAGAGAGAGAGAATGTGGTTTTCTTCTACTCTCAGTTGGTAATTAAATATATTGTTTGTTTTCACAAATATGAGTGGAGTTACTTTCGTTCGAGGAGATGTTGGTAGTTGATGGAGAAAGGGAGTTCTCATAACTATGTAGGAGGTATAAGGTGTCCACCCCCCCCCCTTCCCGCTTGTTAACAAACATTTCCGTACTCTAAAATGTTGTAATCAATACGTAATATTAGCTGTGATCCATGTACGACTGGGGCTGCTTTTGCAATGGCCTTCCTATAGTGAAGGAAAATTTAAGACGGGGAAAAAAGGCGCTTTCCTTTGGCTCTTGATCAGTTCCTTTCAGTTGACCAGATTCACATTTCATTTTCCGATAGGCTTTCTCAAGGGATCAGTGAAACGTATTGTACATTAGAAAAAGTAATTTTCGATATACATTAGGGGCCGTTCAAGTATTACGTCATCATCGATGGGGGAGAGGGGGTTTCCGATTTGCTGACTTTTGATGACAAGCGGGAGGGGGTTTTGGATAATGCTAACGTCATCAACCACCCTTTATGAAAATATGAAATATTCTTAATGGTATCTTACTCTGTGCCCCAAAAACGAGAAAAACCTTTCGATAGTTTGTGGGCACTCTTGAAGTAACATTCCCCTCCCCAACGCTATTCATAAGTGTGCCCTACAGAACCACTTTAGTGATCTCTAAATGTTTCGCGGATCCAAGTGATCTGGAAATGTGTCCGGGCCGCTTAAGTGATCTGGAAATGTGTCCGGGCCGCTTAAGTGATCTGGAAATGTGTCCGGGCCACTTAAGTGATCTGGAAATGTATCCGGGCCTCTTAAGTGCTCTGGAACTGTGCCACGCATCACTCAAATGATCCGTAATTATATGCCGTGGATCACTTAAATAATCTGAGAATGAGCCGCGGATAACTTGAGTGACGTAGAACCACACCGAGGGCCACTTAAGTGTTCTAAAACTGCGTCACATGTCACTCAAGGGATCTCTAAATATGTCACGGATCGCTTAAGTGTTCTGCAACTGTGTCCCGGGTCATTTAAGTGACCTGAAAATGTGCTGCGGGTTACTTAAATGCTCTGTAATTGTACCACGGGACACTTGGTCCATGGGCCAAGATTATGGGATTTATCATTATATAGCGTAGAGGGTGGGTCGCAATGAATTTATTAAAGATAAATTTTGAGTTCATAGCCTTCAAATAACATTGAAATTAACAGAAATTGAAATTGATTGTAATAACATATAAAGGAATTTTCTTTCGAAATTTCAATTTAAAAAAAAATATTTTTTTGCATAAAAAAAAAAAATTTCATCGTTGGGGGGGGGGCCCACTTGAGCCCCCTATGCCCCCCCCCCCTGTACGTCTCTGATCCCACCAATATGCGCTAGGATTCAGAGGGGCAGAGCTGATGACGGAATTTTGCTGACGGGGGGGGGGGGTCAGAGTTTTGATGGCAAGGGGGGAGGGGGTCAAAAATGGCTAAAAATTTGCGTAATACTTGAACGGCCCCTTAGATAGTTTCATTCTAACGCCTCACAATGGCTGAATAACAAAATGCGGGATTTCGGTTTAAAGGGGAAAAAAATAGGATGAACCCCTTCCCCTATTATATATATATATATACAGTATATATATATAGTATATAAAAAGTAACGAGATTTTTTTTCAACATTTTGCAACCAATTACGTAGGAAAATAAAAACAGTTGTCACATGTTTTACCAATATCCGTTTCCCATACGTCCCATTTGACCAAACGGGATGTATGGTCAACGTACTTGCAAACGGGACTTTTTTTTTTCTTTTTTTTTTGGATGTAGTCATCATTTGCTTATTGTTATCAGAATCCCCGAGTCCCGATTCGATCACATTAAGTGGCGTGAACTGTATATCTCTTATTGACCTATACTGTAATTTGATAATTTTTTTTGTTTTCTTCAAGAATATATTTAGACGACACCAGAAAATCACGGATAAATCAAAACCATTGTGCGGATTTTTTTTTCTTTTAACAAACAGCTCAGTTCTTGAGAATAAATTTCACGGGTTTTTTTTCCGGCTTTCTCTTTCATCTTCTGTCGTCTGCTTCGAGCCCGACAGCGGATAGAAACAATCATTCCGAGCAATACATCGTCTTTCGATCGTCGTCAATCACCTGGAGGGTCCTGGAGTTATCCACGCTTTTGGTAAGTGTTATGAGAGACTTTTCCTCTAATTTCATTAACAGTTTTTAATTATTCCTTTCCTTCATTAATCAATGAACTTCCCGGTGAGAGAAATTCATATTACGTGTAACCCAATGTAATTAGATCCCGCTATAACGTATCTCCAAATATAATGAATGAAATATATATACTCCGTTCCATCCCATATGTTGTTCTCTTATCTGATCGGATATAAGGAAACAAAATTTTCGATTCACTTGCAGTTCGTTATAACGGTGCTCTCACAACAAGTCCTACTGGGAATCTTTTAACAACTCTTATAACGGTTCTCTCATAACAATGTAATCTGGCACATTTTTCAATGCTAATTTGTAGAGGACGCTTGTTATATACGTATTTGTGTACACCAGGGCAGTAGAAAGAAATTTCTTTTGGAGGGCCGCAACTAGATGCTTGGTCACCCGGGGCAAGTGCGCATTTTGACGCCCTCTTGTAATGTTGAAGGATAGGTTTCAGAATGAAATTTGAGCCCCCTCGGCACAGGACCCTTTGCAGAGTAAAGTGAGCCTATTGTTCTCAGGGAAAAACAGTCCCAGAATCCTTTGCGTTAGATCCAGTCAAGGTTACCACAATAAATAGCTTATCGCATGGGCTTTTGTCGCCAAGAAAGATAGAGATGGTTTGTTGCCAACTCTTAAAACAAAAACTTGCTCAACAAAACTAAATGACCATATTTTCTGTATTTTACGGTATAAAAATGTTTTTCATTTCAATCAAAATACGGGATTACACTATAAAAGTTTGATAAAAGTCCTTTTATAAAACTTGAAAAATGAGATCATCGGTTGCATTTTCTAGAATGTAACCAATAATCTTATTATTGGCATTTTTCAAGTTATATAAAAGTATTTTTATTAAAATTTTGTAGTGTAAAGCCGGTATTACACTATAAAAGTTTGATAAAAGTACTATTATAAAACTTGATAAATGCAGCCAATAAGATAAACGGTTGTATTTTCTAGAATGTAACTAATAACCTTATTGGTTAGATTTTTCAAGTTTTATAAAAGGGATTTTATCAAAGTTTGTAATACCGGCCTTAGAGAAATGTGTTAAAATATTTTTTTAATTAGAAATGTTTCACCTCAACAAAAATCATTCACTGCCTTGGGAAGTGAAGAATCATCATTTGGGAAATATGCTTGCATTACATCAGTACAGATCTGTAGCGTGCCTTATCGGGGGCCCCCCATGCAGACTTTTCTTACGACCCCCTTAAAAAGAGCTATTGTTATGCTAAATATGTGTACATTTTCTGAGATTTGGCCCATTTGGCTTGGGCCCTTAGGGCAGTTCCCCGGTTGCCCCAGTCTTCTTACAAGCCTGAATCAGCGCCGAACTTACAAAAGTCAGCGGTCGCACATATATTACTAGGCCGCAAAATATCAGGGGTCGTAAAACGGGCGATTAAATGAAATTAAGATCTGATAAATGAAAAAAATTTGTTCCATTATGAGTTCAAACGCTTGGCAAAGATTTTTAGATCATAATTTTATCGATTTATAGAAATGCCGTATGGAAAATATGTCGTTATAACCAGAAGCGGATTAAGGTCGTTTGAGATCTCGAGCGCAGAAGGAGGGGCCCCTTTAATCAGAAAAAGTGTGGGTATTTTGCAGTTCTCTTAAGTCGGGCCCCGGGCGTGCCACTGCCGTTAAATCGGTCTCTGCTCATAGCATACTCAAATACAGTAAAACCTCGATAATTCGTCACCTCAAGTTAAAGAAAAATTATGACGACTTAAGCGGAGTTCCGTCAGATTTAATGTGCAACGTTATGAAAATCGTATAAATTTAAAGTAATATGACATTTATTAAAGTATGAATCAAAATAACAATATTAATAAAATTTATAGATTGCGAAAGAAAAAAATAAAAGCAATTTTTTACCTTTTTTATCTCTTATTACTTGTGTAGTGAAATGTACTGTACATTTAGATTTAAACTAGTAATTTTTAATTTATAGACTAACAGAGCAACTGTTTGAATAAGTAGCTTTTCTTCATAACAGAACTCTCAATTGCACATTAATTTTACATATACATCTGATTTAATTTTAGTGTTTGAATTCTTCATGATGCAACTACAAAGTGATCTCAAACACTTTTGACTTTGTGGAGGGGCCCCTGGGCACGGAACCTCAACTTGGGAAAGAATGTCTAATTTTTTTCAGCAAATATATTTTGTTTAAATTTCAAGCCCTAAATTAGTTGAGTCCATGCTTTCTATGATTATTTATTATCCATGCCCGTTGCACTTTGACTTGATTAATTTGATTCTTCGATTTACATAATTTTTGATTTCCTTGCACTATATGTAATCTTTGACATATCAATAAATTTTGGTTTTTCCGGAGATGCCCCCCCCCCCCCGAAGTACTTACGTTGCTTCTTGCGACAGAGCTTGGGTGTCTCGCGGTTTGTCCAGTTTCTCTAATGGAGCCCAGGCAGAAATGAGATCTAGCCTGAACAGTCCCCAACGTTCCAAAAACCTTATTCAGCAAATGAACTTCCCCAGCGTAACTTTTGTTACTTAAACTGTTCCGTTTGGGTATATAGGATTTTATGGTGATTTTTAAGCATACAGCAATGCTGTTAACAAGCTCTTTTTTTAATGGGAGCCATAAAAATATTTTGTTTCTATTTCTCATAACTTTTTCATAGTGACAACTTAACCGAAATTAGTGACAAGTAAACGAGGGTTTAATAACATTGTGGTCTATGAGAGCTGGAAGGGTCTGAAGAAAAATGACGATTTAACCGGAGTGACGACTTAACAAGGTTTTATTGTATATTCGGAATATCATAGTGGAAGCTCCCATCACAACCAAGTCAACACGAATAGTATTAATTGTGGTAACTTTTCATGTAAAATGTGTATATTTTAAGCACAGTTTTTAACAAGCTCATTTCCCTTAGCAACAATAACCGAAAAATAGTATATGCTAAAAGAATTTGCTTTTTTAGTGCAAAAACATATTCAAAGGTTGTTAACCAAGATCTTATATAATGTAGCAAATTTAAATTTATTTTAAGTTAGTTATTTTTTTTAGAACTATCCCCATGAAAGTAAACATTCAAATTTTGAATTGCAGTCAAATCCCATTACACTGAAAAAATCAGGACAGAGACCATTTTACAGGTAGTTGCATTATCTCACAGATATTTTCATTTTCTTTCCCATAAGAAGTAACATTATCTGGTTCTGTATATCACCCACTCTTAATATTCAATAATTTTTTTTTTATACTTTCGCCATTAAGCCCAGTTAATCAAGGTTCTCCTGTATAGTAGTAACAGATTTATACAGATTATTATACAGGTTGATTATAATTTACAGTTTTGATTCTAAAACTATACAATAAGAACTACTGGTCAGAATAACTTGAAAATTTACATGGATACTTCTGAAGCAATGAGAATTTTTTCGGCAAAAGGGAAAAAGTGCAAAATGTGCAAGTCAAAGCCACTTGAAAGGTAAGCGTATTCACTCAATGTTAAAGAATGGCAGCGCCATCTGCGAAGCGGAAGGGAAAACTTTCAGATTAATGGTCGTGGCTCCCCCTTTCCTGTACTGCCGATTACGTCACCTTTCCATGGATTTTCGCTGCTAAATCAGCCGTCAATGATGTGAGAATTAACTCATCACCAAAGAAAACTTTTCAAGCGGCGTTACTATCGAATTACAAGGGAAACCGATTCATCATTCAAGCATCGTGATTTAAAAATTAATTAGTCATTATTATTTAATATAGCTGAATTGCATTTCATGACCTCTATCTTGGATTGCAAATGGTGAAATCACCATAAAAAATAAAAAAACGCAGATAGACTATTTATACTTTAACTTTCCGTCCATAACCTTGGAATTATGTTATGAACAGTGGTTGAATTGCAAGCATATCCACATCATGACATACTCTGACCTGTTGTTGAACAAGCATGTTTGTGCTTTCACCTCATTGCCAGAACACAGTGGGTAATATATTTAACATTTCTTAAGCAAGTTCAGTTTTATTTATTCAATTACTTCATTTTTGTAATGTTTCCATGAATTATATGAAATTGTGCAATGCTAATTAAATTATTTTGCTCTGACTGGCTATCATTTGCATTCTGCTAGGAAACTTCCCACACGTTGGATGAGTACAGTGTCGTTAATTTTATATTTTTAAACATTTTTCCCATGTAAATTCGAGTCATTCTGATGATGGCTTTTCTAAAAAGTGTTTTGAAACCAGAACTTTAGTTATAATCCCTAAAGCAGAATGTGCTAAAATCTGTGACGTACGTCGCAGAACAATTAGGAAGAATTTTAAGAAAAAGTGCAAAAATGCACTATTACATGTATGGGGATTTTTACCGCAGAACATTTCGTCAGCTGATATCTTACCACAGAACAGTACTAAACATTCTGCTTTGGGGGTTATAATCACCATGTATATCATAAATCACTGCTAATTAATCTGCATTATTTCAGCTTCATTAAATACAATATATTCACCTAATTTTTATAGCAGTTTTGCAAAATAACTTCTTAATTAAGCATACTGAAAGTAACTGGAGGAAAAACATTTGTATTATATGGTTAATAATTATAATTATAATTATATGGTTAAGAATTGTCAAAGTAATTTATTGAGTTAAGCAAAAAAATAACTAAATTTCAGAAGTGGATTTTTGTTACAATGTAAGAAATATTTGTAGATTAATATAGGTACATTAATAAACATTTTATTTTAATTAATTATTAGAAGTTTGAAAAAACCTGGTTTAAACCAAGAAAAAGTTTTTTTCACCAACCCTGTTCTCCAGTCTCATGGAGTTTGCTAAAACAGGATTTGACTGCATTTCAATTTCGCCACTAGAAAAACTATTTTTGCTGAGTTTTTCTTTCTCCCCATGATTTTTACCGCTACGGCAAACATTTGTCAACCCCACTGGCTATTGATGAACAGGTTGGGAGGAGACAAAACTATCACCCGTTTAGACTTTTTAATCCTTTTCTGGCACATACATGAGGGTGGGATGAAAAAAATTGTTTAGAATACCGAATTCTATTAAGGCTCAAAACTTACATATCTGCATGTTGATTCAATGAAAAAATATCATACATAAAATCATTGATTCGCACGAAAGGTACAAATTAAGGGTATTACTGGCATACATTTTAATCTTGACTTACTTCTTCGGCTTAGTTGTGTTAATATATTCTCTATCCTTGGATTGGGTCTTCGCAGCTGCTTCATCCTGGTGGGTCTTCTTTCATCTTTTTCCTCCTGGTCACGTGCTGCCAGGATGTGTATTGCCTTCTCCTTAAGATAGTGTCTCGGGATGACCCTGTGAAAGAAAAATTCATGTCGATAAGAATCTGAATATGGTGCATAAATTATAATAGCTGCATTGTGTTTATTGGCATGCATTTTAATGTTGTATCTAATGTTGTATTTGTTTGTGCCGTGTAGAATCAATAAAAATTACCTCTTCGCCATATATTTTATGTCTCCTCTTGAGCTTCATTCATGTAGCCTAAGATGAAATCACCTTTAAAGTCCGGATAGTCTGAATTGAACTCCTGTGGCAATTTATAAACAACATAATATGTTATTTTTGAGCCGGTGAACGAGAATCGTAAGTGGATGGCCCTGAAAAGGACTGCGCCTTTTCTTCGAAGGTTGACATGAAGAAAAAAACTGAAAACTACGAAAAATATGAAAAAAAATTGAAGTATTAAAAAATTAAAAGTATAATCAGTGGTACAACCACCGGATTACAGAAAATAAAAACGTGGATGAAAATATAATCAGTGCTGTTGCCAACTTCAATAATGAAAAAAGGCAATAATAAATAATAAGTTGATCGCCAATAGTGCCAATCAACAAACGCGCCAAAGACTACATCGTGTGCTTGCCAAAGACTATATTGTGTGCTTATTTGTGATTGGTCACCTACTTCCGCAGCATCGAGGGACCCGATGATTCAACAAAATATTAGCTGTGCAAGCAATGAAAGTGTTTATAATGTTCTGGTCGAATTGACTGGCCATGGTTCCTTTGAATAGAACTAAGAATATCTTGATTTTATTTTTTAAACTCTATAAAGATGAACACCATAATGTTTCAGTATTTTTATGGAAAATATGAAACACACACATAACATTCTGACATGTAACAGATTTGTTAGAAATTCTGAGGAATATGTATGATGTGCATGTAGGTCAAGTAGTAGTTTTAAAAAAAGTTGTATAATTTCAACATTCTAAACAATCTGGTTCATAATGAAAATGAAACGAGATAAAAATGATTGGCTTGGTCCTTTGATTGTTCAAATGTTAAACTTCCCTTCATAGGCGGATACAAGGAGAGGGCAAATGAAATAAAAATACATGAAAGAAAAAATGAATATGAACTCACTTGCAACTTCTTGCCTCTCTGCTTTAATACGATTTGGATCTTCTAAATCATAAATCATTAGTATGTCCAAAGTGACTTTTCCAATGCTGTACTTGAATCTTTTCAGAGCTCACTAGAAGTATTATTTCTGCAGGACACCAGACATCAATCTTTCTGCTACCTTGACTTTTACAACATCTCTGGCCAGTGGATTTGCTAATGAAATTTCCCGACCTATGACAGACAAAGGTCTTCCGCATTCCTCCTTTTATGCTATACTGATGGTGCCTTCGATAGAAACATTTCGACTGTTTCTCCATTTCCACTTTCCAAAGATCAAAATCTGCAACAAAACAAAAAAACCCATCAGTTTCAAAATTATAAATAACTTGATACCTGTCACTTTTAAATACTAGATTGATAACCTTGACAAAAATTACCAATGAAAAAACAACTTTAAGTTGGAGTATTTAGATTAAGGGTCTTAAACCTTCCTGAACAGTGAGCACTATTTATGCCCACCATCAAATGAAGAGCACCTTCAAGACAATTTTGACAAACATGCCTGAAATTACATAATTATAATCAGGGTTGGGTTTTTGACGTCAAAAACTGGTTTTTGACATGACAAGTGTCAAAAACTGGTTTAAACTGTCAAAAACTGGTTTAAACCGTCAAAAACCTAAATGAATGCCTTTTGATAATGTTTTGAACATAATAGGTGTACAACATGATGAAAAACTTACTTTTTGGCATATTACAATGTTTTATTTTTAAACATTAATTTATTACAATAATTAAAACAAAACATTAATTTATTACAATAATTAAAACAAAATATTAATTATAATTTGCACTTTTGAATTTTTCAACATAAAGAGCCTAGAACATATAAAATATAATTTTATGGTTTATTTATCTAAGCTACTCATTACCTGTGTTCAATTTGTAAAGTGGATTAGAGCTGCTTATTCAAAATATGTATGATAGGGCATCAGGGTTAGGTTTTTGACCCCAGAAACTAACTCGGTATTAAAACTATCAAAATCTTACTGTCAATGATGTCAAATAGTTTTTGTTAACTTGATAGATATGTTAAATAACAAAATACTTACTTTTATTTAGATTAAAGGGTTTTATATTCAGAATTATAATTACTGAGGAAAATATATATATTTTGATATTTTAAATTTTCTGATCTGCCCAAAATTTTATTCCATATAAAATTTCTGATGCAGCATCTGTTAATGCACTAACTAAACTCATTTATTTTCGCCTGAAAATTTCTTAGATCAGTGTGTATAAATTCACACAGCTTTAAAGAGTATTTTCAACCAAAGCAGAGCTGACAAGACTTGATACCCAAAGTACTTGTTTTGCACGTTTGAATACAGCTTCAATTGGAAAACCATTGCATTATAAATACTAGTAAATGTACCATATCATAGTGCAAAAGTAAGAATAAACCAAGTTTGACATATACAAGCTAGCATTGCCAAATTAAATGACATTTTAGTCCTACAATTTAGTATTTTGATCGCTAGATATATTTCAATGTTATGTGCAATAAGAGTATTGTTTTAAGTATCAGTGGTTATCTAGATAATTTAATAATAACAGAAATCCACATTACATACATGATGTAATAAACTTTTTTAAACACTTATCTGTTGTAAAAAGAGTACAGCGGATAGTTTATAGCAATGCATATATATAAGCAGTTGAAGAAATTTTGGAAGGTCAAGAATCATCTTGAATCAAAGAATGTCAAATCGTTCCACAGTTTTCCATTCAATGTTCATGTTATGCTTTATTCAAATTTTATAAGAGAAAAAAAACATATATTGTCCAAAATAATTCTGTCGGGAGTAGAAAATTATTTTAGAATCTTATTAAATATTTATTCTTTGTATAACATAGTCACTTTAAACATTACATGCAATTAACGTGTGCATTTTCAATGGGAATCTTTATATCGAAAAGCAATATTTGAGGTTTTTGACGTGACAGTTTAAACTGCGGTTTAAACCGTCAAAAAATGCCATGTGTCAAAAACCTGCCAACCCTGATTATAATCCTTGGATACAATTTTCAAAGATGTTTAATTTAAATGCTTATCAAGCGCCTGCAAACAGTGAAATTGGACATAAGCATTTACATTTAGGTGTTTCGGGGAGCAACAGGGTGGAGATAGCTGGTTGTTTAGATGATTGAAATGAGCTGAGCGGTTCCAGAGAAAAATCAACCTGTGTGGGACTAATATTTTTGGCACTTCTTCTCACCAAAAAACTTTGAACTCCTTCAACTGGACTGGGATTTGACATTCCCTCGTAGACCGAACACATGAACACATACTGCAGCAAAACGGTAAGAGCTAGAGAAGAGCATCAAAAACAATTGTTTTGTTGTACATCTCACATACTCGAGCAAAGAGACAAAGAGAAAGAGCCCACTCAACAAGGATTGGAAGTAAAAAAAATACTTGTTTTTCCCGCGAGGTAAGGTTTTTCTCTATCTACTGTTTGGTTTGTTTCTCCCTCCCTCTTCTGCAGAGGTATCATCACCTCCTTACATTTCAGAACACTCCAGTAATTTTTGCGCTTCCCCACCGTGTTTACTATGTGTGGGCACCTCTTCCTCTGCCCTAATGCATTTTCTCCTTCCAAATCACCTGCTTATCTCTTCGCTCTACTACAACTCCAGCCTTAGGGCTATGCATTGTGCAGCTACACAGTCCAAGAGTTGCCTTTGGAAATGAGGATGGCATTTAAATCAGACACGGCAAAGTAAATAGCTGTTTACATAAATTCAATATTTCTCTAGTTATCAAGATGGATGCAAATAATGAAGGGAATGGGGGCCCTTGGGACAATTACAAGTTTTAACCTTTTTTGGGAGTGTAAACAGAGAAATCACCTAGTAGTTAATCATAATATCCAAAATGTTCAAATGGTTTAGTGTCAGTAATTGTAATTAAATTTCTAAACTAAGAGCAGAGGCACACCTCCATGCCTACGCCTCTATATATAAGGAACACCATCGACAAATAAACTCACCTTGGATGGATGAAAATACGTGCTCCTCATACTCTATCACCAGACCATGATTTTCATGCAGATGAGGAACAGATGCAGATGATTACGGAGAACATGGTGCCGACCGAACATAGCTTCACATTCGGGGCACTTCAATTTTTCCACGGCTGTATCCGAAATTGAATGGATTGTTCGCACATGCCTTTTCAAGGCAAAGCGCTTGAAGAGGCGCTTCTCTGCAAGCGCTTTGTTTCAAGGTATTTGCCCAGGAAAACACCGACTCGCACAAATTGCATCGTAATTCTGAGCGATTCCCCGTGTTAGAAGAGGTATTTGGTCCTGATAAGGGCCGTTTATTTCCATGATCGGATGACATAACAAGGACGGCAACAGAAAAATGAATAGCAGAAACAAGCAAGAAAACGACGACAAGCGAAACGCGAGACGAAAACATGGCTGAACGAAAAAAGCAGAATGCGATTTTCTTCGCCAACCTTCAATTCTAAGTCTTTTCGCCAATTTTAGACGCCAATTTTAAAGCAACCTCGCAATGCTCACTTTGCTCTCTAAACGCTCCGCCTCGGCACTCCCGTCATTTGGGGGAGGGAGGGCCGTTGCCCCCCCTGGCTTTTGAAAATATACTAAAAATGGTATATGTATATATAAGTATATACTAATATATATATATATAAATGCATACATTGAGTACATGTTCTTTGCCCCCCCCCCGGAAAAAGTTGAAATGACGGCCCCGCCCCTCAGGTCAAGCGCCCGGGGCACGATACCCGCCTGCCTAGTTACGGTCCTGAGGACAAACTATGTCCTAAAAAGGGTGAGGGGCTCCAGCCCCTGAGAGCGGGGTGAGATATGATTCTTACAATGTTTTTTTTTACACTTTAAATTCACTTCGAAGGGGCTCGTGAAAATTCTATCGTGGAAGCCCGCAAAAAGAACCCAGCATAGAATCCCTGCGGCCAGAGCCAAAGCCTCCTAGAAGTAGTATCTAGGAGGCTTTGGCCGCATGACTTTTTTGATATCTCCCCGTACCCGACTTTAAATGCCTCTACTTACTAATTTGCATGCTTAATCTCGAAGATCTTAACCAGTTCTCAATATCTTGAGGCCCCTGGGCCATGCCTGGGTTGGCCCCACGCTTTAAGATAGCATTGTCTGCTGCTCCATGGTCTCGGGGATGGGGCAAAGCGGCATAACAATAGGGTTAACCATGTTTTATCCTACAAAAATCCCATTTTCTAACATTTTGGGAGGGGGGGGGGGGACCGGACTCCCTAAACGAGTGATTCCTAATCTTTTGTCAACCCGCGGCTCCCTTATCCCTTGCCCACATCTCCAGCTCAAAACGACTCCTCTGGCAAACGTGGGGGACACCCCTAGGAGCAGCGGTACTTTGATAAATACGGTCCTAGTTCTCCCCCCCCCCCCATCTAGCTATGGCCTTCGTGTGTGCCGTGGCAGAGGCGGATTAATTGTCATGTCGCCTTTAGGCTACACGAATTTGGCCACCCTTCCCCCCCCTCTAGTTTAATTTTCTTTTTAAAGGAGCCATCATCAAAATTTCTCTAATTCATTACACGCATGCCCCCCCCCCCAAGTACACCCGTGTCTCTAAATCACTCTTTTGATCACTTCCCATGCTCACACACAGGGCCGCAACTAGGGAGGAGCAGGCGGATCTTGTGACCCGGGCACTGAATGAAAGGGGGCGCCGAATGCACCATTTAACTGTTTCTTTTACATTGCATGTGGGTGCCAAGATGCGTTCTTGCCCCGGCTGAAAAAGTATCTAGTTAGGGCCCAGGGGGTGAACAATCCCACTTTCCTTATATAACGCCCGTTCCGCGCTTGTCGTTAGATAAGGAACTACCGTAAGGAACGTGCTAAGGAAAATTCCTTAAGCGACACTCTCCCCTTTACACT
Source organism: Pholcus phalangioides (assembly GCF_987345545.1). NCBI lineage: Eukaryota > Metazoa > Arthropoda > Arachnida > Araneae > Pholcidae > Pholcus > Pholcus phalangioides. The sequence continues at coordinate 32,199,639 of NW_028301603.1, forward strand.
AGCGGCTAAAAATCCGACATTCCCTAGTGAACTCGACCAATCACAGAGGAGCGGGAATGAGTTACTCTCGAACCGTAAATTTAGCGGCGTAAACACTGTAAGAGAAGTGTAAACAGATTGAAACCTTCCGAGCCGGAGTAAAGTTAAAATAGTTCCAGAAGGAAGTGGTTGGGCCGTAACTATAGACCGTTCAAGTATTACTTAAGCAAAATTTTTATGGGATTTTACCCCTCCCCATCCCCACTTGTCAGCAAAATCAAGTAAACTGGACCAAAACCTTCTAGATCAGTACCGTTATTAACCAAGGGGGCTTCGGCTGCCCTCCCCATTCTCGAGAGATACGCGGGTGGGGGATATAATAATATATTGTATGATGTACACCCCCCCCCCCTCGTGACATCCAAGAGATAAAAATCGAATTTAAAAATTTAAATTCAAATAATTTTAATGAAATATTGTATAAAAATATCTGTACTGTTTTCATTAATTTCTGTAAATTTAAAATGTTTTTTTCAAAGCTTGTGATGAGAGGGAATATTTTACCCTGTACCCCCACCCCTTTAAAGGTAGGTCCTGTGTAAGCTCCCCCTTTACTTCTCTTGTTGATCTGAAGCAACCTAGTAGAATAGATCGGGATTTCAGGACATTGCACTGCTGAGGTGAGCACCTCTACCAATCAACGAAACAACCATCAATTGTCATTGTGCTTTATAATATTTTACTAACATCTTTTGCCAGCAAAACTAAAAAAATAACTTTTTGATTCCTTAATAGTGCATGTACATTTTGAATGCCCAGAAGAGAATCGATCAAGTTGGTTTCAAAACCCCTTTCATCTAAACAATAATCTTCAATGCATGGTTTGCTGAGCTGTTTACTAATATGTGTAGCATATCTAAGTGCCCCGTGAGTTTCATTTCATTAAAATGTCAAATGTGGTCAAAGTCTGGTCCAAGTACTGATGCATCATTTTCCAAATCACATATCAATGCTTTGATTAAAACGATGAAAAATGATTCTATTAAAAATCTATATCAGTGCGATGAATGCTCAATTAACAGGAAATTTTTGATAATTATGTCTTTAGTAGTATGAGATACTGTATTAGATTTGGTTGGAAATGAGGACAGGGCTGCAACTGGGGGGAAGACAGGCGGGTCTGGTGCCCTGGGTGCTGAACCAGGAGGGGCGTCAAATTCACTCTTTAACTGCTTCCTCTACATGCAAGGGGCGCCAAAATTCCGGCTTGCATGCGTTACAAAGTATCTAGTTGAGGCTCTGAATGAGGATACAGTACTGCATGAAGAAATTTGCTCCAGAATCACTTTTGTTTGTTGAAACACAATTTCCCATAAGATTCTATGGAATATTGTTTGATTTATTCCAGGTATGGTTCAAAATTTAAAATACCAAGGAATGTTATAAAGACGATAAAAACTGACCAAATGCTAAAAGGAATAGCTTTGAGAGCTATAAATGGGAATTTATAGGAGTATAAGATACAGATATTTTTATTTTAAACTATGCACACAAACACCAGCTTTATTCTGCTTAAGCCAGTGTTAACACAGTGTGTAGGTGTCCCCCATCCATTTGTGTTTTGGTACATCTGGGGAAAAGATGACAAAAAAGGGGATGTGATGGATTCAAATCAATGGTCAAGTGACATTCTGACAATGATTAGCTTAAATTCATCTCATGATACAACTGATTTATGTCATTGCTTGCATTTGTATCAAAGAAAATGTTTATTAATCGCATCCGTTAGCCAAGGCAGAAAAACTGAAAAAAAATTGTTAGCCAAGGTACTGTAGTTATATATCCTCGACAAACTGATATATTTAATTTTCTTCAAACCCGATTTGAATAAAGCCATGCCAATATGTTCTCATGCAAATGCTTAGATAATCTTCATTCCAATCCCTTCCTTCCTTGCTATTAAAAGCAAATATAAAGCCCTATTTTTCCCTATTGGTGCTTACGTAATATTTGAACGGTTGTGAGAATAATAGAAATGCACAAATAATTATACACAGTGAGAGGGAAAAAATGTTTGAACACAAAATTTTTTATTAAGTCATATGTTATTGAATGACGTTTAATATAAATAAACAAAGTTGCACACACTATGCCATAGTCCCAAAGGCAATTAGAAATAAACATGATTTTATATATTCTGAAATTTAAATTTTTTTTTTAATTGCTGCTTGTATTTCCATAGATTGAAAATGCTATTTTTCATAGTATTCTGTAATACTGTGCAGATGTACGTGGTGTTTTGAATTTTTATACATTATAGAATAAGCAATTTCCTGATATAGCAGAGAGGATCAGACCATCAAAATCAATATGAGATCAGACATTCATATAACATCAGACTTCATATAACATTGAAGATAAACATATATACAGTAGATAAACAGATATAAACTGTAGAATAAACAGATATAAACTGTAGAATAAACAGATATAAACTGTAGAATAAACAGATATAAACTGTAGAATAAACAATTATTCTAATAGCCGAGAGGATAAGGCCATCAATAAGACATTGGAAACACGATTCTACAATATTAAAAATAAACATGATCACGAATTAAATTTTTAATATTATAGACCGTGTTGCTCTGCCCAAAGAGACATTTTTTACTCTTTCAGTGACAATCCTGAGATATCTTGTCAAACCTGATCTGCTTTATTTCTGTCACCCCGAAATATTCAGTCTTCTATAAAAATGCAGTGAAACTGTTTTTACAATAAAATGTTTTTCATTCCCCTCCAACCAATCAACTGTTAGTGGGCAGAGTTAGCTATTGTTCTAGGTTAGTGTTATATTGGGTTTTTGAAGAAAAGAACACGGCACCAATATGTTATGGTGTTCTCCCCAAAAGATATATTTTACCATAACAATTTTATTTATGAGAGACTTATGACCATTTTACTCCTTATATGAATATCGTTCAACACTTTGGCCAGTGATTCGAATAGGGCGTACAGAGCGTGGTTACCTTGACCACAAAATAACCCTTATCAACGGGGAGTGCTAGTGTTCCATCTTAATCAACATTTACCACATGAAAACAAGTAAAAAGAACCAAATTACTACAAGTCACACATACACATTTATAATAGTTAAGATAATTAAATTTTAATTACTTTTCTTCCTCAATGAGATATTTTAACAATACAGCAGCATCATTTAAAATACTTCAGAACTGACATTGAGCAAAATCAAAAGTCTCTTATAGCAGCAATAAAATGCTTTTCCAACATCAACATTTAACAAATCTTTACTTTAAACAGCAAAACAAACATAATAAAATAATCACAAAAATGTGTATTGTCATAGCGATCATTAGCATTAAGACACATTAAAGAAATTTCTACTTAACTGAATAATTCGACGGGAGGGAGTTTGATCTAACCTCAATGAAATCATGATATTAACAAAAACTTTCAAATTTTCGGATCACCGCCACAAACTCAAAAGAAATGGAGAATGAGAGAGAGAACAAAGAGGAAAAAATATCTCACATACTCACAAATTCCGAGTGACTCGACGTTCTGCCACCCAGGGGTCAGTGTTCCTGCTACAGTTCTTGGATCTCGAATCAAGTTCTCGGGACATCGGGAAACAGGCGGCCTATCCTAAATAGGACAAAACTCTCCGGATCCTTCTCAGGCTCTGCTCTGGACATGGTGACAGGCTTCAGGATTTGCCTCGGCAACAAAATGAAGAAACTACTGCGGTAGCAAACTGCAACATCTCGCGAGAACGATTTCACATTACTAACATCGAATTAACCGCGTTTTTCTCGACGAGAGAAAACACGGAAAACCGAACCAAGACTGACCAACGACTAACAAAAACTGACCAACCTACCGACGTTTCGAGGGTATAAGTAAAATGAAAAGTGGGCGTGGCTTCGAAAATGCGCACACTTTGATTCGTGGCGTAAATTTTTACGACATCTATTTTGACCAATTAAGGTGAAAGGGCAAGTCTAAAATCCGGACAAAATAACGCCCTGAACGAAACTTTCTTCCTACGGGGTGACTCTTCTGATCCCAAGGACAATGCACTAAATGTTATACAAAAAGGAAAACGCTTAATTACATACACACATCATTAAAAAAATACAAATCAAATTTTACCATTAGATGGGAAATTAATTCCGCGTTCCAATGATAGGTCACATGACATACTTTGACGCATAATTAATGATACAGGAAGAATTTCGTCATATGACAAAGAAAATTAAAAAAAATTAATTAACACATGATTTTAAATTCAAAATGACACATAGAATACACTTTCTTGAAATATCTAAATATTTTCCAATCAGAATTATTATTCAAATTCAACGTTAACAAATATCAACGGCACGTGTGTAAGTTTCCATTTCAAAAAAAGGAATTATTAATGAATTACTTAATTAATGACTCCACAAAATAGATCAGCATGTATGTCTCATCCTCCAGAAAAATTCTGATGACGTTGCAAAAAGTTTCAAACACGAAAAGCGGTAATTTTGTGTGTTTCCCTCTGCAAAAATAAACGAACAAACAAAAAAAAATATTCTCTCCGCGTCACCTTCGAGATCGGAAACGAAAGTTCGAAAAAATGGCCATCTCCTGCTTCACTATCCTGGAACAAATTTAAATTTTTACAAACTCTTAATTTTTCCAACAAAGATTCCTCAAAATCGGTTCACTGTTGACACCAAGGAGCAAAATTTCCAGGGGATTAATTTAGAAAAATCGGTCAAGTCTACGATATCAGGATCGTGTGGAAAATCAAAAATTTCGAAAACACATACCGTGTGTACAAAAAAAAATGTGTGTGTAACCTACTCGTTTTCCCAACTGAAAAAAAAAAAACAACAAACTAATTTTCTTACAACACATGACACATATCTACTATTTGATACAAAAAAAATATGACACATAAATACGATATGAATAACTCTCGATTACAAAAACACTATGTCAAAAGAGGGGGAAAAGTGTGGCATGACTTTTCCACCTTGACATATTACCGACGGATCTGAAAAAAAAATTTTCACACAGGGAAAATTTTTGAAGACGGAACATCCACAAAGAAAAACTAGGTGACAGGGTAGAGAACTGAGGATATATCACTGTTTATGCCAAAAAGAAAATGAATGAAAGAGTGACTGAGTGAGATGTCTGGCAATACCAAGTGTGGTTTTAGAAGAAAAGAACAAGTGCAAACGCTATACTATTCCATGACTAAATTCTGAGACGAGGAAGAAGAATATTGTCCACGCAGACGAATAAAATCAAAGTGTGTCACCTGAGCAAGTCCATCAAAGTACCTCATGTTGATTCTCCTTCACAAAAAAATTCAAAAATACTACTTCCAATTCACCGATGTCTTCCTGGCTAGGACTCTGCGCACGAACTATGAAAATGTAGAAGAAATGAACGTACACATACCTGAATCATCAATATGCAACAGTGATCTGGTGTTTCACAGATACGACAAATAAGATCTGGTGTTTCACAGATACCACAAATAAGATCTGGTGTTTCACAGATAACACAAATAAGATCTGGTGTTTCACAGATAACACAAATAAGTTACATTTTAAATCTACAAACCGACTTCTTCTGAGATTCTTTTGATTGTCCACAATCATCTACATCATCACATCCATGGTTAACACTGATTTGCTATCAGAATTTTTTTCTCTTCTCGCTTTTGTTTTCCTCCTTTTTTTTTTTTTTTCTGGAATACTCAAGTAACAACACATGATTAGTATTCAAAAGGTGACATTTTTCTGCACATATAGACATTTGTTATGCATAAGAAAATATATATTCTTTAGAACATGTTACATAAATGAAAAATACATCCAAGCATGTGAGATTTCCCGTCTCTCTCTCATTCTGGCGGTCTGGTAAAGGTAAACAATGCAACTTGTTACAGAGACATATGAAATAGTGAATGAAAAAAAAAAATTTTAATGTGGTCTCGAGAGGGGGGTGCTGTGACGTGGCAAAGATGTAGAAATCGATTATGGATTGAAAACCAGGATTTCGATGAGTTGCAATAGCCCGACCTCTGGCTCCCAATCCTCGCTCCACAGTCAAAGACCCTACCTTCAACTGTAGAACTCAGCGGATTAATGCCGGACAAAAACGAACAAGCCGAATTTGCCCAAACAAACTGGCCCGAACCGGATCGCCAGGGGTTTACCTCGGGTGGTTTCCGGTAATCACAACCCTAGGGTCTAAAGAAACTTGCGAAGTTAAAAGTGAGAAAACAGGGTATAAGGGATTCCTGTTCACCATGGTCACAACACCAGCCTACGTCATAAGACAAATCTTTCAAAAAAAATATATATAGCGACAAACATTTTCATGACATATATACTGAATACTTGAGACATGTATCATCTTACAATATTTCTTTGTCTAGAGACACCAATTCTCATGATCTACACATGTTCAATGAACGTCTGATTTTTCCGAAAGTTTGCACTGGAGAGTGAGAAATTTGGGCTAGTTTGACAAATCCTTTCTCTTTTTGTGTATCCCTATGTAGGATTCAAAATTTGCACAGACTGTGTGTGTGTGGTTACAGCCTAATTTTTGAAAGGAAAAAAAAAATATTTGGCAGCTCAATCACCTTTCCCAAAGAGACATAGCAATAACATATCATCAATGTATGAAAGAAAAGAAAACCTGAATATGTATGTTCACATATTTATCCTGAGCACATTCACAATTAGTTTTGATTATAAACACAGAAAACAAAAAAAATAATGAGTAATTCTTACATCACACATTTTATAGCATGAACGTGAACAGTTCTACAAAACACCAAACTTTTTATATGTCAAATAATTATTACAGAATATACTTTTAGAAACAACAAGTACTCAAAGAAAATTATAGCGTTAAAACAAATATATATACATATACAGCTGAAATATAATAATGTAACTAGTCTCGAAACCTTGCAGGTCGAACAATACTGGGACGAAGGTTATGAAATTGGTTATGTCTTCGAACAATAGGTACATTACGTCTGGAAACAACAGGCACATTACATGACTTGAACAAAGGAATGTCACTAAATGACAACAAAGAAGGAGTATTACTCATGTACTGTGTGTCTTCGTTCGACTCTGGCTTTTGGGAATTACTGGACTGATTTTCATCTACGTTAGAGTCCAAAGAAATAGGTGGAGATTTTGTATGTGGTCTTGACAATCTGTCCACATGTACAACCTGGGTATCCTGCTCATTGTCGACTTTCTGGATACGAAAACTCACTGGTGACAGCTTATCTACTACTTTGTACGGTCCTGTGTTTTTCTTGAAAAATTTCTTCGAAAGGTGAGGTGGCACTTTAGGAGTGAAAAGGTATACGTGGTCTCCAACCTGTATGTTTTTGTCAACTGCTTTCACTGAACGATTCGACTCCTGGATTTCTGCTGCAACACGAAGATTCTTTTTAACCACTTCAAAGGATTTTGAAAAAGTGTCGTGAAGGTGCTGTGCATAACTAGTGTGTGTGTAAGAAGGAACTGGACCATTGTAGAGCATGTTTGCTGGTACTCTAATTTAACGACCGAACAACAAGAATGCGGGAGAATAACCAGTGGAACAATGTGGTACTGATCTATGAGCCATTAGAGCCCATGGGAGATGAATATCCCAGTTAGTGTGCGTGTCATTTACTAAGTGAGAGAGAGACTTGACCAAAGTTCCATTTAAGCGTTCGAGAACACCATCAGCTTGGGGATGATAAGCGTGGGTAGTAATTTTCTTGATTCCAAGGATAGAATAGACGTCAGTCATAACCTTAGAGAGGAAATTTGCACCACGGTCAGTGATGATCTCTTCTGGGATACCATGAGTAGCAATGTATCGAATCAAGACTTGTGATATGACTTTCGACCTTATGTTTGGAACAGCGAAAGCTTCTGGCCAACGAGTGAAATAGTCGGAGATGACAACTATGTAAGTGTTTCCAGCTGAAGTTTGTGGCAACGGCCCAACACAATCCATCGCTATTCTTTGATTCGGACGAGACGTGACTGGAACTCTCAGCATCTGTGATTTGTCTTGAGCGCGGTGTGCTCTTGATTGTTGGCATGCGTGACAAGATGAGATGTATGTTTTCAACAGTGAGTACATGTGAGGAAACCAGTAGGACTGTCTCAGTCTGGCAAGAGTCTTAGCAAAACCCTGGTGCGCTGAGGAAGGTACGTCATGAGACAACTGGATAATTTCCGTGATCAAGGAATCTGGTACAACGAGTCTGAGTCTTTCAGGAACATCCGCAGAATGAACATGAAGAAGTTTGCCCACTAGAAAGAAAGTTAAATTCTTATATTTTGGGGATACATCAGGCTTAGCTTCAAAGTTACCATCAGAGTCAAAAAATTTGGAACAGAACGGATCTGACTCTTGGAGTTGACGTAGAGAGTCTTCAGTGTGATTCGGAACAGCCATGGTCTGCATCGAGGATACTGGAAAAGCTTCTCGGGAGAGAAAATCTGCTGTAGTATTCTGACGACCTGGTTTATGTATAACGGTGTAATTATACTGCTGGAGCAACATCAACCATCTGGCAATTCTTGAGTGTGGGTCTTTCAATTTCAAAACATTGGATATGCTAGCCTGGTCACAATAAATCACAAAATGTTCTTGGTAGAGGTACTGTCTGAAGTAAGAAGTAGCAAAGACTAGGGCAAGAAGTTCACGCTCTACTGTACTGTACTTAACCTCTGCTGGCTTAAGTTTGCGTGAAGCAAAAGCAACTGGGTGACGGATACCTTTCTCATCATCCTGCATGAGGACTGCACCTACTGCTTCAGACGAGGCGTCTGTGTAAAGGAACCACGATTTGTTTGGTTCTGGGAGTTTAAGACAAGGAGACGAAATTATTGACTTCCTCAATGTGTCAAAAGAATTTTGAGCTTTTTCAGTCCAAACGAATTGAGTGTCACGTTTCGTTAGTTCAATAAGTGGCATAGCAACATGTGTGTAATTAGGTATGAAACGACGGTAAAAGGAAGTTAAACCGAGAAATGCTCTGACCTTTTTTTTGTTAACAGGCCTGGTCAAACTACTCTCCAGTGGCAAAACCTTCTTAGGATCGGGTGTAACAAATCCACTTTTTACAACAAAACCAAGATAAGTGATCGAATCTTGGAGGAAATGACATTTCTTAGGTTTGAGTTTCAAATTGTGGTTTCTGAGTCTCGAGAAAACTATACGTAACTTATCCAAGTTTTCATCTACTGTCTTACTTGCGACAATGATATCATCTACGTATGTTGCTATGTTAAGTGGTTTTAGGCCAGACAAAACTATCTCCATGAGACGTTGGAAACTGTTCGGGGAATTTCTCAGCCCAAAAGGAACACGCTTCCATTCATACAAGCCTTGGTCTGTGATGAAAGCTGACTTATACATGTCGTCAGGGTGTATTTGCATTTGGTAAAACCCTGAGCATAGGTCCAAAGAAGAAAAGACAAGTGATCCTGCGAGCATGTCTAACAATTCAGTCATGTTTGGAAGAGGATATGAGTCTGGAATTGTTTTTGTGTTTAATTTCCTCATGTCACAACACAATCTGTACGATCCATCTGATTTTCTAACCAAAACTACTGGTGCTGAGTATGGTGAAGAACTAGGCTGAATTATGTCAGCTTCGAGTAGTTCATTTATTTGTGACTGAAGCTCATTTTTCAACTTGTATGGGACCTTGTATGGACGTTGTCGAACTGGAATGTCATCTTCAAGGAAGATGCGGTGTAACAGTGTGTCACAAGAGCCTAACTCTGATACTGAACTGGCAAAAACGTCCTTGAATTCAAGAATTAAATTTTCAAGTTTTGTTTTGTTTACATGTGACAAGTGAGACAAATCAATGTCAGAAAAAGAAGAGAAAGTGTCACAAAAATTTTCTTCAACAGAGGAGCATATGTCATGTGTGACTGAGTGTGCAATTGAAAGTGGTTCCACTTTAGCAATTTTCGTGCCTTGTTCAACCAAAGCTTCCTGAGAGGAAGGGTTGACTACCTTGAGTAAGTACTTGTTATCTGGAAGAGACTCATAAACAGCATTCGCCACATGAAATACTTGGACAAGCGAACGATTTCCCTCAAATACCAGAAGATTTGATGACACACGAGGTTTGACAACAATGGGAATGAATATCTCTGAGTGTGGAGGAATTTTGACTTGTTTGGTTGACCTACCATATGCTATTCTGTGTGTAGTTGACCATTCTTGTTTAGAGTCTGGGAATGTTAGTATCATACCATTTGAAGAAAACGTGAAGTGAGCCTTGTGCTTAGTCAAGAAGTCAACTCCTAAGAGAGCTTCATACAACTGTGACGAACTAGCAGGAATAACAAAAAATGTCTGCTCTACTGTTTTGTCCAAAATTTGGAAAGAGAGAGTGATAGTGTCTTGAATTTGAAGTGTCTCTCCGGATACACCTTTAATGAAAACAGGCGTTATATGTGAGTACTTATGAGTCAATTGATTGTTTCGACACCAAACATGAGAAATCAGAGTGAGCGAAGCACCTGAATCAACGAGACATGGGAGTTTACGACCATCCACTGTGACATCAACAACTGGCAGTGATTTGTCCGACTCAGAACAGTCTACAGTCTCTTCATTTGTCTGCACATTGTCTTGAAAAGTGACCCTTCTTGGAGAAGAGGAGCGTGCATTGTTTTCATTTGTGGTTTTTGGTGATGTAGGCCTAGTTTCATGTTGTTGATACTGTGTATTCTCATTACGTGTGGAGTGTGAGCCTCTGACAGGACGACTCTGGTTAGGACGTGAAAATTGTGGATGATGAAATGACTGGTTACGAGAAGAGTGTCCACGTGAGTAAGTGTTAGACTGGTCTCTCAACCTTTTGCGGCATTCTCTAACAACATGGCCACGATATCCACAATAAAAGCATGTAACTGAATGCTTACGAGTGTCACTGTAGGGTACATTATGTGACTGCAAGTTTTGTGGTTGAGCACCTTGAGTAGACGAATGAAAATTTGGTGAACGAGAACGAGTAGTTGGCACACTAGCCTGAGTTGAAAGTGACAATTCTTTTAATGACCTTTCAAGTGACTGTACCCTATCCATAAGTGACACTAGCATGTCTGAATCAACACTGTGTGACGGAGTCACGTGCGACTGCACCTGTGGAAGAGACGGTTGAGTTGTGGTTTGTGAAGCTATGGCAGCCCAAGCTGTGAGATCAGTCATGTTAGTCACCGACTCAATTCGGTGAGCGATCTGCACTGCAGCATGAAATGTGGTGGGACCTTGTGTCGCCATCAACTGTCTAAGTGTGGGTTTGACACCATGAGTAAATCTAGAAAGGAGGAGTGAATTCCTCAAGGTCGTGACAGATTCATCCTCACCTTCAGTGACTGGCACTGCTTTACGAGAAAGAGCTTCCAATCTGTCTGCAAAGTCTTTCACTTTTTCATCATCCTGTTGGACTGAACTAGTGAGTTGTGCTAATGTGTGTTCAGGAGTGACATGAGCATCGAAACGCTCAATTAAGTACTCTCTCAATTGATCGTAGGTAAGCAGAGATACTCTGTACTCATTTTCTCGCAAGTGTGAGGCCACCTTGCCTGCACACTTCTGCAGTACAAGTTGTTTTTTCTGTGGGGCATTCCAACCTGCCAATGCAGCAGCACTGTCAATGCAACGAAACAGTTCACGAGCTGAGGGTTCAGCTGTGCCAGAGAATATGGGCAAATTATTATAAGCACCCATGAGAATAGGCCACAGAGCTTGTGTATCTTGTGCCATGGTCAATGTATGTGTGTCACTTAAAACAAATCAATGAGATGCAGGAAAAAAAAAAAAGAGTGTAAGAGGTCACCCCTAAAAGATTCGATCAACAATACCTTGTATCATGTATTTCAACTGTTACAACAAATGACAAATGCTCCAACTCACAAAATATATATACACATATATATTATATACTTTCAAATGAATTTTTTTTTTTTTTTTTTGAGTGTGACTTGCTTGACACATTGACAAACTTGATGTATTTCAACAAACAAACAAAAGAGAAACCTTGTTAGCTTACAGTGTCACTGAGCACTCCAATTCGAGTGGGAACGGCACCAATATGTTATAGTGGGTTTTAGAAGAAAAGAACACGGCACCAATATGTTATGGTGTTCTCCCCAAAAGATATATTTTACCATAACAATTTTATTTATGAGAGACTTATGACCATTTTACTCCTTATATGAATATCGTTCAACACTTTGGCCAGTGATTCGAATAGGGCGTACAGAGCGTGGTTACCTTGACCACAAAATAACCCTTATCAACGGGGAGTGCTAGTGTTCCATCTTAATCAACATTTACCACATGAAAACAAGTAAAAAGAACCAAATTACTACAAGTCACACATACACATTTATAATAGTTAAGATAATTAAATTTTAATTACTTTTCTTCCTCAATGAGATATTTTAACAATACAGCAGCATCATTTAAAATACTTCAGAACTGACATTGAGCAAAATCAAAAGTCTCTTATAGCAGCAATAAAATGCTTTTCCAACATCAACATTTAACAAATCTTTACTTTAAACAGCAAAACAAACATAATAAAATAATCACAAAAATGTGTATTGTCATAGCGATCATTAGCATTAAGACACATTAAAGAAATTTCTACTTAACTGAATAATTCGACGGGAGGGAGTTTGATCTAACCTCAATGAAATCATGATATTAACAAAAACTTTCAAATTTTCGGATCACCGCCACAAACTCAAAAGAAATGGAGAATGAGAGAGAGAACAAAGAGGAAAAAATATCTCACATACTCACAAATTCCGAGTGACTCGACGTTCTGCCACCCAGGGGTCAGTGTTCCTGCTACAGTTCTTGGATCTCGAATCAAGTTCTCGGGACATCGGGAAACAGGCGGCCTATCCTAAATAGGACAAAACTCTCCGGATCCTTCTCAGGCTCTGCTCTGGACATGGTGACAGGCTTCAGGATTTGCCTCGGCAACAAAATGAAGAAACTACTGCGGTAGCAAACTGCAACATCTCGCGAGAACGATTTCACATTACTAACATCGAATTAACCGCGTTTTTCTCGACGAGAGAAAACACGGAAAACCGAACCAAGACTGACCAACGACTAACAAAAACTGACCAACCTACCGACGTTTCGAGGGTATAAGTAAAATGAAAAGTGGGCGTGGCTTCGAAAATGCGCACACTTTGATTCGTGGCGTAAATTTTTACGACATCTATTTTGACCAATTAAGGTGAAAGGGCAAGTCTAAAATCCGGACAAAATAACGCCCTGAACGAAACTTTCTTCCTACGGGGTGACTCTTCTGATCCCAAGGACAATGCACTAAATGTTATACAAAAAGGAAAACGCTTAATTACATACACACATCATTAAAAAAATACAAATCAAATTTTACCATTAGATGGGAAATTAATTCCGCGTTCCAATGATAGGTCACATGACATACTTTGACGCATAATTAATGATACAGGAAGAATTTCGTCATATGACAAAGAAAATTAAAAAAAATTAATTAACACATGATTTTAAATTCAAAATGACACATAGAATACACTTTCTTGAAATATCTAAATATTTTCCAATCAGAATTATTATTCAAATTCAACGTTAACAAATATCAACGGCACGTGTGTAAGTTTCCATTTCAAAAAAAGGAATTATTAATGAATTACTTAATTAATGACTCCACAAAATAGATCAGCATGTATGTCTCATCCTCCAGAAAAATTCTGATGACGTTGCAAAAAGTTTCAAACACGAAAAGCGGTAATTTTGTGTGTTTCCCTCTGCAAAAATAAACGAACAAACAAAAAAAAATATTCTCTCCGCGTCACCTTCGAGATCGGAAACGAAAGTTCGAAAAAATGGCCATCTCCTGCTTCACTATCCTGGAACAAATTTAAATTTTTACAAACTCTTAATTTTTCCAACAAAGATTCCTCAAAATCGGTTCACTGTTGACACCAAGGAGCAAAATTTCCAGGGGATTAATTTAGAAAAATCGGTCAAGTCTACGATATCAGGATCGTGTGGAAAATCAAAAATTTCGAAAACACATACCGTGTGTACAAAAAAAAATGTGTGTGTAACCTACTCGTTTTCCCAACTGAAAAAAAAAAAACAACAAACTAATTTTCTTACAACACATGACACATATCTACTATTTGATACAAAAAAAATATGACACATAAATACGATATGAATAACTCTCGATTACAAAAACACTATGTCAAAAGAGGGGGAAAAGTGTGGCATGACTTTTCCACCTTGACATTAGATAAGAAGAAAAGAAGCGAGAAAAAAAAGAGAAATATATGCTCAATTATATAAATAATACAAAAAGGGTTCTCTTCATAGAAAGCCACACACGTAATGGCAAGATTTTGCAATTTCAAATGTAAAATTGAAAAACCAACTTGAGCTGACCATCCCAAACAGTGGGGCTAAAACAAATTTTAATAACTTACCACTAATCATGAGCTAATCCCAAAATATTGATCTGAGGATGTGTTGTATCCACAGTGTGTACCAAGTCAAGAAAAACCTTAAGGGTTGTGGAAATGATTAGTTTTCTAAATTCAAAAGTCATAAGCTTGTCACAAAAGTTCAGCGATACAAGCAGAAATTGTAGTAAACCACTTTGAAAGTGCTCGAAAGATGTTTATGAATTTAGGCAGCTTTATTTTGTTTTTGGTTCATTTTTTATTCCCACATTGAATAAATCATGGAAACGGCATGCGCAAAGAGACTTAGACATTGTAAATTCTATTTTATTTCATCCCAAAGATTTCTTTAATTCTATTGATTCATATTTAAAAGGGATTGACAGAAATTAAATGTATAGTTAATTACAGGAAAGCATAGGTGTACTTAGAATTTTCTCAAGTTAATATGCAGGAAAAATAAGAACAGAAAGGTACATGTAATGTAGAAAAAGTAATTACAGGAAAATACACAATGTAGGAAAAATTACAGGAAAATGTACTTTTAATGTAGGAAAAATAAAAAAAATATACGTAATGTAGGAAAAATAATAACAGGAAAATGTATTTAATGCAGGAAAAATAAAAACAGAATTATACACAATGTAGGAAAAATAATTATAAAAGAAAAATCAATTAACCTCAACTACATGAACCCAAACCAACAGGAAATTGATGAAAAAAAGAGAACTATGTAGAAAATATTGATGGAAAAAAATAAAGATGAGAGCCAGAAAAAAAATGAGAAAAGAGCTGAAAAATGAGAAAAAAGAATATTACAAAATTACGAGAACGCGCTTGCGCATTGTAAGTTCCGAACAGTTTCCGAAGTGTTGTACACGAAGTAACGACCGGTTCGAGAGTAACTCACTCCCGCTCCTCTGTGATTGGCCAAGTTCACCAGGGAATGTCGGATTTTTAGCCGCTAGTAACGGACACTAGCCGCTGGTCGCGTCACCTCCTGTAGAACTCCTTAATACACGTATATGAAGGCGTCTTAACCTCCTGTTGTTCTTTCCTCCATACCGTTACCGTGAACAGTGATACGAAGCACCGGCTTTCGCCGCATCTTCTCCATCATGGGACTCTTTTGAGTTTTATGGTAATCGACATGGCTATATACCCATTGTTAGTAAACTTTTTGCTTTACGTTGATTGGTTGAATAGTGACCTGAACCGTAGAAAAGAACGAATGAACCGAAAGGCCGGCTTTTTCCTCCGCAACCCGTCACGTGATCCTAAGGACAATGCTCAACGCAAAGGGGAGAGTCAGGCGCGGATCCCAGGGTGATGTGTTGGGCGGGGCGATTTTTTACAATGAAGATATCGATCGGTGAGACCCAACCTAGTGTCCGCAGGTGCCAAACGTACTTAAAATAAAAAACCTTATAAAAAATTAATTAAGAATTAAAATTATTTAAAACTTTCAATTAATTTTCATTTAAAAAATTAATTGAACATTAAAATTAATTACGATTACATTTTAATTGAAAATAAAAATTAATTAAAAATTGAAGGCAGTTAAATTTAAATCTAAATTAAAATTTATATTTATAAAAATTATATTTTTTCAATATGCAACATACTTATTTAAAAACTTGCATGCAGCAACTGGTGTTACAATTAATGAATAATCTGTATTTGATAATAAATTTTAACGTTTGTGCCGGCTACCCTCGCAAAAAATACCGTACGAAAAAAAAGTTTGAGGTGCAGACTGAATAATGTGTGTTATATTTATAAACATTGTAAGGAGTTCTGATGCACATTACCAGCTAAAAATGTTTTTTTATTAACAGAATCATGAGCAATTGTGCAAATAAATAAAAACTTTGCACATGAAAAGAGAGCAGAATATGAAAAGCGTATGAAGAATTGGTATTTTAAAATGTTAATAGAATACTACTTCTTCCTCCTTCGCTTGATAAAAATTAAAAATTAAGGCTCACAGTTAACCGGACAAAACAATGTGCACAAATAAAAATTCATCCGAATGTATTCGATAAATGCTTTTTTTCCAGCTTTTCAAGTCGAAGTAGAGAGATACTTTCCGTTTAAATTTAATTTTTTTGATCCCTGTGAAAGTATTAAACGTTTCTCTTTGTGACGCTATGATAACAATTAGGCAAAATAATATGAATAAAATAAGGATCTCGGTCAACCAGAGGAAATGAATTCTAAGCTAAATCGGATACAAGAAACCTCGTTTAAGAGAGACGATCCTTGAACATTTGAAGGAAAAAAAAATTATCTATAGCCCTGACCATGGCCTCCACATCCTAGAGCGGGGCCCCTAGGCTAAAGCCTCTAGTGTGCCCCCACACCAGACTTTTTACGGGCCCCTTTATAGTTAATTTATAGCTTAAAAAACAAAAAAAAATGATGAGAATCGTCCCCGGCCATGTCAGCTCCACCCTTGGGAGCATGAACTTTACGCACAACAACAAAGTAGTTATCAAATAAATAGGTAGGCTACTACGAGCACACTGACAGCCCCCTTACCCGTAACGGGTCGCACTGAGCTTGCGAAAAATTCTTGTGACCGCTCAAACTTTAAGTGACTTCATGGCTTCAGATAAAAAGCTGAACCTATGCGGCGCAGCTTTTGTCCTCTCATATGTAGGGTCCGTGATAAGGCAGTTTAGGTTTCAGTACAGCACAGGGTAGATGTTTTCCCTGTTCAGATTTTGAATGCCGGTGATGGGATCGGCCAAATGAACTTTGTTTACCTCAGTGATTCCAGGTGAGCCCTCTGTGGTCTGTCTCGTTCGATAGAGAATTCTATCTATTTGCCGATCCATGTGGGGCCCTCAACTGGCTCTGCTTGTCTCGTACTAATTCATATCAGCTCAGTACTCCCCACTCGGCATTGGACCCGACCAAAGGGACTTTGTTTCCATTCATGGGGTCCCTAAGGTGGTCCCTCTTGTTTCGCTCAATACCTTGTTTAGTATTTACTCATGATCTGCTTGGCGTATGCACTGAAAAGGTTCGGAACCACTGCTGGAAACTCAAGCATCCAAAGCCGAGCTACACTCACTCCAGCAACTTTTCGTGTTCACGTATACGCTTCGAGGACTTGGCGATTGGTGTAGAGAACATTAAGCAGTCTTTTTTCAGTTACTCACGTTCTAGACAGTTAATTTTTCTTTCTGTGAACAATTTTATAGCACATCAAACTTGTATCCTTTCTTAAAATGAAAATAAGTACTACACATAATAAAACACCCATTTATGACATGTCTGTATTTACAAATAATACCTTTAACTTCCTCATTTATCACTTATAATTTTCAATTTCCAGCTTTGTATACCCGATTTATGAAAATATTTTGCGTCTGAAACCCATTTTTGTCTTCAAATAAAGTTTCCCATCCTACTACGTATAGCGTACGAGAGCGATTCGACACGGGATTTTGAGACGAACAGTCGCATTATTTGGAGCTCTTCGACGACGTCAAGATCATAACATTCTATCGAGGATCTACGGAGAAGCTACGAATCCAGCGTTTGTCATCCCGGGTAAGTCAATTGGGATTATGCGCTATTTTTCATAATGGTCAGATTTTGTCCGGCTATCCGTCCCGTTGATGGCGGCAATATAGATGATAAGTTTTGTTACATTAGAGATAATTTTGCTAGGCTGTTTAATGAAAATCTAGAGGAATTAATTAGTATTATAGAACCCTGGTTGGGATTTTTTCATGACGCTCAGCTTAACCTATGGCTAATTGAGGATGCTGACTGTGAACAGCCGAGAAGTTCGATAACATCCTGTCTCTGTTCTCTGATCATCTAAACAGTGACGAATGCTTTCAGCAGGACCCCTCTGCGGCTCTTGTGACGGGCCTATGCGAGTTCTTTGAATTTATTGCCCTCAAACCATGTTGCCATATTCTCAAAGCATTGCTCGAAAACTGGACACCTCTCGTAAGAGGAAAAGGCTGCATGTAATCAGCCCTTCCCCAGAAAAGAAGACTTTAGCGTTTGCTATAGATTCTGACGATACGCAAGATTCTATTATATGCTATGATGAAGATATTCCTGCTAGACCTAATAGCGTGGGGGCCGCTAATCTGGGTGGTGGCGTAGGTTCGCAGGAGAATAATCACATAATATTGCAGGAGGATAGCCCTCCCATAATTCCCAGTGTGAGTACCTCTCCAATTATCCCGTCCCCTGGAGGAAGTACCTTGATGTCTAGTGAGGTGCTGTTCCTGAAATTAACAATCCCAGGAGCCTTAGTGAAGAGACCAATGAGGAGGCACCAACTCCTCCCACAATCCCCAGCGGCATAAGTAGTGTTGATCAATCACAGCGAAGGAGTTGCCCCCAGGGGCTGGATTCTCCCCTTGTCCTTAGAAAACGCTCGCTCAGCACTTGTCCTTAACTTAAGGAGCTGCTCAACAGAGAGCTTCAAGGAGAATTCCCCGAGATGCATTCTCCCCTTCTCCTTAACCATTATCCTTAGGATCACGTGACTGGTTGCGGAGAAAAAACGGGTCTTTCGGTTCGTTCAGTTCGGTTCTTCGGCTCAGCTCATCGTTTGACCAATCAACGTAAAGCAAAAATTTTACAACTACTACTATACGTATCGAAAATCAATATTTCTTCTACATTAGTGGCAACAATTGCGTTATTTACATTAATTTCGCGCGTATTCTTCCCCTCCCTAATTTTTATTTTTGTACATTGGCGTTTGCTTTTATACGTATTAATTTTTAGGTTTCATTTGAATAAGTAGTTTCAGAGTTTTTTCATTATATATCTTATATATAATTTTTAGGAAAAAACTAATATATGTATAATTTTTTTATTTCCATTAAATTTTAACCAGCTTATCCCTTTAACCCTTGCGGGTGAGATACTTGGCAAACATTCGTTTTCAAAAATTTCCCGGTCTTAAATGATTACGTAACAAAAAAAGTAAATATCCACGAAAGTGACTAAATTTTTAGATTCAATTTTTTTTTTATAGAAATTTTTTTACTATAGAGATTATTACTAACTATAGAGATTGTTAGTTTTACTTGGATTTTTTTTAAAACTCAATGCTGAGTTTTATCTATGGTATAAAAACCTTAGAGGAAGTAAGAGGAAATTAATAAGGGAGGTATATATCCTCTTAGGTAAAAACCCAAGGGAATCAACGACACCCAAATTATATTCATTAAAAAAATGTAACGCATGCTGCATAGCACAACCACTTAGAGGTTGACACAGCAGTTATGTTCAATCATCGGGGTGGGATGTTGAACATTTTCCAAGTCTATGAATTTAATGTCAATGTTAAAGCCATTTGGATTTATGTCTCGTATTCCTAAACAAATGCTACATACAATTAGAGCTCTTGCACTATCAGTGGGTCAGTTGGAAAAACTATATTCTCAAGAGAAGTGTGATCTCTCACTCAGGGAAATGTATTCACCAGAGATTTCTTAGGTAGGATACCCACTTTGTACTGTAACATAACAAGCAAGTTATCAACTATGTAATTACATTTGTTATAATGTATTTACACTCAAGTTATTAGAATAAGGTTATTTAGAACTGTTCATTTTGTTTTTTCAACTGCATCTAATAAAAAAATAAATTGTAATTATAATTTCGATAGATTAACTTTATATGTTATTCCATCCAGTTGTTAAAAATACACGTGAATTTCCTATGCAACTGATTCTTGCGTCAAATTCACTGCAATAAAGCAACATCCATAGATTTTTTTTTGAATTAAAAATTGTAATCACAAAACAGAAAACACCTATTTACTGCTCATGAATAAATTTATTAGACACTTGTATACAGTATCATTAAAAGCATTTCACATGCACATATATGATCGTGCTACGTATGAATATACAAGATGATCAACTTCCAAGTCAGCACTGAAAGGTCATTTCATTCAGCATTTTCACCTGAAATGGAGGAAGTGGGTAAATCGATAAATTAATGAATATTGGAAGCTTTGTGTGTGTCATAAAAATGACAGAGTTAAAAATGAAGGTTCAACTTACTCGAGAAATTCATGGATTAAATCCATCTGCACTGAGTTCTACGTCGTTAACAGAAAAATGTAATTTCTTCCTTTTTATAACCCTCACTTCAGCAAAGTCAAAAACCTAAAAACATTTTAAATAGTTACAAATAATATTTCAATGTATCCATAGTGATGGAACACTACTAACAACCATACATGCACTTCACACACATTCCTCTCATATTTTCCTTCTGCATACTTTCTAGAAATTGTTCATTTGTTGATTAGTTCGAAAAATTTTACAAAATTGCTCACTTGTGTGTTTCAATAACTTTTTTTTCAATGTTCATTCAACAATTGATTATGTGTCAAAGATTCTCGCACATCTTTGGGTAGGATGAATGATTTCTGAAAATTTTTGAGCAGAAGATGTTTGGGAAAGCTAGACCAAACTCACTTTAAATGAGAAAGAGCAAGTTTTTGCTTATTTTAGACAATTGCATTGCTCATTCAGAGATAAAATATCTTCAGACAATCCAAATATGATTTCTCTGCCTAATTAAAGATGCCTATTCACAATAATTATAAACAGGGACATACATAAAAACAGTTTTTAAAAATCATTGAAGGTGAGATAAAATGGAAACCTTGCTAACTCAACACCTGCTTAAGTGGGCAATTTTCTCGATCCTATAAGAGAGTTGAGTTATCAAGGTCCCACTTATACTACTGCACCACATATACACATTTCTCTAAGGAATTTAACATGATTGGCATGTGTTGGAAAGTGGATAAATAGTTTCTGTAAGGTTTCCCCCTATCGGGAAGGAGCATGATGTGGGGAGAAAGGTCCTCAACGGTGAAGAGAAAAGAAGCTTGATGTGTTTTGGGTAGTTAGAGAGTGGCTCCTGTGGACTCAGGAAGTAGTTTCAAAGGCTTGCTGTAAGCGAGGAGGACGTGTGAATATTATGTTTATTGTTGAAAATTATGATTAAACCAAGTAATATATATAAAAGTGACAGTGATTATGATTGTGGCAATCAGTCATTGTAAACGAACCTGACAGTTTCCTTCCTCAACACAAAACTAACATTCCTAAATTGGAATGCATTGGCCATGTTCAGAAGATGGTTGGTGCACGTTTGAGTTAACTAAAGAAAACCACGAAAGGATTGAGTGGTAAAGGTAAATTAACCAATAAACTACAAAATTACTATGGTATTGCTATTCGTAGCAATGTGGGAAATTTAAAAAATATGCAGTTACAGCATCTATGGTGGTCGAGTGGTCATAGTGACGAACTCGTATCATGAGCACCCGGGTTCGAACCCCACCATTGCCACGGTGGTGGTTGGCTGAAGTTGGTTTCTTGTGGCTCCTAACTTTGAGGTGCAAATGTGAGCCAATCTCCCCATTAAAAAAGTCTCGCCACAGAGAGCAA
This sequence comes from Pholcus phalangioides, assembly GCF_987345545.1. NCBI lineage: Eukaryota > Metazoa > Arthropoda > Arachnida > Araneae > Pholcidae > Pholcus > Pholcus phalangioides. Next base: position 32,221,627 of record NW_028301603.1, read on the forward strand.
CAGGCCTACAACGATACAATTACTTAATCATTACACTTCAATCATAGTTAGAAAAACTAGGGGCAGATAGCAGCACTAAGCATAAACACAGAAACAAACTCCACATCAGCTTTCACTACACATACATTCCAACATGTACCAGTTCTTCATAATATCCGCAAAGGAATATGGACGAGGTGCATGTGTGGTTTATTAGTAGTATGCAGTTACAGCTGTATTTTTTCATTGTTGATCCAGTCATAAAGAGCATAAGTGGGCAATGTCCAAGAGGACCCGACAGTTGGTGTAAGCATCAGAAAGCTGCATGTGAATGACATAAAATTACTGATAAATCTCCTGCTGGCGCCTCTAATGACAGCATAAATGTAATAAAGCCAACATACATGAGCCCTTGTGCACAATCCCTGTTTCAAAGTGCTTGCATGGTACACTGCAGAACAACAATGTGATTTGGACAATTTTGCCTCTAAGGGCACTTTTATCGAACTGCAAACAATGCTTTTGGGGACTATTGCAGTTCTGCGTTTTAATTCTGGCTATGTAGGCATATTTTCTGTACTTGAAATCTAGGAATCCTAGTTGATGAACTAGCGTCTATTTACTCTGGGTTGGGCGATGCGAGTGTGACATGTTCGAGATATCATACAACACTGGCAAAAAATGACAAGAAGAAAGAAAAGCAGAAAGTCAAAATTAGAGATATTTGAAGCAAAGGAAGTTCTGTCATACAAATGTTGAGAATTCTGAATGTTAGGAGTGTATGTGAAACTTTTTTTTAATGTATTTTTTGAGAAACTGATTTACATCATTCTTGTCTGCTGCAAACCTAATGCCTACAAAACTTTAGAAGATATAAATTTTTTCCAGGGGTTCTGTACAGCTATGAGTATGCAATGAACTAGGATCTAAGCAATATCTTTGAAACTTTTTGATTTACATGATTTTGAATTTAAAATATTGAGTTTTTTTAAATAAAGTTTTTTTTCACGTAAACAACCATATCTCAAAATTTTTTCATTTTTTTATATTTCAAAACTTTTAGTTCATTGAACAGAACAATATTATAGCAACATACTGTGTGAAGAACAAGTTGATATAAGTAGTAGTATTTCACAATGTTTTGCATAAATACTGAAATTATACTAATTTTAGATGTATAATTACTCTAGGCAATATACATTTTCTTTTATTATGTTAATGTTTTTATTAAATATTAATGAAGAAACATTTTCTTATGTTTACATATGTTAAAAAACATGTCTTAGTTTTATTCCACATTCAAATTAAAAACACAAGCATTTCATCCAAAATAACGTTTTTGAAAAAGTACCTCACATGTAGTCAGTCGCCTTAATGCATGCTTCTCAAATAAAATACACATTATTTCAAGAACTAAATTACACTTAACTTTATAATGCTATTTCCTATGTAAGTTCAATGTTACAAAATTATAAATGGTTAGATACAGAAAAATTTCAAACAAAATGTAGAAAAATTAGACTTACCTTTAAAGAAATGTGCCGAAATCATACAAGATCTGCCTGTCATTTCCTTTAGAATACACCAGACTCTCCATACTCTGTAGTACAAAATATTAACATTAATACCACTAAAACTGAAGTTTCACTCATAAAAATTAATTACTCATGCAATACATTAATAAAGTGCTTAATAAGCTATGTTATATATGCAACCATTAAAAAAATTCAAAATCATGATACATATAGAACCTGCAGCAATTAAGGGAAGCATGCGAATTAAATATAGAATTTGGCACTCATTTTGCATTGAATTAAAAAATAAATTTTTAACAATATATAGTGGGGTCTGACTGGTAGGGATGTAGTTTTTTTTAGGATGCATTACATTTATATGCAGGAATTTTTAAGCGCTTTCGCACATAGCGAGTGTGTGTATCACGTTTGCATGTCAACTTTTACATCCAAAATATACGATTGGCATTTTCATAATAGGGTTTAGAGAGCCTTCAACTGTTTCCAGTCATTAAGATGGCCCGAAAATGAGCATTAATAAGACAAACATAAGATGCGGCATTATCGGTAGGCCAAACATAATATATTACTATAATACATGCTATTCCTATTTATGAAGGGAATTTATTTACGAATATATCTCTTACACACACACACATAGATCATCTTGCGATCAGCACATATTTTATGACGAGGTCAGTCAGTAGGATTTTTCTCCCAAAAATTTCGACTAATTTAATGTATATTAACATGCAAAGTGAGTGATATGTCATGACTAAAAATATTACGAAAAATAAAAAAAATTCGGTTTCATCACGTTAACTTACCCTTCCGCTCAACAGCATGTCTTGTCATCTCGGCTGCAACTCCTCACATAGCCGCCTTACTGTATTTTTCGTTAACCTAAATTCCTTGCATCATCTTAAATGCATATATCCAGCATTAATAGCATCAAAAAACACGAAAACAATTGTTTGAATGTGAATATATCTTCTACTAGAGCACGCATCGCCGCCGCCATTACGGGAAATGTAGTTGTCCTCAAGCTTAAGGAGAGCGTCTCCTCACTCCTCCACTAGCGCCATCTTTGTCCTTGAGTAAGGAAGTAAAGCTTTCCTTATTTAAGGAAAAGCGAGCGGAGAATACGGAATTTTTTCTCCTTTCCTTTATTAAGGACAAACAGAGGGCTTAAGGAGAAAAACCTCGCTAAGGACAAGGGGAGAATCCAGCCCCTGGGGCTGGATTCTCCCCTTGTCCTTAGAAAACGCTCGCTCAGCACTTGTCCTTAACTTAAGGAGCTGCTCAACAGAGAGCTTCAAGGAGAATTCCCCGAGATGCATTCTCCCCTTCTCCTTAACCATTATCCTTAGGATCACGTGACTGGTTGCGGAGAAAAAACGGGTCTTTCGGTTCGTTCAGTTCGGTTCTTCGGCTCAGCTCATCGTTTGACCAATCAACGTAAAGCAAAAATTTTACAACTACTACTATACGTATCGAAAATCAATATTTCTTCTACATTAGTGGCAACAATTGCGTTATTTACATTAATTTCGCGCGTATTCTTCCCCTCCCTAATTTTTATTTTTGTACATTGGCGTTTGCTTTTATACGTATTAATTTTTAGGTTTCATTTGAATAAGTAGTTTCAGAGTTTTTTCATTATATATCTTATATATAATTTTTAGGAAAAAACTAATATATGTATAATTTTTTTATTTCCATTAAATTTTAACCAGCTTATCCCTTTAACCCTTGCGGGTGAGATACTTGGCAAACATTCGTTTTCAAAAATTTCCCGGTCTTAAATGATTACGTAACAAAAAAAGTAAATATCCACGAAAGTGACTAAATTTTTAGATTCAATTTTTTTTTTATAGAAATTTTTTTACTATAGAGATTATTACTAACTATAGAGATTGTTAGTTTTACTTGGATTTTTTTTAAAACTCAATGCTGAGTTTTATCTATGGTATAAAAACCTTAGAGGAAGTAAGAGGAAATTAATAAGGGAGGTATATATCCTCTTAGGTAAAAACCCAAGGGAATCAACGACACCCAAATTATATTCATTAAAAAAATGTAACGCATGCTGCATAGCACAACCACTTAGAGGTTGACACAGCAGTTATGTTCAATCATCGGGGTGGGATGTTGAACATTTTCCAAGTCTATGAATTTAATGTCAATGTTAAAGCCATTTGGATTTATGTCTCATATTCCTAAACAAATGCTACATACAATTAGAGCTCTTGCACTATCAGTGGGTCAGTTGGAAAAACTATATTCTCAAGAGAAGTGTGATCTCTCACTCAGGGAAATGTATTCACCAGAGATTTCTTAGGTAGGATACCCACTTTGTACTGTAACATAACAAGCAAGTTATCAACTATGTAATTACATCTGTTATAATGTATTTACACTCAAGTTATTAGAATAAGGTTATTTAGAACTGTTCATTTTGTTTTTTCAGCTGCATCTAATAAAAAAATAAATTGTAATTATAATTTCGATAGATTAACTTTATATGTTATTCCATCCAGTTGTTAAAAATACACGTGAATTTCCTATGCAACTGATTCTTGTGTCAAATTCACTGCAATAAAGCAACATCCATAGATTTTTTTTTGAATTAAAAATTGTAATCACAAAACAGAAAACACCTATTTACTGCTCATGAATAAATTTATTAGACACTTGTATACAGTATAATTAAAAGCATTTCACATGCACATATATGATCGTGCTACGTATGAATATACAAGATGATCAACTTCCAAGTCAGCACTGAAAGGTCATTTCATTCAGCATTTTCACCTGAAATGGAGGAAGTGGGTAAATCGATAAATTAATGAATATTGGAAGCTTTGTGTGTGTCATAAAAATGACAGAGTTAAAAATGAAGGTTCAACTTACTCGAGAAATTCATGGATTAAATCCATCTGCACTGAGTTCTACGTCGTTAACAGAAAAATGTAATTTCTTCCTTTTTATAACCCTCACTTCAGCAAAGTCAAAAACCTAAAAACATTTTAAATAGTTACAAATAATATTTCAATGTATCCATAGTGATGGAACACTACTAACAACCATACATGCACTTCACACACATTCCTCTCATATTTTCCTTCTGCATACTTTCTAGAAATTGTTCATTTGTTGATTAGTTCGAAAAATTTTACAAAATTGCTCACTTGTGTGTTTCAATAACTTTTTTTTCAATGTTCATTCAACAATTGATTATGTGTCAAAGATTCTCGCACATCTTTGGGTAGGATGAATGATTTCTGAAACTTTTTGAGCAGAAGATGTTTGGGAAAGCTAGACCAAACTCACTTTAAATGAGAAAGAGCAAGTTTTTGCTTATTTTAGACAATTGCATTGCTCATTCAGAGATAAAATATCTTCAGACAATCCAAATATGATTTCTCTGCCTAATTAAAGATGCCTATTCACAATAATTATAAACAGGGACATACATAAAAACAGTTTTTAAAAATCATTGAAGGTGAGATAAAATGGAAACCTTGCTAACTCAACACCTGCTTAAGTGGGCAATTTTCTCGATCCTATAAGAGTGTTGAGTTATCAAGGTCCCACTTATACTACTGCACCACATATACACATTTCTCTAAGGAATTTAACATGATTGGCATGTGTTGGAAAGTGGATAAATAGTTTCTGTAAGGTTTCCCCCTATCGGGAAGGAGCATGATGGGATTAGAAAGCATGGGTGGGGAGAAAGGTCCTCAACGGTGAAGAGAAAAGAAGCTTGATGTGTTTTGGGTAGTTAGAGAGTGGCTCCTGTGGACTCAGGAAGTAGTTTCAAAGGCTTGCTGTAAGCGAGGAGGACGTGTGAATATTATGTTTATTGTTGAAAATTATGATTAAACCAAGTAATATATATAAAAGTGACAGTGATTATGATTGTGGCAATCAGTCATTGTAAACGAACCCGACAGTTTCCTTCCTTAACACAAAACTAACATTCCTAAATTGGAATGCATTGGCCATGTTCAGAAGATGGTTGGTGCACGTTTGAGTTAACTAAAGAAAACCACGAAAGGATTGAGTGGTAAAGGTAAATTAACCAATAAACTACAAAATTACTATGGTATTGCTATTCGTAGCAATGTGGGAAATTTAAAAAATATGCAGTTACAGCATCTATGGTGGTCGAGTGGTCATAGTGACGAACTCGTATCATGAGCACCCGGGTTCGAACCCCACCATTGCCACAGTGGTGGTTGGCTGAAGTTGGTTTCTTGTGGCTCCTAACTTTGAGGTGCAAATGTGAGCCAATCTCCCCATTAAAAAAGTCTCGCCACAGAGAGCAACAGGCCTACAACGATACAATTACTTAATCATTACACTTCAATCATAGTTAGAAAAACTAGGGGCAGATAGCAGCACTAAGCATAAACACCGAAACAAACTCCACATCAGCTTTCACTACACATACATTCCAACATGTACCAGTTCTTCATAATATCCGCAAAGGAATATGGACGAGGTGCATGTGTGGTTTATTAGTAGTATGCAGTTACAGCTGTATTTTTTCATTGTTGATCCAGTCATAAAGAGCATAAGTGGGCAATGTCCAAGAGGACCCGACAGTTGGTGTAAGCATCAGAAAGCTGCATGTGAATGACATAAAATTACTGATAAATCTCCTGCTGGCGCCTCTAATGACAGCATAAATGTAATAAAGCCAACATACATGAGCCCTTGTGCACAATCCCTGTTTCAAAGTGCTTGCATGGTACACTGCAGAACAACAATGTGATTTGGACAATTTTGCCTCTAAGGGCACTTTTATCGAACTGCAAACAATGCTTTTGGGGACTATTGCAGTTCTGCGTTTTAATTCTGGCTATGTAGGCATATTTTCTGTACTTGAAATCTAGGAATCCTAGTTGATGAACTAGCGTCTATTTACTCTGGGTTGGGCGATGCGAGTGTGACATGTTCGAGATATCATACAACACTGGCAAAAAATGACCAGAAGAAAAAAAAGCAGAAAGTCAAAATTAGAGATATTTGAAGCAAAGGAAGTTCTGTCATACAAATGTTGAGAATTCTGAATGTTAGGAGTGTATGTGAAACTTTTTTTTAATGCATTTTTTGAGAAACTGATTTACATCATTCTTGTCTGCTGCAAACCTAATGCCTACAAAACTTTAGAAGATATAAATTTTTTCCAGGGGTTCTGTACAGCTATGAGTATGCAATGAACTAGGATCTAAGCAATATCTTTGAAACTTTTTGATTTACATGATTTTGAATTTAAAATATTGAGTTTTTTTAAATAAAGTTTTTTTTCACGTAAACAACCATATCTCAAAATTTTTTCATTTTTTTATATTTCAAAACTTTTAGTTCATTGAACAGAACAATATTATAGCAACATACTGTGTGAAGAACAAGTTGATATAAGTAGTAGTATTTCACAATGTTTTGCATAAATACTGAAATTATACTAATTTTAGATGTATAATTACTCTAGGCAATATACATTTTCTTTTATTATGTTAATGTTTTTATTAAATATTAATGAAGAAACATTTTCTTATGTTTACATATGTTAAAAAACATGTCTTAGTTTTATTCCACATTCAAATTAAAAACACAAGCATTTCATCCAAAATAACGTTTTTGAAAAAGTACCTCACATGTAGTCAGTCGCCTTAATGCATGCTTCTCAAATAAAATACACATTATTTCAAGAACTAAATTACACTTAACTTTATAATGCTATTTCCTATGTAAGTTCAATGTTACAAAATTATAAATGGTTAGATACAGAAAAATTTCAAACAAAATGTAGAAAAATTAGACTTACCTTTAAAGAAATGTGCCGAAATCATACAAGATCTGCCTGTCATTTCCTTTAGAATACACCAGACTCTCCATACTCTGTAGTACAAAATATTAACATTAATACCACTAAAACTGAAGTTTCACTCATAAAAATTAATTACTCATGCAATACATTAATAAAGTGCTTAATAAGCTATGTTATATATGCAACCATTAAAAAAATTCAAAATCATGATACATATAGAACCTGCAGCAATTAAGGGAAGCATGCGAATTAAATATAGAATTTGGCACTCATTTTGCATTGAATTAAAAAATAAATTTTTAACAATATATAGTGGGGTCTGACTGGTAGGGATGTAGTTTTTTTTAGGATGCATTACATTTATATGCAGGAATTTTTAAGCGCTTTTGCACATAGCGAGTGTGTGTATCACGTTTGCATGTCAACTTTTACATCCAAAATATACGATTGGCATTTTCATAATAGGGTTTAGAGAGCCTTCAACTGTTTCCAGTCATTAAGATGGCCCGAAAATGAGCATTAATAAGACAAACATAAGATGCGGCATTATCGGTAGGCCAAAAATAATATATTACTATAATACATGCTATTCCTATTTATGAAGGGAATTTATTTACGAATATATCTCTTACACACACACACATAGATCATATTGCGATCAGCACATATTTTATGACGAGGTCAGTCAGTAGGATTTTTCTCCCAAAAATTTCGACTAATTTAATGTATATTAACATGCAAAGTGAGTGATATGTCATGACTAAAAATATTACGAAAAATAAAAAATATTCGGTTTTATCACGTTAACTTACCCTTCCGCTCAACAGCATGTCTTGTCATCTCGGCTGCAACTCCTCACATAGCCGCCTTACTGTATTTTTCGTTAACCTAAATTCCTTGCATCATCTTAAATGCATATATCCAGCATTAATAGCATCAAAAAACACGAAAACAATTGTTTGAATGTGAATATATCTTCTACTAGAGCACGCATCGCCGCCGCCATTACGGGAAATGTAGTTGTCCTCAAGCTTAAGGAGAGCGTCTCCTCACTCCTCCACTAGCGCCATCTTTGTCCTTGAGTAAGGAAGTAAAGCTTTCCTTATTTAAGGAAAAGCGAGCGGAGAATACGGAATTTTTTCTCCTTTCCTTTATTAAGGACAAACAGAGGGCTTAAGGAGAAAAACCTCGCTAAGGACAAGGGGAGAATCCAGCCCCAGACTCTCCCTCTGGAAGAGAATGTAAACATAAACATTGGAGACATGCCCTCAGAGGTACTAGACACAGATGACAATGATGGTTTCACCCAAGTTAGTTATGAGAAGAGAAAAAGCAATATCCCACCAATAGTTCTTTCTGAATGGGGCCCCAAATGGTTAAAAAGTTATGCGGAGATTAGGAGTATGTGTGATTTCCCGCCGGAGTCGAAGTCAACTCCGACAACGGTGTCCATCAAAGTATTCTGTGAAAATGACTATAGGAAAGTCACTAGATACTGTAATGAGAAGAATTTCAAATTTCATACTTTCCAAATGGAAAGCGAGAGAAACCTTAAAATAATGATTAGAGGACTCCCTGTGAATGTGCCCCCGGATGATATAGCGGAGGATATCATGTCACAAGGGCATGAGGTTATTAAAGTAGCAAAAATGAAAAACTACAGGACGGGTTACGACTACCCACTATATCTTGTTGAATTCTCACTCAAGGATAAAGAGATATTTAATATTACAGAGATTGCTGGGATACCTGTACAAATTGAAAGGTATAAAGGAAACAGGAATACCCTACAATGTAGAAATTGTCTTATTCTGGGGCACACATCGGTGTCTTGTAAAGAAAGATCACGCTGCGCCTTTTGTGCGCAACTGCATAGTGGACGGGACTGCCCCAATAAAGGTAACATTAATTTAAAGAAGTGTTTCTTGTGCAATGGTAAGCATTGTTCTACTTATGGGGGGTGCCCAGTGAAACTGCAAAGACAACAGCAGGGATCAGGCAGGCTAGTTATTTATTCCCTCCCTCCCAGCAATTATTAGAGATGACCCACTTATAAATCGGAGTAATAACACCCGCTCGTTTGCCGAAGTGATCAGGGGAACGCCCATGGGGGACTATGTACAAACAGAAGAAGAAGAGGGAGACGCTCCCATGGAGTTATCATCACAAGTTCCACTTGCAAGACGAAACTCGTTTACGCCCCTCACTGAGAAACCCAACTCCCTGGCTTTCACTAAAATTTCCCACTACTATAACAAAAAGGGGGCACACCCTCTCTACAAGGGCTTCTCCTTGAAGCAGCATGATTATGCCATTGAACTTGAGAAGGCGTTGGATAGAAAGATTGCTAGCGACGTGCAAGCAATTGTGTCAGAAATGGTCAAGGAGGTAGAGGAGAGACCCGCCGTAGTGGTAAACACATTGGATGTAAACAAACAAGACACGCCCACTTCATCAGAGAGGGAAGAGGAGGAACCTATCATATCTATGGAATTTTCTCCCTCAGAGACTAATGTTAACTATGAAATTAAATCTATTATGCTATCCATGCAGAAAATAACAAATTGTTGCAAACCGCCCAGAGAGGTTGAAAGGAATCTCTCTGAAATTCTTCGTAGTCTCACTGAAGTTCTTAACTTCCTATCAAAAGGCACCAAAAATTAGTACAACAACCACAACGCCTACTTGTGGCCCTCCGAGGCCACTTACGATTTTCTCGTGGAATGCCACGAGTCTCAATCCCAGCATTAGAGAATTAACAGAGGCACTCGTAGAATATAACGTGGATGTTTTTCTCTGCCAGGAGACATGGCTCATACCAAGTTGTCACTGTTAAAATTCCCAGATACCAGTGCGTCAGACGCGATCGACTTCATAATAGGGGGGGAGGAGTCGCTGCTTACATTCGTAACAACATTCCCTATGATGTACTTGAATTACCGAACTCTAATACTACTGAAGCGGTGGGAGTAACCATTTGTGTTAACAACACCAACATTAATATTGTTTCCCTGTACAAACCCCCCAACAATAACCTGGACTATAACTTGCTTACACATTTGTTTAACAAAGACACCCCCACGATTATAGCAGGAGACTGGAATCTGCATCATACGGCCTGGAACTGTGAGTACGACCAAAGGGCAGGCACTAAACTATTTCATTATTGTCAAAACAATGTTATTGATATTATTGCGACCAAGGACCCCACACACTTTCCATCATGCTCTCTGCAACGCGCCTCGGTAATTGATTTTGCGCTTGCGAAGAACATTGAATCAGCAATATCGATCACATCCCCAGAGCTTGTTGATTCAAATCACAATCCGATTGTACTGCAATTTGATTTTCTAATCTCAAGGAAGATTCCCTACATACTTAAGACTGACTGGGAAAAATTCACTAATGAACTACTGGCAGTCCCAGTAATTAGTCTTCAAAATCCCACGGAGCGAGCAATAGATGATAGTATTGCTTCCCTTACTGACGATATTAATGGCGCCATCTGTCGTTGTACTATCAAAGTTAAAACTAGCGAGCATCAGTTTGGGCTCTCGTGGGAGCTATTGACTAAAATCAGGGCTAAGAACAAAGTTCGGAAGAGGTGGCAAAGGTTTAGAATCAGAAGTGACAAATTGCTTCTCAATAGCATGGAGAGGGAAATTAGGGCTGAAATCAGTGCATACACACATGAGAGATTTAACTTTTTTATGCAGGAAGTCAACATTGCTGACGGCTCTCTCTGGAAGGCCCTTAAGATTTGTAAGCCGAAAGCCACAATTATTAGCAGAATTCACGGGCAAAGGGGTGGCGTTGTTTTTAACCCCCCTGATATTGCGGAAGCTTTTGCTGATACATTTGAAGAGCAATTTGCGCCGAATGGCTTGCAACCCTCAACGACGAGGGAACAGATACAAGAATGTATCAGAGAATACACTGAGTCACACCCACCCCCAGATTTGGATTCGGCAGAGGTACCGCCTACTAACATGGAGGAAGTCAATGAGCTTATTAGAAAGCTCAAGAATAGAAAGGCTCCAGGGCGTGATAAGATCTCAAACCTTGCCCTTAAGGCCCTGCCCTTGAACATCAAGAGATCTCTGGTCAATCTTTTTAACTATATGTTGCAGATCAATCATTTTCCTGAGATTTGGAAGATGGACGTTATCAAGGCTATTCATAAACCGGGCACTGATCCGCTCTTCCCGCAAAATTATCGCCCTATCAGCTTATTGTCTAATGTAGGGAAATTGTTTGAAAGGATTTACATCAAGAGGTTTAATAATTTTTGTAGTAACAATGCAATAATTAGACCGGAACAACACGGATTTAGGGGGGCGCACTCATGTGTCACGCAGCTTCTTAGAACCACTGAATTTATAATGGATGCTGTGAATCACAAAGAGTACGTGTGCTCTTTGGCTCTGGACTTCGCTAAGGCGTTTGACGGAACAAATCATGACACGCTTATCTATAAACTGATAAGGATGAATTTTCCTACTAAGTTTGTTTACTTTATACAAAACTACCTGAGTGGGAGGCAGTTCCAAGTACGAATAGGGGACGCCCACTCGACTATTAGACCAATCAGGGCTTCTGTACCCCAAGGAAGTGTCCTAGGCCCTCAACTGTTTTCACTATATGTGAATGATTTTCCTGGCCCTCAAAGAGGTATGCTAAGTCAATACGCTGATGATGTTCTAATCAGTACGAACTGCAGAGATGCACGCAAAGCGTTTGACAACCTACAAGAAACTGTGGACGAAATAGACGACTACTGCAGAGACTCGGATATAGCGTTAAATCACTCGAAATGTAGCTTTATCTGGTTTCATAAAAGACACAATCCCCCTATGGGTCCTAATTACCATATAGAGCTAGGGAATGTCACACTTGCCCCGAAGCCACATATCAAATATCTAGGAGTGGTAATGGACAGAAAAATTAACTTCAAAGCTCACACTTGAACTTGAACTACCAGACAGAAATAAGTTACAACTATATAGAACAGTTATTCGCCCTATTATTTCTTATGCGTCGCCTGTATGGGCATTTGCTACAAAGAAAAATATTCAGACACTCCAGATTTTTGAAAACAACAATTTCAGAAAATTCACGGGTGCCAGTTGGTACATGAGGAACATAGACATACGGAGAGACATACATATGGATACATTTTTTGAGTATATTAAGAGACTTGCGGAGACCCAGTACGAAACTTTGAGAAACTCAGAGAATGCCCAGCTTGCTGAACTAGTCGACTATGATCCTGCGTTAATTTTCAGGTACGGACGGCCGGAGAATCTTCTATACAGAACTTGGCAAGTGTAAATTTGTAAATAGGATATTTGTAAATACACTGTAAATAATTTTTCTCCTTAATTTTTCATTAATTGTATTGTATAAATGTGAAACATGCGTATAAGCCAGGTAGAGGATTTTGCTCCCCCATATCAGAGATAGTCACTCTCAATGTTGGCAATAGATGGCGCCCTGACAATCATGGACATTGATACTTGTGAGGAAGCAAAATAGAAAAGAACGAGAGTTCACCTCCGTGATGTCACTTCAAATCGGCATGGCGATTTTATTATTATTATTTATTGTTATCTTATCTTTAATCTATTTTTAACGGCCTTCAAAAGAAGTCTTGAGGTTTTTTCATGCTCAAAAAGATCGAGTACTGTTTTTCCTCGAAATAACATCTAAGCTTCAGAACGAACTAACCGGAGCTGACCATTGTCATAGCGTATTAATCTCATGACTTACTCTTTCTTGTCTTCAGAAGGCGGCGGCGTTTTACCTGCGAAAATGTGTTGACTATGAGCATTGACATCCCGATTTTGTCCAACTTTTACACAACAAAACACACATGATACACCTCATGCACGTACACGATACATGATAGGTCACTTCCATAGTGACCCCCTGATAAGACCGGTAGAACGGCCATGGAATTTGTGCCGCGGAACCGGCAAAATAGGCTTTATTCAGCTCAGCTCACTACGTATAGAGTCAGACTTTCAATAATCCCTCCAGTAATCCGGTGTTTTTAGGCCGGTTTTCTCCGAGCATAGAAGAGGAAAACATAGTGCGCACATGTTTATGAGCAGAAGTTTGTTACCCAAGTAGCACAAAGATATAGATCTATATCGTAAAATTTCAGTTTCCAATATAGATCTATATCGGGCCACGATATCGTTCTGGCTAAAAAAGGCATAGTCGGAGATAAATAGATCTATGTCGTGAATGTGATATATTCAAATACTTCAAATTTTGGACGATAGATGGCGCCCTTTCAGAAGAAATTTAAAAAAAAAAAAAAAAAAAAGTGTAATTATTTCGAGGAGGGTGGACTTGATCCCATGTACGCTAAACTCTTCCCATCTCTAACTCCGTATCTTACCAACCCACCACTACGGCACTGGTTATAGTTTCTTATTATAACATTTAATTACAAGTAATATTTTTTTTACTTGTATTTTCAATCAAATTTGTCATTTTCATGTATGCACAAAAATTACAAAATAGAAATTGTGAGACATATTTATCATTTTGAGGCAGATAATAGAAAAATTATATTATAATTGAGGAAATTATATATAATACAAAAAACACAAGAAACAAATTAATGTATTGTGTAGTATATTATTTATTTAAAATTATTAATTTATATGCTAATAAAACAAAAAATACAGAATAAAAAATATGCATCACGAAAGAGTTAAAATTGTCAAAGTATGGTAAAAATGAAAACATCAAAGGAAAAAAATAAATAATTTTAAGAAAAACACACAACAAAAACAAGCAATTTTTTTTAATGAAAAAATATGTGCAATTATAAAGTGGCAATCAAAGTTACAGTGGATAAGTTCTCGCTCCTTCTAAAATACCAACATCTACGATGTAAAACATACACAGTAAGGACTCAATTATAACTGACGAAATGATTTTGATATATCAACATAATTAATCCTATTAAAATCAAAATTTCATATGAACAATTCAAACGTTTTTAATTTCAATTCAAACAAAAAATTGTACACTCGAATTTAAATTTTCTCCAAATTTTTATTTCAAGGCAATATTTTTATTTAAAGGCACACAATATGGTGATATATCAGCATATTGTGTATCTGATATATATCTTTGTCAGGTTCACGATATAGATGTATGTCATACTCAGGAGGGGTGTAATGTGATAGGCCTCCTCGTGGTGCACCCTGGGTAATGCTAAATCTATCACACGTCATTGTCATCGCTTATTTGTGCTCATATCCTACACTTTCAATAGCCCAAATTACATGTTTATTTCTACACATCTTGCAGTACATGTCTTGCGTCTCGTTTTGTCCTGAACATGTTTGTCTTCTGTGTCCAACCCCTCATTGTGGGCCCCGCTCAGGCGGGGAGGGGTCCTCCCGGATGGGGCATTGCTTCTAGCGTATGCTCCATCCGGGACGCTGTCTACCTGCGTGTTTGCCGTGCGTGGAGACCCGTAAGGCTGGAGATGGGGATCCTGGTTAGCCTGATGCGCTAGCTTTGGCCTCGGATTCAGCCGAAACGGGAGGCCTGGATTAGCCCCGTCTGGGTCAATCGGCTGGTCGCCTCGGTGGCTGAAGGGGTTACACTACTGGGCAGGTAGAGGGGCCGGGCCTGCCGGACGTCGTTGAGGTTTGTTGGTGCTGCTTCACGGCGATCTTGGATCTTGAACGCGTCTGCTCGCCTGCTTCGGTGGTGTATAGCTCCTACCTAACCTGGCGTTGCTACTAACCTTCATCGGTTACGTGTGCGCGTCCCCTTGTAGGGCTCCATGGTGGGCATGGTCGGTAGGAGCCGAACACATTATCTCCAAAATGGGGAAAAATCAAAATGCACCAAAACGTCAAAGAACTGCTATGAGCGAAACTATTGTCACTGATCCTACTCCTGCTGTTTCATTTTTCTTCCTGCATTGTACTGACACTGATAAACCGCTGGCCAAAGTATCACCATTCATAATAGACAAAGCTCTCTATGGCGCAATAGGCACATTAAAATCAGTGAAGGCTCTTCGTTCAGGAGACCTTCTAATTGAAACTAACACACCTAAACAATCCGAACTCGTTCAAAAGCTCACATCTCTCGGAGACATTCCAATAATAGTCAAAATCCATCCCACGTTGAATTATTCACGTGGTGTGATTTCAGATACTAACTTGATTAATATGGATGAAGAACTACTAACAGAGGAGCTGGCGTCTCAAGGCGTAACATCCGCCAAGCATATCATGAGCCGCAAAGATGGCAACCCAGCTCCATCACGCAACATAATCCTTACATTCTCATCGCCAACATTACCGAAAGATATTAAGATCGGTTATTACAGCCTCAAAATCCGGCCATATATACCTAACCCTGTAAGATGCTTCAACTGTCAGAAATTCGGTCATTCACGAACGGCGTGCCGAAGTCAACCCACCTGCGCAAAATGCGGTGAGAAGGACCACATTTCGGACAACTGCACTTCAACATCATTCAAGTGCGTCAATTGCGGTGGCATTCACCCCGCATTTGACAGGAAATGTCCGAAATGGAATGAAGAAAAAGAGATCCAGAAGATCAAGGTCCTTAATAACATCTCGTATATCGAAGCACGTCGTCGCATAACATCTAACCAAGCTCCAATAGTTGGTAAATCATACGCCAATACGACTTCACAATCACCGACTACTAACAAGATTAACTGTGTAACAAAAGTTTCTATTACAACTCAGACCGAACCAATTGCTAACACATCCACTCAAACTTCATCCAATCAACCATGCAATAGTTGTGGCTGCTGTTGCTCCGCTGGATTCCGGAGGGAGTCCACTACCTCCGAAGAAGAAGCGGGAAAAGCAACAGCGAACACATTCAAAATATCTACTGCTACAAAACCCAAAATAAGTTCTGGAAATAAATCAAAAAAGAAACCTTTCAAGACGGGGTATTCGAAAAAAGCCATACAGAGAGCTTTGACACATCCCACCGTTAAAAATGTGTCACTTATCGATGACACATCGATTGGTGACATGGATCTTGACAATCCCACAGAATCCGGTACTACTCGCCGCAAGATTGACCGGAATAAATTTAAGGACCTTGAACCGTCTACTTCTATTTGAAATTTATGGCCAACATAATTCAATGGAACATTCGTGGTCTTAGATCCAATTATGAAGATCTCAAGGATTTGATCAATCGTTATCATCCTGTTTGCGTGGCACTCCAGGAAACTTTTACGAAGCCCTCGGAGACATGGAACATCAGGCGACATTCCCTGTTCCGTATTGATTACGATGACGGGAGTAGAGCCTGCCGCGGTGTTGCTCTGCTGGTTCCACATCACGTGTCGTCGCGCGTTCTAACGCTGCGCACGAACCTGCAAGCCATCGCGGTGGAAATCTCTACAGGCCTAAGAATTACCATCTGTTCTATTTATTTGCCACCAAATGACACCATCTTACAGAGAGATCTAGAAGATCTGATTGATCAATTACCTCCACCATTTTTTCTTCTTGGAGACTTCAATGCTCATAACATGATATGGGGTTCTAACAGCAACACCCCTCGTGGGGAAATGGTTGAACGGCTGTTAGACAATATGGACCTCGCCATCATGAATGATGGTAGTTTCACTCATTTCCATGCCCCAAACAATAGTTTCACTGCAATAGATCTATCGTTAT
The DNA here is from genome assembly GCF_987345545.1 of Pholcus phalangioides. Lineage (NCBI taxonomy): Eukaryota > Metazoa > Arthropoda > Arachnida > Araneae > Pholcidae > Pholcus > Pholcus phalangioides. The sequence continues at coordinate 32,238,672 of NW_028301603.1, forward strand.
GTTCACCTTCACTCTTGCCCAACTGGTCCTGGTCGGTTGATCCAGACCTCCACGGGAGCAATCATTTTCCTCTAGTGGTTAAGTGCCTTGATCGAAGCCATAGCATACCTGAGGGTCCTCCTCGATGGAAGCTTGTGGCCGCCCGATGGACAGACTTCACGGTCAAGGCAGAAATCACAGAGGATATGGTTTCGCAACCCGACGTCGACCACTCTGTCGACCTTGTGACCAGTTGTATCATCTCTGCAGCAAATGAAACAATACCCAAAGTCTCCTCGAAACTTCCTAAATTTCCTAAACCTTGGTGGAACCACGAATGTAATCTTACGATTAAAGCACAAAAGAAAGCATGGAGTAGGTTCCGTCGGTATCCTACCCATGACAACAAGTTGGCATTTTTAAAAGCAAAGGCGATAGCGAGAAGAACCAGGCGCCAGGCTCAACGCGAGTCCTGGTACAAGTTTACCACGGGAATAAATTCATCTACTTCATCCAAAATCATTTGGGACCGGATCCGAAAAATCAATGGTCATTATCAGTCTCATCCCATCACCATTTTAAATACCAATGGCACTATCATCAGCGATGTGAGGGATATTGCGGACACCATCGCCGCCCATTTCGCCGCTGTTTCCAGCGATGCGAACTATCCCCCATCGTTTCATCCCATTAAATCATCAGCCGAACGTACATCGTACACCTTCCGGCCTTTTACACCGGAGGGGTACAATTCATTGTTCACCCTTCATGAACTGACGACGGCCTTGCAGCGAAGTCCTGACTCAGCTGTAGGGCCCGATGCCATTCATTATTCCATGATTCGGCATCTCTCATCTGAATCACTCTCACATTTACTCATATTATTTAATCGGATCTGGGTCAGTCATTCATTTCCTGACACCTGGCGAGCAGCCATAGTTCTTGCATTCCCGAAGCCTGGCAAAAATCCTCAACAACCTAATAGTTACAGACCTATTGCTTTGACCAGTTGTCTGTGTAAGCTCATGGAACGCATGGTCAACTATCGCCTTATGCACTACCTTGAAGTTAACAATATTTTATCTAAACATCAAAGCGGCTTTAGACGGTTCAGGTCAACAACATGCAATCTGTTACGCCTTGAGACTTCAATCAGACAAGCATTCGTAAAGAGGGAGCATATGATAGCCATATTTTTCGACATAGAAAAGGCCTACGACCGTACTTGGAGGCACGGAATTCTCTCCGACCTCTATAATTGCGGCTTGCGGGGCAACTTGCCCATTTTCATTAAGAACTTTCTCGCTCGCCGCATCTTCCAGGTACGGATCGGAAGCACATTATCAGCTCCCCAAATTCAAGAACAAGGTGTACCTCAAGGTAGCATTTTAAGTGTAACACTTTTTATTTTAAGACTCAACGGGGTGTTGAACCAACTCCCGTTGTCTGTCACTGGCGCACTCTACGTGGATGATCTGTTAATATCATATCAATCAGTGAATATGAGGTCAGCCGAGAGACAATTGCAAACCGCACTCAACAAGATCAGCAAGTGGGCTCATGATAACGGCTTCTCTTTCTCCGCCGACAAAACCGTCGCTGTGCATTTTTGCCGGCGTCGTGAGCTTCATGATGACCCACAATTATTTTTAAATAATAGTCAAATACCTATTGTAGAGAATACAAAATTCCTCGGCATATCATTTGACAAGAAACTCACTTTTAAACCTCATGTTTCACAATTAAGAGCTCGTTGCATGAAGACGATGAACCTCTTGAAGGTCATCTCTTCTACATTGTGGGGAGCAGACCGTAAGTCGCTCCTCCACTTATACAAAGCTTTAATAAGATCGAAGCTCGACTACGGCTCCATTGTATACGGGTCAGCACCTCGGAGTTATCTGAGTGTGCTCGACCCAGTCCACCATCTCGCCCTGCGGATTTGTTCTGGAGCTTTCCGGACATCTCCAATGGAGAGCCTGTATGTCGAATGCAACGAGCCATCACTGACATCAAGACGCCAGCAACTTTCCTTGAAATATTATATGAAGATGAAGTCTCTTCCAGATCATCCACTTCACCGTGTTATTTTTAATCCCTCATTTCATAGACTTTTTGCTGCTCGCCCTTCATGTGTCCCATCTTACGGTCTTCGTATGAGGGCACTTGTGGAAGAACTACAATTAGACATCAGTCGTGTGGCCCCAGTTGCTTGGCAACTGGCACCATGGGAGCAGTCTCTGCCAGATGTCTCTCTATCATTATCATCATACTCTAGAGCCACCACAGCAGATGTCATATATCAACAGATATTTTTCAGGCACAGGGGTAGGTACAATACGTACTTCCCCATATATACCGACGGCTCAAAGAGCCCTGGGCATGTCGGTTGTGCCTACATCTGCTGTGAGGAGACATCTTTCAAACTATCAGACACATTCTCTATTTATTCGGCAGAACTGTACGGAATCCTTCAGGCTCTACGTCACATACGACGCAAACGCCACCGACGATGCATCATTTATAGTGACTCTCTCAGTGCATTACAAGTACTGTGTTCTTTTACTTTTCACACTCATCCATTCATTCATGCCATTTTCCATGAGCTAAATTACCTCACTCATCATGGTACCACAGTAAAATTTTACTGGGTACCAGGTCATGTTGGAATACCGGGCAATGAAAAAGCAGACAACGCAGCTCGAACAACAACTAACATCGATAATAGCCTTCTGGTTCCTGCCAGTGACCACTTCTCAATCCTCCGAGAAGTGATGCATCGCCGCTGGCAGGAGCACTGGAACAATCAAGTTAACAATAAATTGCATGCCATCAAGCCCACACTTGGCCATTGGCGTTCGAGCTGCAGAACTAACCGAAAGGAGGAAGTTCTGCTTGCCCGGTTGCGCATAGGACACAGTCGCCTCACACAATCATATCTTTTATTACGAGAGAGTCAACCAGAGTGCCCTCATTGTCAAAGTCCATTGACCATTGTTCATGCTTTTACTTGTTCACATCACCGTCATCATTTTACGACCGCTTTTGGTCATAGTCATCTTTCACTTCATGACATTTTAAATGACAACAGCGATGCATCTCGCATTTTTAAATTCATCAAGGCCGTTGGTTTTTATAACAAATTATAGTTTTACAATTCATGTCACTGTTTTACTTTTCATGCTTTTTTTTTTTTTTTTTTTACTCAGGATATAGAGCTATGTCGTCTTTGATAGATCTATATCAGGTCTATATCGAGAATCTGATATAGATCTTTGTCAGGTGCACGATATAGATCTATGTTTTTCAAACTATATTAAAATAATTTATTGTCCCAAGTTGTTGTCCTTCAAAGTAGAGATTATTCACATGGAATCAAATACATATTCGGCTGAAAAATTAAAGATTTGATCAATTAACATCATAAATAATTTGCACCATATAAGACGAGATCGTTCTATATCATAGTTATGACATCTGATATTCCTCCGACATTTCGATATATAACGATATGGTCCAAATATTGTACTATATCGTTGCGCTACTGGGGTTATTTAAATGGACTTCTTCAATCAATCTGCAGTAATTCGGCTATTTCGTTAACCCAGTACACCCTGGTGTGATATGTGCCAGATTAGCGAGAGTCTACTGTACTAATAATTCATATCTCTATTAGTTCTAGAGAAATTGAATTCCATCAGCCTTTTTTTTTTCTGGTAATTTTTCAGTTTTCCCCCCCAATTTTTTTTTTTGCAACACTGATTTTAACCATCCTCATGCCCCGTTACTGAAGACAATGTCCTATTTACAGAACTAAATGGGCTATAGCCCAAGTTCATAGCAAGTTCAGAAGGTCGGCAAATTTGAGGATTGAGTGGCCAAGAAAATTAGCAAAATGGGAGAAGGGCGGTGAAATTTTTATAACCCTCAAACAAACCCACCTCTTCCCAGACAGCAAGTGACCTAGAGAGTTTGCAAGCACGTGAATGAGCAAAAGCGTGACTTAGAACGGGAGTAAGAATGTGAAGGATCAAATGAAATACAAACACAGAAATACAAATCCAACGCCACAACAGGCAAATTGCCCAACGAGGTGGCTGACTTAAGAACATCATGGATCCCCGAGCCATTTTTTGGAGGCCCTACCTACTACTGCCACACCACACATGCACCCCGCCCACACCCCCCCACCGCGGACCCCCCCAACGAATCGGTACATGCGGGAATGTGCGTGTACGTGTAGTGAAACCTGACGTGAAGTTTTTTGTTTCTCTGTAATGCTTGTTATGTGTAGTGCTGCCATCTGCCACCAGTTTTTCTAACTATGAGTGAAGTGTTATGATTGAATGATTTATCGTTGCAGGACTGTTGCTCTCTGTGGCGAGACTTTTTAACGGGGAGATCGGCTCGCATTTGCGCCTTGAAGTTGGGAACCACAGGAAACCAACTTCAGCGAAAATGAGTGACATAAAGAGTGAGGGACCAGTTCAGTGAGTGGCCTAGATTCAGCCGTCAGAAGCGTATACTGGGCCCTCGGAAAAAGTAATTTTTCTGAGCCCTCTACCTGGCGAGACACGTTTAGTTTTAAAATTTTAAACCAGAGGCCTCCGCCCGCGGGGAATGTGTTAAGACGGTATTGTCTAGAGCGCGTGTAAGTAACGAAACAATTACCAAAACCAGCGTCAAACACGTGTGTGACCAAAACAGGGTGCAAACATGTAAATGACTAAACGGTCCGTCACACGAGAGTTTGCTAGGGGACGCTGGGTAGGATAATTAAAGTTAATAAAAGTCTTTGTCGGACATAAACCGCAAAAATAACAGCCGGCGTGAAGTAAACCGTGCTTGTTCGGCCATTCACAAAGGAAGACGCTCGTTCCTCTGCCTTTGTATTGAAAGCCTTAAAAATTATTGCTTCCCCGAGGCCCGAGACGACCGCGGATCCTGACAAAGACTTTTATTATCTTTAACTTTAATTATCTTATCCAGCCTCCCCTAGCAAACTCTCGTGGGACGGACCTTTAAAAGAGTGACTTTAATACAGGTGTACTTGCAGGAGTGGGGGGGGGGGCTATAACATGGGATGGAAAATTCGTGGATAGAGTAGTCGAGAAAATTAGACTAGAGTGGAATGGCGGTGAAATTTGAATAGCCTTCAAATCGGCAAAACCGTAGATGCGCTTCTGACTGAACATCAAAATTACTCTCAATCTCCTAACCTGAATCTCTGGTTCGGTTTCAAATAAACAGCTCATAAAGGATGAAAACTTTAATTTGGAACCACCTTAGCACGAGTTTCAGAGAATTACTAATCAGGAAATATAAAATCTTGGAAACACAAATACACGAAATACTAAATGGTAAATCTTGCTTATTCGAATAGGACGTCAAGATAAAATATGAAAATGTTTTTATATATGAAAATGTTTTTAAATATGAAAATGTTTTTAAATATGAAAATGTTTTTAAATATGAAAATGTTTTTAAATATGAAAATGTTTTTAAATATGAAAATATAGCATTGAAAAGTTATTGAAACAAGTATAGACTGTTTTCGATAACAAGAAATAATTGACGCATATTTCAATAAAATATGTGGGTACTAATTTGCCTGCATAATTAAGAAAAATTTAAAGGGCCCTACACACGTTCAGTTATGCCTGCACAGTTATACCTGTACAGGCATAACTGCGCAGGCATAACTGAACGGTTCGATGCATCCACACCATTCAGTTATACCTGTGCAGGCGAAGCTTCTGGAACCGGTTCTAGGCAATCTGTGGGGATATTTTCATTCTTCGATCTCTGTCTTCGCGGTCTTTTGATCAGTTCGGATTTTTTCATAGTCTATAAAGTTCGGAATTTTCTAATATGATTTCCACAGATGATGCTTTGGGTGTAGTTGGATTGGTTATGGCACTGAAAGTTATTAACTCAAAAAAAAGAGGAAAAAAACGGGTAACGTGGTACAAAGATTGGTTTAAAAAAAAGGCAACAATATTCGCACGTTAAATTATTACAGGAATTGAGATTTGCACCAAAAGATTGGCATAATTTTCTCAGAATGGATCAAGATACCTACTCAAAGCTTTTTTTTTTCAATTCCTTTCGGAAATTGCTTCGCAAACTGTTTATTTTTTTAACAACACTGTCTCTTTTCGCTAGAGGATCTATTTCTCTCATTTTCCACACCAATCTCTCATAACTGTCATCTTTCTTAATTTTGTTATGGCAATCTTTAGTTTTCACCTGCCACAAGCATTTCTTATTCCTATACATTTCAATGAATTCTTCCAAACATTCGCGCTGCCCGTTTCGAAGATCGCTTGTCATTATAAACCTCGAGTCGTGAAAACTAAACTCACACAGAAATTCGTACTTGTTTCATCAGAGCTAAAGTGTTTTTTTCTCCCTTTGAATGTGCGCTGTACATTCCAGATGTATTGTAACTGTAAATTGATCGGTAAAGCCTACTGTCACAGATCTCCACACCATCTGGGGTCCTGCATCCCCGGGGCTGTTTTTACTAATGAATATTGTCATTATTCGAGCCATTTCCCCCCCCCCCAACCCCCACAAAGATGGGATTGGGATCAGGATTCTGGTTTCAGAGCCCGAGATGATTCCAATCATTCTTTTTTCCCACGTTGAAAAATTCACTATAGTGGCGGCTCGGCAAAGAGAATAGCCTCTGTGCCCTGCGGCAGGATGTGGGTGGGAAGGGGCAGGGGGGTGACGCTCAAGAGCCGCGATGCACACTTTGAGGAAGACTGCTGTAACGGAAGATGTTTGTTGAATCTACACCATAAGTACAATAATGTATTTTGATGTTACTAAAACCTCTCATAATGACCGATTTTCATGACTTCAGTAAAAGGCACCACTGCCTACTCATGCTTATCAAGAACGCTATCCATATCTACAGTGATTATGACAATACGTATAGGCAATAAAAGAGAAATTTTGGTATTACAATCGACGCCCGATATAACGACCCCTTCGTCTCGTCGAGAATGGACGTTATATTTGGAGCAAGGTCGTAGCGAGGGGGAGACTTGGGGGTGTGGTCGGGCCTGATTGGGACGGTCGTTATATAAGTAAAACATAAAACATTTGGGACTTACCCTACCAGTCTTTGTCGCTATAACGTGAAGTTCTCATAACGAGCGTCGACTTTATCTTCGAAAACAAGCATCGTTTCTCCTTTGAATATACAGATAGGGGATACATGCTCCTTCAGCATCGTATGATAGTATTTTCTTTTCGCGATAGCGTCGATTTAAAAAAATAATTTTTTTGACTTGAAAATTTTTACGGTAACTTACATAGTGTTTTTCCTTGAAAGAAAACTGCATTTTCACGCGACCTCTTACGATTAATTCAACTCAATTAGAAATTGACTTATTATGAAGCATAGTATGTATATTCATAGTATTACTCAATGATATAATTATATTATCAATCGTATATCTCTCTCAAAGAATTTTTCGATTGTTTTCTTACGTTTAACTAGCGTAATTTCATCTGAATTTTTTTCTTTCAATGTTTGAGCTGAAAGTTGAAATTCGTTGCAATCTGACGAGATGTGTCCAAAAAACAAATTCAATAAGATTCATTGAGAATTACATGTAAAAGAAAATAATAAATTGCAGTGATTTTTGTCCTGTTGGTGCTTGCTGGTTTTCGGTCAAGAAAGGAGTAGGAATCCTGCGTTTGAAATTGCAAACATTAACTGACTCGTATAAACACGTGCTTGATTTCTAAAGGAAGTACATGTGAAAGAATACTAAAATAATCTGATGTCACGGGGCCCCTAAAATCTCCAAGAACCCTGGTTAAAAACCTCTTCTCTAAATAATCAATGAACAATTAATAGTTATAGCACATTATTTGAATATAGAGTTTGTGTGTTTCGGTGCATAATTTCGGGCAAATTTATTGAAAAGAGTGATTTCAGAAACAAAATTGCGAATTTTAACAATGGTCGAAATATTTCTAAAATTTTATTTTGATTTTTTTTATTCGATATGAAATTGCAAGAAAATATCGTGAAAATTACGCCATTAGAAAAATTCCTTCTAATTAAATGGAATTCCTCTCCAAAACAAGTTATTCAGTTATTATTGTTCTATTACATTATCAGTGAAAAAAGAAGAGGGAAGAAAGAGAGAGAAGGGCGAATATAAGAAAGCGGAGAAAAAAAACTGCGCAGTTATACCTGATGGCCCATACAAACGCTCAGTTATACCTGCGCAGGCATAACTGCACAGTTATACCGAATCGAAAAACCATTCCCTTCAGGTCGCCTGTGCAGGTCAACTGACGGCCCCTACACACGCTCAGTTATGCCTGCACAGTTGGCCTGTACAGGCATAACTGCGCAGGTATAACTGAGCGTGTGTAGGGGCCTTAAGAGTAAAAAAACTTCCTAATGAAATTCTAATATTGCACGATTTAAAATAATAAATTTCTTATTCAATTTTGTGCAGACTATATGGTTGTCAAAAACCTATTAAAAAACAGTTTTTCGCCACAGATACGTTAAATAGCAAAAGCTTACTTTCATGCAAATTGGAATGATTTTCATTAATATTTCATTATGATTATCAAGTGCACAATATTAATTTTCAGATTTTTTTGTCTGAAAAGATGGTGGTTAAATTTAATTCCCGCAGAACATCCGACACCACACAATCAATTTTATATAGTGGATTCCACTTATAACGTTCCTCAAGGCCGAAACATGGGAAGAGGAGGTAGGTTTGGTGCCCCGGGCGCTGGACTGGAGGGGGGGGGGGCGTGAATTTCAACCTTTTACCTGCCCTTTAACATTACAAGGGACAAAAAGATGCTGACCAATCATCTGGTTGCGGCACTACTCTTAGAACCTTTTCCCGCTTAGTGCGATTCATTTTCGTGGTTCCATCTTCAACTAATGCTCAGACTATAGAGACGTTGCAAGTGGAAAAATGCTTTGAACGGGAAATATTAATATTTAAAATAAAGCGTTTAAAGCGTTTTTCCGCTTAAAATGATTTTATGGCGGTTTTTGGAAAAGCATTATACGTGCGATCCACTTATAATGTTTAATCCAGGTACTTATTTCAAATTACGAAGGCTTTAATTATTAGATGGGGCCGAGGCCTATATTTTCATAGATATTATAGAGAAGCTATGTGTGTTCAAATGCTCACCTGCTGGCGCAGGGCTTTTGAGCTACGTTTTCGAGGAGGGGGGGTGGCTGTGCTGCGATTTTTCATACTTTTAGGCCCCACTATAGTGAATTTGTAGAGTGAAAATCAAAAAATGGTAAGAATCGTCCTGAGTCCTGTTAGCCTCACCCTATGTGGGAACCCCCCCCCCCCCCCCCCCACCGTTAATGTCATTATCAGTGAATCCGTAAGCGAATGCAGCTTCATTCTCTGAGAAAACCCCAGATGTGCTACAAAGAGTAATAGAATTAATTTTCTTAACGTCCATTTATTTTAAAATTTTAAAATTTTTGCTTACTGAAAACAGTTTTTTTCGAAGACATGGTCATTTTTTGATCCACGTCAAGCTTGCGGGTTTCAGAACTGAATTTAAAAAAAAAAGAGATAACAAAGGCTAGAAAACGATGATTCATCTTATTGGATGGCTTGTGCTTTATTGCGCGTTACCAAGAAAACTGAAGGGTGTAAATTTTTTTGCCTCTCTACATGAGCCCTTAGGCGCTAGGGGGTATGTTGCAGCGAAAAGACAGCGTGACAGCCGAATCGTATGGAATCCCTGTAGAACCTTGGTGGGAATATAATTGAACCTCCTTCGGCTATGACTTCTTTATTTTTTCGACCTTACCAGCAGAAGAAATCTCAAGGTGGAACTTGGGGAACAAATTTTAGGGAAAGGAACTTTCAGAAAAAAGGAAATTAATTAAAAAAATTAAGGATTAATAACGAAAAAAAGTGAGGTAACTGGAGTTATGTTTGCTTGAAGGCTCTTGGGAGGGGCGATCGCCCCTTCACCTATTGTTTAAAGGCTCTTGGGGGGGCGATCGCACCCATCGCCCCCCCCCCGGATCCGCCACTGGGGAGAGTGCCGCTTAAAGTAGGGTTTTCCTAGGAATATGTTGCACAGCGTGAACCGAATTACACTATTTCGCGCAGACAGAAACGTGCTGCATAATCACGCTATGCGTTTGTGTTTTCCTAGCGAGGCGCATCAGATCAGGGCGGCTATATAAAGTTTATGGCTTTGGTATCAGCCACTCTGTCGTCTGCATGCTCCGGTTTGAAGAGAAGGGAAAGAAAACACAACAAAAATGTAGAGAAGATTGGTCAAATGCGCGGCGCACGACGCATTTGACTCCTCCAGAAGCAGTCGGCCAATAACGCCCGACGTAAAGCGCTGTCGTGAGGTGCATTGCGCTCTGTAGGAAAACAGTCATACTGCTTTTCTTATTGGTGAGTGGACGGAGTGTCTCGCTGGGCGAATCACGTTGCGCGCGGCACAGGAAACCTGCTCCTAGGAAAACCGCGGAACGGGCGTTATATAAGGAAAGGAGAAAAAAAAGAAAATTTTAGAAAGGAAAAAGAACATTGAGCTTTCAACGAGGTCGGACGTATGATATTTCTCTCCGCTGCCGTGTCAAGAAATCGACTCGACGGGCGTTAGATACATAACGCTACGGAGTTCCTGCGTTCGTCGATCTACGGATCTCCAGTTTTCGCCACCGTGCAACTTGGGAATCGCCTTGGATACGCATTTACAGCTGAAAATTGTGCTACATCGTGGATTCTTCGAGCCGGTGTCTATGGATGTGACCTGTGCTTCGCCAGTGAATGAAGAAATGTTTTTCCCTGTCCCCAGTGTTACGTCTGCCCCTGTTTACCCCCCCTGTGTTTTTCTTCTTGCTGGAATCTTTTAGGACCAAGGTAAGTGGTATTGTATATGTGAAAAATGGGACGTACATGTCCATTTACGAGTTCTGAAGTTGATGTTGTTAGGAATTTGTGTTCTTGGGCCTCTGAAGCCAGTGAATCTAGCTCATACAGGGACAAATTTCAATCCTTGTTGTTGGACTTTGTGAAAAAAAAAAGGGTTGAAAGTGATGATCTTGCTCACGTTGGGCAAAAATGTAAGCTTGCATGTGAGTTTGAACTCATTGTCATGAATGATTTTGTATTATGGGAAACATCGAATATGGAGGAAAAGTCCCAAAAATTTGAGAATTTCATATTGCACTCTATTACTTATTTCGATGCACTCAATATTGAGTCTTGTAAGCATAAACAGGCTGCCAGGTTCAGAACAAAATCTGATTCTGTTCCTCTAACCTCTACACCCAGGGAAAATTCCGACAGAATCAAGGAGCCTAGTGTCAGGAAAAAAAAGGAAAAATCCCCAGATAAGCAAAATGCTAAAAACGAATCCTCGACTGATGCAAATTCTGATGTTACACATTCGCTACCCAATGATTGTTCATCAAGTATTGAGGATGAAGCCAGGGTACATAGTGAAATTACTGACCAACTGTCCCGCATTTCAGGTAATGTTGAGGAAAAGTCCTCTATGGATGACCCTGACGGTTCAACTAGTGCTACAATGAGTAGTACTGATGACTCTTCGAGTTCTTCAACTTCAAATATCACTAGCAGTGATGGAACCTTAAATGGACTCAGTTCAAATAACGAAGAGCTTGACGGTAACCTCAGGCCATCTGTCCCGCACATAATTTCCCCAGAACCTAGTCCAACCAATGATGTTAATGGCATACAAACTGTGAATACAGATGCTAGCACCTCTGGAACACACAGAAATACACCAAATGCTAATGATATTGCTAGCACAATTAATTCTGATGAATTACCTAATGACCAAGTGCAAACATTATCACAGAAGTCCCCCTTGACAAATAAGGATGAGGAAATGGACCCTAATATACATAAGGACTTTATTACAGTCACCCACAGAAGGAAAACATTTTCAAAACCCTCCATTGATGGAAGTAATGTAAACAATGTTCCACATGGTGCCAATGGCGTTGGGAATACGAGAAACAACAAACAGATGGGACACAAAAACATTCCTGCTATTGTCCTCTCTACATGGGGGGAATGATTGGCTCTCTGATTTCGCAGCAATTAAACGTCAATGTGCTGTACCCCCTCAATTTAAGACCACATCTAACACCTTAATCTTTCAAGTGTATACCGAACAGGACCACAGATTGGTCACCAAATTTTTCGATGAGAAAAAATTCAAATATTTCACCTATCACACACCTGGTGAAAGGACTATCAAATTTGTTATCAGAGGATTGCCGGCGAATGTAAACCCGAATGAAATCAAAAAAGACATTGAAAGCAAAAACTTCAAACCTGTGAAGGTTACAAATATGAAAAACTTCCACACAGGTAGGGCCCTTCCTCTATTTCTGGTAGAAGTGCCGGTCACGGACAAAAGTTTTGCAAACACTACAGAAATCGCTGACATCACTATACAGGTTGAGAGGTACAGGGGGGTTCAGGGCCCTCTGCAATGTCGTTCCTGCCAAATGTACGGGCACAGCAGCTTTAGGTGCAGGAGAGACCCTGTGTGTGCATTTTGTAGCGGCTCTCATGAGACAAGGAACTGTATTGACAAGGGCAATCAAAAAAAAATTAAATGCTATCACTGTGGGGGCCCCCATACATCTACTTACTCTGGATGTCCATCCAGGCCCACAGTTGGCCTGAATAAAGGAAGAACATTTATCCCCAAAATTCCCCCTGAACTGATGGACAATTCACACACGCAAAGAAATGTGCAGGCTACACAGGCTGTTGACGGAAATCTTGATGAAAATATTGTATTGAATAATGGACCAACTACAATCAGCCCCTCTACACAATCCAAGAGGTGGAAAATTATTGACACTGTAAAAATGGTGGATGTGAATCAGATTAAACTTAACATAGACAAACAAAAGGAACTTCATAGTATTACTAGGCCTGGCACTCATCCACTTGCGCTAAAAAAAACGTTAGTGCAATCGGTGACTGAGGCCAAGCTCACTCTCACTGAGATACATGCCAGGATTTCATACAGAGAAGTCCTGCATCAACTTTTGCTCTTTACGCACAGACATAATATATCTTCAATCTCTGATGTGGACATTGAAATTTCTAATCCCATTCTGACACCCTTGCGATCTCCCCCTTCAACAAATGAAGACACTGATAAAACTGCTGGAGGGGTAAATCCTGTTGCATTATTCGATGCAAATGCTGTATGTCTTGGAATTGAACAGGGAAATACCCCTGAAACCTGTGTGTCACAAAAAATACAAATTATGGACTCTGTTGAATACAAGCAGCTTAGTGTTTTCTTTACGAATTTTCTTAAGACTGCTGGGTTCACTACTCACAAAATTAATTTAACACTACAAGCTCTGATTGAAATACTTCTTCTCCCCAACAATTAGTAATACACGAGATTCACTACCACGCCCCCTCATGGTAATGGCGTGGAATGCCAATGGCATAAAAAACAAAATTCACGAATTAAAAGAGGAGCTATACAATAATCAGGTGGATATAATTTTAATAAGTGAAACATGGCTACTGCCTAGCCAATCCATTAAAATTAATGGATTTACAGGGGTCAGGAAAGACCGCACCTTGAATCGAGGAGGAGGTGTGGCAATTTTTGTGAGGAATACATTCTCATACCATGAAATTTCCCTCCCCTCATCTACACAAATGGAGGTAATTGCGATTAACCTGTAATTAACCATCAACAGATCAACCATGACCTTTTGTGCAGTTTACAAGCCTCCAAGAAATAGTTTGGACATTACTCTACTCGATCACATATTTAATACCCAGTTACCCACATTTATGGGGGGCGACTGGAACTGCAAGAATGGCATTTTTTACAGTATCGGATCCAACAGAGGGGGCAGGGTCCTTAGGCGCTACTGTCTAAATAATTTTCTCAATATACACTCTTCGGAAACACCCACCCATGTTCCGTCACAAAGAAGATATAGGCCTGATGTTATTGATTTTGGTATATCGAAAAATTTCCTTATTGATATCAACACCTTTTCCAAAAAAATCCTCAGTTCACCGCATAACCCTGTTTTCTTTGTAATGAATTTCCTATGCCCTCGAAAAAGACATGTTGTGAGGAGGACAGACTGGAATAAATTCCAGGAACTTTTACAAGAACAACCTACAGTAAACTATGATACAGATCAAATAACGGAATTGGACAGTGCGGTGTCCAATTTCACAGACACTGTTTCTACTGCTCTGAGGAGTTCATCCACGGAAGTCATTCGCCCCGAACATCAATTTGGTCTCCCGAGGGAAATTCTACAGAAAATTCGTCATAAAAACCGTATAAGAGGGCTATGGCAACGCTTTCGTCGCAGATCTGATAAAATAGCCCTCAATAGACTTAACCGTGAGATTCACAATGAAATTCAACATCATGTGAACAGTAGATTCACTGAATTCATTGGGAATGCATCTACTGAGAACAACAACATCTGGAAGGCCTGGAAGTTGTGTAAACCCAAGGGTTTGAACAGTGTGAACAAGCTCATGGGGCCCCAGGGAATTGTTGTTTCAGCGGAGGATATCGCCGAAACGTTTGCTAGTGCATTCCAGAAACAATTTTCCCCCAACCATATACAACATATTGACACTCAATACGAACTTAGAAGGAAAGCTGCCGAATACATTCATCATCATTTACATTCTAATCCCCAACATCTACAACTTACTGATGTCATGGAAGTGTCTGATATTATCTCCAATCTCAATACAAAAAAAGCTTGTGGAGCTGATGGCATCAGTAACCTTACTCTTAAAAATCTCCCTAGTAACATGTTATTCAACTTGACGAACATTTTTAATGCAGCCATAAAAAAACATTACTTCCCAAAGCCGTGGAAACATGCGATGGTAAAAGCCATACACAAATCGGGCTCGGATCCTATGCAGCCAGCTTCTTTCCGACCCATAAGCCTGCTCTCCAATATCAGTAAAATTTTTGAAAGGGTCATTTCAACCCGTCTGGAGACCTACTTAACTACTAATAACATCATTAGACCCGAACAGCACGGCTTTCGGCATGAGCATTCCTGCGTAACGCAGCTCATGAGGGTCACTGATTTCATCACTACTGCAAAAAATAATTATGAGTTTGTTGCGGCGGCTTTCTTCGACATTAGTAAGGCCTTCGACCGTTGTGATCACCCGACCCTTCTTGTTAAACTCATTGATCTTGGCTTCCCTCCTCATTATATACTTTTCTTTTACTATTACTTGACCGGGAGAACATTTCAAGTCAAGCATGGTGACAGGGTATCCACAGTTAAAAAAATAACAGCATCGGTCCCTCAAGGTAGTGTGCTCGGCCCTCAGCTTTTCTTGATATACATCAACTCTTTTCCGGCACCACAGGTGGGAATACTTGCCCTTTTTGCGGATGACGCTGTGGTGCTGTGTAACGCCAGGAAAGCTTCGCAAGCCGTAAACAACCTGCAGGAGACAACAGATGAAATCATGGACTGGTGTGAAGAAAACGATCTTACACTTAACCAGGAAAAGTGTCAGTTTGCATGGTTTGCTAGTAGAACTAAGATCCCACCCTACAGACGATTGTTTATTGGTGAGCACCCCTTGAGACCTGCACGCAAGGTTAAATATCTGGGGTGTATTTTGAATAAGACTATGACATTTACTCCTCACATTAAGTATGCCTGTAATAAGACCAATAGCATTTTGGGGGCTCTCAACAGGATTATTTTCCCTCAGGCGAAGCTCTCGATTAAGAATAAAATTTTACTCTTTAAATCAATTCTTCGACCCACCCTCTTGTATGCATCCCCTGTTTGGGCGCATGCCTCGATAACTAACATTAGAATTCTTCAACGATCTCAAAACAAAATCCTAAGACGCTTTACCGGTGCCCCTTGGTACGTCAGGAATGAAAACATCCGCAGGGACCTTCGATTAGACAAAATCTTTACCTACATTAAGCAGCTTAATAAAAAACAGTATGAGGCCATGGAAAACTCAAACTTTGAACACATCAAAGAATTGGTCAATTATAATGTGGCCCCTACCCCTAGAACGTCGGCTAGAGGAATATCCTTTCGTAGGCCGAAACAGATTTTCCATCTCAGATGGGAGAATCTTAGATAAACTCAGCCGAGTTGGCTATCTTGTATATAGTTCTCTTTTTGTATTATTGTAACTTATCCATATATCTGCATTTCTGTTATCTTACTCGCATATACTCGCATTACTCACATTTACTCACATTACTCGCATTTACATGAAAAATTGGAAAAAAAAAAAAAGACTTCTCCCTTAATGAGAGGAACATGCTTTGAACTGGTGTAATTATATTCTTTTTGATGTGGTGGACTCTTGTCTTTGGAACTCGCAAATTTTTATTTTTCACATGTACATGCTCACTGCCTCTTTCAGCTAACCTCCTTTGCTGGTGTGGGGTGCTTGTGACTGTTGGTTGTGGTGGCATATTTTTGACTTCTTTACCTGGCAGAAAGATCTGATGGCCATGACCATGAC
The DNA here is from genome assembly GCF_987345545.1 of Pholcus phalangioides. Classification (NCBI taxonomy): domain Eukaryota; kingdom Metazoa; phylum Arthropoda; class Arachnida; order Araneae; family Pholcidae; genus Pholcus; species Pholcus phalangioides. Next base: position 32,255,219 of record NW_028301603.1, read on the forward strand.
GCACGGATTTGTCCTCTTTATTCTACACATTCACACACTCTCACTACTAACAGACAAACTCTTTCTCTCTTCATAGGCCTATCTTGGCCCGTTTGGACGTCCCACTATCAGCCCCTTGGAGCTGGGGATGGGGGTAAGCATCTGATGCTGGTCTGGTCTTATAAGGAAAGGATTCTCGTCCGAACTACGAGTCCGAACTACGAAGAAATAGCGGAGGGTTTCGCTGACCAATTCGAGCAGCAATTTGCCCCGAACGGCCTCCAAAGCGCTCGCATCAAACAGCATATAAGCGACACTATCGCAAGCTATCTCCAACGCAGCCCCGCCCCCCAGTCAACAAACAACGAGGTCCCGCCCACTTCGAAACAAGAACTAGATGAAATAATAAAACACCTAGCAACGAGAAAAGCCCCAGGTCGAGATAATATCTCCAATCAGGCGATAAAGGCGTTCTCCCCGAACATTAGGGCCTCATTGGTCAATATATTTAATGCAATACTTGCCATAAATTACTTTCCCCCAGTTTGGAAAGATGCGATTGTCAAGCCCATTCCGAAACCAAATGCTGACCCCCTTTTCCCCCAGAATTATCGCCCAATCAGCTTGTTATCGAATATTGGGAAATTATTCGAACGAATATATATCAAACGCCTTCATAACTACTGTGATAGCAACTCTGTAATTCGAATTGAACAGCACGGATTCAGGAAAGAGCACTCGTGCGTCACTCAGCTGCTCAGAACAACCGAGTATTTTATGGACGCCGTAAATAACAAAGATTATGTTTGTTCTCTCTCCCTCGACTTCGCTCGAGCGTTCGATAGAACAAGCCATGAAACACTTATCTTCAAATTAATAAACCTAAATTTCCCCCCCGAAATTCATATATTTTGTTAAGAATTACCTACAAGAAAGACACTTTTCAGTAAAAATTGGCAACGCCCTCTCTTCGAGAAGACCTGTAAGGGCCTCGGTCCCTCAGGGAAGCGTGTTGGGCCCATTGTTCTCCCTCTATGTAAACGATTTCCCCGCCCCCCAGAGAGGTGTGGGGAATCGGTTAAAGCCGTCCGGATATTATATATATTTTTCCTTGTGGTTGGAAGAGAAGTCAAAGCCGTCTTGAGATGACACTCGGTGTTTTGGTTGAGGTGTCACATGTTGTCGCGTATGTGTATGTCCGTTCCATGCGTATGTAGTGATTTTTGTGATTTGTTTTAGTTTAATAAATAAATTGAATAGATTTTATCATCGTTAATCACTACAACTGGTGACCTATATTGTGAAGAGGACAGGCAACCAAAGGATTTAAGCAAAACAAAATGGCAGATGAAAACGCAACTGGTTCGGCAGAGATCGCCCATGTTTCCGTAAAAGCTCCACCGTTTTGGCGAGCAAATCCGGAGATCTGGTTTAGGCAGATGGAAAGTCAGTTTCTTCTGGCAGGAGTGACAGCCGAGGTGACCAAGTATCATCACATCGTATCTGCCTTGCAACCAGAGGAGCTGTCTGTTGTCGGGGACATTATCACCAGCCCACCCACCGCAACATCTTACGCTACGCTAAAACACCGTTTGTGCACGCAGTATGCGGACTCGGAGGAACAGCGGTTGCGCGACCTAATTTCTGGATTGCAACTGGGTGATCGGAAACCATCACGCCTTCTCCTGGAAATGCGAAGTAAAGCTGGGCAACGGGTGAGTGATGATATTTTGAAGTCTCTTTTCCTCCAGCGGCTGCCTACAAATGCTCAGCAAATACTAGCGATATCCAATGATAGCCTGGATAAATTGGCAGAAATGGCTGATGCCATACTTGCCGCCGCGGAAAGCTCCACTGCAATTCATGCGGTTTCAGCTGAAGCTTCGCAAATGCAGACCATTCTAATGGACATTTCTTCCCGTTTGCAGCGTCTCGAAACGCGTGCTCGATCCCAATCAAGAAATCGCCGAGGATCTCGTCAGCGTTCTAGCAGTCGTGACAGAAATTACCAGCACTGCTGGTACCACTGGCGTTTCAAAGAAAAAGCAACCAAATGTGTCCAGCCTTGCAGTTTCAACCAGCAGGGAAACTAGTTTGGCCGTCACTCGATACTCGGAGTGACGGCAAACTCGAGTGCTTCCGGCTGTATCTGTCTGACCAGTCATCTTCCGTCCAGTTCCTCATAGACACTGGCGCTGATGTATCTGTACTGCCACTACGCAAAGAAGATTCCCGACGTCAGCCAGACAAGCTTCAGTTGTTTGCTGCAAACGGAACTGCCATACACACCTTCGGTCAACGACTGTTAAAACTAGACCTAGGACTTCGTCGTGCATTTCATTGGTCATTCATCGTTGCTGCCGTTTCACGTCCAATCATCGGATCTGACTTTCTGCGGCATTTTGGACTGCTTATAGATGTTCGGCGCGGTCAATTAATCGATCCACTCACTCAGCTTCGTTCACATTGCAAGATTGCTGGTGCGGACGTACCATCCCCAGCAGTGAAATGCATCCGGGACAATAGTGAATTTCATCGAATTCTCACCGAGTTCCCTGAACTGACAGAGACTGTAGCAACGTTTAATGCTGTTAAGCATGACGTCCAACACTGCATTGAGACCAAAGGCCCGCCAGTTGCATCAAAACCTCGCAGGCTACCACCGGACAAGCTGCGTGCAGCTAAGTGGGAATTCGATCATCTAGTTGCCCAAGGAGTTTGCCGACCATCTCAAAGTTGCTGGGCAAGCCCACTGCACATGGTACCCAAGTGCAACGGCGATTGGAGACCATGCGGCGACTACAGGAGACTAAATGCTGCAACTATCCCTGACAGATATCCCGTTCCGCACATCCAGGACTGTCTCCAGGTGCTAGAGGGGAAACAAATATTCTCCACCCTAGATCTCGCGAAAGCCTTTCATCAAATCCCTGTGAGACAAGAGGATATTCCGAAAACAGCCGTAACAACACCATTAGGGCTGTTCGAATTTCTCTTCATGCCTTTCGGACTGTCGAATGCAGCTGCAACATTCCAGAGGTTCATAAATATGGTGCTGCAGGGTTTCATCTTTTGTGTACCGTATTTCGATGATGTTCTCGTGGCATCTACAAACGCTGAAGAGCACAAGGAACATTTGCGCCAAGTATTCAAACGTTTTTCCGAATTCGGAGTTCGCCTCAACGCTGCTAAATGTGTTCTGGGGCAACCATCGGTTCGATTTTTGGGTCATATGATCTCTGCAACCGGCGTTGCACCTCTTCCTGAGAAAGTGTCGGTCATCGCTCAATACCCAAAGCCAGACACAGTCAAAGAGCTCCGACGATTTTTGGCCCTCCTCAATTTTTATCGTCGCTTCGTTCCAAAAGCAGCAGAGACGCAAGCACTCCTGCATAAATTTCTAGCGGGTTCCAAGCGAAACGATAAGAGGAAGATCGTTTGGACCAAAGAAGCCGATGAAGCATTCCTGAAGTCTAAGCAGGATCTGGCAGATGCAACAGCTTTGGCATTTCCAGTGGCAGCAGCATCTTTGGCTATTGTAGTAGATGCTTCCGATATTGCCATGGGCGCAACTTTGCAACAACGTGTGTCAGGATCTTGGCAGCCACTTGGGTTCTACTCCAAGAAGTTATCTCCTGCACAAAAGAATTACAGTGCCTATGATCGAGAGTTGTTGGCAGCTTACTCTGCTATCAAATATTTCAGGCACATGGTTGAAGGCCATTCATTCGTCCTGTACACGGATCCGAAGCCTCTCACATATGCCTTCAGACAGACTACTGACAAATGCTCACCTCGTCAGCTTCGACACTTGGATTTCATTGGCCAGTTTACCACAGACATCCGACACATCAAGGGTGCAGAAAATGTTGTGGCAGATGCATTGTCTCGGATATCCATATCTTCCATAGACACACCATCTCCCACCGACTTCAAACGAATGGCAGAGGAACAACTCAAAGAGGAGGGTATTCAGCAACTACTCACCAATCCTTTATCTATTTCCTTGAAAATCCACTCTCTTCCTGTTGATGAATCAAAGCTTCAGCTGTACTGTGACGTCTCTACAGGACGCATTCGACCACTGGTTCCATCCTCGATGCGTAGGGACATCTTCACTGCCTTGCATGGACTGTCACATCCTGGAGTGAAGGCCTCTGTGAAACTAGTTCAAGAGCGTTTCGTGTGGCCCGCACTGAAGGCTGACGTGACCACTTGGTCACGTACATGCATTAACTGTCAGAAGTCTAAAGTGAGTCGGCATACGAAGAGCCCACATGGGGAATTTTCACCACCTGATGCCAGGTTTGAACATGTCCACATTGATATTGTAGGCCCTTTGCCTCCATCAGAAGGCTACACATATTGCCTCACCTGTGTGGATCGCTTCTCTAAATGGCCTGATTATATGCCGGATAGCTCTGCTGATACCGTGGCCAAGGTTTTCTATTCTGGATGGGTTGCTCGGTTCGGTTCACCTAACAGAATCACCTCAGATCAAGGTGTCCAGTTTGAGTCCTTTTTGTTCAAGGCTCTAACCAAGTTCTTGGGAACCAATCGCCAGAGGACCACATCATACCATCCACAAGCAAATGGTCAAGTAGAACGCTTCCATCGAGACCTTAAGTCTGCTATCAAGGCTCACGCAACTAACCGCTGGGTAACAGTACTTCCTACGATTCTGTTGGGTTTTCGAGCCGCCTGGAAGGAGGACTTGCTAGCTACAACTGCGGAAATGGTGTATGGTGCACCTATACGGCTGCCAGGAGAGTTTTTCGTACCTAGTCGTCATCACCCAGATCCATCAAGCTTCGTTGATCAGTTGAAGACCACCATGGAAAATTTAAGCCCAAGACAGACTGTTCGCCACGGAAAACATTCTGTTTTTGTCAGCAAGGACCTGCTGTCTTGCTCATATGTTTTCCTCCGCACGGACAGAGTGAAGAAAGGCCTAGAACCTCCGTACGAGGGACCTTACCAAGTACTGTCAAGATCAGAAAAGGTGTTCCAAATACTAATAAAAGGTCGACCAGTATCTGTAAGCATAGACAGAGTCAAACCGGCTTACATCTGCGGTGATGACCTGCCTTTCAATGCCCACAAGCCTTCCAACGATCAACAAGAAACAACAACTTCAAAGCATCAGCAGACAACTTCTAACGATCAGCAAGCAACAACAACTTCACGGCAAGCAACAACAACTTCACGGCAAGCAACAACAACTTCACAGCAAGCAACCACAAGTTCAAAGCATCAGCAAGCAACAATAACTTCAAAAGATCAACAGACTTCCAGTGACGAGGACCAAACTTTCATGACCACCCGCTCAGGTAGACGGGTCAGATTCAGGTTGCCTTGCAGGTAGTTCTCTCGCTATCGCTGGTGGGGGACTACCTGTGGGGAATCGGTTAAAGCCGTCCGGATATTATATATATTTTTCCTTGTGGTTGGAAGAGAAGTCAAAGCCGTCTTGAGATGACACTCGGTGTTTTGGTTGAGGTGTCACATGTTGTCGCGTATGTGTATGTCCGTTCCATGCGTATGTAGTGATTTTTGTGATTTGTTTTAGTTTAATAAATAAATTGAATAGATTTTATCATCGTTAATCACTACAGAGGCCTCATAAGTCAGTACGCAGATGACGTGCTAATTTCGACAAACTGCAGAGACCCCACTAAAGCCTTTGAAAATCTACAAGAAACGGTCGATGACATCGAAGATTACTGTCTCGACTCAGATATAGCACTTAATCATAACAAGTGTAGCTTCATATGGTTTCACAAGAGAAGAAACCCTCCCATGGGACCAAACCATCACATAGAACTTGGTCGTGCGAGGCTGCCCCCGAAGCAACAGATCAAATACCTGGGCATATTTTTCGACAGAAAGCTAAACTTTAAAGCCCATACAGAATACGTCAGGATGAAGGCTACCAAACAACTAGGTATGCTAAATAAAATTTTCTTCCCAAATAGTGGTCTCTCACTTAGGAATAAAATGCATTTGTATAAAACCGTAATTAGACCCGTTATTTCTTACGCCGCCCCCGTTTGGGCCTTCGCTACAAAAAAGAACTTGAACACCCTTCAAATTATCGAAAACAAAAACTTTCGAAAATTCACCAGAGCGGGCTGGTATATGAGGAACATTGATATCCGCAGAGACCTACAGATAAACTCTTTCTTTGATCATGTCAAGGTTTTGGCGGAATCGCAATACGAAATCCTTAGAAATTCGGAGCAGAGACATCTCTCAGAACTAGTTGTATACGACCCCAGAGTCATATGGCGGTATGGACGGCCGCAGAACGTCCTCTTCAGACCTTGGTGATATGTATAGTGTGAGATAGTGTATATAGTGTATATATCCCTTTATTTCTAATTTTTTGCATCATTTTTTCTATTTCTCTATTTTTCTAAATTATTGCATCATGTATCTAAAGCCAAGGAGGGAGGGGGCGTTCCCAGGTCCCTTTAAGTCCATACAGTTTCAAACGAAACATAAGCCGATAGATGGCGGCACTGATGCTCAAGTGATGACTCGGAAAGCGAGCACGAAACGAAACTATAAGTGAAAGTTAACAAGAATGTACATTATAGATATATACATTACAATCTAAGCAAGCACTAATGATTAAACCCAGAGGTTTTTTGTTTCGCATCAACATCGCGGAAATTTTTCCTCTTTTCCCCCTTTTAACATCACGGACCTGCTTTGTAAAATTTTCTAAACCTGGACATTATTTTGGAGTGCATAATCATAAAATGACTCTCATTTACAGCTCACGGCAATGGCATTTTACCTGCAAAAATTTATGAAACTGAACTTGAAAACCCCGGATTTGACTAAATTCTTACACACCACAATTACACACATTTTTCGCACACACACTTACACGAGACAATATAGGTCACGTACTTCGTGGCCCGCAGATAAGTCTGGCAGAACGGCCATTAAAAATTGTGTCGTGGCACCAGCGAACCAAATTTTAATTCAGTTCAGTTCAGTTCCGAACTACGAGAGAGTAAGCACGCTCCGATGAGCTCCTGATATTATCACCATGTTAGGATAAACCAAAAATGCTAGAATAAAAGGCATTAAACCACAATCCGTACTCAGTCGGATAATGCAATAGAAAGGCAGCAATATTCCTTTAGTGTTAATGTAAATAAAATTTTTTATCGCAAATCACAGTCCGTACTCAGTCGGACTTAGCGGAAAAAACCAAACTTAACCAAAAATAATATTGCAACATGGCCCACAGAAAAACTTATGCACAACAACCAGTATGCTTCCTGCACGAGGCGATCCTTGAAGATGACAATGAGAACGAAGCATGGCATCAGCTGGCTGCAAAGTACAGCAGAAGGAAGGTGAGAAACGCCGACCTAAACAGAGCCGCTATAGCCTTTCTCGACTCAATCAAGGATCACTTCGACTGTTGGAACTTGTCTCACCCAAGAGTCAGACGCCCGGAGACAGAGGTGTACTACTGCACGGGGGACGAGTTCCTACGGAAGGCAATGGAAAACCATCAAAAGATAACGGACAGGCCAGATGACCCAGAGATACCACTCTTCAAGCAGCAGCTGAGATGGAATATCAGCCAAGCTTTCATAATAGGAAAGGACTGCTTTTTTGACGAAGATGAAAACACTGTTTATTATACACTGTTTTGGTCACTCACATGATTGCACAAGCTCTAGGTCACTGATTGACACACACACATGGTTCTTCATTTTATAATCCGATCTTTTAATCATTCACAAACTTGCACATGCTCTATAGGTCACTTTTGTTCATTCACGTACTTGCACACACTCTTCTGCTAACTCACGTGCTTGATCACTCTTTTGGTCACTCGCTGACCTAGTCTCTCGCTTCCTGGGCAGAAGCGGATTTATAGCAAACTATACAAAATTTTCCGCCGCCCCCCCCCCTCCCATTCTACTAATTTTCTTGTCTCCTCATTCTCAAATTTGCCGCGTCTCTTCCTGAACGGGAGGGTCTCTCACCCTCCTTTCCAATGTTGAAGACAAAGCCAATACCAGCTCTCAACTTTTTTTCCATCTATTCTGAAAAAATATTTTATCCTCTTGCTTTTTTTTCCTGCCTGTGGGTCAAAGCCGCTTGAAAGGTGCTCTTAATGCAGCTTTGCTGTGGGTAGAGAACCTTTATATGTTGAAAAATGATTTGAATTCAATTATCCCTGAGATTTCCAAGGAAACGTATTGTGTGCAAGATCATATACACAATTTGATTTTGTAAGGGGTGGTGTGGTGGCAAAATATTAACATTCTGTCTGTAATGTGCTTTTCAATGGTATATTACTGCGAAATGATATACAGTCGCCCCCCTTCCCGTATTTGCGGTTTTTTTCCTTCATTAGAAATGTTTTTCAGTAACGCTCAGCAATTGTCATTCACGTGTTTTGTTTACAAAATTTGAGTTGTGTGTTTAGGATGGCTCATTTGCCTACTGCTACTGATAATGCTCTAAAAAACAAAAAAGATGAAACTTTACAAGAAAAATAAGGGGTTCTAAAGAAAAATTGGATATATTCGCTATGTTTGGCGAAAGTAAGTCAATTGCTGCGGTCGCTCACCATTACGGAATCCATGTGTTTCTCATACCGAAAATGCAGGGTTTTTTTTGTATAAGACTGCTACGAAGAAGGTAGTCCAATTGATTGTAATATTACAATGGGAAAAAGCGAAAAAATTAATTTGCTCTTCTATAAAGGGAAGGGCTAGTGAAACGTCTTGTTTCATCAGAATTTTATATAAGTAGAAGTTGATTTCATAGGTTTAAGAAACGATTTGGATTACACAATGTAAAAATCACTGGCGATGAAGCTGCTGCCGACCAGGAGGCAGCTAGCAAATTTTCAGAGACACCGCCGAAAATTATTGAAGAGAAGAGATATTCACCTCAACAGGTGTTTAACGCTAAGGGGCCGTTCAAGTATTACGTCATCATCGATGGGGGGGGGAGGGGGGTTTCCGATTTGCTGACTTTTGATGACAAGGGGGAAGGGGGGTTTGTTTAATGCTTACGTCATCAACCACCCTTTATGAAAATATGAGTTAGGATTCAGAAGGGCAGAGCTGATGACGAAATTTTGCTGACGGGGGGGGGGGGGGTCAAAAATGGCTAAACATTTGCTTACGTAATACTTGAACGGCCCCTAACGTACTGCACCATTTTGGAAGAAAATGCCGCATAGAACATTTATCACCCAAGAAGAAAAGCAAGCCCCTGGTTTTAAAGCAAGTTAAGGTAGACTTACTATGTTTGTGCAAATGTGTATGGGTACATGGTAAGGCCCACCGTCATTTTCAATTCTACGAATCCGTGAGCATTAAAGGGAAAAGATAAGTCAAAGCTTCCACACAGTATTTTGGATGAACAATAGAAAAACTTGTGGCTACGAAAACACTTTTCCGGATTGGTTCAAACTTTGTTCCATTCCAAAAGTCAGGAAGTACCTTGAGAGTGAAGATATGTCATTCAAAGTTCTTTTGATTCTGAATAAAACTCTTGGACACCCACATGCCAAGAAGTTCAAAGCTGACGGTGTGGAAGTCCGTTATATGTCTCCTAATACAACATCTATCATTCAGCCCAGGCCCGTCATTTGGGGGTTCAGGGGGAGGGGGACAGGATGTTCAATAAACGAGATAAACAAAAAAACGATGGTTTCGGTTATTCGTAGATTTTCCGTATTTCCCCGCCTTCAGAACGTAACCCCCACGAATACGGGGAGGGGGCGACGATAATGTAGAGTGATATTGGATGGCTTAAAATTATGTATGTGCGTGACAGTGTACGCGCCTTTGGTCAGGGAAATTTTTGAATTTGGTCAGGGAGAATCAGGGAAAGTCAGGGAAATGATCAAGCAGATTTTACTGGGAACCCTGCACTGATTTGGCCCCCTCTTTTAGCATTAATATTTAAAATTATTTTCAACTTGGCGCTAGGTTAAAGGCTGCCCCTTCCCCCATGTATCTCTCTCCATCTTGGATTTCATGAAAGGGGAACTAGCAGAGTTAAGCTATGAACCCTGAGAGCAGGGCCGTCTAATGAGCATCATGGGCCCCCGGGCCAAGTAATGCGTGGTAAATGCTAGAAAATTTCAAGCATATCTCATTTTTGTGAGGCCCCTCTTCTCTTGAGGCTCCCGGGCCGTGCCCGGGTGTGCCCATGCGTTAAGACGGCACTGCCTGAGAGACATTTTTCCCCTCCCTGATGCTCACACCCGTCACTGTTGGGTCTCCTTGCCCCGGGTGCGATTCCCGGATGAGACAAATCACTTTTCTTTCCAAATATCCGTTTCACCATAACATCCAGAAAATTGAATTTCTCAGTATATATTTCAGGCCAGGGGGAAAAAACTATTGCTGTAATTAAGGGAGGCTGCTACGATTCCACTCGGCGCTTCACGCTACTAATGCATGTTATGGGTCATTCCGAAAAAAGTGTACATTCCACATTTTTGAAAAGAAAAACTCAAAGTTGAATTCACCAACTGGGACGAAAATTGCTGTATAAAAAAAAAAAACTCTGTTCGCTCTAACTTGGGCCCTTATGTAAATAAACCGCAGTACCAATTTTTGATATCACTCCGCATCTCCTTTATCTCTATTGGTTGTAATTTTACCCGCCTCTTCATTACGTGTTCCGAACACGAGCACGACCACCTAGATAGGTTATATAGGAGGTCGTGACACGAGCCGTTAAATCCTAAGACGCCTTCATATGCTATTACATTCTATTAAATCCCAAAAGGCACAGTGATACGATTGGCTGGTGAGGGAGTGACGAAGGCATGAACTGACTTATTAGTTTGTCATATTTAGAAAGAAATCATACTTTTCCATCTTCGAAACAAGTCGCCAAGATGACTTTGTGTTGCTATCTTTTAAGACGGAACTCTGTCGGGAAACCTCATGCCCATGTACTCTGTATTTTACGGGACAAAATTACATTGAACTCTGAGAAAATTTAAAATTTCCGTTATCACGTCATTTCTAGTAAAAGTACGCATTTTGTGGGTTTTCGTCTCTGAGAGAGAAGTTTTTATCGAATCGTGAATTTTTAAGCCTAGTGAAAATTTCACACCTATGATAAAATTTCATACCGTGTTGGGTACATTCAATACCACTGTGCTGTTGTAACATTACGCATGCTCAACCCATGGTCCACGGGCCAAATGTGGCACTCTGAGTGATCTGATGTGACCCGCGACCTCAAATTTGATTTTGTAAAAATTTACAGATCACTTTAGTGACCCGCCGCACAGATCCAGAGCACACTTACACGGTCGGTGGCACAGCACTTAAGTGACTCGTGGGACATTTACAGAGCACTTGAATGACTCTTGGCACAGTTTAACATCACTCAAGTGACCAGCGACATATACACAGTTCACTTGAGCGACCTGCGGCATAGTTTTAGATCACTTGAGTGGACCCGACATATTTCCAGATCATTTAATTAATCCGCGGCACATTTTATATCACTTAAGTGGCCCGTAAAACAGTTCACACCACTCAAGTGGCCAGTGGTGCAATTCCACAACACACAAGTGGCCGGCGACATATTTATAAATCACTCAAGTAACCCACGCCGTATTTACAAATAAATTAAGTGATGTGCGGCACAGTTCCAGAGTAATTAAGTTACGTGTGGCATAGTTTCAGAGCACATGAACGGCCTGCGATGCAGTTTCACATCACTCAAGTTACCCGTGGCCTAGCTCTAGATCACTCAAGTGGCCTCCGAGGCACATTTCGACATGAACTAAGTCGCTCGCGACACATTTTCAAATAAATAAAGTGACCTACTCTCTCCCAAAGGTTGAGCACCATTGCATAAGGTAATTGAATCTCCATTGCATGGAGAAATTCCAGTTGGTTCGTGTAAGCTTGGAAGTGAAAACATTTTCATTATTATTCTTATCAGTGGTGTTTTAACAAGAGAGCCAGCAGATCAATGGACCCAGTGCCGTCTTAACGCATGGCCCGGGGGCCTCACAAAAATGATATCTGGTTGAAATTTTCTAAAATTTACAAGATAGGGCTTCAGAAAAACCACTTAGCCCTGAATGGACCCCAGGGGCGATCAGTGGGTCTAGTGCCACGGACCAGAGACGCAAATTTCATCCTTTAACCACACCTTCAACATTATAAGAGGGTGTCCAAGCATTTAGTTGCGAGACTGCCTAGGGCCGTAGCCAGAAATTAATTTTGGAGTGAGGGGGCGACAGGCAATTTTCTTACAATTCGAGGGGGATGGAACCAACCCCACCTCCCTCCCTCGCTATGGCATTGGTAGACAATTGAAGGTGTCTTTTTTTTTTTTTTATTGATTCTCAAATCCTTTTTCTCGAAAATTTGAAATTTTCATAACTGCACAATTTGCAGTTCTATTGTCATAAATTTTCATTTTTAACTACATATTTTTTTCCATTCATTCTAAAATGCCAACAATGGGGTTGGAATTAACTCTCACATTAGCTTTTAATCAGCATGTATCTCTTTTATCAATTCTGAATTTTTATAATTTTTATTTATTGTATGTTCATATTTTTAATTCAAAGTTTTTTTATCATTACCGTGGCTTACTAATGTGCAACATTGAAAAAAAGTGCAGAACCGCTGACATATACAAGAACAGTTCTGGGTTCAAGCCTCCAAGCAAAAGCCTATGCAAGGAGGTGCTCAAGGGACCCATGCCTTCCCCCCAAGCCGACCAAAAGTTATAAAAAAATTTAATATTTTGGTCAAAAACAATTTGAAAAAAAAATATCGAAAGAAAATACCCTTCATATTATGCTCTGGGGTTTTACACTTGGTATTGGAAATAAATTGCTGTTCAAAATCTTGTCTCTGCGTTCACGTTATCAGATTTGACCTAATTTTTGTGCCTAGTCACTAATTACTAGAGAAATGATGGCTTGGAGATGTAAAAACAATGAGGTGATTGTTTTACTATTTCTATGTACTACTACTAACTTGATAATCAGATAACTTGGATATCCCAAGATGGCTAACATAGAAAGCACAAAATGTAAATTTTTTCTGCTGTAGATATTTTTAATCTAGTGAGTTTAGCCAGCACCTAGTTTAGCCCTGACTTCAAGGACTGTAGGTGTGTTATTGTTGAAGTCAGATCTGAAAAGGTAATAATTTTCTTCTAAAGTTCTAAAATTCAATGTTATTTGAAATATCTTTAAACTTCTTGAATATCATCAAAATTCAAGAACCAAGATCTGGTGAATGTAAACAAATTAAAACAGTAATGAAAAATAGGCATCAGATATATGTGTAGAAAAATTTTAAAGAGATCTAACACTCTTATAGAAGCACCCCCTTCCCCACTCTAAATCCTAGCAAGTCTTGAGAGTTCAATGGAAATTTAACATCATTTTTTTAAATAAATCACAAAATAAATTGAAACTGAAGTATTTATTGATAAAAAAAATATCAGCTAACGTTCATTTACAATGTGTACGATTGCTGCCACTATGCACATACAAAGGACTTTCTAAACTTTTGATCATTTCCGCTTCCTCAGCATAAAAGCGTCAAACACCTGTTGTCTTTTTTGATGATTGTTTCCTCTACAGAACTGAAACTAATGAATCTCTGATATCATCTAGTGTTTTGTGGAGAAAGACTCCCGCTTTCATTTTATCTGGAAAGAGAATGAAAACAATTGTAACAATTAATAACACAAATACAAACTCTATGGCCACAACAGGCAAAATGCCCAATGAGGTGGATGAAAAAAACCCCCCATAAAAATATGGTTGTAGAATACCATATTAATTAATACCCCTTTGGGACTGAGCACCAAGCTTGCTTTTGTGACGAAAGTGTATATCTTGTATATCACACTATATCTTGAGAGGTTTGCACAGTGCTGTCTTAACGCATGGGCCTACCTGGGGGCCTCAGAAAAATTCAGTTGGCCCAGGGACCTACGATGCTCTTAAGACAGCCCTAGTTTTGTAATGCAAATGTATATATATAAAACCAAGGGTGTTGCCTGATATTCATTTCAGACAAATTCAATGATGCTATACTTAGGTTTTAATATCTCTTCTGGTCTTGGCACCACAACTGTGGCCCGCATTAGTAACAAAATTGTTTTACGCTATATCTCAGGACGCTTGTAACACAAATAAAAGATTATGGATAGTCTGTTAGATATTCAAAAGACGAAACTGATATGATACCCTACAGATTTATGTTTTCTAGTCTGGGCATCAAGCATGTGGCCCGTATTTGCCCCAAAGCAGAATATGCCAAAACAGCAACGTACACCCCAGAATAATCAGTACTTCTACAGAACAATTTCAGGAAGAATGTTAAGAAAGGCGTGGAAAACACTATCCCCAAAGCAGAATGTTTTGCATTATTCTGCAACGAGCCCTCAGCCGTGACTGGAAATGCACTATAGTAAAAATCATCTTAGAAAAATTGATGGCAGATGGCAACACTACACATAACAAGCATTACATAGTAACAAACTTCACATTAGGTTCACAACACGTAGATGCACATTCCAACATATACCAATTCGTTAGAAATTCCCAGAGGAATGTGGACAAGGTACTTGTGTGGTTTAGTAGTAGTAGTAAAATCCCCATAACAGTGTTTTCTATACTTTTTTAAAATTCTTCCAAATTGTTCTGCAGTAGCACTGATTGTTCTGTAACGTATGTCACAGATTTTGGCATATTCTGCTTTGAGGGAACACTATTTTAAGAATTGTTACCGTAGATCATTTTCAATCACCTGAAGGCTCGTTGCAGAACAGGGCAAAACATTCAGCTTTAAGGCCATTCGTAACAAAATTGTTTTATAAAATATTTTGAGAAGTTCACAATACAAATAGACAACATTGGCATCGCCTGCTAGCTATTTCAGGTAAACACAAAGAATGCAGTCACGTAAAAATTTGCAGATGTTTCTATGACACAGCCTACCCCATTTTTTTACGCTTGTACCTCCCGCAATCCAGTGATGTAACTCATGGGAAATTTATTGGCAAATGTAAAAAATTCAATGGCTTTCATTATTAAACAAACGAATAATTTGAAATTGTCTTTATAAATTTAGTGCAGTACTTTTTTTAATGTTGATTATGTAATTTTAATAATAGATGGCAGCTCATTCGTTTTGGATGTGTGGGGGAAAAATTTTGAACCTTTTTATTTTTTTATATAAATGTCTCCCACACCTGCACCCAATTTATTTGAATCTTAATTTTTTCAACGCCTGGAAGTACATCAACTGAATGCTTCTTATTTTAGACTCTACTTCTTTTACCTGAAACCCCCATAGCTTCTACTCATACCAACTGGAAGGATGAAACTGACAGGGGTATGGGACAATTTCTATAATTTTTGTTTTTTCACATTGTAAATTCACAATGGAGGAGCCCACCACCACTACTACTAAACCATGCATGTACCTCGTCCATATTCCTCTGTGGAACCTCTAACGAATTGGTACATGTTGGAATGTGTGTGTACGTGTAGCGAAACCTGACGTGAAGTTTGTTTCTGTGTAATGCTTGTTATGTGTAGTGCTGCTATCTGCCAATAGTTGGAGTCGAAAAGAAGATTCCAGTCAGGGGCACCGCTGCCAAGTGTGGAGGGGGCCACGTGTAGCTTAAGCGAGGTTGTAAGAAACGACATCTAAGGCTTTAGTTAGACATCAAAAAATTTTAAAATATCCAATATTAAAAATTCACATGACCAGAGGCTAATTTACAGTTTAGCTGATTGTGGGCTACAAAAATTTTGCCACCCTCTACTCATCCTTGTCTAATTTTCTTGACCATTTATTTTTTAAATTTGCAGGATTTGGATAAATATATTATATATATATATATATCCCAGTATCTCTCTCCTCTCAGCCAGTATTTCTCAACCTGTAAACATACCAGTTTTTTTTTTTTTCATCCCTCTTTTCCTCTTGACCTTGTCTCTATATTTCTCTAGTTCACTTTTTGCCTGATCACTCACATGGAGTTTATTTATGCTTGCAAACTCGAGGCCACTCTTTTTGGTCACTCGCTGACTCAGTCCCTCTCTCCCTGGGCAGAGGCGGATGCATATTTTTGTAAATTTCGGAGTCCTTCTCCCATTATACTAATTTTCTTGTGACCATTTATTTCTTGAATTCACTGTCCTGGGCCGGCTAAGCCTCTCTATGAATACGGCTCTGCAAATGATATCATGCTTTTAAGACATACCTTTCTGACATATTTGTTGAGAAAACCTGAAGATAGAGCTTTGGGACAGTGATACCAGAACAATGTACTCAATGTAATTTTCCTGAACGGTCAAATGAATTCAAATTCTGAATTCATTCAGAAACTACAAATCAACTCATTTGCAATTTCTTACCTCTCCGCTTTGATAAGAGAATTAGGTGCCAATTAGGGGAATATTGGTGTGCCCAAAGTGGCTTTCCTAGTGCTGTACTTGAAACATTCCAAAATTTTCAAGTAATATTATTTCAGCAGGACACCAGGCATTCATCTTTCTGCTACTGACTTTTGCAACATCTCTGGCCAGTGCATCTGCTGATGAAATTTCCTGATCTATGACAGACAAAGGTCTTTCACATTCTTTCTTTCATGTCATTCTGATGATTCTTTTGATAGAAATATTTTGACGGCCTTACCAAAGATTAAAATCTAAAAAAAAAAAAATCATGCATTTGACAGAACAGCCAGAACTGGGGGGCAAAGGGGAAAACAAATTCAAAGGGGCAGCAAATTTTGGGTGGAAACAAAAACACAGGTGTAAAATCATCAATCAAATTCTAAAGTGGTGGGAGCAGCAAAATCCCATTTGGTCCTCTCCCACACAAAAATCTCAGTTAACCCTCATAATGGCAATCCCGAGATATCTCATAAAACTTGAACTGCTTTATTTCAGTCATCCCAAAATATCTCAACTTCTTAACAGCTTTTATTTCTAATGTGGCAGTTGCAATGCAAATCAGGAAAATTTAAAAAACTACTTAAAGGGTTAAGGCCTGACATAACGTCACTCTTCAGTTATTAAGTTGTTGTCACTGACTGTTTCATTGTGGGATGAACAAAAATATTTTTGCCTCCTAGAGAGTAACAAAAAATATGCCAATTGCAATAACAGCTTTATAATATTTGAATACTGCATTCCCCAGCACACCAGGAAACAGTAACCGAGACCAGCATGCAGAGAATATTCATATTTTCCACTATGCTGGCAAATTTTAGTGACCAATTCCTGATATAACATCTGTTTTTAACGGAATTGCAAAAATTGCTGGTATAATGCAAAAGTGACATTTATTCAGTCTCAGAATGCGCCAAACAATTCAGTCTCAGAATGCACCAAACAATTCAGTCTCAGAATGCGCCAAACAATTCAGTATCTGCATTTTGTATTAAAGGTTGATAATTGAAGTAGATCAATAAGTAAATGTTCAATTTTCATTATCACTATCAAATTCAATGTTTCCTATAGTGGGAAAACCATTACTTTATTCCAATTAGCTTATTTGTTCAATATAAATTGATATCAGTCTTTTGAATGTATCACATTATCCTCATTGAACCTTGGTTTAACCCACATGCCGAGAATGGACAGACTCCAACATTCAAAAAACTGTAGTCTTCCCGATTTGCCTGGAATGACAGTTAATGCAGGGAATACTGTTATTCTGATAGTAACAGAGTCATTTTAACGCATGGGACTACCCCAGTGTGTGTGGGGCCTAACCCAGAGCCAGACATTTTCTTGGGAGGCCCCTAGGCCTTAAAAGGGAAAATATTATGCAAAATAAATGTACATTATTTGTGAAGCCAACATTCAACTTGGGGCCCCTGGTTGCACCAGCCTAGTTACTGCCCTGGTCTCACCAAACCCACCGCCCCTTTAGGACTGGGGTCCTGGAGAGCGGCATGAATGTGACAATTGGTTTAAATTTTACAGTAAGCATGGTTATTGCTGGGCAACAATTTCTAGCCAGATGGAGGTCTGGGAAAAATTGTTTACATGGGGGGGGGGGGGGGGGAGGAGCTGTCAGGGGTGTTAGATAAATTTTTGGTCAGCTTGGAGAAGGGCATTGCCAGGGTTCAACTAGATACTTTGTCACCCGGGGCAAGCAGGTATTTTGGCATGCCTTGTAATGTAGAAACAGTTAAAGAAGGGTGAATTTGGAACCCCCCCCCCGTTCTTGAGCCCAGCTCCCGGGGCATCCGACCCCCCCCCCCCGTACTCCTGCACTGTGCACGCCTCTTGGTCCTGTGATACGCTTAGAACGCCCCTGCCCAGCAATTTTAATCACAGTCGTATAATGATTTTACGGATTTAATGATTTTTTTTAATGAAGTTTCTGTGCATATATCGGCATCAATGTTGCCCCCCCCCCCGATAAAACGATTTTCCTTGAATTAAGCAATGGAAATGCCAGTCGCACATGTGCTTTTATTTACATCTGGACCCAAGTTAGAACGAACAGAGATTAGTTAAGGGAGGCTGCTATGATTCCACTCAGCGTTTCACCCTACTAATGCGTGTTATGAGTCATTACCAAAAAAGTAGCCTACATTCCATATTTTTGAGAAGAAAAATTTAAAGTTGAATTTTCAAAATAAAATTGATCTCAAATTAAAGCCAATGACTTGAAGTTTAATATTTCATAAATATTTTCCACTTTTACTGTGTAATAATATTTTATTTTTTGGGTTTTATACAAATACAAATACAAATACAAATACAAATACAACGCCACAACAGGCAAAATGCCCAACGAGGTGGCTGATAAAAAGATGCCCATAAAAATATGGTTGTCATATGTTTCAAAAATACAGCAACCCAATTAAAAATGCAATTAACACAAATTACAAACAATATATACACATGATAAAATATTATACAATGCCCATAAAGAATACTTATGGTTGTCTTATTCTAAGAATGGATAGCTTCTCGATTTACCCCAACATGTTTATCGTATTTCTTTTTAAACGTGTCAATTGTGTTACAATTTACTACCTCCGGGGGTAAGCTATTCCATTTATTAACAACCCTATTGGAGAAAAATTCCCTGCGACACCATAACCTTGCCTTGTCCCTCACCAATCGATACTGGTGTCCCCTTGTAAAAGCAGTCGATTGGCGGTGTACTAAAAGTTCATGGTCCATCCTATCCATCCCATTGAAAATTTTGAACACTTCGATCATATCTCCTCGACACCTGCGTTCATCCAATGTAAACATATTCAAAAAATGAAGTCTTTCTTCATAACTCAAGCCCTGTGTGCCAATAAGGACACGCGTAGCTCTTCTCTGCACCCCTTCAACCAAGTCTATGTCCCTCTGTAGGTATGGTCTCCAAAACCTTACAGCATACTCCAGTCCAGGACGAACTAAGCCTCGAAAAAGCGGAAGAATGACTTTAGGAGAACGCGAAGAGACCTTTTTGAAAATGAGACCAAGCATTCTATTCGATTTTTTGACAACCGCTGAACAATGTTCAGAAAACTTAAGTCGCTCGTCAATGAGAATTCCCAAATCGGTGACTCTAGTTGCATCCGGGATAGTGACACCATTCAACTCGTAAGAGAACCGTGGGTTGTTCGAACCAAAATGAGCGACCATGCACTTATCTACGCTAAATGTCATGCTCCATTCATTTGCCCATGCTGCAATCTTGTTTAAGTTGGTCTGGAGCAACTCCCTATCGCTTTCATTTCCGATTACCCCCATTAGCTTCACATCATCTGCGAATTTGCTAGTAATTCCATCGATACCCTGATCGAGTTTGTCGATAAAAAGTGAAAAAAGTATGGGGCCAAGGACACTTCCCTGAGGAACTCCACTTGTGACGTCTGTCCAACCAGAGAATTCCCCGTTCACCATAACTCGTTGCGACCTATCTCTTAACCCCGATTCTATCCCCATGTTTTATGACTGAAAATGATGGATTTTGTCCACTGCTACAAAAACAAATATCACATTAAAAAACTAAATATTATTTCTGCTATTTCAACCCCATAAAATAATGAAATCAGCTTATTTCTTACACATGGGCTGAAAAAAAATTTTTGCCTTTTTTTTCTGTCGTTTTGATCGTTTTTCATGGTTTTTTCAAAATAGCACATAGAAAAGTTTATTTTTTACATTTTTTCAACTACTTAAAATTAATTTTTTTTATTTCTGGCAGACAATGGGTTGATAACTCTTATAATTTAACATCTTAGTTTGGAGTGCTTTTTAATTTTTTGTGAACTGCAAAAGTGCTTCCCGTAACAGAGTGGACAGAAATGTTTAACTTAGAGTAAGCAATCACAATTATTCTAAATACACTTTTTTTCAACAGTTATATAGACAATATGAAAGGTAACCCAGAACACTCCTCTATGACATCTGAAAAACATCCACGCTATGAGGAAATTCATAGAATACACCCCCTCCTTTCGTGGTTTGAATTTTTGGCTCTGGCAAAATTCTTTAAATCTGGTCAAAGTGGATGTAAGAGATATCTTTGTCATCACTTCTGAACAGCTTCCTAGCATCATTGATAGTTTTGAGGCACATAACTGACCTTCACCATCATTTTCGATGTCATTTTGGGCTACAACAACGTATCTGTATGTAGATTTATGTACACCACCAAAATCGAATTTCATGAGCATATGAACACTTGTTTTAATTAGACCAGTTGGCATTTCTTCATTGCTATTTCCTTTGGAGTCGATAGCATAGTTTTCACTATTCAAACTCTGAAATCGGTTGTGAAACTTCCAGTTTTATAGTTCTTTCGCAAGAGTAAGTTTTCTTTTCGTAGCATTCACAGAGATTAACATTTCTTTCACAAAAGCAAGAGACATCTTGGTATTGCAGCAATCCATTGCCAGTTGCTGCTATTTGGTGGACTGTCATAGTGCCTTTCAGCACAGGTACATCATTCAGGATAACTTTTTTTATACCCTTTATTTCTTCATTTTTGATTTCATACAATTTTACATTGGTGGCATCTTTGAGAATTGTGAAAAACTCAGTAGCATCTGATGTCATTCGCACATGCTATCAGCTGTCCTTTTCGATATATCACCAACACCATCAACTGCTCCTTTTCCATGGTTTGCTTCAAAAAAATTCCAAGTACACCACTTGAAATATTTTGAGACATATTTGTCCAATAAGTAAAAATTTTTCTTTTGTTTGTACTGAGTACAAGATCCATCAGAAAAAAAGTGAAGCACATTTATTTCATATTCATCTTTCATCACTTTAGAATCTGTTTCAAACGAGCCCAAATAGATGAAAGTCCATGCTCCAAATTCGGTGACACTCAGCAGAACGAAATTAGCTTTGCACATTCCGCATCATAAAGCACACAGGAATGAAGACATACTTGATTTCTTGACCCACCGAATACTTGATTTCTTGATGACTCTGCACTTCTTCAGATAATTTGCAATT
The DNA here is from genome assembly GCF_987345545.1 of Pholcus phalangioides. Taxonomy (NCBI): domain Eukaryota; kingdom Metazoa; phylum Arthropoda; class Arachnida; order Araneae; family Pholcidae; genus Pholcus; species Pholcus phalangioides. The sequence continues at coordinate 32,276,697 of NW_028301603.1, forward strand.
ATAATTTTCACTGAAATACATATGAAGAGCAGCTTCATGTTTTTGTATGTTTTTGATACACATTTGGTGAGCTCTATATTGGTGTTGGATGTTAAAAATGTGTTTCTTGAACAATTTCATTTCTTTTTGGAAAACATTGATTAAGTCTGTTAGGTTCTACAATCTCTGTTTTTTTGTTATTTTTGTAAGGTTACCATACGTTTTACCATTCTTTTCCACTTTTTCTTGTTTGTGCCACATTTTTCACACTGTACAGTGCTATTCTCATCCAGCGATTTAGAAATTTCATTCATTGATACCCTCTTGTCATGACAATTCAAACATTTGCCATACATACAGGATTTAGACTCTCTGCTACACGTGTTATCATCAACTATGGTTTCAGGAGATGTTTAGATTAATCTCAGTTTATACAGTGCAACCAATTTATATTTCAAGTTACTGTGCTGCCAACATAAGCATATTTCCCTATTTCCAACTTTCTTCTACTTCAACATTTTTTGTTGAAATTGAATGGTAATTTGATGTCGGTATAAATCTAGCTTTTGTCTTTCACATTAGTGATCGCGTATATCCAGTGGGACTTGGGGGGGATAGAGCCTGGACACAAAAATAATATAGGAAAATAATTCTTCTGTCCCTTAAAATACAGAATGTATTGTCATGTTGTCACATAACTTTTTGAAAAGTGTGTATTGGTTAGCGCACTCGTCCGGTATGCAAAGGGATCCAGGTTCGATTCCCGGAGGAGACAAATCACTTTTCTTTCCATAATATAACATCAGAAAATTTCAATTTCTCAATGAGCTAATTGTTTTCTCATCCAAGCTCACTGACCCACTGGAAACCACTGCCTTTAACAGATGAAAGTAGACAGATGATGGGGTGGATGGGGGGGGGGCAAAGATATCTGGTTTTCACTTTGAAGGAGGCAAAGCAAATAAATACTGGCTCTTTTCATAGCGGGGGGGGGGGGGGTACCCCTGACAAAAGTACAGGGCAGGGCCGTAACTAGGCTGGGTCAACCAGGGCCTGGAGCCCAATGGGGGGCCTTCATAGAAAATGTACACTTCTTTTTTTTCCTTTTTAAGGGCTACTAAGGAAATATCTGCTGCAGGAAGGTACTCTACAGTGGGAGCATCAGGATTTCAGAGATGCTTCGGTGGGGCACGACCTAAAAGAAGTTGGGAACCTCAGCTCCATGTCTTTATTTAAAAAAAAACACCATGCCGTCAACTGTTTACACTAAAAAGTGTAAGTCTCCTTTTAGTTTGATATTTATCATGTGCTACAATCGAATCCCATTTTAACGAATACTGTTATAGCGAAAGTGTCGTTTCAAGGAATGCTTTTCTAATCCCCAGATAAGTTTACATAAGAACAATGCAAATACCTGGAATTCCTTTGTAATGAAATTTCGCTATAACGAAGTTATTTTTCCAGTCTCCTGGAGTTCGTTAGAACAGGATTAGACTATTTCAAGCATTTGTTTCAAAAATTACATGCGTGCAATTAGAGGAATTTGCTTTGTTTTCGGCTTTCACTCATCCAGAAATGAAATTACGGATTATTTGCCTTGGATACGTTGAGTAAAACTTATCTAAAATGAAATTTACTTGCTTCGAGTTATTTTTGAAATTTAACCTAGAAGTTAAATTTCAAAAATAACTTTTAAATGAAAATAGTATTTCTATAATACTACAAAAATAGTAGTACACTATTTTTGAAAGAAAGAACTTTCTTTCATTATCTAGAATGTAAATAAGTAATTCTTTGCTTAGAATCGAATTCCCCTACAACAATTTTTCTTTTAAAGAATGTTAAAATTAGATTAAATTGGAAATTAATTTATAAAATTTCGCTTTAACTTGGCTTAAGCTTAATTTCAGCTTTTTCTTCGGGGGGCAAAGAACATATACTCAATCATATATATATATATTTTTGTATATATAGTTAAACCCCTCTCTTAACATACATTCCTCAGAGGCAGTTACCCCTCTTTTATGGGCAAATAATATAATTTTCCGTTATGTACTAAAAGTGCTCATTTCAAACCACTGCTTAACAGTCACCTCTCTTTTATGGAAATTTTTATTTTGTCCCACTGGGGTCCATAAAATAGAGGTTAGAGGTTTTGCTGTATATATCATTTCTAGCGTATTTTTTAAAGCAGGGGAGGCGGGGGGGGGGGGGGTCATGACGGGCCTGGGCCCCCGTGATTTGGTGCTATGATTTTCGGGAGGAAGCATAGAGATTTATAAGCAGCTACTTTCAACTAATCGGGGCTCCAGAATATCACTTCCATGGGAGTTTACAGTGCTGTTAAGATGACCCTGACCACAGGCATCGAGACCTTGGGGGGGGGGATGGACTTTCTTTCAAACCTAGAACAACTCCAGTCTACCGCAGTTTATTACCTAGTGAGTTGCACTGGAAGTGTGTGTACCTAACAGTCTTAAGTGCTTATCTAGTGTTGGGTCTGGCTTTTCCGTGCTGCCATTTGTATTTCAGAAGTGAAGTGTAGCGATTGAATATTTGTACTGTTTATAGGCCTGTTGCTCTCTGTGACTTTTTAACGGGGAAATTGGTTTACATATGTGCCTTGAAGTTGAGAACCATAGAAAACCAACTTCAGCGGTGGAGGATGGTGTTACGATATAAAAGTGAAGCTTTTATAATGGCTGATTATGCCAAAAGCATGAAGGGTATTGTAGTTGACCTATTGGTAACATGTTAAGTAGAATGGTTCCCATAAATAAAGTGTGATGATGAAGGACGTTCGTTTCTTTGTGTGATTAGTGTATTTCACTTATACGATGTATCCAGTCCACCCACCCCGTTGTTTTGCAACAGATGGAACCTATTCGAGCCTCTTCTGAATTTTTTGGCCTCTCATCATTTCGGCTGTGATAATAACTGCATTCTGGAGAATATTTTACGTTCAATTGGTTCACCTTTGCTTGGACGGGAACCAGGATTTCACGTAAATCAGGGGTTGATAATTCATAATATCCATGTTTGTTATAACCGGGTCCAACTGTAGAAATTGCAAATCATCGCCAAAGAGGTAAGCAAGTTGTGAATTATTGTTAAAAACAACCGAAAAATTATCACTCGTGTAAAATGAAACACCTGTTGCAAATCGCCGGGAATTAAAATTGAAGAAAAAAAAGAGACAAGTTTAACATGGCTGTATATGCGTGAGATGAATATTCGCCATATTTACACCAACAATTATCATAATTCTGTTCATAGGTTGCGAAAATAATTTTTAATCCTTTTATTAATAGTAATAATTGTCGTAATGCAAGTCTTGGAATGTAATTTTAATCCTGATTTCAGTGAAGAATGAAAATTCAAGAAAGCTTCGTGGATAACACTGGAAAAGAACAGGACAGTCAAAATGGCCAAAATTACGTGAAAATACTGGAATGTATGACGAAAGATGTCACTCTCCTTGTTAATACGACAGATACGAAAACCGGTTGAGTGAGGAGATATCGACGTTCCAGGAAAGGAAATTTCATCTCTGCCCTATCACTCGTCCGGCAAACGAGAGACCGGGGTTCGAGTTCCCGTGGGGGCAGAGATGAATTTTCCTTTCCTGAGATATCGATATTTCCTCACTCAGCCAGTTTCCATATCTGTTGTGTCAACTAACTAGGGAGAGTGACATCTTTCGTTATATACCCCCATCTGGTGGCCCTGATGTAATCTGCGAACTATTGAATGCTGCCACCGTCCATTGCACAGAGGCATTCAGCATATTACATATGCTCCAAGGAAGGGAAATTCAATCTGTCTTCATTGATAGAGCACTCGTCCAGCAAATGAAAGACTGGGGTTCGAGTCCCTGTGAGAGCAGAGATGAATTTTTTTTTCAGTAAATATCGATGTCTCCTCACTCAGCCAGTTTCCGTATCAGTCATACGGTAATGTCCTGGAATATGGGGGGTCATATGGTCACCCTATTCATATCATATCAGCACTTTGTAACGTTTGGAAAAGGAAAAAAAAACTGTGTAAGGAAACGTAAGAAATGTGGGATCTGACGATATTCATAGAAATTTCTCGTTTAAAGAGGTTTTCGGCTCTTACATGCAACGTTTCTGTAATGTCAGTTGTTTTGAACAGTTCTGTTCTTAATCCTGACAAGCCACAATCCTGATAAGCAGCACTTTGAACTTTCTGTCGGGATTTGCATTTCTCGCAGCATGCTATATTAGTTTTCTTAAGGAATCATGCGTGTAATTATTTGATCATGGCCAATCATTTTTGACGCACCACTGTCATTGTCTGTACATGAGGGCTAATTTGACCGGGACTAACAATCTATTGCCGATTCCGAATGGCAGTCTTTTTTTTTTAATACTCACAGAGGTTGGTGTGCTAACCCTTTGGTGTGGGTAGCAATCTTTTTCTGTGATCATGTTGCCATTTCTGCTGTCGGCCCTGTATCAAGAAAGTTTCTGACAAGCATGAACCGGATATGGAACTCGTGACACCTCTAAACATCCTTTGGCCAAAAAGGCAGCTTTATACACAACTCAAAATTATAAAATTTGGGATAAAGTGTGAAGACGTAAAATAAAAATGAATCAGAAGAAATTGAATTTAAATAAAGTGGAAAATAATGTGGATTAGTGAGGAGGTCATTCTCAAGGGGAACACCCCTCCACATTGCTCCAAACTGCAAAAGCATTTATAATGATGGTAGAATAGTATAGGCATAAATTTACCATCAGTTCCCCCGACATTTTTGAGATAAACAAGCTTTGGAAGTCAAAAAGCAAACGTGATAAAATACAAAATTATAAAATTAGAGAGCAAAAATATGAAAAACCGCATGAGTAGCACAATATTAAATAGATATTTACACAAAAGTGTGTTTAAAAGTTGAAAATAAAGATTGAAGAATAAAATGAAATAAAACCTACCAAAAATTTGACATTGCATTATAAATGCCATCAGCAAACCACATGTTGTGAACTAACAAGTTGAAATCAAACTTCACCCACGTTAGTTCATGCCATATGGTTTACTAATAGCATTGGTAATGAAATGTCAAATTTTTGGTAGGTTTTATTTCACTCTTCAATCTTTATATTTTCAACTTTTAAACACACTTTTGTGTAAATATCTCATATTGTGCTACTCATGCGATAATTGGTTATACTTTTGTATTTTATCATATTCGCTTTTTGACTTCCAAAGCTTGTTTATCGCAAAAATGTTGGGGGAACTGATGGTAAATTTACGCCTATTAGGCCTACCATCATAAGAAACATTTTTGCAGTTTGGAGCAATGTGGGGGTTCCCCCTTGAGAACAACCTCCTCATTGATCCATATTATTTTCCATTTTATTTCAATTTCTTCTAATTTATTTTTATTTTAAGTCTTCACATTTTATCTCTATAATTTCGAGTTATGTGTATAACGATGCCCTTTTGGCGCTATACTCTGACTTTTGAAGTGTTTCAAATAAATCTTGTTTTTGTCACATGCTCTTTCATAACACGTTATATATAGGTAAATTGTTTCAAATATGAAGGTTTCAACAGGGTGGATATTATAATTTTCTACTTGGATGTTTTATTTTTATTTCACATGTCACTTTTCTTTACTGTCCGAAAACTTGCCGACCATGGTTGCTTACCTTCAAAATATTCATTAATGGGACATTGTAAATCCCAGGCACCAGGTCATCGTAGCCCCAAAACAAATAAATATTTCTATGTGTGATTAATAAATTAGAGTGTGATATCACCATTTTAATCAATGTGTACAGATAAGGCGTAATTTAAGGCAGGGTGTGAAAAATCCCATGAACGTGGTCGCAATGGCGACTACTATAAAAATCTGTGTTTATAAACAATGTTTTGGATATTTGCTTGCTAAATCAGTCTAGTGGCACGAAATTATATAATAATGATGCATGTTCCAACATGAAAGAGGATCTGAAAACGGACTTGAAAGTATCAGAAAATTGACAACATTATGCTGGATTCCTTTTTTTTTTGGGAATGCCTATGCTTGGCTCCTAAGAAATTTTCCTGGGGTCTAATTTTTTTTAAATTCAGTTTGTAAAGTCCTGATTATTAAGTTATTCAGTGAATGTGTCACCAACACAGATGATGGAGCTAAAGAAATCCAGGGGAAATGGTAAAGTTCCCTCTCAATTTTGTCCCAGAAAATCGGATTGTGGTAACCCCAGCTCCTTATTCAAATTATTGGCCCCTCTTCGGGCTTTTCATCATGAAACCCGATCATATCCTTAATCCTACAGCTGAAGATGGTTTACTCTAGTTCAGTGTTTCTCAACAACTGATAGCGGTTTCCGTTTTCAAGAAAAGAAAAAAAAAAAGTCGCCACTGCAAGCAGCACAAATTACTATGGTTGATTATCATTGCGTCAAATCCTGATGTTTCACGGAAAAAAAAAAAATTCATTTCATGAATAAGAGCTAGTCTGCCGAATTACGAGTTAATTTGTAAATTTCGCCTAATAACAAGTGTTAAATCGCCAAACATTGTGGTGTATATCCTGAAATTTGCTCCCATTTAGCAACAATTTCTTTCTGAGTATAACTGAAAAACAAGAAGGAAATTTGAAAAACTTAATTTTAAAGAATTTGTGTATGTGTTGATCCATTTCAATGACCGTGAACTGTGATGCAGAGCGCCAGACTCAAAATTATTTATTTAAGGGCTTACATCTCTTTCATCATAGGGATCACTATTGGCGTGATCATTATGAAGGTCAATATAAAATTATGACCCCTGGTCAAATCATACCGAGGGTTTTTTTTTTTTAAATTTTTGTCAGACTCTCCCAGGAAAGGATGTGAAGATATTTAGCTTCATAAATATCTTAAAATCTTATAAAATTTAGAAGCCCTTTTGCACATTCAGTCAATACACATAGTTCCGGTTATATCTTTATCTTCAACTGGAGATTTACTTCCAGAAATCATTATGCTTCTCTTCTTACTTTCTTTTTCTTTTCTCATTTTTAAATTTTTTTTCATTATCCCCATTTTTTCTATATTCTTATATTGTGGCAATCTATATGTACCATTGAACTTTTCAGTTAAGAAGCAATATCTTTTTCAAAAATCTATACATTATTTGCACCATATATTCAAAAATATGCCCCCTTATGCCCATTTGCATATTTCCAGCTTAATTGTTTCATGATAATCATGTGTTTACATTATCTATATTTTATTTATTTCAAAGCTTGCTTTAACATTTTGTAAGATAGGTTCCATGTGAAATGAGCATTCTTTTCTTTACTCTTTTGAAAAATAAATAATTTCAGTATCCCATACTTTTCCCCAAGTATGTATGCAGAGTAGTAGTGGTAAATTTATGCATAATTATGCTTTTCCTTTGCCCTACTTTGTTTTTCAAGAAATCCTATGTTTCCATTCGTTACTTGGTGCAAAGAAACTCAAATTTTCAATTTATATACATATTCTACATCTAGGGTTTAAATTTGATAAATGCGATTATATAGGTTCCAGGTAGCACAAGGCTAATACATTTAGCTTATTTACATTATAAATATATTTCAATACCAAGATATTTTTTATATCATACATTAAGTACACAGCTGGCCACCGTAAATGCAACACCCTGAAGGAAGCATGCAAATAATATGAAATTTACAACATGCATTAGCGGAGGTGAGATATGCAAATGATTAGAATTTCAGCACAGACGCACATCACGCGCGCCTGTGGCGCCACTTCAAAGCGCTATTTAAGGCTGGGAGATTTCGACGATGTGAAGTACGGCAATTGTGTTTTTCTTGTTGTTTTTAAAAAAAAACGATCAATTATGCCTCGTAGAAAACAGCGATCATCTTTTGATCAAGTATCCGAGTTCGACAGAGGAAGGATAGTGGCCTACCCAGATTGTGGATTATCTTTCAGGGAAATCGGTAGTCGTGTTGGACGAAACCAAACAACTGTAATGCGGATATGTGATCGTTGGATGCAGGAGGGTACGACGGACAGACATGTTCGATCGCATCCACCTCAGTGCACCACTTCACGTGATGACAGGCATATTGTGCATATAGCAGTGATGGATAGCTCAGCCACATCACGAACCATAGCACAACACATTCAGTCTGTACCGCATCATCCAGTGTCTGCGCGTACCATTCCACGCGTTTACAGCAGAGTGGTCTGTCCGCAAGACGTCCATTGCTTCGTCTACCCTTGACGCAGAACCACAGACGTCTCCGCCGCCAATGGTGCGATGAAAGAAGGATGTGGACGGCACAATGGAATGAAATTGTCTTTACTGACGAGTCACGCTTCTGTCTGCAACACCACGATGGTCGGATTCGAGTCTGGAGACACAGCGGAGAGAGGATGCTGAACAGCTGCGTTATGCACCGCCACACTGGTCCTGCACCGGGTATTATGGTATGGGGCGGTATTGGATATCACTCTCGCACTCCTCTAGTACGCATTGCCGGTACTTTAAAAAGCCAGCGCTACATCTCCGAGGTGTTGGAGCCAGTTGTCCTTCCTTACCTTCAGGGCTTGCCCACAGCCATATTTCAACAGGATAATGCGCGACCACACGTGGCACGCATTGTCCAAAGGTTCTTCGTGAATCGCCAGATTGAATTGCTTCCCTGGCCAGCTCGCTCTCCGGATCTTTCGCCGATAGAAAACATGTGGTCCATGGTTGCTCAACGATTGACCCAGATTACATCCCCAGCTGCCACACCAGATCAACTTTGGCAACGCGTGGAAGCTGCTTGGTCTACTGTACCCCAAGAACACATCGAAAGTCTCTTTGAATCAATGCCGAGGCGTGTGGCAGTGGTGATCTCCAACAATGGCGGCTACTCTGGCTACTGATTTTGGCAGGAACCACACTTCACAGAAGTCTATAAATTTAATCATTTGATGCTTGGTCAACATGCTATCTACAAAATAAATATTGTTGCGATATCTCTTGTCTTTCTTGGTGTTGCAATTTGGGTGGCCAGCAGTGTAAATAAAAAAGGAATGCCACTTTTGCATCTCAATATATATACATACTTTGTCTTAGCAAAAGCATATTTTTCATTTTTCCTTTTCCTATTTCTAGGATCAAAATTGGTTATATGTGATTATAGGTTCTAGATAACTCTGTTATTATATTCCACTGTTTACACCATACATTTTTCTTCTCGAAAACATACTTGCATTTTTTGATATAATACTTATTTTTCCATTTTTTACTTTTGAAAATGGCATTTTGCTGTTTTCTATACAAAAGTCAATATCCAAATTATACATTTCAAAATGTGCCATTTTAAGTGAGAGGTGAATAAAGAGTTGCTGCAAACATAAATAATTTTGTAAGAAAAATCTTTGTCAGCTGTGGATTTTTATTTTGAATAATTGGGGGAAGGGGAATGAATATCACTTTTAGGATTTTGATAATTTATGTGATGCTGTTATGAGTTATATTTCTGACCGAAACTTGAAGGTTTTAGAACACTTTGGTAACAACAGAGAGCACGTATGTGGATTGATTAATTTATGAATTCTTATGATGCTGTGTAACAAATCTAAAGTTGTAATTTCTGAACCACATGTCTATATTTTTGAGAAGAGGTAAAATTTGTTTGGGAAATTAAAAGTAAATTTGCACGTGTGCCCTGCTCTTTTTCTTTTTTTGTTTCCAAAACTTGTAAGTTATGAATTTTGCCACGACTCCTTAAAAACTCCTTAATTTTTATTTAGGAAATTCTGTTTTTGAAACCAGAGCATTTTGTACAGCGAAAGGAAAAGAAATTATTGGAAGAATGGCACAGAGGTAAGTCAATACGTTTCTGTTCTTTTCTCTCCCCATAGAAGTTAAATGCAGTGGGAAACTGACGTCACACTTCGCTTCAAATATCCCCCAGTAAGTAGGGGGGCACCTGCAAACAGCGGGGACAGCTGAAAGAACATGGCTTCCCTTTTCCCGGGACGGCATAGGGAAAAAACACTGAATATCAGAGATGCCGGAACATATCTTCTTGTGTTGCTAAAGCAATACCTATCATTTTTATAGTATTGCTCAGCAATACCAATCATTTTTATAGTATTGCTCAGCAATACCAATCATTATACAAATACAAATACAACGCCACAACAGGCAAATTGCCCACCGAGGTGGCTGACTTAAGAACATCATGGATCCCCCGAGCCCCTACCTACTACTGCTACACCCCACACGCACCCCCCCCCCCCGCGGAACCCCTCCAACGAATCGGTAAATGCGGGAATGTGCGTGTACGTGTAGTGCAACCTGACGTATAGTTTGTTTCTGTCAGGGTTGTTTGGTTTAAACCTTGGTTTTAACCAACTGGTTTTTTTCAAAAAATCAGATAAAAGTGGCCTAAATATCATTTTTTTTCCCTGAAAAATATCATATTTGTTCATTATTAGCCAAAATGTTTCATTTTTACCTCATTTTATATCCTTGGGGTACATTCTGACGGTATATCTTTAAATGACATAAGATTTTATAAGTGGTTTTTTTCAAAAAGTCTCATAAAAGTGGCCAGAATATATATATATTTTTCATATGAAGTATCTTAGTCATTTAAAGTTATATATAAAAGCCAAAACTTCTCATTCTTACAACATTTTCTAACCTTTGGCTACATTATGATGCTCTATCTTTAGCAAATTCATGAATAAGGATTGCATCACACATCTAAATGTAGTGGTGTGTTACATATCTCACAGGCTTTCTTTTTCCCTTCACAAAGAAGCAGCTACAGTAGTGACACCATCATGGTAGGGGCAGGTGGTCCTATAATCCAATAAAGACACCAGCTGTCCTTAAAGGACAAAGACCAGTGTACTAGTTGTTACATTACCTCACATACATTTTCATTCCCATAAGAAGTAGCACATCTCCTACTGTATATCTCCCAGTCTTAATATTCAATAGTTGTTTTTTTATACTTTCACACACACACACACTGTTAAGCCCAGTTAATCAAGGTTCTACTGTATAGTAGTAACAGATTTATAAAAAATAATCAGCTATATAAAGGGTGATTATAATTTAAGTTTTGATTCCAAAACTATACAATAAGTACTGATCGGAATGACCTGAAAATTTGCATGGATACTCCTGAAGCAATGGACGTTTCTTTCGCAAAAGAAAAAAGTGCAAAATGTGCAAGTAAATGATGCTGTACTTGGCCAGCAGTATAATCTATTTTGTGCAACCACATCATTTCGGCACTTCCACAGCGTCAGTGTGTGGATAGAACTTCTATCAAGATGCACATTGCAATACCAGCAAAGCAGCTGCTGAAGACCCATTTTGACAGGACGCACCTTAACCCTTGCAACTACTGGCTGTGGGGGTACCTCAAAATGTTATAAACAGTGGTCAGATTGCAAACTTTGATGAATTGTAATCTCCAGCACATTCCCTATATGTTAGAAGTTCCTCATTCCTCAGGAATATGAACGGGGGAAAGGGGGCGCGCTTGGTTTAATAAAGCTGAATTGCAAGCACATCCACATTATGATCATGGTATACTCCGATTCTGCTGTTGAACAAGAATTTTTGTGCTTTCAACCTCATAGCCAGAACACGCGGTGGACAACATATTTAACATTTTTTGAGTAAGTTGTAGTTATTTGTTCAATTACTTCATTTTTTTTGTGATGTTTCCGTGAATTATGGACTCGTGCAATGCTATAATTAAGTTATAATTTTGCCTTGACTGGCTATCGTTTCCATTCTGCGAGCAAATTTCCCACATGTTGGATGATGTCATTAATTTTACATTTTTAAGTATTTTTTCCCCTTTATCAAATAAAATTGAATTTTTTCAGGAATATTCATGTCAATTTTCAAGTCATTCTGACAATCACTCTTTTTTTAGTGTTTTGAAATCAGAACCTTAGTTATAAATCACTCTGTATATCGTAAATCATTGTTAATTAATCTGCATTATTTATGCATCATTAAATGCATTATATTCACCTAATTTTTATTACTTTTTGCAAAATAGCTTCGTAATTAAGTATACTGAAAGTAACTGGAGAAAAACCTTTATATATTATATGATTAATAATAACATTAAAAGAATTTTCAATTACACAGTAATCCATTGATTTAAGCAAAAAATAATTAAATGGCAAAAGTTGGTTTTTGTTACAGTTTAATAAATATTTATTGATTAATTAGCATGGGAATAGTGTTAATTACATTAATAAACATTTTATTTTCGTTAATTATTGGAAGTTTGAATGATTTTTCAGAAATTTCATTGTTTTTAATGTTAATACTATTTAAAACAAAAAAACTGGTTTAAACCAAAAAAACCTGGTTTAAACCGAAAAAAACCCGGTTTTTTGGTTTTTTAAAAAAAAAAAACGTTTTTTTTACCAACCCTGGTTTCTGTGTAATGCTTGTTATGTGTAGTGCTGTCATCTGCCCCCAGTTTTACTAACTATGAGTGAAGTGTTATGGTTGAATGATTTACCGTTGTAGGACTGTTGCTCTCTGTGGCGAGACTTTTTAACGGGGAGATCGGCTCGCATTTGCGCCTTGAAGTTGGGAACCACAGAAAACCAACTTCAGCCGACCACCACTGTGGGGTTCGAACCCGGATCCTCGCATCACGAGTCCGGCACTATAACCACTCGACCACCACAGCGGCCCGGACGTTCAGGCAAAATGCCATAAATGCCCCCTTTTTTGCTTATTTTCAAATCTTTTGGTAAAAATGCCTTTTTTGAAATTTTCGTGCCATAAATACTTATTTCAACAAAGTTTCAAGTTTATTAGTGAATTCAGAGGCCATAATCTGTAAAAAGTCCCCCCCCCCACTTCCAGCCTATTTCATGCAAATCAGTGATCTGAGAGACTGGTGTTGCCATGCATTAACTTTGCTTTGGCCAGATGGTGTTAGATGAGAATGATTTTGTTTCAGATGAACGCAGCCCGTGATAGAAAAGCAGAGGAAAACTAGAAGTTTTTGTTTCTCTCCGGGCAAGCTTTACATAATGTCTCAGCCAGGCATTGGACTGCGTTGTATGTGCATAGCTGGCTGATGGCTGTTCCAAGAGGTCATGAATTGACGTCATGGCTCACACAAGGCAGAGTAGGAGCAGACAGGGCCCTTTGATTTTTTTTTGTAGCATATATTATTTATTTTATTTTTTGTACCATAAATGCACTGCCAACAACCATGGCTATTTATTAAACATACATACAGCATATGATGTTCGATTAAATTGACCAGAGTGGCCCTCAGGGCATTTGGCAGATATGACCACACAGGGCCCCGCGCTTGAAGGGACCCTGTATTCATTGGTGTACGCAAGGGGGGGGGGAGGGGGTGGTTCTAACCCCCCCCCCCCCAGCCAAGATTATATATATAATATCCCCCAGTATATGTATATAAATATACACTATATATACTATATACTACAGTATTATATATAGCGTAAATGAATATGCACAATATATAATAGTGTTATTTTGCAAAAAAAAACGTATCCCCCCCCCCCCCCGAGAAAATTCTGCATATGCTTATGCCTGTATTTACCCTCATATGTGGTACTATTTACAAGTTGTTGCTCTATTTTTGTAAAAAAAATGAGATAGCAATTTTCAACAATAAAAATGATAATGATTATTCCACATAATACTGCAAATAAATGAGAATTATTCGCAACTCGAAGGAGCCCCACAGATTATTTTCTCTACCGGCTAAACGTCTGGTAATAGAGGATCCTGGAATTACCCTATTCCTGAGGATCTACTAACATTTTATTTTGGGCTTGAAATCAATTTAATTTAGATAATAATGCAGATATTACAAAATATAATTAAAACAATGGACGGATTAAGTGCAACAAATTTTTCAGCTAGTTTTTGGACCCTTAATATCTATGTTTTTAATTATTTTTCTTCCTTCCAAAAATTATAAATACCTTTTTTTAAGTGTATATTTTAGGCATTTTTAGGGCCTTTTTGCCAGCCTATTTCGACAATTTTTAGTGCCTAAAACCACTGAAAGCGCTTTTCTGTTTGCATGAAAAAATTTTTTTTAAATCACAATTAATTTGAGCGATTTTTTCGCCTCTTTAAACGCACTACCAACAGTAGATTGCCGAGTGTAATTACACTCCGCTCGAAAAAACGCTAACCCTTTTTTCGTTAACCTATCTTTTTCTTCAAGTGTCAACTCTTCAGGATGATTATTGCAATAATAGGAGTATTTCATAAGCTCTACAAGGAATACTCCTATTATTGCAATAATCATCCTGACGAGTTGACACTTGAAGAAAGAGATAGGTTAACGAAAAAAGGGTTAGCGTTTTTTCGAGCCGAGTGTAATCACGCTACAAATGTTAACAAGGGTAAAGAGAAAAAAAATCAGGAAGACAAAGGCATCCAAAATAACCGAAAAAAACATAAAAATAATGAAAACACTGATGTGTCAGAGATGAGTGCTGAAGAAGACGGCTACGACACTGCACAAACAGAAAACCGCACAGATGAACTACTTAAAGAAACACAGATCACTGCACAAATCACAACAAATGGAAAAAACAAGGAAAAAGAAAAAATAATTTCTACACTGAATCAGGATTTAAACATCAGCGAAACTGAGGAAAGTGACTGTGACAGCAAGGAAAATTTTAATAGTCAATACAAAAAAAAACCCAAATCAATACTTAATAAATTCAGAGGAATCCCACCATTGGTTTAAACGAATGTAACTGACTTGGGACAGTTAAATGAAGACTTAGTACAATTTTGCCAACAAGAATATTCGGGCAAAAATGCTGGCCCTAACTTTAGGCTACAGTTAAACTGTCGAGAAGACTGGGTCGCAGTTACCAGGTACTTTAAGAATACCCAAATCGAATACCATACATATAATGATACCCCCAGGGACTCATTCAAAGTAGTAATTAAAAATTTACATTCCTCATGTAAGGTAGAACTCATACAAGAAAAGTTAGAGGAACACAACATTGAAATTATATCAGTAACAAGGATGAAAAGTTTCAGAGATAAAAAACCGCTTCCCATGTTTCTGGTAGAAACACCCAAAGGGGAAGCAAACAAAATTTTTTTTGAAATCACAAGAATACTAAATACTGATGTAACTGTTGAAACATACAGAAGAAGAGGGCAAATTATTCAATGCTACAGATGTCAAAGATGGTTTCATGGCCAAGCTAAATGTTTTAACACTCCCCGCTGTCTTAAGTGCTCGTTTACATACACGTGTAAGAAAACAAGGGAAGATGGACCAGCCACATGTGCAAACTGCTTAGGGCCTCATATAGCTAGCTATGCTGGCTGTCCAGCTCATCCAAGAAATCAAAACAAAAACAGACAACAACATAAATACAACAGAAAACCCTGGACCTACAATGCTGAAGCTGAGACCTAGGATAGATATAATAGGAAAAACACACAAGACACAAATATCTTTGAAGAACAGGTAGTAAAAATCAATCAACAAAACAAACAACATGCACCAAATAATACAGAAAAGGAGCATCTAGAAGATACTGTAAAAGACAATATATCGCCAAGGGCAGGAACAAGCACACAACAGCGACAGTCTGCATTATTGCCAAGCGAAAAAGAAAAAAATTTTAACATTGCAGGAAACTGCCTTTTGGAATTCCATACTGACAAAACAGTAGAGGAAAAATTAGAAGCGCTCAAGGAGGCCTTGCTTAATATCATACATATATTTAAACAGTAATTGGTAACAACTCCCAAACATAAAATAACAATCATCAGACAGCACGCACAATAATGGACAACACAAAACAGATAACAATATTTCACTGGAACGCAGATGGAATTATCAAAGATTTGCCAGAATTGAGGGAGACTATGCATGATCGGAAAATTGACATGAGACTAATAAGTGAAACCTTTCTCAAACCAGGAAAGCATGCAAAAATAGCAAACTACACGTGTATTAGAAAAGATAGATTGAATGCAGCGAAGGGAGGAGTGGCACTGTATATTAAACACAACCTGAAATATAATATTGTTCAGTTGACTGACTCCCCTCATAACTTTGAATGCCTTGTAGCAGATATAACTTTCCAGAGATCACTTAATATCAGAATAGCTGTAGCGTACTACAAACCACCTAATGCACAACATGACTTTGAGATGCTAAAAACAATATTTAACACTAATTTGCCTTGTATACTAATGACCGACATGAACTCGAAACATCAGTATTGGAAATCTAGACTCACAAACAAAAACAGGAAACTCCTCAAGAACTTCTGCGACAAACATAACATTCAAATTATAGGTACAAATAGACCCACACACTTTCCAAAAATAACTGAACATATACCAGATGTACTTGATATCACACTTATTAAAAATATAAAACATAACATAAACCCAGTAGTTATAGATTTGCTCAGTTCAGATCACTTGCCACTTGAAATAACATTAGACATGTATGAAGAAAGAATAATGCAACCCCTAAAAATGGTCAACTGGGAAATATATAAACAAAAATTAAGAGAATACCCAGTCATCGAGGCAAATTACAACACAGAAATTGAAGCAGAGATATTGACTAAAATAATAACGAATAATATTCAAACAGCCCTTAAACAAGCTACAACAGAGAAACCAAGAAATATTAACCCGTTAAAATTACCTCAATGGCTAAAAAACTTAATAAAGACAAAAAACAAACTAAGAAAACTTTGGCAAAGAACAAGATACCCAGAATTTAAAAGACGATATAACAAACAGTGCAAGATCACAAGAGAGGAAATTCAAAAATTTCAAAACGATAGGTTTAATATGTAGCTAAAGGAAGCAAATGCAGAAGATGGCTCACTATACGGTATTTACAAGAAAATGAAGATTACTAAAAGAGGCATACCAGTGATACATAGTCAAAACCGGGGGCTAATCTACGAGGATGAAGAAATTGCAGAAGAATTTTCGATAGACTTAGAAAATCAATTCACTCCAAGTCCAAGCGCAAGGCACAGAAGAACTCCCTCACATAATGAGGGAAGTAAATGAATTTCTTAACACACCAAATCTAGATAACTATGAAATGCCACCAACCTCCGAAGAGGAAATAAATGCAATAATCAAAAAGCTCAAGCCTCGCAAAGCACCAGGATATGACGGGCTAACCTCACAAACAATAAAATTGCTAACACCTAACTTCATTAAGTTGCTCGTTAACATATTCAACTGCATATTCTACTGCTAGCCATACCACACTTCCCAAAAATTTGGAAAATGCCATCATTAAAATACCAAAACAGGGGAAAGCACCGGAATTTACTAGTGGGTATCGTCCAATAGCTTTATTACCTCATATCTCCAAAATATTCGAAAAAGTTTTTTCTAATACACTCAACCAATTCACCTTTGACAATAATCTAGATAGGAAAGAACAATTCGGGTTCAAGAAGTAACACGGAACCATACACCAGCTTGTCAGGATTGTCAAACATTTACAAGAGGCGAAAGCCTACAAAGACTATTCCGTAGCAGTCCTACTAGATTATAGCAAAGCCTTTGACAAAATTTGGCATGAAGGCCTACTACACAAAATGATTAGAAGAGGGTACCCCACAGCAATGATAAAATTTTTAAAATCCTATTTAGCATGTCGAACATATCAAGTCAAAATCAATGAAAAAACTTCACAAAAAAGGCGCATTCGATCAGGTATTAACCAAGGATCCAATTTAGGACCTACAATACACAACATTTTTATGGGAGACTTCCCAGAAGTACCTGTAGGAATATTAGGTAAATATGCCGATGATGTTATTGTAACATCCACTAATAGGAAAGCTCAAAAGGCAATAGATAATCTACAAGAACTCATTGAACGTATAGAGACATGGAACTATAAAAATAGAGCAAAATTAAACATGGAAAAATGTGTACTGATCTGGTTAACAAATAGAAAAATACCCACAGACTCATTTGTAATAATTAACAATCAGGAACTAGAACCGACACATGAAACTAACTACTTCACCAAACACCAACTCTGGCCATATCGCTATATTGCAATTTACTGCCATTAGTGAGATGGGTTGGAAGTGAAGGTGCTGTCTATCAGTGGTCGCCTCGAGTTCGTTTGGGAAAATATCTTATCTATATCCTCCCTTGGGTTCGAACCCAGGACCCTGACAACAACCTTCACGATGGTAGGTGAGTATCTTACCACCATGCCACTCGGGCACACATGAAACTAACTATCTAGGGATCACAATTGACACACAGCTAAATTTCCATACACATATTAATAATCAAATGCACAAAGCGCAAATTGCAATGGAAAGTTCAATGAGATTTTGTTATCCCAAATCAGCTCTCAGCTTAATATTCATATTCATACAGATGGCGCCAAAGGGATACAAGGCAGTTTTTTAAGAACTGAACTGATTTCCAAACCTTGGAAATGATGAGTGTCCAGCGAATCTGCAACTGATCAAACCATTTGAGAACAAGGGCAGAAATGCCTCAACCGACACCTTTTTTCACTACACTGAAGCTTGCTCAAATGTTAAAAGCCAAAAAATACGAGCTTAGTAGAGATGCTGAGACGAAATCGAAGAGTAATATTATCTGACGCAATAAAGATAGTGAAACTACAGTTGTATGGAACAATGATGCCACAATGACAATTTATCAAGAAAAAAACTATATTATACGTAACAAAACAAATGTTTCTATGTGTGATTAATAAATTAGAGTGTGATATCACTATTTTGGTCAATGTATACAGATAAGGCGTAATTTAAGGCAGGGTGTGAAAAATTCCATGAGCCTGGTCGCAATGGTGACTACTATAAAAATCTGTGTTTATAAACAAAGTTTTTAATATTTGTTTGCTAAATCTAGTGACACAAAATTATATAATGATGATGCATGTTCCAACATGAAAGAGGATTTGAAAAGGGACACGAAAGTATCAGAAAATTGACAACATTATGCTGGATTCCTTTTTTTGCCTGGGGTCTAATTTTTTTTATCCATTTTGTGAAGCCACCAACGCAGATGATGGAGCTAAAGAAATCCAAGGAAAATGGGAAAAAAATTTTGATCTTTCTCCAATCTTTTCTCCAAAACATAATTGGCCCAAAAAAAATTCAGCTGGTGTCCAAATTTTTTTTTAAATCTCTGGTTACTAGGCTTGAACTACAAGATATACTTTGATTTACTACAAGATATAATCAAAATCATTGGTACTTGCAGGGCTGCAACTGGGGAGACATGCGCCCTGGGCGGCGAACCAGAAGAGGTCTACAAATTTCACTTATCAACCTCTTTCAATATTGCAAGGGGGCGCTAAAATGTGAGCTTGCCCAACTTTGGCTTGCCCGGCTGACTTAGCATCTGATTGCGCTCCTAGAGGCAGGGCCGCAACTATATTTGTGCCACTGCCTAGAGCACCCTTGACTCCACACAACACCACTGAGCAAAAATTTTAACCGAATTCTAAAAATATACGGGTCATTCCCAAAAAAGTGTACAAACTGTTTCCAATACTTTGTAATTTTTTTTTCACAAAACTATGGAGCACTGGTGGTAATTTTAATTTCTTTCTAGTTCAAAAATTTTAATATTCCTTCATTTAATTCTCTGTCTCGCATTAAGATGTTTCTTAATTTGTTTCAGATGGAACATAACTTTTTTGAAAAATCATTGTTTGTAGGAAAACATTAAAATCTGGCAGTTCCAGCTTCAAAAAAGTGTTAAACAAATAGACAGTGAAAATCTGGATTTTTTTATTTTTTTCAAAAAACTTCGAATCAAATTTTATGTGCGCCATAGATGAATAAAACTGACTATAAAATTTTGATGAAATTTTTAAAATTAGGCGGAAAGGGTAAAAGAGCGAGCCCATGGAAAATGTGAAATGAGAAAGAATGGTAGTGAACGAGTGAAAAGAAAAATTCGTTGTTATAGTTCGCCCCCTCTGCTGCTAGAGGAGCTATTGCGCTATCGGTTTTTCCATAGGGGCCATTCAAGTATTACATAAGCAATTTTTTAGCCATTTTTGACCCCCTTCCCTTGTCAATTATTCTTTGATTATTTATGTAAGGACTATTACAATTACGGACTGATTATCTGTGTATGATGCTATATGATCACAATTTTTACTCCAGATTCTTTATTGTATATATCATTGTATATATATTGTATATATCACTGTATATATACACTGAAGAGCCAAAAAAACTGGTACACCTGCCTAATATCGTGTAGGGCCCCCACGATCCCGCAGAAGTGCCGCAACACGACGTGGCATGGACTCGACTAATGTCTGAAGTAGTGCTGGAGGTAATTGAGACCATAAATCCTGCAGGGTTGTCCATAAATCCGTAGGAGTAAGAGGGGGTGGAGATCTCTTCTGAACAGCACGGTGCAAGCCATCCCTGATATGTTCAATAATGTTCATGTCTGAGGATTTTGGTGGCCAGCGGAAGTGTCTAAAGTCAGAAGAGTGTTCCTGGAGCCACTTTGTAGCAATTATGGACGTGTGGGGCGTCGCATTGTCCTGCTGAAATTGCCCAAGTCCGTCAGAATGCACAATGGACATGAATGGGTGCCGGTGATCAGACAGGATGCTTACGTACCTGTCACCTGTCAGTCGTATCTAGACGTATCAGGGGTCCCATATCACGCCAACTGCACACGACCCATATCATCACAGAGCCTCCACCAGCTTGAACAGTCCCCTGTTGACATGTAGGGTTCATGGATTCATGAGGTTGTCTCCATACCCGTACACATCCATCAGCTCGAAGCAATTGGAACCAAGACTCGTCAGACCAGGCAACGTGTTTCCAGTCCTCAACAGTTGAATGTCTGTGTCGTCGGGCCTAGGCGAGGCGTAAAGCTTTGTGTCGTGCAGTCATCGAGGGTACACGAGTGGGCCTTTGGCTCCGAAAGCCCATATCAATGATGTTTCGTTGAATGGTTCGCACGCTGACACTTGTTGATGGCCCAGCATTGAAATCTGCAGCAATTTGCGGAAGGGTTGCACGTCTGTCACGTTTAATGATTCTTGTCAGTCGCCGTTGGTCCCGTTCTTGCATGATCTTTTTCCGGCCGCAGCAATGTCGTAGATTTAATTTTTCACTGGATTCCCGATATTCACGGTACACTCATGAAATGGTCGTATATGAAAATCCAAATTTCATCACTACCTCGGAGATGCTATGTCCCATCTCTTGTGCGCCGACTATAACACCACGTTCAAACTCACTTAAATCTCGATAACCTGCCATTGTAGCAGCAGTAACCGATCTAACAACTATGCCAGACACTTGTTGTGTTATATAGGCGTTGCCGACCGCAGCGCCGTACTCTGATTGGTTCCATATCTCTTTATTTGCATACGCATGCCTGTACCAGTTTTTTTGGCTCTTCAGTTTATATTGTATGTATACCATTGTTATTTTTACATAAATTGATAAAATTCCGGATACACCCATCCCCCGGGAAAGCTTCGATATCTCTCTGAGGTGGGAAGCAGGATGTGTCCGGTCCTTCAATGTTCAATGTCACCAAAACTCTGGCCCCCCCTCCCCCCTCCTGTCAGCAAAATGTCGTCATCAACTCTGCCCCTCTGAATCCTAACACATATTGGTGGGATCAGAGACGTACACGGGGTGGGGAGGGGGATGGAGGGTTCGTGCCCCCCCCCCCCCCGATCAAATTTTTTTTTTTTAAATGCAAAAAACAAAATATTTTTAAATTGAAATTTCGGAAGAAAATACCTTTATTATGTTATTATAATCAATTTCTGTTAATTTCAATCCTATTCGAAGGCTATGAGCGCAAAAAATGTATCTTTAATAAATTCATTGCGACCCACCCTCTAAGGTCTAAGCCATACAATGATAAATCACATAAATGCCCTTGGCCCGTGGACAAAATATGGCCCCGGGGGGTTATCTGTCAAGGTCCCTGACCCTCCTGAAACCTAATTTTATAAAAATGAACTAAGTGGCACATTTACAGATCACTTAAGTATCCCGTGGTACAATTCCAGAGCATTTAAATGGCCCGTAGCACATTTTTAGATCATTTAAATGACCCGGGAGACATTTAGAGATCCCTTGAGTGTGTGACATAGTTTTAGCACACTTAAGTGGCCCCCAGTGCGGTTCTACATCACTCGTGTTACCCGTGGCACATTCTCAGATTATTTAAGTGATCCACAGCGTATAATTACAGATCACTTGCGTGATGCATGGCACAGTTCCAGAGCACTTAAGCGGCCCGGACACATTTCCAGATCACTTGGATCCGCGAAAAAATTTAGAGATCACTAAAGTGCTCTGTAAGGCACTTAACAATGGAGTGGGGGGGGGGAATGTCACTTCAAAAACCCACAAACTATCAAAAGGTTTTTATCGCATCGAGTAAGATGCCAATAAAAATATTTCGTATTTTCATAATGGGTGGTCGATGACGTAAGCATCATCCAATACCCCTATTGACATCAAAAGTCAGCAAATCAGAACCCCCCCTCCCGCCATCGATGATGACGTAATACTTGAATGGCCCCCATAGCAGTGAGAACGCTTTACTCTTTAACCAGCTTTGGTGTTGGGTAAAGGGTACGTAGGTTTTGGGGGGGGGGGCAACTCCAAGATAGGAAAGAAGATTTTGAAACCATTGATATATATTCCTCTTTCATTTTTCCCAAATTCTTTTTTTTCCCAACGTTAAAGTTAACGGTCAGTGAAGTTTGCCGACAACCAGCTGCAGAAGCTTGTGAGAAGATTCTTTTGGTTGTCCGGTTTTGCCAATGGCCAATTCTTTATTGTGATTGGATGTTATTAGCATGGTTGTGGCTACAGCAATGGCATTGCATTAATTGTCTTAGTCTTCCTTTTTTACATGTTAGATAGCGAGTGAAAGTACAGTACTACCTATGTTTACTGCTGGCCATAGTGATTGCCAATATAGCCTCCGTTCTTAGATGAACATGGTGCATTCAGATGGGCGTGTTACGAAGTTTAGTGTAATCCAGTGACTCTCGAGCTTTTGTCACCGGCGGCTATTGCCCCTTTCGCAGCTCCCCATAATGGTCTAACAAAAAATCGTTTTAAAGCACCGAACTGGAACACGTCAATATCGACGGCTCGCCGCAGTGCCCCTAGTAGCAACGGCATACACTTTGAGAACCATTGGTGTGAATAGTGAAGATGACGTACAAACATAAATTCTTAATACCTTAACCAACTCAGGTGGTTACAACAGCATCACACCTATTTTTAATCAAATTATTTAAATTTTTGAAAATTAATCAGTAATTATTTCAATTATCATAATTTTTTTTTTTGTTGGTGATTAAAAAAATGAAGTCGGTCTAAATGTATTCATAAAAAATTTTAATCAGGAAAATTCATTTAATTGGCTTCAAACATTTAAAAAGGAGAAATTAATTGGTCACCTTACGGGCTAATAACCTCGCCCTATCATAATTACATGCAAGTAACCATTGAAAGAATTTTGTGTAAATTCAAAGATTTGAGTAACAAAATATTTTCATAGATTAGGCTCGTAGCAAAAACAATTATAAAGAAAAACCATGACTTGTTTAAGATTGAAATAATGAATTATTAGAAATTATTACTAAAGTATTTTATCACGGGAAATAAAAACTAAATTTATTAAGTACCGGAGCCGAAGAGTAAATAGATGAGGAGAGATAATATTGTAGCAGCGTATAAACAGGGATGTCTCTTGAGCTTTGCTACCGCTATAGGGAAAAGTATTAAATCAGGAATAAAGAGAAATATAATTGCAAAAAAGTTTAGAGATAGAATGTATTTCGTGTCTGTGTGTAAAAACACTCGAACTGTAGTGCATTAATGACTTGGAGAAAAATAATCTTTTATGCATTTTATGTAGCTAGGAACAGTTTCAAATTTTCGTGATCGCTTCACTGAAGCGGCTTATACGCCACAGTGGCGCGTAACCAATGTCATTTTAATACCACTAGTTTACATTTTACGATTTTTTTCCAGTGTGGATGAAAAATTTGCAGAAGCTTTTCAAAAATTTGCCAAGTTAGACGTTAATGATGGCAACACCATGAAGAGGAACACTTTGGTGAGGTGGATAAGAGAAGCTCACATGAAGAAATGCATCTCAGACACAGAGATTGAAATCTCTTGGACACGCATTCATTAGTAAGTCGATATTAAGATGATATAGCTATTTTATTTAGTCAGTTGCAAGGGTGGAAAATGAAAAAAAAATTTTTGTCTCAGGAGAAATTTTAAAATTATTTTGGAGCAAAAATGTTTTTGTAACAGCATTTATCAGTTTTGTACCTTTTTAAAATTTTAGCAGTAAATAAAATATGCATTTTTATATACATGTATGCGGTAGCGTACACAGGATTACTTTTTACTTCAAAAAACTGTTATCTCAGCTCAAGAAGAAGGGAGTGCCCCCCCCCCCCCCACAAGGCACAAAATGCATAGAAATTTCCTCAAAGAAATAATTATATTTTTTAATTTTTAAATCAAAAAAATTTCGAGAGACTTTTCTTGATATTTATATTTTTACATTCTCTACAATATCAAAAAATGAGAGGCTAAAACATGGTATTACAGATTTGAGAAATAATTCGAAAATGAGTATTTTAGATTTAGCTTGTAGACTTGGTAATCACTAATCTTAAAACGAAAATCACTAAAGGAGATGCTTGAAACACTCGTTAGAAAAGTAATTGTTTTTCTGGTTTTTGCTGCTGATGCAAGTCTAAGTTGTGCCTTTGTTCTGTTTCTAACATTTCTGAATGTTTGATCTTGCTTTCTTTACCAGAATTTACTCATTTCATATTTAAAACGATAAGAGTTTCTTTTTGAGATTGCACTTTATAATTAAGTGAGTTTGATTCAACATGCTTTGAGATAATGTGAGGGTCCGGGTTCGAACCCCACAGTGGTGGTCGGCTGAAGTTGGTTTTCTGTGGTTCCCAACTTCAAGGCGCAAATGCGAGCCGATCTCCCCGTTAAAAAGTCTCGCCACAGAGAGCAACAGTCCTACAACGAATAATCATTCAATCATAACACTTCACTCATAGTTTGAAAAACTGGTGGCAGATGGCAGCACTACACATAACAAGCATTACAGAGAAACAAAAACCAAAAAAAAAAACTTCACGTCAGGTTTCACTACACGTACACGCACATTCCCGCATGTACCGATTCGTTGGGGGTTCCGTGGGGGGTTGAGGGCGGGGTGCATGTGTGGTGTAGCAGTAGTAGGTAGGGTAAAAAAGGGTTCGGGGATCCATGATGTTCTTAAGTCAGCCACCTCGTTGGGCAATTTGCCTGTTGTGGCGTTGTATTTGTATTTGTATAACTTCTTTTCTTGAGTCATTCTTAGAATATTTATTCGAAATTCTCAGAAATTTAAATATAGTGATTAAAACTATAGAATAATGATTAAACGATTAGAAATTTAATATAATGATTCTATTTTCACAAAAAATTCAATCTAAGTATATCTATTTTCACTCCCTATTTCTCACTGATTTGTGATTGCTCCGTGTATTTTATTTTCCAGCACTTTTAACAGATTTTCAGTCTCTTGTTCTGCTTTCAAGTTTTCTATTATTCATTTTCTACTATTCATTCTCTTGATGTGCCATTTCCTTTTACGCCATTCACAGGCATGTTTAGTGTTCAATGGAAAATGGTTTCCAGTTGTGCATTAATTAAAATTACCTTGTTGGGGCACGGTAGCCCGGTCGATAAGATACTCACCTAATGTACCAAAGGATGTTTAGAGGTGTCGCGAGTTTGATACCCGGTTCATTCTCGTCAGAAAAACTTTCCTGACACGGGTACAACAGAAACGACAACATGACCACTGCAGAAAATTGCTACTGCAGGGAGTCCCCCATCAAGGGGCTAGCGCATCAACCTCTTCATGAGTATAAAAAACAATCCTGCCGTTCGGAATCAGCAATAAGTTGTAGGTCCCGTCTAATTAGCTCTCGCGGGCAGAAAATAACTGTGGTGCGACAAAAATGATAAAATGATCAAATTACTTTGACTAGACCATGGTTATGGTTGGTCTCAAAGGTATTTGATGTAAGATTCCAGCAAAGCTTTTTAGGCAGATGTCAACAAAAGTTCACAAAACTTTTCTTTGGGTATGTGATAGACACTCTGATAATGAAAATAATAAGGTAACAAGCTAGCATCCCTCACAGCTACAATGGCCATTTACAGAGGGAAACCCCTTTCAAGATCTGAATATTATGAGAACCATTGGTATCATAAAATATGAGATTATCTGACAAACCTATGAAATGAAACATCCTGGACCTTTCCTTTTTTTTAACGGTCATATCATGCAGGCTACATTGCTTTGAAGTAGAGCAGTTATACCGACAGCTATTGGGGCTTCCACATCTAGAAATGTGGTTTACCCAGGTTGTTATTTTCTATGCACAACAGGGTAACAATTTTTCACAGATCCCTGTATTAAAAAATATATAATAGCCCTTGTGTAATCATGTGAAGGAGCAGGGAAGGCTTGAGACAAAATTCTCACCTATGCAAGACATCATTTTGGTGCATCTCTGGCATATAAGCCGCACGAGTAAAATTAACTGTGGGGGGGAACTCACAGATTTGTATATGCCACGAGTAATATGGTGAGAAATAACATAGGCAGTTTAGTCATTAAAGCTCTTATCCTGGGCTTTATATTCACTTATTTCACACACTCACACATATTTACTATCTGAATTGTGTTCCAGCTAGTTGAAATGAATCAGAAATTAAAATGGTTTCTGAAAATTATTCTATCCAATACAGTCATAGTTTGAAATTTGCAGAAAAAATTTGCATTCTCATTTTTGATTTGGAATATAGATGGCAACACGTGAACACATAACAAGCGCAACAATTATATGAATTATCTTTCCGTTCCTTTGAAACCTATCACGACCATGGTCTAGACTCTAGACAAAGTAATTTTAATTAATGCACAACTGGAAATCATTTTCCATTGAACACTAAACATGCCGGTGAATGGCGTAAAAGGAAATGGCATATCAAGAGAATGAATAGTAGAAAATGAATAATAGAAAACTTGAAAGCAGAACAAGAGACTGAAAATCTGTTAAAAGTGCTGGAAAATAAAATACACGGAGCAATCACAAATCAGTGAAAAATAGGGATTGAAAACAGATGTACGCGGATTGAATTTTTTGTGAAAAGGAATACACATATTATTGAGGAATCAATTTTTTTTTTTTTGGAAAAAAAATAGCTGGAAACAGTGATTAAAATAGTTTTTTGTTGTTAATGAGCTGCGATTCGCATAGTTTGACCCCATTTTATACATTTTCGGAAGCCTAGGCTTCCTGTCGAATTTTGAGGAGGGTACCCTCAAGCTAATTACCTTTGCGGCCCTAAGAAATAAAATTGCGGGGAGGACAAATGATGTCATCATAAAGTCAGCTTCTATTGTGACATAACTTGAAGGGAAAATTTTGTTTTTGACACTTCTATGACATTGACATTTTTAATTGACATTTAATTGACATTTTTATGTCAATTCTTTAATTCTGAATGTACCAAAAAAGGAGAAATTGTAAAAATTGTATCAGTTTGTGGCAGATTTTTTCCACTCCTGCAGACACAAAACGTTTAGGGGGCAGGGGTTTCAATCCTTTTCCCTTCGCAAGAACATATTGATTTATGTTTCCAATGAACGTCCACATCATTGTATCTTGTAAAATGTTTACATTTAGAGAACCAGATTTCACTTAGTATTATTACTGAGGGGGTTTTACATGAAACCAATCTAAATATGCTAAAAACTCCTATTTTTATGTATTTTCTAGTGGAGAAGAAAATTTTTCCTTAGCTGAGGTCACACAAGTTGTCGCTGACTTGGAGCAGAGATTGAACATTAGGCCCTTGCTGCTGAAAGAAAGAATGGCCGCCATCCCTGCACCTGGCATCAGCCGTTTCCTTGTATGTGTCATTTTTTGTATAAGGCCAGTATTACACTATAAAAGTTTCATAAAAGTTCATTTCTAAAATTTGAAAAATGCAACCAATAAAGGCATCGGTTGCATTTGCTCGAATCTAACCTATGAGGTTTATCGGTTTGATTTTTTAAGTTTTATATAAAAGGGATTTTTTATCAAACTTTTATAGTGTAATACCGGCCTAATATAGATTTTTTTTTTTTTTTTTTTTGCAATTTTCTTTTTTCGTCCTATGACTTTTAGTCCTAACACTAAGAGACCTCTCTGGTCTCTCGCTCTCTGGATCACTCTTTTGACATCACCCATAAGACCTCATCTACACACTGCAAGTAACTATTTCAGGCTCACGCACGCACACACATGTTCATACATTCTTTTGATTGCTCACTGACCTGGTCCCCCCACTTTTTACGTCACTCTCTTGGTTATTCACATGCTAGCACACACTCTGGATCACTCTTTCAGTTACTAACAGTGGCGTATTTATAGTGGAGGGGCTTAGCAGGCTCTAGCCAAGGGTGGCAAATTAAAGGAACGAGTACGGAAAGGAAATTAGTAGGATAGGAGAAGGGGTTGGAAAAGTTTGTATAACCCTAAATAAATCTGTGTATTTATTGAGGGTTACTGCAGATTTTTTTTACTTATTTTTTCAACAAAGCCATATAAGTGTGATAATAATCTGTAAACTAATGATAACTGATTTAGTTTCTGTCTCATTTGCTCGCTCATAATGTCGCTCTCTCTATTTTTCATTCTCCGGTAGACTGCAGAAGCTGCAAAAGTGACCATCCGATTGACGCAGACGAAAGATTGAGGAAAACACTGCTCAAAACAAGTGGGGGAGCAAGAAAAAAAGTAAAGAAAACCGTGCAAGACAGCCACTTATTGGCATACAATGGATAGTATACGCGTATCAATGCACAATAGAGAAAAAACACGAGAAGATGATTTAGGGCAACAATTTGGTTAGATGCAAATGATAAAAAAAAGTACTGTTTAGACATGATGCACGAGTTTTAATAGCGCGTTTGTTCTCCTCGAACAGCTAAGACTGCTGCACACCTGTCTGCCATGGATGTGATGAGGTTATCAATCAGACTTTGGGGAATACTGTTCTACTCCTCAAGAAATGCAATCTGCAAGTCTCGGACAGTAACAGGCGCTGTATTGTTTCAGCTTCAAGCATGTTCTCCATCAGACGAACTCTATGCGGTCGGACATTATCATCCTGGAAAACAAACGAATCTCCAATGGCTCCAGCGTAAGGGATGACATGAGGTCGCAGTATCTCGTCTGCATACCTTCGGGCCGTCAAAGTGCCATTCCGAATGATATGCAGGTCCGTACGTCCGCCTATGCTGATTCCACCCCATACCATCCAACCAGCTCGTCTGTATTGTGACCTTTCACGAACGAATGTGGGGTTATTTCGAGTGCCCCTGTCTCTCCATACCAGAACACGTCGGGTGTCAATTCAATTTTTCAATTCAAATTTATTTTAAAATTTGTGTGAATACATGTTATATGATATTATTGGCAACCAAGGAGACAGATGTCCCATACTGGTTGTTACAATGAATAGGTTTAAAAAATATAGTACAGTGATATTATTTTCAGATATATGATGGGAAAAAAATATAAAAAAGATAGTAGTTACAGATAAAAATAGTATAATTAACAAAAAATGAATATGTTAAAAATTGCAATATAAACAATAAAGAATATTCTCATGCAACGGCGGAGGTGCTATAAAATTACATGTGAATAATATCAACATGAGTTCTTAATATAGACTTAATATTTACCCAAAATACACAAAAGAAAAAAAATATGAATATCATGTTAACGATATACATAATAAATATGGAACCAACACATGAATTTGTACAGGATTATGGTAGGTGATTTAAAGATATGATTTAATTAAGCATAATGTTAGAGGATGTAATCAGAAATGGGACTCAATGTTAATGAGTTCGAGTAGGTAAAGTTTGAGGCGATTTTTAAAGGAAGTAAATGCAGTAGTGTCAGTGATTTCTCTGGGTAGATTATTATAGAATTTTGGAATCAGAAAGCAAAAGTGTTTTTTAAGAATATTTTTATGAACTAATGGCAGTGAGTAGATGGCATTTAGACGAGCAGAAGTACGGGATACGTTAAGAAGTAAGGAGTATTGGTGTTTTTTTATTATTAATAAGGATTTATAAAAGTAGAGGTAACGCACTGGGAGAATTCTTAATCGATGAAATTGATCAATTAGAGGGGTAACATAATCATTAGTGATGCATCTGATAGCTTTATTTTGGAGAGAAATAATAGGCTTAATATTAGTTAGATAATCTCCTCCCCAAACTGAGAGACCATACATTAAATATGAATGAAACATTGAATAATAGAATGTTATAAGGAAATGGTTATTAATGTACAGTTTCAGATGATAGAGCTTATATAAAATGAAACGGAGCCGAGTTTGAAGGTATTTAATATGCGATTTCCATTTCAAATTTTGGTCAATATGAATGCCAAGGTATTTAATAGTTGTTACTTGTTCAAGACATTGGCACGTGCATGATGTGAAGTGTGAACATACATGGAAAGTTATATTATGGTTGATTTGAGGAATGGATTGAAGAGAAAAATTTATAAATTTACTTTTTGTTACATTTATTTGTAAATCATTGCATTGAAACCAATTTCTAATTTTGATGAGGTCGTTGTTAATAATGTTTGTGAGTGCCAAATATTCCGTGCCTGAATAAAGTATGACTGTGTCATCAGCAAAGGTTATAATTTTTTACCTACTATGTCGAGGTTACAAAGATTGTTAATAAAGATTATGAATAGCAGCGGGCCCATAACCGATCCTTGAGGGACTCCCTTTTTTATTTGCATGACATTACTCAGAAAGCTATTGCATTTTACCATCTGGGTTCTATTGTCAAGATAAGATTTGATGATACTAAATGCATTTCCTCTAATTCCGTAAGCATGTAATTTCGAGAGTAGTATACTATGATTAACACTGTCAAATGCTTTCTTGATGTCTAGAAATACTCCTATTGTTTTTTTAGAATGATCTATATTCTTATAAACAAATTCAGTGAATGTCAATAGAGCAGTTTCTGTATTACTGACAGGTAAAAAACCATGTTGATTTTTTCGAAAAAAAATTAATAGATAAAAAAAAGTAAATTCTGGATTTAATAACTGTTTCAAAAATTTTAGAGGTTTGAGATAAGATAGAAATAGGTCTATAGTTATGCAAACAATTTGAATCTCCATTTTTGTAAATAGGGATCACAACTGCTGATTTGAGAGACTTAGGATATTCCCCATTTTCAATACAATTATTTATAAGATCTGTAAGAATTTGTAAAGTATAGGAAGGAAGACTTTTTAAAGCCTTAGCAGTTATGATATCAAAACAAGTTGCCGAATTGCGCAAGGACCTTACAATTTTTGTAATTTCACCAATATCAGTCCGAGCAAGAAAAATAGAGTTTTCATTGGAACATACGAATTGTAGAAAGTTATTTTGTACCATTGTTTGTTGTGTGATATTTATGAAATGAGTGTTAAAGTTATTAGCAAGAAGGCGTAAATTTGTTTCAGTGGGTAGTATGCGATTTTTGAAGTCGGATCCTAGTATTTTATTCGTTAGTTTCCAGCGTTCAGTTGACGTTTGGCAATTTAAAAATTGTACTGTGTAATAGTTTTGCTTAGCTATTTTTATTTTGTCTTTGACAAGCATTGCAACATTTTTGTAAGCATGCTTGAACATTATATCGTATGGATATTTTTTAGTTTTTAAATATAATTTTTGTTTAATCTCAATTAAGTGGGCTAAGTCTGAATTTATCCAAGGTTTGTAGGATTTCTTGTTAGGAGTTTTATGGTAGTATTTAGAATGATTGTGTATTAGAGTTTTTCTAATGTATTTCTCTATGTTATCATCTGATTTTAAAGCATGATAATTAAAGTTTAATTTGCAAATAATAGGGAAATGATCTGTTATTTCTGTATTGTAAATAGATGATGAAATTTCATTAATTTTATTAGAGTTTCGAATAAAGATATGATCAATGCAGGTTTGCGAGAGAGATCTAGTTGTATTCATGATTAAGGGTGTAAAACCATGACAACTTAACATGTCCTGATAGTCACAATGCATACCTGGGGCATTGTTTAGAATATCAATATTTATGTCGCCTATTATTAGTACATCTTTGCATTTGTTATTCTTTATCATGATTTCAAGCTCTTCAATAAATTGCTTGACAGGATAAGAATGTGATCTATATAGGCTAATGATAGAGAATTTTAAAGTATCATCAAGAAGCATTATTGCTTCTCCAGATTGCATAGTAAAATTAATCAATTGAGTGAAATGGAAAGATGTTTTAGTATATACAAAAATACCGCCCGATCTATTGTCATTTCTGCAACACGTAAATAAATTAAATTCTGGCAATGTGTAAAAATTGATCTCATCTTCAAATACCCATACCTCAGATAAAACAAGTATATCAATAAAATCAAGGGAATCGTTCAATAAAACAAGAAGCTGGTCAAAGTTAGCTCTCATACTTCTAATATTTAAATGCACCACCCTAATACAATGAATTTGATTACAACTGCTGTTATAATCATGTGAGGATAGGTATTTGTTAAAATCCTCCTGGATGTCAAGGATTGAACAAAAAAATTCAGGATTCATGATGTAAGTAAATTACACTAAGCAATTTCGTACCTCAAGGAGATCAAAAACCACATATTATTGTGTGGTTAAACTATTTAAAAGAAGGAAAAAATTAGACTTTATAAAATATGGCATATGTTATAAAAATTATATTGTATTTAAAATGTAAACCAAAATTCGGTTAAAGCAACATATACACTATCTTGATTCGATAACTTTGGTTAAGAAGGGTGTGATTGTTATTTGTATATACAAAATTTGTTAAAAATGAAAAGTGACATCAATTTCAAGAGATACTGATACACATAACATACTACTAATAAAAATACATAAATATAAACTTATTGACTAGTGTTATAAAGATCATCAATATGGGTTATTTTAAATACTCTAGATTTCTCTGATTCCCTTAAATATATTTTTCCATTGCGAGTCCAACAGAATTTGTAATTGTTATCTGTTTTGAATTTTTTTGCATGATAAAATACCTGTTTATTGTATGGTGCTAGGTGTTCATTGAAATAAAGACGGTTTGCTGCGAGACGATCATTGATCTGAGATGCACACATCTTTGTTGGGCGAGCTGCACTATAACATAGATCACGTTTGTTTTTAGAGTTAAACTGGATTATAATCGGTTTTATCTTGTCTTTCCTAGAAGATGGAATACGATGCATGGCACTAACATCTCCCACTAAATCCAAGAGATTCAAATTATGGAAAATTGCAGTTTTTATGTTGTCCATGTCTTCATCCTCCGACTCAGGAAGTCCAAGGATTTCTATGTTGTTTCGTCTTGAATACTGTTGGAGATCTGAGATGTCAGTTTCAAGATATCAGATTTTTGATCTCAATTCAGCATTTTCAGTTTCCATTTTCACTTGATTTATCTTGTATTCAGAAATTATAGCCCTCTGCTGTGCTACTTCAGATTTCAGTGCCTTTAACTCTATAGAGTGAGCCGAGAAATTCTGATTCATCAGGTCAGCAAGAGATTGTGTGTGATTTTGGATCATTGAGGAGATACATGTGACCAGTTTTGTTGATTCTGGTGATAATGAGCTGAAAATATCGTTTAAAGCACTA
The DNA here is from genome assembly GCF_987345545.1 of Pholcus phalangioides. Lineage (NCBI taxonomy): Eukaryota > Metazoa > Arthropoda > Arachnida > Araneae > Pholcidae > Pholcus > Pholcus phalangioides. The sequence goes on from NW_028301603.1 coordinate 32,310,545, forward strand.
CATATAGTAGGGTTTAAATTGCGTATTTGCAAGGTTTCATTCATTTGATTTGAGAAACAGTCAGCAGATGATGCACTCACCATGTCTGGATTTTCATAATTTGGTTTGGTTGCATGAGAAGTTGATGTCTTTTCATTTTGCTGTGTTGTACATCTAATACACATCCACTTTGTTGTATGGCTTTTCACTAATTTCCGAAAGTTTTTCTCACTTAATCCTGCACAGAAGAAATGAAAGGAGCCGGAACACCCATCACATATAATTTTTTCATCATCACATTGAATGTTTTTGCTGCACGCTAGGCACATGGATAAATTTTTTTTAGAACTCATGTTGAATAGATTTGAAGTCAGCACTGTGTTTAGATTTAAACCAAAATTAAAAAATATATATATATTAATGTAGTTAAAAAGTTCAGAAATATAGTAAATAGATGAAAATCGGCACTCAAGAGCTAACTCGCGTTACTGCAACCACCACCGTTGCCACCGTTTTCCCAACACTCCAGACTGAATTGGGACTCGTCTGTAAACAGCACTTGGCTCCAATCATGTTGCTCCCAATCTCAATGTTCAGCAGCCCATCTTCTTCGGGATGCACGGTGGCGTGGGGTCAACAGAATGCAGACCATTGGCCTACATGCATAGAGCCCTCCCTCATGAAGCAGATTACGTACTGTTTGGCTGGACATCCTTTGTCCTGTTGCCAAGAGCAACCGTCTTTGCAGCTGCGTAGCATTCTTTGTTCTGTTTCGACGGGCTGTTAACCGTACATACCGGTCATCAGTTGCTGTAGTGGTGCGTGGCCGACCTTGCCCTGGTCGACGTCTAACATTTCCTGTTTCTTGGAATCGATTCCACAGCCTTGCAACAACACTTCTGGCGACTCCAACAGCGTCCGCGACACTACATTGTGTTTGCCCGGATTCCAGTCTGCCTATAACACGCCATGCCATGGATTCCGGTAAATCACGTTGTTGAGACATCCTCAAGTCACCTTGTCTCAAAAAACAATACTGCGCAATCGAATTTCACAGTTGCGGCAGTAAAACAGACGTTTCTGCAACATCCCGATTTCTGCCCTTATCTCCTTTTTCTGGTTTTTGACGTCATGAACTTTGATTTGCATATGAAGTTTTCTTCTTCCGTTTCCTGCTAGGCTTTAAATTATGGATGATTCATTTTATGTTACTTATCGGTATACATCTTTGCGTAATTTTGTTAAAACCATGTGCTCCCCTAATTGTTTTGAGCAGTGTAGTATTGCTACTCTGTATGTACCCAAGACATGTAAATGATTTGTAAAAAAACAGAATATAACATTTTTTGTTTTAAATTACTCGCTAGTCTTTAATTCTAGTCCTTTTATTTAGTTTATTTTATTCGTAATGTGAGATGTAACATGACGTCCTCCGGGTCATGTTTTCCTTAATTAATATCAAGAGAGTACTTACCTTTTGACCCCAGGGACCGCTTAGCCACCGGAAACCACCGAAGGTCTCGGGCTAGTTCGTCCGCTTAGGCTGGAGTCTTCCAGTCGCTTCACGAGGATGAGACTGCAGGTCGGGCAGCTAATGTCCCACCTAAATTAATCTCTCGGCAATATTATCCTTAATTCTTAATCTGTTGGTGCCTCCCGGGAGAAATATCACCTAGTCTCATTGGAGGTGCTGTTCCTTGGTATGTTTTAAGTTTTATGTTAACATAAGTACAGGGTGATTATAAAAAAACTATCCCGACATATGGGCCCATAACTATCATACCATTCACAGAAACTGAATGAAATTTTGGCATAAGGTATTTTGATGTATGCGCTCAAGAATGATATGGAAAACAACAGTGTCACTCTAACAGTTACAGTGAGAAAATTTCGAAAATATCAAATGGCAACACCAAGTTTTTTTGTATTGGAATGCGATCTCCATACTGAAAAACACTAAATAGCGTTGGAATGGCACCTGTAGCATGAAAATCACCGGCGGTAGATAGGCTAAAAGTGAGGACAACCAATAAGGACAGAGAAAAACTCATAAAATAAAGCATTTTATTGGGTTTCACAAATTTTCCACATGACCTTGTGGAGGACTAATCAGGCTGGGATCTCAGCCGAACAAACGGTGTGACGAATGAAACGAACATTAATGCTCTGGTAAAGTCACGGCAAAGTCCTTTTTACTTTTTCCTTGCCTAGCTCCGGGGATTTTCGGGCTACAGGTGCCATTCCAACGCTATTTAGGGTTTTTCAGTATGGAGATCGCATTCCAATACAAAAAACTTGGTGTTGCCATTTGATATTTTCGAAATTTTCTCACTGTAACCGTAACTGTTAGAGTGACACTGTTGTTTTCCATATTATTCTTGAGCGCATACCTCAAAATACCTTATGCCAAAATTTCATTCAGTTTCTGTGAATGGTATGATAGTTAGGGGCCCATATACAACACCACAACAGGCAAATTGCCCAACGAGGTGGCTGACTTAAGAACATCATGGATCCCAGAGTCCTTTTTTACCCTACCTACTACTGCTACACCACACATGCACCCCGCCCACAACCCCCCCCGGAACCCCCAACGAATCGGTACATGCGGGAATGTGCGTGTACGTGTAGTGAAACCTGACGTGAAGTTTTTTTGTTTCTCTGTAATGCTTGTTATGTGTAGTGCTGACATCTGCCACCAGTTTTTCAAACTATGAGTGAAGTGTTATGATTGAATGATTTTTCGTTGTAGGACTGTTGCTCTCTGTGGCGAGACTTTTTAACGGGGAGATCGGCTCGCATTTGCGCCTTGAAGTTGGGAACCACAGAAAACCAACTTCAGCCGACCACCACTGTGGGGTTCGAACCCGGATCCTCGCATCGCGAGTCCGTCACTATACCCACTCGACCACCACAGCGGCATATGTCGGGATAGTTTTTTTTATAATCACCCCGTATTTCGTTTGCCGGCGGATGGCCGCGGACCTCCGTTGGTAAACTTTCCCGATTGTCGTTGGTCGTGTTGAGTGAACCTGGCCAGTTCACCTGACATGTTGCCAAACGGTAATTTTATGTTTATACTAATATTTCGAAACTATATATAAATTATGCCGATGTTCTTTTTGTTGTGAATAGTTTATTGCTGTGACGTAATATTTTTTATGATGTTACGGAGTATTTCCGCAGTCCAAGTGGACCAAAATACTTGTTTCCCGACTAGTGTATATATACAGGTTGTGGTTATTGAACGTTTACATCTCGTTGCAGTTCTCTTCACCTGACTGGTTTAGGGCAGTATTCACAGACATGGTTTAAACTATAGTCACAATTTTTTGATAAGAAATCGACACGGATTGGTGATATTCAGGTTTTTAACCAATCTATGTTGATCTCTCATCCAAAAATTGTGACTACAGTTTAAACCATGTCGGTGAATACATGCCCTTAACGAGTTTGGTGCTCCGATGTTATAGCACAGTGGTGCTAGTCTTCCAGTAGTCAGGTCTAATGTAACGTGACTTCATCTAGCCTTAGGCTTGGAAACGTATCCTATCATGATTATCTAATTTTTGCATTTGTGTCTCGGCAGGTCCGAACTTTTAATAGTAGCTTTACATATGAGCAATGGCTTGGTTCTTCTAATGCTAACCGGGTGACGTCGGAAAGGTCTCTACCCAGAGTTCTTGGTCTAATTGGTATCACCAACTATGTGAAATAGACGCGTCAACAACGGCTGTTCTCAACACCTGCCTCATCGCCGCCTGATTCCTGATCTCCTGCAGTTCTAGCGCTTCGGCACCCGCTGCGCTGACATCTGACGATCGTCTCTCCTACAGATTCACATCTGTTGCTTCGCCAGACTCTTGGTTCCGATGTTGTGCTAGTTTGGGACAGTGCACCCCGAAATGGGAAACACAGCTCCCAGCCGGCTTCACCCATCTCGGGGCCAGTGAGAATCGGCATCTGACGGGTCTCATCACAGCAGACGTCCACTTCAAAACCGGACTTAGGCTAACTGCACACTACGGTTCAGCTGGTGCGGTTGATCTTATCAGCAACCGTGGAATTTCGCGTGAAACACACACTGCTGTTAGCAATCAGGGTTTTTTATATTTTAATGTCATGTGACATCTCGGGATTGGCTAAAGTATTTTCGCCAAGTTGGCTACGATTATCATGCAAATTTGTGCTCATATAAGTTGCACTGCAGTAAAACCCCTCTTAATGGACACCCCCTCAGATGCGGTCACCCCCCCCCTCTTTTACGGCAAAATAATAATTTACAGTTGTATAATATATAAAACCGCCCTCAGCGGTTGTATCTGTGCGTTGACAGAATAAAACTATAGATGATGCCTTCCCCTCCAACCTCAACCGCCTGCAACCGCGCCGTAGTCAGATCCCGGCCTTAGTGTCTCACCTATAACTGGATGCTGAAGTTCCAGACCTTCCCCAGATAAGTGCAATACATGAAAAAGTCTCTGTGATACGTTTACATTCTTTTTAATTTAACGTTAAACTAAATTTTTAATATCATTGGAAAATTCTTGAATTAATATTGTAACTATGTTTAGCTTTGGTAATTGAATAAATGTCTTGATTTGAATTCTGGTATCAATTTATTTCCTTGTGCTGTCAAAAAACTTGAGGATAAAAATAGAATCCGGGAAGTAACGTTAAAACGTTACAAAAATTGGGGGCTCGACCGATTCAAGTTTAAGTTTTGACAGTAGTTGTAAATATGTTGAATTGAGGCATTTATACATTTGAAGTTACATTTTATTTTTTGGTATGGATCATAGTACGCCTAGAAATGTGGGCAGTCAATATGTGTCGGTTCAAATTGAACCAGATTCCGTAGATTCGAATATGTCTTATACAAATCCTATTATTGATTCGAATGTCTTTTTCTAATCCTATTAACAGGATTAATCTTGCTAATGAGACTCAGGTAATCTTTCCCCCAGTAGTTCCGCTTAACCCAAGTAATGCTTTGAATTTTCCAATTCAACGGGGTTGGGGAAATTTAAAGTTCTCTGGGCAAAACGAAGATGTTCGAAGTTTCTTGCTTAAATGTGAGTCTTATTTTGCATTGTGTAATATACCCAATAGGGTTGAACTGATTGTTAGCACATTCGAAGGCAGAGCTCAATGGTGGTGGCAAAATATTGGAAAATATGAGTGGGAGACTTGGGGGCGTGATCACTCATGGGAAAAATTCAAAAATTTATTATTGCAAACGTTCTCAAAGTATCATTTTCGTGTTGAGTTGGCTCGAGCATTATTTTCAGAAAATTATTCTTCGGGATCGTATCAAGATTTCGTCCTACATAAATTAGGTCTTTTTCAGTCTTTTGATTTGTCAGACCCCGTAGCAGAAAAGATCGAATTGATTGTGTCACAACTTCCCTATCTGGTCAAGAATTTTCTTGAAGTGAGGAAACCAATGACCTTACAATATCTGTTTATAATGATAGACCAGTTTTCACAATCACGAGTTAATTTTGTTCCAAATGTTCAATCACGCAGGCGTGGTAGGCCTACGAATAATGTGATCACAAGATCTAGTAACCTCCAGTCAACGATAAGATGTTTTTGTTGTAATCAGGTTGGACATATCCAAAGGAGATGCCCCTTAAATGATCAAAATCGGGGAAACTTTTCTTCGGGTACCTAAAAGGGGGTAGTGTGCCCGTTCATCAAAAACCCCCTCAATTGGATTTTTTGTTTCCCGTTGTAAGGATCAACAATGTTTTTGTAAATGCAATCATCGATACTGGCGCCGATCATTCTGTGATCAGTTTAGATCTTGCTCGACAATTGAGTTCAAATCAATGTAAAATTCTACCTTATAAAGGGGTTAATTTTAGATTGGCCTCTGGTGAGTATTGCCGACCTGTCGGAGTTCTTAAAGCTCAGGTTGAAATACGTAATAGTATTGTCAACGCAGATTTGGTGGTACTCACTAGAGTTCCATTCAAATTTTTGTTGGGTAATGATATTTTGAATCGAGCTGAGATCGTAGTCGATTTTAAAACTCGCGAATTAAAAGGGGGGTCTCTTGCGTTATAAGGGAAAAATTGATCATGAAAAAATTAGAAACTTGGTTCAAGGTTCGGAGTTTGATCCCGATCAGAAAGATCAATTGTTGAATTTGTTGAACAGTTATCAAAATTTGTTCAGAAATGTAATAGGCAAAACTCAAATGATCAAACAAGATCATTACCGATAGAAAACCAGTTTTTCGCCCACAGTTCTCTCTCCCACGTTGGAAAAAAATATTGATTGAGGAACAGGTTCAGCAAATGTTAAAAGATGATATAATGGAACCTGCTTCTACAAATTAGAGCTCTCCTTGTTTCCTCATAAAAAAAAAAAGACAGGGGATTGGAGGTTTGTAGTAGATTACAAAAAAGTCAACAAAATCACAGCGCCCAATACATATCTGTTGCCCTGCATTGATCACATTTTGCAACGAGTAGGTGACTCGCAGGCATCGCGGTATTGGCAAGTTCCAGTGAGGCTAGAAGATCGAGATAAAACTGCCTTTTAGCAGTTACAAAATACTGATTCAGGTATGTACCGATTCAAAGTAATGCCTTTTGGGCTCAACAATGCCCCTGCCATGTTCCAACGTATGATGACCATGATCCTGGGTCACCTGGTCGGCATAGGCGTAAACTTGTATCCAGCCCATGGGCCTGAGCCCCCCCCCCCAACATTTTTGAAGAGCCGGCTCGGCCCCCCCCCCTCCCCAAAAATTTGAGTGGATATGTTTCGCACACCTGGCTCAGAAAAAACTTCGACAAAAATTTCTCTAAATAGTAGAAATCATCTGCTCGAAATTTTACTTTTCTTTAGACCCCGGCATCCATCCATCCTAAATTGCATCCTCCCATCGTAAATTGCTGTACCTCTGGAGATAACTTGGGGGGAATCCTTTCTCTTGCTTGTACTGTCGGAACAGCATTTCTTCTTTTGTTGAGTGTGACCTTGGAGATGGGGACATGAGACAACAGAAAAAATAAAAAAGTGGGAGGAGGTAAAGTGAACAACGATTAAGCTTATTTACAAGATCGAAGGCCTGTAACATTTTTCGAGACTTCACAACAGAGGCGCCGACATGAAGAAATTAACATTGGGTGGGGAGAGATCGCTGAAAGTTGCTGGCCGTCCTGTATATACGGGACTGAAGCGCATGCGCAGGAAACAGAGGATGCACTGCATTGTTTTTCTAAAAAATATTGGGGAGAGGCTCAGCCAACACCCACTAGAAAACAACACCCACTAGAAAACAACACCCACTGAAAATTCTCTAGTAGGCGTTGGCTCAGCCACGGCCGCAACTAGATGCTTGGTCAGCCGGGGCAAGCATATGCATTTTGGCGCCCCCTCATAACGTTGAAGGAGAGATTAAAGAGTGAAATTTGCGCCCCCCTCTAGTACAGCACCCGGGGCACCAGACCAACACCTTCTAAAGCACAAGGCCTCTGCAGAGCTGTCAAGTAGCTTCGTGACGTCACGACTAGTGGACAGCTGGACAGGAATTCTCGTGTCGTTGTCTCCCTCTTCGTAGCTTGGAATCCGTTGGAAGTGCCATTTTTGTGTGTGCTCTGGAGCTTTCGCCTTCTTTTTTAAATTTATTCGTTAGTAATATTAATGTATTTCACGTAAGAAAAAGCAATGCCTCATCATTGTGTAGCCCCTAATTGTCGGGGAAATTATGATAAAGACAATAAGGTTTCAACTTTTAGTTTCCCAGACGATCCAGAATCACGGCTGAAATGGATAAAAGCATTAAGAAGGGAAGATGACTTCACTCCTTCTTCAAGTTCTAGGGTGAGTATTTCAAAATATTTTATGCATTTATTGGATTGAGCAAACGCACGCACACACACACACCTCTTCTTCCTCTTATAAATCACCAGAACGTTCAATATTAATGTGCTGATGAAAAAAAAAAAAAGATTCCTTGAGGGGTTACATTCTTTTTAACATAGAGAAAAGTTAAAATGTCATTAAAAAGACTTGTATAAAATACTATATATTATTTACCATTGATTTATTGGAATGTTTTTCAAATATTCTTGATTAAATATGCTATCCTATGCTGGTATAAAATTTTACATTTCTCTAATACTTATTTTTTTTTAAAAATTCATTAAAAACAGTTTGATAAAATGACGCCCATGATAAAATGACATGACATTAATTTTTTTTACGCCAACAGACATGACTAACCATACAAAATTGAGAAATTAAAAAGAATAAAACAGAATAAGGTGTAAGATTTCAGATCAATTTATGAATATTTAATTTATAAAAAAAAATTATTGTTTTGAAAATTTAAATTTTAAATAATGATGACTCAATGCGATTTCAATCTTTAAGTTCATTTTATGAAATGAATCATTTTCGTGATTTTAATATTGTATTGTTACATTGATGTCATGTCACTCATGTGTGCAAGCTATTTTTAATGCATTTTTTTGAAAATTTTTAAGAAATAAAGTATTAGAGATATGTATAAATTTTTTTATACAAGCATAGGATAGAATATTTAATCAAAAATACAAGAAAAAAATGTCTAATAAATCAATGGCTAAATAGTATTTTTAATTATATTATAAATTTTCCCTGTGTTAGCAAGTATGTGACCCCCTTAATATGGGGAAGTTGAGAGTAAGGCTTGTATTCTCAATATTGAATATATTACATTTTTTTACACCAGCAGACATGACTAAAAAATATAGAAGGACTTGGGGGGGGGGGGACATTGAATAGAAAAAAAAAGATGGGGTTAGAATTTTTACTTTTCAGCATTTACATTGATTTGAAGAAAAAAAAAGTGTCCAAAGCAATCATATAGAACAGGAAATGATTTTCTTTATGTGTTTAAATATCTTTGTTGAAATTGTGTTATTAAAATAAAAAATGTGTTTATATATTACTTTATTACAGGTATGTGAGCTACATTTCACTTCGAATGATCTCATCAGAGAGTCGTCTTGTTATGATGCAAGGACAGGAGTTTTACTAACAGCACCTTTGAAATGCCCCAGCTTGAGAAAAGGTGCATTTCCCACTGTATTTCCTAACTGCCCGAAGTATCTGGCAGGTGCTGGTAATCGCAGAGAAAGTCCAGAGTCAAAAAGAGCTAGGGCTGAAATGAATCATTTACAGCGAGCGATAGAAGCAAGCACTGTTGCACAATCTCTGTTTAATGAAAGAAATTGCTGCAAAGACTTCAATGAACTGAAGAACAAACTTTCACTCATTGAACTGAATGAGCAGTGGACAATGTTGTGTAAAGAAAAATCAGTCATCTTTATGATGGTAGAGTGTGCACCAGCTCCCAAAGTAATTCGATCATTAGTTATTGACAATTTAATGAATATGGTTCATTATTTTGGAGATGCACCTGTCAATTCAGTAGGTGAGTTTAAATTTCCCATCAAAGTTGATGATATTATAATTATTAATAATATTTTGAAATGTATAGGCACATCACTTATAAATCCTGCTCCATCTGATGTATATAATGAATTGATGGCTATTTTGTCAAAATTTCAAAATGATTTACCCGGTGATAGAAAATGTGTTGTTAATTTCATTCTAGAGCAAATTAAATTATTATTGTTAGAAAAACAGAAATTTAGATATTCTAAAGAATTATTAGTATTCTGTTCATTATTGCATTCTATATCTCCACATTCGTATAAATATTTGCGTAACTCTGGGCTACTTATTTTACCTCATCCCAATACTCTTCAAAGATTATGCAGTACCTTCAGTCTTGACCCTTCACATGAACAGATCGATGTGAATTTTCTATCCTACGCAAGGCAACGCTTTGAAGCTCTTACCAACAATGATAAAATAATCTCTTTAATGGTAGATGAAATTCACATTAAAGCACATATAGATTATAAAGGAGGTAACATAGTTGGAGCAGTTGGTGAAAACAATTGTAGTGCAACAAGTGCATTTACATTTATGATTCAAAGTTTTTTGTCTTCTCATAATGATGTTGTACATATTTTACCGGTTTCAAGAATTACTTCTGAAATTTTGTTCGAAACTATCAAAAAAGTCATCATTGGTCTGGAAAAAATAGGATTTAAAGTTATAGTGGTTTGCACAGACAATAATGCAATAAATGGTAAGGCCATGTCTTACTTCAATGAGCCCCCTAAGCTTTCCATAGTATATAATCACCCATGCTGTAAATACATTTTTGAAAAATTGTCAAAAAAAAAATGAAGAACACCTGTTGAAATGCAAAGAAACATCAAAACGAAAAATAAACAAAAGAGCAGGTGACACAATATGTAAACTTCCGAAAAATGAAACAGAAACCAATGAAACAATTCAAGAACAATTGTTAGAGAGAGCTACAATCAAAAACAGAAAACTGCAAACTGTTACGAAATGAAGCTTTTTTTTAATTATTATTATGCTATGTCATTTTTATACTTTGTTGGTTCCAGTTTGGTTTTTCCTTTTTTGCATAATCTTGATATCTCTTGTTAATATGTGTTATGACTTTTCAAACCATTGTTTTTTATATGTGAATCATGCCTTGATTTTTCTATCCATTCTGTAATTTTGACTGCTTAGAATTAGTTTTTATTTCCCTAAATTTTTTTGAATCACTTAAATTATTGTGTGTGTATTATATTATTATCAGTTTAAATTATTATTTCTCTATTTCAGTGAAATTTTTTGTCTTAATACGAATAATTATGTGTCTTAATGAGAAAATATTTTTAAATGGCAAAAATATTGTAACATTTTTGTTTCCATAATTTCCACTTATGAGTTTGAATTGTGATGCAACCAATAAAAGTACTGCTTGAAATGTAATGTTTTTCTTATTGAGTTCTTGATTTGCTTCATATTAAAATGCATATTTCTTTTTAAAAAAAATTCAATCTATTTAGCTGTTATGTTTTCTTCTTTAGCTTACCAATGAATTTTTCAGCTTCAACTGCATACTTTAACTAACGCATTAATACTTAACTTTAAATTTCCCCCCTCCATGCGCTGCCATTCGAAAAATTGATTTAAACAATTTTTAATAAACCATTACACATCATGTGTGGATAATGACCGTGGTAGGACAAAGATAATCAAGTTATCAAATTTTTTCTTCCGTTCATATAATAACGTATCTGAACTGAATCGAAATGGAAAATGAAGTTGAATCTCGATTTAACGAATTATCCAAAATCGAAATTTTTTTTCTGTTGTAACAAGAAAAATCGTTTTTTAAAAATTGGGTGCAGATTAACACAAATTTATATGCAGAAAATTCTAAAGAAAACATTGAATCGATTAATTTGTTAAATCAGAGTTCGTTATATCGAGGTTCGACTGTATGATAATCCTGCAGTTGAGAAAACTGTCTTCCCCAAGATTTAAGAAAAATCAGTATCAATATATGTATAATGCAAGTTATAAGGAAATAGGAAGAAAAAAATAGCAGCAAACACGGCTGTCGACTATTGCTGACGTCACGAATCAGTGGGGAGGCCTTCTAGCTATAGATGGCGTTGACCAGACCCGCCTGCACCCCCCCCCCCAGTTGCAGCCCTGGGCTCAGCCCCCTTATTGGGGTTGGGAGGGCTCAAATATCCTCCGCTCCTAGGTTCCGGTGCCAAAATAGTAAAATAAAATTAACATAAAAAAAGAAAAGAAATCAATCCCTGAGCCGGGTACCATTGCATTCTAATTCTAGAAATATAAAATTTTCTCCTTACAAATCAGGGATTCCCAAACTATTTATGATAGCATCGTTCATTTTATATATACAGTCAAACCCTGTTAGTGCATCACCCGGTTAATACGTCACTCTGCTTACCACGTCACCTTTTGGAAGTTCCAATTGTCCTCAGGCAGGAATTGGCACAGCTATGGCTTGCTCCGTTTAACGAGTCACTCCGCTTGTTAAGTCATATTTTTGCTCTTCCAAGAGTGACTCATTAACGAGGTTTGACTATATATCTATTTATTATATCCCCGGTCCGGCACCCTGTTAATTTGACCCCACCAGTTGCAGCCCTGTTTCCAGTACCCCTACACTTAAATAACCAGGGCCGGAACTAGGGGAAATGCAGTTTTCACAGTAATATTGAGGGGGCTGCTAATTCTGGGAAGGGGGACGAAAAATACCGTTTTGATCGATTTTTTCAGTGGAGAGGGTAAAAAAATTACATATTCTTCCCCCCACAACAAAAATGATCCTGTCTCCGTTGGACCGGGCTTTTGGACTGACATCTTTTGCGAGGATCCCGATTTTTCACAGGGAAGTGCTTCGAACCTGCCATAGGCATAAACTTGTATTAGGTCAATGGGATCGAGACCCCCCCCCCTATTAATTTTGGGGAACTGGCTCAACCCCCCCCCCCCAAAAAAAAAGCATGAATACGTTTTCCACATCTAGACTCGGAATAATCACGTCATGTCAGTACAGTGTGTTTCTGCCTTCATACAAAGCTGTGACGTGTAAAAAAAAGATGTTGCGATTTTTCTGCGAAAACTTTTTTTCCCGGCCATTCTTCAGGATGCGACTTATTTATTGGAAATTACTGTAATTTTTTCTATGTTCTATTGTAAATTAAATCAGGGAATTTCTATAAAAAGTATGTAGTATTTCTTACTTATGTTATTCAAAATAGTGTTTATTTCATAATGAAGAATTATTCTCAAGGTTATGGCCGTATTCACAGAGCGACAGTTAAATGGCCGATCGAATAACATGCGGATGAATGCTATAGTGCATGTTAGAAAAAAATCGGTATTCTCGTCTAACCAGTGACCAGTTATGACAAGACCACGGCGTTTAACAAGTGATGATGATGATCTTGATGCTGATTCGTCAATAAAGCAGCACGTGTTTATCATTTTTCCGTCTGCTGCTGCATGTATTTTTGAAAACAAGATGGAGGACGATCGCGATGGTCCACTCTCTCTCCAACTGCTTAAGCTACAGGTTGTCCGGATAGCTCTCCAACTCTGAGTGGAATTCCGGCAACTCAACGGTTTTCTTGACGAAATAAGAATGGATGTTTCCAACAAGGCACTAGTAGGAGAAAAAGTACCCCCCCCCCCTCCTTGTTACTAAAGGTCACTCCAGCGAAATAAAAGAAATGCAACGATCTCAATCGAGAACTCGGCTCAATCGCACTAAGCCTTTTCTGAAGGAGACAGGAACGAAAACCACTCCACTGGTACGGCTCGATCACTAAAAGGCTTACCCATTTTTCACGCATATTTGTCGCATAAATCGTGAGAAGAAAATCAAATTTTGTCTGTGCCACACTTATTGAAACCTAAAGTGATTCAGGATACCGGTGGTAAGTTACTACTTCATTGCATGCCTTCTCGTTATTTTGGGGGTAATTAGACATGGCATCTAAAGAACTGAAATGCATATTAGGCCCCACTAAAATTCTAAAAGTTGCCAGACTGCTTTGGCAAAACACCCAAAATATTGCAGACTTCCTAAATGAGGGATCTAAGAATGGCAAGGAAAGATTCTGGGACAGTTTGGAAGCAGCCATCTTAGACGCAGAAAAATATGTAAACGAGCGAAGCAAAGTGGATAACCCTGAATGTCCCACTTATTTAAAAAATAATAATTTTCGCCAATCTTTTTCAAAAATACCAAAGCTATGCAGAATTGCACTTTGAAGTAGCCCCCGAAGTTTAAAAAAACGAAATGATAAAACTCGGGCTAAAGCTTTTTAGGTCCTTCTGCACACACACAAATACAATCAACAAAAAAGGCAAAACTAAAATCCAAAAAATGAACCCTCTGCAACAAGAGCTAAAAAATTCAATAAAGGAAAAAACGGAAGTCAGCCCAAGTGAAACAAGCGCAGATGAGGCAGGGTACAACATCCCATACAATCTAGACGCTAATACAAATGATGAATTTAGTAATCCACAATCTTCAACTAGTTACGCAGTCACATCGTACAAAGAAAATGGCAAAAATAAAAAAAACCAAATAAAAAGCACACAAGCCAAGCTCACACAAATGTGCAAATGGAACAAGACCTCAATATTTCAAGCGAAACAGAGGAAAATAATGAAGATGCAAACGAAAACAACAATAAGAAATTCAACACAGTAATCAAGAAAAAAACACTAGCCAAACTTAATCGCTACCCACAGCTCCCCCTCCCCCCCTCATACTTACCAATATAGAAAACTGGCCAAAATTAAATGAAAAGCTCGAAGAAATTTGTGAATATGAATTCTCCGGGCAAAATTTAAATGAAAATTTTAAAGTTCAACTCAATAGTATGGAAGATTATGTATCTGTAACCAGATACCTAAAAGAAAACAAAATAGACTATCACACATACAGCATCAACCCAAGAGACACTATTAAAGTAGTAATCCAGAATTTACATCTATCTTGTAAACCAGAAGACATTAAAAGCTGCTTAGAAGACAAAGATATAGAAGTAATTAATATCAGCTCCATGACAAGCTTCAGATAAAAAAAAACCATTACTTATGTTTATGGTGGAAACGCCAAAATCTGAAGGAATGAATAAGATTTTCGAAATTGATAACCTCATGAACATAAGAATTACAGTTGAAACCTACAAAAGAAGAGGCAGAATAATACAGTGTTATAAATGTCAACGATTTTTTCATGGCCAAAAAAACTGTTTTAACACAGAAAGATGCATGAAATGCTCACAAAACCACTGGACATATCTGTGCACCCGAAACAGATCCAAAGGGCCACCAACATGCGTTCTATATAAAGGAAGCCACATCGCCAGTTGAGCCGGATGCCCAGAAAACCCCAGGAACAAAAACAAAGTGACTTTCAAACGAATGCAACAAAATAGAAACACTAATAGAAACAACTTCAATAACAATTACCAGCTAACAACTTCAATAACAATTACCAGCTAACAACTTCAATAACAATTACCAGCTAACAACTTCAATAACAATTACCAGCTAACAACAAACAATGGACAATACACTGACACAAACACATACCAGCAAGACATAAGCGATACCAATACACAAGTAAACACCCAAGAAAACATAATAGCTGCAGCAAAAAATGATCAAATAACTATTCAAAACAATCAAAACAACGGACAACTAAATAGAAATGAAAAAAAAGAGATAACTAAATGGGCAGGAACATGCCTTTTTCAACTAAAAACAAACAAATCGATAGAAGAGAAGATAGACCACATACAACAAGCACTCTTAAAAATAATAAGCCTCCTAGATAACAACTAATAATATAAAGAAAGCAAATATAATAAAACCTCCATATAAAAAAAAACAAAAAAAAAACACAAACACTCACACCCATCAATAATGGAACAACTACCAAAACCAATTTCAATATTACACTGGAACGCCGATGGAATCACCGAAGACCTTCCAGAACTAAGAGAACTATTAATAGACAGGAAAACAGACGTTGTATTAGTAAGCAAAACCTTCCTCAAACCAGGGAAATTGGCGAAGATAGCGAATTACACATGCATAAGAAAAGACCGCCTCACTGGCCGCAAAGGAGGAGTGGCAATATACTTAAAAAATCATCTTAGATACAATATACCCCAACTACAAGACTCAAACAATCTAGAATTCATTGCCATTGATGTATCATTCAACAGATCAATCAAACTAAGAATAGCTGTAGCTTATAAACCCCCAAATAATGAACATGATCTAAATGCAATACAGGACATATTTCACTGCACAATACCATGCATACTTATGGCAGACCTAAACTCAAAGCACACACAATGGCATTCAAACATCAGCACCCGTAGAGGGAAGGAACTAAAAGAGTTCTGTGACAGAAAAAATATACAAGTAATCGGAACCAGAACACCAACACATCGCCCACGTAACACATATCACAGACCCGACGTATTACACATTACCCTAGCAAAAGGAATACACACAATGATAACACCAATAGTATTAAATGAGCTCAACTCAGATCATTTACCAATCGAAATTGAACTAGACATGTACAGAGAAAAAATAATTGAACCATTAAAAATCATCAACTGGGAACAATATCAAACCAAGCTGAGGGACTATAGTATAATCCACACATAACAAGAAGCAGAAAGTATGACAACTAATCACAGAACACATACAAACTGCACTAAACCAATCCATAACAACTAAAACACGAGATCTACACCCATTAAAACTACCGCAATGGCTAAAGGACATGATAAGAGATAAAAATAGACACAGAAAAAGATGGCAAAACACAAGAGATCCTAGACACAAAGTTTTATACGATCAAAAATTTAGAGAAACAAGGGAAGAAATTTAAAAATATAAGATTCGCCGAGTGGATCATGGATGCAAAACCTGAAAACGAATCACTATACGAAATACAAAGACGAATGAAAAATAAAAAAAGAATAGGGATACCAGTCATACACAGTAGAAACAACGGGCTAATATACGAAGACGAAGAAATAGCCAACGAATGCTCCATAGACTTAGAACAGCAATTTAAACCTAACCCTGACACACTAGAAAGCAGAACACAACAAATAAAAAGAGAAGTTGAACAATTTCTACAGGCAGAAATGGAAGAAGAAATAAACATAATGACACCCACAAACAATGAGGAAATACAACAAGTATTAAAAAAGTTAAAACCAAAAAAAAAGCACCAGGAAATGATGGCATAACATCAAAAGCAATAAAACTATTAACACCAAATATGATCACATCACTTGTCAACCTAATTAACCTGCTTTATAAACACTAGCATACTTCCCCAAATTTTGGAAAAACGCAATAATAAAAATGATCCCAAAACCTAACAAACCACCAATGTTTACAATAGGTTACCGCCCAATAGCTTTACTACCACATCTATCTAAAGTTTTCGAAAAGATGATAAAAGCAAGATTAAACAAATACACAAATGACAACTTACTAGGTAGGTACGAACAATTCGGCTTCAAAGAAGGGCACGGGACAGTACACCAACTAGTAAGAATCGTCAAATATCTCCAGGAAATGAAAGCTACAAGGATTATGCTGTTGCAGCACTACTAGACTACAGTAAAGCCTTCGATAAAATATGGCACAAAGGTCTTCTACACAAAATGATTAGAAGAGAATATCCCACTAATATGATCAAATTCATGAGATCATATACAAATACAACGCCACAACAGGCAAATTGCCCAACGAGGTGGCTGACTTAAGAACATCATGGATCCCGAGCCATTTTTTGGAGGCCCTACCTACTACTGCTACACCACACATGCACCCCCCCCCCCCCCGCGGAACCCCCCAACGAATCGGTACATGCGGGAATGTGCGTGTACGTGTAGTGCAACCTGACGTAAAGTTTGTTTCTCTGTAATGCTTGTTATGTGTAGTGCTGTCATCTGCCCCCAGTTTTTCTAACTATGAGTGAAGTGTTATGGTTGAATGATTTACTGTTGTAGGACTGTTGCTCTCTGTGGCGAGACTTTTTAACGGGGAGATCGGCTCACATTTGCGCCTTGAAGTTGGGAACCACAGAAAACCAACTTCAGCCGACCACCACTGTGGGGTTCGAACCCGGATCCTCGCATCACGAGTCCGGCACTATAACCACTCGACCACCACAGCGGCTAACAAGAACTTATCAAGTCAAGATCAACGACACAATATCAACAAAAAAGAAAAATCAGAGCTGGCATCAACCAAGGATCTAACCTTGGGCCAACAATACACAACCTATTAATGGACGATTATCCATTAGTCCCTAAAGTAGGGGTCTTCAACCGGTGGCCCGCCGTCGCTATTTTGGTAACCCGCCAAAACATTTCGATCGATTGACACAATATCATTCAAAAATAAGGTAATACGAAGATTTCAACAAAACAAAGTCACCCAGCTTCATATAGACTTATAACAAGGACAGGCTGATCAGTGTACAGTATTTAGCTTCTTAATAAGGCTTTTAACGTAAAAGAGAGAGAGAGAAACCACACCATACACTTCTTCACTATAAATAACTTCGAGTATATCCCATTCTCCTTGAGTGGGAGAAAGCAGAAATGAACGGAATTTCCATGGTATCGTATTTCTCGGGTGCATGGTTGGGTAAGGAGCAGGTGGATGTGTGTATCTTGATTGGTTGGAAAAAGGATTTGTACAATATTGGTACAGTTCGTTTAGTTGTGTTTTTGGTCTTTGAAGCCTTTCATGAGAAGCCTTTTAATGAGTGCACGATGGCGAACTGTGATAACAAAAAAAAGGAAAGTTGAAGAAATGAGACTTTTTTTCAAGAAAAGTGGTCATTCCTAGATGCTTCAGCGCCTGTTTTCCTTGAAGGAGAAAGGTGATGAATTCACGAAATCCGAAGGAAAACTTACTGGAGAGCAGGGTTGTTTGGTTTAAACCACGTTGGTTTAAACCTTGGTTTTTTTTTAAAAAAACCACTTTGTTTTTTTTAAAAACCAAATAAATCAAATAAAATCAAATAAAAGTTGCCTAAATATAATTTTTTTCCTTGAAAAATATCATATTGGTTCATTATTAGCCAAAATGTTTCATTTTTACCACATTTTATATCCTTGGGGTACATTCTGATGGTATATCTTTAAATGACATAAGATTTTATAAGTGGTTTTTTTCAAAAAGTCTCATAAAAGTGGCCAGAATATATATAGATTTTTCATATGAAGTATCTTAGTCATTTAAAGTTATATATAAAAGCCAAAATTTCTCATTCTTACAACATTTTTTAACCTTTGGCTACATTCTGATGCTCTATCTTAAGCAAATTCATGAATAAGGAGTGCATCACACATCTAAATGTAGTGGTGTATTTTATCTCACAGGGTTTCTTTTTTCTCTTCACAAAGAAGCAGCTACAGTAGTGACACCATCATGCTAGGGGCAGGTGGTCCTATAATCCAATAAAGACACCAGCTGTCCTTAAAGGACAAAGACCAGTGTACTAGTAGTTACATTACCTCACATACATTTTCATTTTCTTTCCCATAAGAAGTAGCACATGTCCTACTCTATATCTCCCAGTCTTAATATTTTTTCAATAGTAGTTTTTTTTATACTTTCACACACACACTGTTAAGCCCAGTTAATCAGGGTTCTACTAAATAATAATAACAGATTTATGAAAAATAATCAGCTATATACGCTATGCCGCTGTGGTGGTCGAGTGGTTATAGTGCCGGACTCGTGATGCGAGGATCCGGGTTCGAACCCCACAGTGGTGGTCGGCTGAAGTTGGTTTTCTGTGGTTCCCAACTTCAAGGCGCAAATGCGAGCCGATCTCCCCGTTAAAAAGTCTCGCCACAGAGAGCAACAGTCCTACAACGGTAAATCATTCAATCATAACACTTCACTCATAGTTAGTAAAACTGGGGGCAGATGACAGCACTACACATAACAAGCATTACACAGAATCAAACTATACGTCAGGTTGCACTACACGTACACGCACATTCCCGCATTTACCGATTCGTTGGGGAGGGTTCCGCAGGGGGGGGGGGTGTGGTGTAGCAGTAGTAGGTAGGGGCTCGGGGATCCATGATGTTCTTAAGTCAGCCACCTCGTTGGGCAATTTGCCTGTTGTGGCGTTGTATTTGTATTTGTATACAGGGAGATTATAATTTGAATTTTGATTCTCCAAAACTATACAATAAGTACTGATCGGAATGACTTGAAAATTTGCATGGATACTCCTGAAGCAATGGAAGTTTCTTTCGCAAAAGAAAAACGTGCAAAATGTGCAAGTAGATGATGCTGTACTTGGCCAGCAGTATAATCTATTTTGTGCAACCACATCATTTCGGCACTTCCACAGCATCAGTGTGTGGATAGAACTTCTATCAAGATGCACATTGCAATACCAGCAAAGCAGCTGCTGAAGAACCATTTTGACAGGATGCACCTTAACCCTTGCAACTTCTGACTGTGGGGGCACCTCAAAATGTTATGAACAGTGGTCAGATTGCAAACTTTGGTGAATTGCAATCTCCAGCACCCCCAAAGCAGAATGTTTTGCGATGTTCTGCAAGTAAAAATTCACATATACATAATAGCGCTTTTCTACACTTTTCTTAAAATTCTTCCAGATTGTTCTGCAACAGCACTGGTTGTTCTGCAACATACGTCGCACATTTTGGCATATTCTGCTTTGGGGTCCAGCACATTCCCTATATAAGTTCCTCAGGAATATTAATGGGGGGGGGGGGGACGTGTTTGGTTTAATAAAGCTGAATTGCAAGCACATCCACATTATGATCATGGTATACTCCGATTCTGCTGTTGAACAAGAATTTTTGTGCTTTCAACCTCATAGCCAGAACACGCGGTGGACAACATATTTAACATTTCTTAAGTAAGTTGTAGTTATTTGTTCAATTACTTCGTTTTTTGTGATGTTTCCATGAATTATGAAATCGTGAAATGCTATAATTAAGCTATCATTCTGCCATGACTGGCTATCGTTTCCATTCTGCGTGCAAATTTCCCACATGTTAAATGATGTCATTAATTTTACATTTTTAAGTATTTTTTCCCCTTTATCAAATAAAGTTGAATTTTTTCAGGAATATTCATGTCAATTTTCAAGTCATCTTGACAATCATTCTTTTTTTACAGTGTTTTGAAATCAGAACCTTAGTTATAATCACCTTGTATATCATAAATCATTGCTAATTAATCTGAATTATTTATGCTTCATTAAAGACATTATATTCACCTAATTTTTATAACTTTTTGCAAAATAGCTTCCTAATTAAGTATACTGAAAGTAACTGGAGAAAAACCTTTATATATTATATGATTAATAATAACATTAAAAGAATTTTCAAACACACAGTAATCCATTGAGTTAAGCAAAAAATAATTAAATTGCAAAAGTTGGTTTTTGTTAAAATGTAAGAAATATTTATTGATTAATTAGTATGGGAATAGTGTTAATTACATTAATAACCATTTAATTTTAGTTAATTATTAGAAGTTTGAATGATTTTTCAGAAATTTCATTGTTTTTAATGTTAATACTATTTAAAACAAAAAACCGGTTTAAACCAAAAAAACCTGGTTTAAACCAAAAAAACCTGGTTTAAACCAAAAAAACCTGGTTTAAACCAAAAAAACCTGGTTTAAACAGGTACCTGGTTTTTCAAAAAACCGGTTTTTTTACCAACCCTGCTGGAGAGTTTCAAGATAAAAAGTGGGTGGGAAATTTCACATTTCTTGTCGATGTCACTGGTCATCGGAATGATCTAAACTACCACTTACTGGGAAAAGACCTACTTGTCCATAATTTTTATGACAACGTAAAAGCATTCGAAACTAAATTAGTCCTTTGGAAACGTCAATTGCAAAACAAAAACTGCATACAAAATTATTGAAGTTGGTAAATGGATCTACAACTTGGAAACCAGACGATTATGGACAGTGCATTTCAAATCTGAGAATGGAATTCAGAAGCAGATTTTCCGACTTCTGCGAGAACGAAATTTCTATGAAAACATTTTCCTCACCATTCTCGGTTGATATCGAAAGTGTTCACCCAGAGCTACAATTAGAATTTGTGGATTTGCAATGTGACTCTCTGCAGTTAAATGCAAGTTTTTTTTTGAAATTCCTTCATTAATTTATTTTTATTCCAAGTATGTGTCCGAACAAAAGTATCCAGAAATACGCAAATATTCATTGTTCATATCTTCTACATTTGGCAGCACTTACATTGTTGTTTAGTCGAATTAAGAATACAAAATCAAAAACTAGAATACGCCTGACTGATCAGCATTTGGAGGATACTTCACGAATAGCAACAACACAAATTTTGCCTAACATTGAAGCTTTAGTCAAGCAAAAATACAGCCAAGTTTCGCATTAATTTAGGAATTACATCCACTCACATTCGTAATGTAAGTAACCAAAGATTTTTTTTTATTTGGTGCATAATTAATTCAACATATATATATGTATAAAATCATCCATTTTCATTCTGTTTCATACAATGTAAAAAATACCTAAAATAATTGGTCTTACTTCAATTCAGCTTAATTTTTTGAAATGCTACATAATGAAATCATAAAGTATGCAGTACGCTTCTCATTTTAATTTGTCGTATCTGAGTGTACGTGGGATCAACCTTTGGCAGGGGGGTGGGACACACTGATATTGATTAGAAGCACAAGAAATCTCTGAGAAAAATTCAGATTTACCAACTTTCAAAAGCATTTTCCAGTAACAGAAATGTATTAATATAGCAAAAAAGGTCAATAAAGTCAATTTTTTGACACTATAATTTGAAATTTTTTATTTTTTTAAATCATTCAAAATTAATATTTGTTAAAATTAATTGAATTGAATGTTTAAATTCTATAAAATATTTTGAAACATATTTAATTTGTGATCGTCTTTGGTGAGGGTGGGGGGTTGCCCCCCTACGTCATTAATGAGTGGCCCGCGGAATGCGAAAATTTTTTTATGTGGCCCTCGAGCGTAAAACGTTGAAGACCCCTACCCTAAAGGCATACTGGGGAAATATGCGGACGACGTAATCATAATAAGCTCAAACAGAAAAGCGGCCAAAGCGATCGATAAGCTCCAGGAACTAATAGAAAACGTTGAAAAATGGAGCGACAAAAACAGAGCTAAACTAAACATAGATAAATACATTTTAATCTGGCTCACAAACAGAAAAATCCCAGAAAACACATACATAGAAATAAATGGTCACACAATAAACCACTCAACAGAAACAAATTACTTGGGCATTATGTTAGACATAAGAATAAATTTTCGAAAACACATTGAAAAACAAATCCTAAAAGCTAATGTAGCCATAGAAGAATTAATGAGATTTTGCTACCCAGGATCAGCTCTAAGCTTAAAAAATAAAATACTAACGTATAAACAAATAGTCAGGCCAATACTAACATACGGAGCACCAGCTTGGGCTTTTGCAGCCAAAGAACACATATATAAACTTCAAATCTTTCAAAACAAAACACTCCGTAAATTCACAGAAGCACCCTGATACTTCAGAACAACAGATTTACGTAATGAACTAAAAATCGAATCAATCGCCACACATTTAAAAAGACTAACTAGAAATCTACACGATAAGATGGAGGAATTGCCATATGCAGAACTGAGAGAAATGTGAATTACGTAGAAAACGAAAAAATGAGATTGCCAAGACCAAGAAACTTTCTCACATACAAATTTGCCAAAGAATTCTAAAAGTAATATCAAATCAACTTACCTAAACAACAATGAAAAGATGATAATCCATCCCCACATAATATAAAGCAAATAATCTATAAACATATAATCAACATCACATAGCCCCCAGTCCTAAAATGGAAAGAGAAGGATAAAACAAATAAGTAAATAAATAAATTAACAAAACAATATTATAACATGTTTAACACACAAACGCAAATAATATAAAAACAAAAACAAGCCAAATCAATAATGACCTTATAAATAAATAACAAAATACTCATTTCAAAGAAAAAATAAATCTTCCATATATGTTAACACAGATCGTCTCCAATGGATGGCGCCAAAGACCTTCAAAAATACAAAACAATATATAAGCAATCAATAACAGTGAAAAACCTTTAATAAAAGACCTTTAATAAAAAATACACATAAACAATAAATAGACACACTCCCATAAATTCACGAAATAATAATTATAAATCAACATGGAAAGATATTCCTCTAAATAAACAAAATAAGAGCTACAATTCATATATACCCAATATAACATAGAGCTCACACAAAAATAATAAAAAATTAACTGCCAAAACTAAAAATCATTTCACCACTACCAGATAACGCCAAAGACCTCAATTAAACACACCACATAAAACTCATACCTCCCAACAATTAAATAATTAATAGCAAATAAATATCAATGAAATAAATCCTAGGGAAAACAAAAAATTACACTCCCACAACATCATTAAGCCAAACCAAAATAACAATGCTCAAATAAATAAATACTGTACATTAAACATATGCTAGCCTATAACCGCAATAAAATGTCCATAATAGAATATTAAAGACCAAAAGTAAATACAAAATGATAATAAATCACTTACCCCATCAGGAATTATAATAAACTAAATCCATCATGATATCACATCAATTAAACTCAATTAAAAAAAGGTTAAATAAACACAACAAATTACGCTTCTTCTTATGTTATTTTTACACTAGCGGCTAAAAATCCGACATTCCCTGGTGAACTTGGCCAATCACAGAGGAGCGGGAGTGAGTTACTCTCGAACCGGTCGTTACTTCGTGTAAAATACTTCGGAAACTGTCGTGACTTCGGAAACTGTTCGGAACTTACAATGCGCAAGCGCGTTCTCCGTAATTTTGTAATATTCTGCGCTCTTTTCTCATTTTTTTCTGGCTCTCATCTTTATTTTTTTCCATCAATATTTTCTACATAGTTTTTTTTTTCATCAATTTCCTGTTGGTTTGGGTTCATGTATTTGAAGTTAATTGATTTTTCTTTTATAATTACTTTTCCTACATTGTGTATAATTCTGTTTTTATTTTTCCTGCATTAAATACATTTTCCTGTTATTATTTTTCCTACATTACGTATATTTTTTTTATTTTTCCTGCATTACGTATATTTTAATTATTTTCCCTACATTAAAAGTACATTTTCCTGTAATTTTTCCTACATTGTGTATTTTCCTGTAATTTTTCCTACATTGTGTATTTTCCTGTAATTACTTTTCCTACATTACATGTACCTTTCTGTTCTTATTTTTCCTGCATATTAAGTACATTTTCTTGTAATTATATTTTCTACAGTAAGTATACTTTCCTGCAAAGAAGGATAAAAAATCTGAAAATCCACTCCTTGAGAAAATTCTACGTACACCTATGTTTTCCTGTAATTAACTGTATGGGATGAAATAAAATAGAATTTACAATGTCTAAGTCTCTTCGCGCATGATGTTTCCATGATTTATTCAATGTGGAAAAAAAAAAGAAACCAAAAAAAAAAAATAAATAAAGCTGTCTAAATTCATTAATATTTGAGCACTTTCAAAGTGGTTTACTACAATTTCTGCTTGTATCGCTGAACTTTTGTGACAAGCTTATGACTTTTGAATTTAGAAAACTAATCATTTCCACAACCTTCAAGGTTTTTCTTGACTTGGTACACACTGTGGATACAACACATCCTCAGACCAATATTTTGGGATTAGCTCATGATTAGTGGTAAGTTATTAAAAGTTGTTTTAGCCCCACTGTTTGGGATGGTCAGCTTAAGTTGGTTTTTCAATTTTAAGGTGCAAATCTAAGCCAAACTCCCATTTAACCCTTTAAGTGGTGTTTGAAATTTTCCTGATCAGCATTTGAAATTGCCACATTTGGAATTGCAAAACCTTGCCATTATGTGTGTGGCTTTCTATGAAGAGAACCCTTTTTGTATTATTTATATATTGAGCATATATTTCTTTTTTTTTCTCGCTTCTTCTTCTTATCTAACCTAGAACAATAGCTAACTCTGCCCACTAACAGTTGATTGGTTGGAGGGGAATGGAAAACATTTTATTGTAAAAACAGTTTCACTGCATTTTAATAGAAGACAAAATATTTCGGGGTGACAGAAATAAAGCAGATCAGGTTTGACAAGATATCTCAGGATTGCCACTGAAAGGGTAAAAAAGGTCTCTTTGGGCAGAGCAACACGGTCTATAATATTAAAAATTTAATTCATGATCATGTTTATTTTTAATATTGTAGAATCGTGTCTGTAATGTCTTATTGATGGCCTTATCCGCTCGGCTGTTAGAATAATTGTTTATTCTACAGTTTATATCTGTTTATCTACTACTCTGTTTATCTAATATATGTTTATCTTCAATGTTATAGAATGTCTGATCTCATATTGATTTTGATGGTCTGATCCTCTCTGCTATATCAGGAAATTGCTTATTTTATAATGTATAAAAATTCAAAACACCACGTACATCTGCACAGTATTACAGAATACTATGAAAAATAGCATTTTCAATCTATGGAAATACAAGCAGCAATTAAAAAAAAAATTTTAATTTAAAAATATATAAAATCGTGTTTATTTCTAATTGCCTTTGAGACTATGACATAGTGCGTGCAACTTTGTTTATTTATGTTAAACATCATTCAATAACATATGACTTAATAAAAAATTTTGTGTTCAAAAATTTTTTCCCTCTCACTGTGTATAATTATTTGTGCATTTCTATTGTTCTCACAACCGTTCAAATATTACGTAAGCACCAATAGGGAAAAATAGGGTTTTATATTTGCTTTTAATAGCAAGGAAGGAAGGGATTGGAATGAAGATTATCTAAGCATTTGGATGAGAACATATTGGCGTGGCTTTCTTCAAATCGGGTTTGAAGAAAATTGAATATATCAGTTTATCGAGGATATATAACTACAGTACCTTGGCTAACATTTTTTTTTCCATAGTTTTTCTGCCTTGGCTAACGGATGTGATTAATGAACATTTTCTTTAATACAAATGCAAGCAATGACATAAATCAGCTGCATCATGAGATGAATTTGAGCTAATCATTGTCAGAATGTCACTCGAAGATTGATTTACTCACATCCCCTATTTTGTAATCTTTTCCCCAGATGTACCAAAACACAAATGGATGGGGGACACCTACACACTCGACTGTGTTAACACTGGCTTAAGCAGAATAAAGCTGGTGTTTGTGTGCATAGTTTAAAATAAAAAGATCTGTATCTTATACTCCAATAAATTCTCATTTATAGCTCTCAAAGCTATTCATTTTAGCATTTGGTCAGTTTTTATCGTCTTTATAACATTCCTTGGTATTTTAAAAAACGAACTTGGTATTTTAAATTTTGAGCCATACCTGGAATAAATCAAACAATATTCCATAGAAACTTATGGAAAATTGTGTTTCAACAAACAAAAGTGATTCTGGAGCGAATTTCTTCATACAATACTGTATCCTCATTCAGAGCTGCAACTAGATACTTTGTCACCCAGGGCAAGCTGGAATTTTGGCGCCCCTTGCATATAGAGGAAGCAGTTAAAGAGTGAATTTGGCGCCCCTTCTGGTTCAGCACCCAGGGCACCAGACCCGCCTGTCTTCCCCCCCAGTTGCAGCCCTGTCCCCATTTCCAACCAAATCTAATACAGTATCTCATACTACTAAAGACATAATTATCAAAAATTTCCTGTTAATTGAGCATTCATCGCACTGATATAGATTTTTAATAGAATCATTTTTCATCCTTTTAATCAAAGCATTGATATGTGATTTGGAAAATGATGCATCAGTAATTGGACCAGATTTTGACCACATTTGACATTTTAATGAAATGAAACTCACAGGGCACTTAGATAAGCTACACATATTAGTAAACAGCTCAGCAAACCACACATTGAAGATTATTGTTTAGATCAGTGGTTCTCAACCTGGGGCCTTATGGTCCCCTTGCGGTCCTGGGATATTCTAGGGGGGGCCACGGGGGAAAATCAAAAGAAAGGTGATACACGACAGGTGGTGAAGGAAGTCATAGAGAACTGTGAAGAGAAAAGCTTTAAAAGTGAAACATAGTTGAAAAATATTACTACTTTCAGAATCCATCAGATTCGTCCACAGAAGGGGGCGTCTTAACCTTTGGGTCTATGTGGGCATGACCCGGATCTTCATGTCTATAATGGAGGGAGGGAGACTGCACTATATGGGATCTGCTACTACAATTTTCATATGTAAGATGTTACTTAAAGCTAAGTATGGAGGGCCGCCAGAACAACGGTTGATGTGTTGGTAGGGTCGATTTATCGTGCATGTTCGTTGAATCGTCCCGTATTTCACACAGACCGTTTTTTACAATATAATTTGACTCCTGGGAGACATTTGAATCCGTGTATAGCCAGGATTCCAGAGATTGATCTGATTTATTAAAATTTCATTCATAATAAAAAATAGAGAGTATCTCACTCTTGGATGAGGGGCCCTGGATAGGATAGAGGGCCACGAGAAAAAAGTGTGATCCATGGGGGGGGGGGGGCATGAGCTGAAAAAGGTTAAGAAACACTGGTTTAGATGAAAGGGGTTTTGAAACCAACTTGATCGATGCTCTTCTGGGCATTCGAAATGTACATGCACTATTAAGGAATCAAAAAGTTATTTTTTTAGTTTTGCTGGCAAAAGATGTTAGTAAATTATTATAAAGCACAATGGCAATTGATGGTTGTTTTGTTGATTGGTAGAGGTGCTCACCTCAGCAGTGCAATGTCCTGAAATCCTGATCTATTCTACTAGGTTGCTTCAGATCAACAAGAGAAGTAAAGAGGGCTGGGGGGGGGGGCCTTACACAGGACCTACCTTTAAAAGGGGGGTACAGGGTAAAATATTTCCTCTCATCACAAGCTTTCAAAAAACATTTTAGATTTACAGAAATGAATGAAAACAGTACAGATATTTTTATACGATATTTCATTAAAATTATTTGAATTTAAATTTTTAAATTCAACTTTTATCTCTTGGAGGTCACTTGGGGTCACCCATTATACAATATATCATTATATCCCCCCCCCCCCCGCGTATCTCTCGAGAATGGGGAGGGCAGCCGAAGCCCCCTTGGTTAATAACGGTACTAATCTAGAAGGTTTTGGTCCAGTTTACTTGATTTTGCTGACAAGTGGGGGTTGGGGAGGGGTAAAATCCCATAAAATTTTGCTTAAGTAATACTTGAACGGTCTATAGTTACGGCCCAACCACTTCCTGCCGCTCGGATCTGTTGTTTACATTTCTCTTACAGTGTTTACGCCGCTAAATTTACGGTTCGAGAGTAACTCATTCCTGCTCCTCTGTGATTGGTCGAGTTCACTAGGGAATGTCGGATTTTTAGCCGCTAGTCTTCTTACAATACACAATACAATAATAATTATACAGGGCTCTCGGCTACTAGGACCATACCCTGATCATGAGAAAAAATAGAGGAGAAAATTGACAGGAAAGAAGATGCTCGATCATAACAAGAACCATAAATAAAGTATTTTCACAAACAATGACAATAACAAAAGCATTAATAATGCCTCATAGTTAAACAGATACTGAAAAAAAAATTATAACAGTACAAAGTTACGAGTATGGAAATAACTAGAGAGGGAGGGGAAAAAATTATATATATACACATGCACATGCAAATAAGTAACAAAAGAAAAAGTAGCACGCATTAGCCGAAACACTACGAAAAAAAGAATCAAAATACAACAATAAATATTTAAATGAGATGTACCTTACATTCAATGAGAGAACCTTAATACTGCTGTCTCATAATTCATTAGGAGCAATCAGGAGAAATAAGTGAAAAAAAAAAAAAAAATATATATATATATATATACATATATAATAATAATAAAAAAGAAAGGAAAAAATACATCTGTTAAAAATAGCCCAGACTGATGGGAGGGGGGAAAAATTTTTTTTAACAAGATAACAATGAACTAACTCTTTTCATTGAAAGCGGAAAGAGAAACGAGAGAGAGGGGGAGGGGGGAAAACACAAACATAAAGGCAACATTATCTACTTGATAACAATCGGGGGGAACCATCAAGTTTTGGGATGGGGCTTAAATACCCTTTTTTTTTTTAAATGTTCGACGTTTCTTTGCTCTTGCCGCGGGCGAGATGAAAGAATCGGTACAATCGAATTCACAAGAATTATTGGAACCAGGATCTTCATCAGATGGAAGGGGGTCATTAAAGTTTATACCTGAAAAAATACCTGAGGCCTCCATGGCCACATTTACACCTGAAGGTGGCATGCACGTGTTTTGGAGAGATGATTTAACTGGAGACTGGAGCTAAGCTCCTTGAGAACGATTTCACGAAGCGCATTTATTTCCTCATGTACCAGAGATCTGATCTCAAGTTTCAAAGAGTTAATGTCCGACGACGTTGAAATATTAGCACCACCAGCATACGACGTATTATTTGATTTACACCTTGCGCGTGCGATATTTATAGGGACGTGGTTTTCAGCTTTGTATTTGAGGACTTTAGCTTCAAAAATAAATGACGAACAATTCCGGTCAGTGGCTAGGTGTGAAGCTTTGCAGTTTATACAAGAAACTGAATTTTGACATAGCTCAAAAACATGGTCATCACCATCACACTTTTTACACAATTGAAGAGGGGCCCTACAAAACTTTTTTCGGTGCGAGTAACTAAAACATCTAGGGCATTGATTTGGATGATCGATGAAACGACGGGGATGGAAAATCAAGAACCACAATTTTACCTCACTTGGTATACTCCAAGAATCGTAACTAGTACTGTGTGTAAGGGATTATTGTCTTTGATGAAACGGCGAACACTGATACAAATAGATAGAAATAGAAATACAACGCCACAACAGGCAAATTGCCCAACGAGGTGGCTGACTTAAGAACATCATGGATCCCCGAGCCCCTACCTACTACTGCTACACCAAACATGCACCCCCCCCCGCGGAACCCCCCAACGAATCGGTACATGCGGGAATGTGCGTGTACGTGTAGTGCAACCTGACGTAAAGTTTGTTTCTGTGTAATGCTTGTTATGTGTAGTGCTGTCATCTGCCCCCAGTTTTACAAACTATGAGTGAAGTGTTATGGTTGAATGATTTACCGTTGTAGGACTGTTGCTCTCTGTGGCGAGACTTTTTAACGGGGAGATCGGCTCGCATTTGCGCCTTGAAGTTGGGAACCATAGAAAACCAACTTCAGCCGACCACCACTGTGGGGTTCGAACCCGGATCCTCCCATCACGAGTCCGGCACTATAACCACTCGACCACCACAGCGGCAAATCCACATAACATAACTTGGTGATAACATGGAGGTTTTCACCAAGAAGCTCTTCAGCAATCTCGCTGACTGGAATATCAGTAGGAACATTATTGAGCACAAACTTAGATGAGATGGAATCCGTAAGAAGGAAAGGTTTAACCGGAATATCAAATATATTCTCAATGTTTAAGAACTCCTTCGCAATTTGTGGATTACCTGTGGTGATCAGAAGCTCACCAGCACGTGTGAAGCGAATTTCATGAATATCTTTGGAATTAGAGATTTGGCCACATATAAATTTTTTCAGTTCAATAGGTCTTGTTTTCGGAACGGCTACCGGACCCGAAAATTTAATAGTATACAAACACGCAGGTTCAATAAGATCGATGATTTCAGCATCACAAATCGAGGACGACCAAACATTAGTAAGGCTGGGCACCTTACCTTTGTTGGCCGAGGAAAAGGAATCCGCCTTGGCAGAACACATGGTTTTTCACCGCTCGGAGAGCAAAGGCAGACCAGACCAAAGCCAAAATCGGCGACCCTCAAGATAACAATAATAAACGCTTCTTCTTTTTCTTCTTCAATTATACAGGGCTTTATGCCTTCGGGCCATTCCCTGTTAGAGAAAGAACATTCCACAAGAGCACAGAACATGTTATAAAAATATACTAACGCGAAAGTTGCCATCAATCACAGAACACATAGGAATTCCAGAAATTTTCATTCTTCCCTCTTCTTCAGAAGGGTATGGAGAAAAAAAAAGAAGAAAAAAAGGGGAAAGAAAAAAAAACACAAACCAGACGAAACAAACGCAGATGGAGATGTTATATGAGATGTAGAAGAAGTCTTCAGGCTTAGGGGACAATGCTAAGCCGCTTTAAAATGATATGATGACATGGAGTCCCTGGATGAGTGTGTGGTAACAAAAATGAAACCAAACAACCAAGGCAGAAAAAGACAAAAACCAAACGAGAGAAAGAAAGAGGAGGGGGAAAAAAACTCACGAGAAACGTTGACTAAGGGTAACAAACCTCTCAAAGCTACAGATAATGCTCTCAGGTCTGCCTGAACAGAATTCGGACCAACAACTAACTGGTGGAGAAAGAGAATTAAAAGTTGAGAACCGAACCTGGGAGAACCTAATACAAGAAAACAAAAAATGAGAGGAAGTTTCAGGAATCTTGCATTGTAGACACAGAGGGTTAGCCATTTTTCTAATACGATGGAGGTAATCATTCAAGGGAGCTCTATTGCAAATGAGTTTGCAAAACAAACATTCCAACCTTCTATTCGAAAAAAAAGGGGAGAAGTTCTGGCAGCAGTTATAGAAGGAGCTAAACTCAGGAATAGATAAGAAAAGAGCATTACGGATATTTTCCTTGAAGTGGCGAGAGTAAAGAGAACGAATGTCCTCCACATAAAGGATAGAAGGTAGAAGATCAACAGTGGAAGAAGCTACAGTTCGAACATGATTGTCAATTGTCTCATTAATGGCAATGTCCGAATGACTTGGGACCCAAATTAGTGATATGCTGTTAACCAAAGAACTAGTATGAACCAGTTGAGCATATAGGAGATGAGTCACCGTAGACAAATGAATAGAAAAATTGTCGAGAGCCATGGTGACTGATTTGGAATCCGTAAATATGAATATTGGAGTATTAGAAGATTGAATGAAGGATCTGAGACCTAAAGTAATAGCAAGGGCCTACGCAGTGAAAACTGAGGAGTCTTTATTAGTGAACCAAGACTTGATAACTTTAGTAACCAAACAGAAAGCTCCACAAGCCACTTGAGATGATTTAGACGCATCTGTAGCAATTATATGAGCATTCAGTGGCAGAGACTCAATGTACTCTTGGAATATTGTTTGATAAGGGATGGTAGACTTAGTTTTTTTGAAAATTAAGACCCTCCGATATGAAATAGATATTCGAAGGTATCCACGTCCAAAAGGAATAAATTGGACGCAACATGGACCTATGGGAAAAACCAATGGTATTATTGAACTGTGATATTTTCCTAGCCAAAGATGGAGAGAGGCGACGAAAGCCCGAATCCATATGGTTAGAGTGACCCTGCGTGGGAGAGGCTGTGCAGAAATACAAGATAACCCAATTCTGAAGAGAATAGAATCCTGAAAGGAGGGTAGGGCTAGAATGGTTCTGAGTTTATCAATGCGAGTTGAAGTAGGGAGGCCTAAGATAGATCTCATCGAGGAGTTATAGATGGAGTTGATCTTGGTGAGAGAAGATTTGGCTGCATTAAACCAAGCCACCGCTCTGTAACCAATGGTACCGCCAATGATGCTCATTAGCACAGGTTTGAGGAACTTGCAAGGAATATTTCTTGAGGAGTGAGAGATGGAGCGACAAATGTTTAAAGATAGAGTGCCCTTAGAACGCAGAGATGATAATTGTTTTTTCCAGGTGAGGGTACAATCCAGGTGAACACCTAGAACTTTCAAGTACGGATCGAACGGAATGGATTCACCATTAATGCTGAAAGAAGGAAAGTATGGAGGTCGTTTCCGTGAGAAAATAGAAAATCGAGATTTGGATAGAGAAATGCATAAGCCACTACCTTCAGCCCATCTGAGAATGTTAGGCAAGGTGTTCATCAACCCGGACTCAGCATACTTCCCATCTAACGCATTCATCTGGAGAAAAATATCATCGGCATACATAAAGAAATTAATGCCAGAAGTAATATATGAGGTTATATCTAATGTGAACAGAGTGAAAAGTACGGGGGAGAGGGTAGATCCCTGTAAAAGACCACAGTTGGGAGCAAAAGCCCCAGATCTGGAACCCCTCCAATGAATAACATGTTTACGGTTTGAGAGATAATTAAAGAGCCAAGTTAAAAATTTTCCATGGAAGCTTAAGCGAGCTAATTTGGAAATGAGCAAATCATGCTTCACCGAATCATAAGCAGCTCTCAAATCCAGAGCGATAATGTAGCTAGTGTAGCCTCGGCACCAGTTTTCGGTCGAAAACCATAAAAGTTTTTTGGAAAGAGCTCAAAGCGTAATGCAATCCAAGTGATCCTAAAAAGAATGATTCTCTCAAAGATTTTACTAATAGTGTTTATAAGAGTCAGAGGACGAAAATTCTTCGGATCAGTTGTTGGCTTTCCTGACTTGGGAATAAAAATAATACGTCCTTCTTTAAAAGACGGCGGCACCAGCGATGAAGACCAAAGAGCATTAAAAGCATTCATAAATTCAATCCCCTTATTTAGAAGGAGTTTATACACCTTCAATGGAGCACCATCTGGACCAGGGGTAGCTGAGCGACTAGAACAAGTGGCTCTACGATTTTCCGTGGAAGTGAACCGTGCATCCATGTAAGCCTGGAACTCACGAGGAGGACCATAAAAAGTTACGGTGTGAGACCGGTCAGGTGAAGAAAAGTGGTTAAATTTTAAAAATTGGATCTGTACGAGAGGATCGACATAACTATTATTAGCAATCTTGAAAATGTGCAGGGAATCATCCCAAGTTTTCGCCACGATATAACGGTGTCTACGCAAGACAGAAAAAAGAACTGAGGGCTGAGTAAAAGGATGAAGTTCTTGAGCCAGAGTCTTCAATCGTAGAATGCGAAGGTGGCAACGAAAAACAGAAGCTAATCTTTTATATTTAATCCAGTTGTCCTGAGAGGGCACACGGCGAAATAAACGGAAAGCCCGTTTTTTTTCGATAAGAGCAATACGCCCTTCTTTATCCAACTTAAGCCAAGGTTGTTTCTTCCGGTACACGGAGTACCTAGCTGAGTTAACAATGGAAACAACATGATTGTAAATATTATCGAAATCGTTAGTAGCGGGGATGACAGAGAGACCTGCCATTACCGCTGACCATTTAATATAATGGAATTCCTGAGATATGAATTGTTTATTCAAAGAGACGGAAATCTTAATTGGCAAATGATCACTATTGAATAAGGATTCACAGGGAGACCAAATAATATATCTATAAAGACCTGGGCTACAGAAACATAAGTCGATATAAGATTGTGAGTCCTTGCTATAAAAGGTGGGGCAAAAAGGAGGAACTAGACAAAGGTTATGATTAAGATACCAATTAAATAACATAGTACCTGCAGGAGATACAATATGTCCTCCCCAATTTGGATGATGACTGTTGGAATCTCCGATTATGATGAAATTCCCAGAGATGTACGAGAAAATATTGTCGATAGCAGCGATATTGAAAACACCTGGAGGACGATAAAAATTAACAACATACATAGAAAAATTGTTTAGAAAAACTTGAACAATCATAATTTTAAAAAAAGGGTCAGAAATTTTCCATATCACGGATGAAGAAAGAGATGAATTCACCGCGGTCACTAAACCACCACCTGGGAGAAGTCGATCATTTCTAAAAATCTGAAAACCAGCAAGAAAAAAATGGTCCTCCGGTTCCAGAAAAGTCTCCTGTAAACATAACATATGGGCAATTCCACAGTGACTGACGTTACATTTTGAACTTTTTTAGAAGTTAATAATTGCAATAACACAAAAATAAGTTTCTTGATTTATTTGAAATTTATGATACAATATCTTCAAGGTTAGACAATATTAGGAACATAAAATTGAAAAGATTAGGAAAAAAGATTATTACTTTGAGCTCATTCAAAATGGTGTGACTGACGTTACGTTAAAAAAGACATGGAGTCATAATACCTTCAAAACATTTGTATATTCTCCTTCATGTGTATTTAAATATTACATTTTTAATTTTTTTTTAGTACATAATAGATTTCAAATAAAAGGTGCAGAATCAATAAATCACAAACAATAGTGAAATTATTTAATTAAAAAATAAATAATTGGTGTGACTGATGTTATAATTTTTGCGTGACTGATGTTACATATGAAAAATGTTTTTTGTATGCAAAACTTAGGTATCTAAAAGTCCTTCAAAATACTTTTAAGGTAATATATGGATAAAATCTAAAAAAATTCTTGAAATTTAAAATGTCCTCGAGCATTTACAACTTCTGGTGGGTTTAATTTTTTTATCAATCGCTCTTGAGGATAGAAAATTTCATCCACATGCTGAGGCCATTTCCAGTACTTCCCAGCTCGTATCATTACATTCACTAAATATTCATTATTTTCAATAGATTTTATTTCCCCCGGGAAATGTTTATTATCATATTCAACTTCATACCAGTCTCCAATAGATGCTATGGGACTGACTATACTGCAACTTTGATTAGCTATTTGGGAAAGTTCTGTGAATCTGCTTCCAACACTTTTACCATTCACCACTTCAAGAAAATGATAACTTTTCAGTCCTTCAATGCGATCTGCATTTTCAAAAATTTCCTTAAGTTTTTCCATCCTCTCTTTTAAATTTTTTGGGGTCATTTCAAAGACATTAACATTTGATGGTGAAATAGCAGCTTTTACAAAATCTCCCGCACATTGAACTGTATGGCTTCTTTTCTTAACAGCTTGCCACACCTGCCTTTTTACAGATCCACCAATACCGTCGACAGGCCCTTTTCCATGAGATGTTGCAAAGAAATTCCATGTTATGTGCAAATGATGTTTTTCTTGTAGTGCAGGCAAAGCAGAAGCAATAAATTTATTTTTGAATTGCGATGCTGGACCATCAGACCAGATGTTCAAAATTTCTACTTCTCTTGGAATTTCTTCTAAAATTTTGTCAACATAAGGCAGCACTGTATCCTTGGAATGACTCAATTCATCTGAAACTATTACTATAGGGTGAATAATTCCAGAATGATACAATGCGGCTGTGAACAGACTTATTTGAGATTGTACCCAGTGTGCACTCTGAATTTCATCTTGTGAAGCACATTTGTAATTTTCAGCAAAGTCAACCTGAAGTAATACTGTATTTTGGGGAGGAGACATGCTAGTTACTAGACCATGTTGTTGTCTATAAATTTTTGATTGGTGTCTTTTTGTAAAACAATGTTCAAGAAATTTTGGGATGAGTTTATGAATGTACTGTATTAAATCACTTGAAGTCCCATCCTCTACAGTCTTACTTAGACGGTCATTTTGACTGTTCTTCCACACATGCCAAGTAATTTCCATTGAATCAAAAGTTTTCATGTGATCTTGAACTAACTCCATGAATAACTTGCCATCTTTGCAATTTGCACATTCATTTAGCCAACAATCTGGTGATTTTTTTGCACAGAGTAAAGTAGAAGGGAAATCAAATGTGTACTCAGGAACCTGTGGAAAATATTTATGTAAACAATTTACAGCAGCAATGAAATTTTCATGGTATTTACATAAACAAACATTGTGTGGAAGTTTGCAACTAAGCAGTACATGCTTAGGACGTAAAGTAGCAAATTTACTTTTTCCAATCTTTAAGTGTGGGTATTCTTTTTTAAACATGACATGTGCTTCTTTTATGGAAAACTGCAGATGTCTAATCTGTATCTTCTTTTTCATTCCATTATCTTCACAAACAGTTACCATGTCTTTACGACCTGGAGCCTGCCTGCTTATTTCATCTTGTTCATAGAAATGTTTGACTGTTTCTGAAGTTAGTGAAATTGGTTGATTATCAATTGCAGAGGTATCAACTGTGGTTTCCAATCCTATTTCTGTTAGGAACAATCGTCTTATTACTGCTTTTTTTCTCCTAGGAGAAGATGGTAAAAATCGTTTAGCGCGAGATGTGGCCTTTCCCAATGCACTGGAGTTGATGTAGGGTGAATTAAGGTTTACAGATGTATCTGATTTTCGTTTTAGTGCTCTGCATTTTGCCACTCTTTTTTTAATGTTTTGTCTTTTGTCATGTTTTATTTTTGCTTGTACTGATTTTGGTAATTTAGATAAATTTTTATTCTTTTTCTTACGACTTTTAGCTGCTTCTACTTTGTTTTTTTCTTTATATTCTTCATACTTTCCTTCCTCCCTTAATTTCTCTCTTCTTTTTTTCTGTCTTTCTGCTGCAGTCATGGCCATTTTAATATTCTTCCTTAAATAAAACCTTGAAAAAAATAAAAATAAAGTGTGACTGATGTTTTACTTTGTGACTGATGTTTTACTTTGTGACTGATGTTTTACTTTGTGACTGATGTTACGCATTTAAAATGAAATTTGGGTAAATGGTAATATATATTTTCAAAAAATTAGACAGTAATATTAAAACTATTCACATAAATAAGGAGAATATGACTTGTCAACTTTTTTTGTTGCTTTCTTTATATTCCAATTGAAACAATTGGAATATTTTGTGACTGATGTTACACAACAGTGTAGCCTAGTTTTAAAGCTCTTGATTTTCAAAACTTTCGTTTAGAAAGGTTTATGTTTGATACAGTTATATTACAAATTAGAAAATTAACAAAAATTAATAACAACATTTACATACCTGATTTGCTTCTTTTAAAAAAAGTGGTAACAATTTGAGCTTTCAAAAAGTGCTTCAATCACTAATAGGGAGTGATGCTGAAAGTGTTGCCAAAAACAGGAACAAAACTTTTACAAAAAGCATTTTAATTGATTTATTCTGAAAGTATATGTTTCACCCTTGCTATAAATATAAAAATATTGAAATAAAGAAGAATTTTTTTTTTCACACTTGATGTCCAGTTTCACATGGAATTGCCCATATCATAGTTTAAGCAAAAATTTCTGATAAAGGTTGATTTAGACTTGATGCCTCGGACATTCCATTGAAGAATTCTAACATTCATATTATTCATAGTTTTTTTTTTTTTGGAAAGGATTAACTAGAAAAGTATATTTAACTGAAGAGAAGGAAAAAGCATCAAATTCGAAGGAAAAAAAATCACTTATTTTTTGAGAAAGAAAAAGGAAATATCAAACGAGAAAAACACAATAGGAAACGGAGGGGAAAAAAAACCAAACCAAACTCGATTTGATCACAAAAATAAGAATACTGAACTCTTGTCAGCTCTTAATGAGGTAAAGAAAAACCATTATCAAACTCGATAACAGTGAGAAAGGAAAAAAGATCAAGCGAGAAACAACATTAAGCGAAAGGGGGGAAAAAAGGGGGGGGGGGGAGACAAAAACGAAATAACGTGAAAACTAGGTTCCAACATTTGGGGCAGAGTCATTTTTCAGCCTCTTAGCTAAGCGTCTTTGCTTAACCCTTTCCGCAGGAGAAGTATAGAAAATATTCGATTCAGGATCTTGAGAAAAGTCACTATCATCATTGTGCTCAGAGGGCAAAGCTTGATTGAAGTCGAAGGACCAGAAGTGTCCATATTCACATTCGAATTAAGTGGCGGTATTATATTCACCTTATGTACAGCTAGGTTAACCGAATTGACTATTTCGGGAATTAACGCTCTGATAAAGTCATTCAGCGATTCCTGAAGACTTATTTTCAGATCTTTAAGCACAATTTCTTTAATGGCAGACACTTCCGCTTGGACCAGGGAACTGATCTCAGCCTTGAGAGCACTAAAGTCAGATGACATGGAAATGCTGGTCCGAGCAGCATATGAAGAGGAATTAATTTTGCATCTTGCTCGAGCGATGTTTATTGGAACATGATGCTCGGCTTTATAGTGATATGCTTTTGACTCCAAGACATAAGTAGGGTATTGACGGTCAGAGGCAAGATGAGCGGAAGCCTTACAGTTAATGCAGGAGATAGGGTTTTGGCAGGTTTCGTGGTTATGATTTTGGCCGCATCGTTTGCAGACCTGAGATGATACTCTACAAAACTTTGAGCGGTGAAAGAAGCTCCAGCAGCGAAGGCATTGATTAGGACGCTCAATAAATTTACGTGGCCGAAATATCAAGAAACATAACTTTATTTCCGGCGGAATGTTCCTACCAAGAATCGTAACCAGAACAGTTTGTAAGGGAATTCTTTCTTTTATAAATCTTCGAATACCGATGACCTGTAACCCCTCCGATTGCAGTTCTTCCGCAATTTCCACTACTGCAATATCACACGGAATATAGAGAGAAAAAAAAAATTAAGTAAAGCTAAAGCACAAACGCAGAACGAGAGGGGCGTAACACCAACCACGCCTCGCTCCGAAATTTCCGACGACAGCCGGTACAGCTGTTGTTGGACAACGACGCAAGCCACGAGGCATCACTACACCCTGGGCAGCGTTGCCAGGTCCTTAAGAAATTTCTAGCCAAAATCCTCATCAAAAGTAGCCCAAAATATTTGAACTTGTGCTGCCATCTATGAAGTAACATGCGGGCTA
The DNA here is from genome assembly GCF_987345545.1 of Pholcus phalangioides. NCBI lineage: Eukaryota > Metazoa > Arthropoda > Arachnida > Araneae > Pholcidae > Pholcus > Pholcus phalangioides. Next base: position 32,350,597 of record NW_028301603.1, read on the forward strand.
CAGTTTGACGATATTCAAGTCTGCAAAGGTGGGGTTTATAGCTTTTCTTCTTATAGTCCAGTAACTCCCCCCCCCCCGCTTCCGTAAAAATATGGGGTTTTTTTTTACCGAATAAATTGATTTCTTTGAAAAGTTGCGAAAGTCAGGGCTACACATTCTCTCTCCTGGAAAAACGGCCCAGAGATGGCCTGGAGTGGAGGCTGTCACGAGTGCACCTTACACACACTCTCTCCCCCTCTCGCGTTCTCATCGAGAAACCACACATCATACATACCTACATACATGTATGTATGTATGTAGGAGAGAGTGTGTGTAAGGTGCACTCGTGACAAGACCGTCTTAAAAGTATCATGGGCCCCCGGGCAAATTGATTTTGCTCAGCCCTCTATCCAGACTGCAAATGCCTACTTACCAATCTCATTATTCCCTCCCCCCCCCCCCGCCGCTCTTCATTCAAGACCTCCGTGACAGCCCGGGTTGGCCAATGCGTCAAGAGGACACTGCCTCAAATTGTGCATAGGTGCCTACGAAATTTGGTACAATGATTTTAAAAATTAGGTATGGGCTTTAAATCCCAGACCAGATTTTTCACGGTCTAGTAAACAAAAAATTTAAGAAGAGGGTTCTCTCCTTGTCTACTCTTCTGGGTCCGTTTTAAGAGCATCCTGGGCCTCGAGGGCCAACTGATTTTTCTGATTCCCTACATGGAAATCCCCGAAAAATACAACCAACTCTTGTTTTTCTAAGGCCCCTCTTCTCTCGAGGCCCCCGGGCCGTGCCCTGGTGGGCCCATGCGTTAAGACAGAACTGGTTCCTGGGCTTGAGCCCTGTTAGCTCCACGCTTGTGGAGGCTACGGTTTCTTTCACAGGCTTCTGTGGTCTAGATACTGTGTTTCCCAACCGTCGGGTCAGAGCAACACCTTCTATAGCAGAAGGCCTCCGTGCGAAGCTCGTGACGTCACTGAAGTCTCCCATTTCCCTTAAGGCGACTGCCCTATTGTAGTGGCTATAATTTCCCTTATAGTCAATGGATATACAATATACTACTTCCCTTATACTACATTGGATATATGATAACCGACCGGCCGCGGTTATCATAAAGGTTGAAAACCACTATCTAGAGCCTAGGACAGTTCCCAAGTTTTTGTTTTACGGTCCCTTCAATTATTGGGTGGCAAAAGCAATGTGGTTGAAAGTTCTGGCTTTTCATAGTTGGGTGAGATGCCTCCCCGCATCCTTTCTGCCTTGTCAGGAAGAAAACACAACGTGAGGTGGGGACTGAAGTGAAAAAGAAAAACTTCTTTGCTAGCAAGCAAAGAAAAATAGGGAGAAATTCGCCATGAACACAATTTTGGAAAAACCGCCCAAAAAACCGCCACCCGCCAAAGCAAAAAATTTCCCGCCGAACCGTTTTCGAACCAGCCCAATTTGGCGGGAAAACCGCCAATCTGGCAACTCTGGTCCTGGCAATGTAAAATGGCCGACAGGGATTAAAAAAGATAAAGCCAATTAATCTCGACTACAACAGATTACATAACGATCTCAACAAGAAGAAAACGAGAGTATAGGGAATCAATAAACGCTTATACTTCCATCTCAAATCATAGATGGCGCCAAAGACGAATAAAAAGATCTTGTACAAAAGACAACTAAGAGAATTTTCTTCTTGCTACCCCACTTGTATATATCTATTTAACCATTACATAATTAATCCAGTCTCTATTTATTATTTAGGAAAAATAACCCATAAAAATCCAAAAAAAAAACCCCAGAATTTATTACTCTAGAACAGTGGTTCTCAACCATTTTTTGTCCATGGCCCCCTTTCACCCATTTCTCATTCCTGTGGCCCCCCTCTTACGAACATGAATAATTTTCTACTCCCCCTTCCTCCCCCCCCCCCGTTTTCTCATTAGAAGATAGTTATTCAAAAATTGTCTGAAGTATAAATATGTTTGAATTTAATTTGATTAATTTTTAATTTATGAAAATAATGAAAAAGAAAAACAAACATAATGGAATACAGTAAAAAATAGAATAAATTATTTTCAATCAATGTAACAATGCAACTCTGACCTTGAAGACGGCACAATGTCATCAAGTTACTGTACTGGATGAAATTTGTATTATTTCCGAATTGAATATTTGTTTGAACCATTCATTCCAGAGAAATCATGTACGCAGTGACAAAGCTGTTCGTGTGAACATAATAATGATTCATTATCAGGATTTCAAGCCCATCGGAAAATATAAATACATAATTAGATTTTCAATAAGAAAATTATCAGTTTGTTGACTTCAAGTGGCTTTTTCGTTCATAACGTGGCCGCTCTCTCGCAGGCAAACGAAGCAACGTGCGAGATGGCTTAAACACAGGGCAATATTTCACATAACAGTCCGTACTATATTTAATATACAAGGCGCATAGGTAACGGGGCATACGACATTTTACTGGCGAACCATTGGTCCTAGAAGCATACCTCCAGTTGGAAAAAGTACCCAAATAACTCAGATATTTGATTCATGTTGCCAGGGGTTACATGGTTATTAAAATAAAAATGTTAACTCTTTATGCGGACAACCTGTGCCTCAAAACCCAATGTAAAAGTTGTTTCCCGGTCTTCAACAAAAAACTTCAACGTTTCTAAGTGCAATATTCACTGAGATATTCGAAGAAAGTTGGAAGAAAAAAACCAGCATTAAATACGAGGAAGCCATTTTATCCGTTGCTGTTTTTTCCCAAATTTCCTCAATTTTTCGAATTCGCATATCTCGGTGAATATTGCACTTAGAAAAGTGAAATTATTTTAGTCGGCATCGGGAAAGACAGAGCAACAACTTCTTAATTGGGTTTGGCACACGGGGACGGTATAAAAAGTTTTTTTCACTTTATAACTATACAACCCCTTACAACATGAATGACATATCTGAGTTGGACACGTGATTTGGATACTTTTTCTAGTTGGGTATGCCTTTAAGACTAACGGCCCGCCAGTAAAGTGCCATACGCCCTGTTACCCATGAGCCTGCATATACACGTAAACAAATTGTTTGGGACGAAAAAAAGTCGACTCTCGTTTTAACGGATACCGTTATAACGGCAAAAAATATCGTTTTAGCGAAAACTTTTCTAATCCCCGGGTAAGTTTACATAGATGGGAACAATATAAAAATCTGGAATTCCTTTGTAACGAAATTTCGTTATTACGAACTGATTTCTCCGGTATCTTGGAGTTCATTATAATGGGGTTTGACTGTATCCCCCCCCCCCCAAAAAAAAAAAAAAATCTGACATTTTTGCACTAAAGTGATTGAACTTCGGCGATTTGATCTGAAAACGGTCCTTTTTATAATGATTATGTCCTTCTTACTTTTGTAAATTTAGGAAGGAAACAAAAGGAAGAAAGGGTGGGGAGAAAAAAAGAAAAATGGCCAAGAGGGGCTCGGTTGTGCGTAAATGTCTCGAAATTCCACTTGTGCGCAAGGGGATTCGCGTCTCACTCTCAGTTTTATGACAAAATTTGATATTTATGAGACGTTTGACTACGGTCACGATATTAATCTCTATATGTATAGCTTTCAATATTAAAATATTCCATTTATACGAAGCACAATTTCAATTATTTGACATTTTCATTTTGATTCGAACTCCAAATCTTTGGCATTTAGACATCATTTCCAACTATCAAATCCACGCGGTTTTTGCAGATTGTGAAAACGCGTCGCTGAATTGGTTTTGCATGCGTATTATCAACACTAAAAACCATAAATTTTAGGTTGACAGATACAAAGAGACGCATTGTTCGGGTTATGGACATTTCAAGGTGAAGACTTACGTGAGAATTTATTGCACTTTTCTGAGAAATCAGCAGACGCAGTGAGTCTCAAATAAACGGATTTAAATTGCTTTAAATGTGGTCATACGCCCTTTAAGAATTTTTTTTCTAATGTCCTCAACATTGTTCTTGCAGGATAGGAAAATTGCATTGAAATTATTTGGGATGTTGCAGACCAGTAGTAGGTGCCTATCGACATTTCGTACTGATGAATGTCTGATCAACTTGTAAAAATTGAGATTATATATATTATATCTCAACAAGGCTATGACCACAGTGTCAAGGGACGCTGTTTAGAGCGCATGGACGCTAGTGTTCATCTTCGGATGGAATCAAGAACTTTCGGAAGATTATGATGTAGATTTTATAGTTGACTTTTTTTCCTCCGTATATTATGATCCGTCCATTGACGAACATTGATTATGTGTGAATTTATATGTGCAATCTATATGTAATATTTTTATTTATTATCCTCTGAAGATATCTAATAGAATTTCCAGACATACCCATCCTCCGGGAACGCTTCGATATCTCAATGAGATGGGAAGCGGGTGTGTTTGGTCTTCAAAGGTCAAATGCCAGTAGTAGGCCAGCAACAGGCTTAAGTAGTAGATCAGTTAATTAATAGGAAGCATTGCAGTATCGATTAAAAAACTTTAAAGGTGTAGTGTCAATCTTAGAGGAAGTCCTAATACATTATCTTCTTGGATTGCATATAGACACCAATCAGCAAACCAAATGACGTTAAGACCGTCTTAAATATGTTTAAAATTACGTTTTTCCTGTTAAATTGAAAGGAATGGCATATGAACACTTGCGATTGAGACACAACAGTAATTTTATGCAATTATAGTTTCTTAAGTTATATAGCAATGTAGTTTTAAAAAACTAAATTTCGTGGGTATTTTTTCTAATGTATGATTTGGTCTCTTGGAATTCGTTATAACTGAATTCGACTTTATTTGTTTTCAGCAGAGGCAATGAATTGGCATCCCCTCAAAATTCATAAAAAAATACCCTAGAGCAATCATTCTTTATTCGATTTTTATAAATATATTCCCCATCAGACCACTGCTGAAGATAGCTTTGTGCTAAACTAGATAGCTATCCATCTGTAATTGCATGAGAACGATGAGGTGTTTTTTTACAAGCTTTCATTTTTCCACCCATCTACTTCTTGGATTACATTTGCTACCAGCGCTCAAAAGAATGTGAATGAATGGTCAACAAATTTTTGCCTGCTTTCTTTATGGCAGCCCTCTTTGAATGAAAAGTCTTTGAACACACACAATTTTCTGTCTTTACAGTTATTCCATTTTGCTTAAACCTCTTCTACAGTTTGTGTCAGGGCCTACTGTCACCCCCAAGTCGTAAAACCACCGAGATTACATGAACCATTTTTTTTTATTTCCTTCCACATGTTAATGTTACTTGAATAGGAGAAAATTTGCGAAAAAGATATGCTATATATATGCTATTCTATGCATTTTGTTTGCAATTAAATTTTTTTAATCAGAGTGACTAAAAAAAATTTAATTTCATAAACTTCTTCGTGGCCCCCGTATCAGTAGCCGTGGCTCCCCTTTTGCGAGATTTTCATCCGTGGCCCGCCTGGAATAGCCTAGGGCCCACCTGGGGCCATATGGCCCCCGGTTGAGAACCACTGTTCTAAAATATACTTCTCGGTTTTAGCGTAATCACGTTAGTTTATGAATGTCATTATAACCGAGTTTTAATGTATGCTCATATAGGAAAGCAAAAAATTTCACTAGTTAGAAAAATTTAATTTTTTCTTCATTGGTTTTTTTATTGTTATCAGTGCAAAAGCGCCAAACAAAGAATTAGCTTCTGTCGAATAGAACTTCACCATACAGTTCTTCGAATTTGTCTTTTCCCCTCATTTTTATGGCAACCTGAGAAGGAGAGCAATTCCTTTGTCCAGTGCATCCGAAATCCCATCACCCTCCTTGTCAAACCACTTAATAGGCAATGGAAGACAGCAACCGCAGGTCCAGCCGAACCGTCATCAGGGTGTTCAAACCTTTCCAATACATGATGGCAGCTTTCCGGTTACCCCAACCGTCCAAAAAAATGTGGATTTTCTCGGTTGAAAAAACCGCGCTCAGCGGTTGCAGTTGTATCTGTGCGTTGACAGAATAAAACTATAGATGATGCTTTCCCCCCCAACCCCAACCGCCTGCAACCGCGCCGTAGTCAGGTCCCGGCCTTATAGAGAAATTTTTTGGCAAAAAGTTTTTTCTGAGCCAAGTGTGAGAAACATATTCACTCGGATTTTTCTTTTTGGGGGGGGGGGGCGAGCCGGCTCTTAAAAAATGTTGGGGGGGGGGAGGGGCTAGGGCCCATGGACTGGATACAAGTTTACGCCGTCTGCTGGTGAGAAGTAAGTACAATATACGAGTTCGTTCTTTCATTTCCAGTAGAATTTCCTTTGGTTGTGTCTTGCTTGCTAGCTGGCTGCGTGAAATCAGCTTTTCTTAATTTCTGAAAAAAAAAGTCCCCCTCCCTTCCCCTTCTCTCTTGAACGTAAAATGAAAATTTCGACAAAAAAATCTGGATCTGTGAAAGAGTGAAACTTGTGAAGAAATTAAATATGCCGAGTTACTTTTGGAGACAGTTGCAAAAAAAAATAACAAAAATAAATCTAAATACAAACAGTAAAAGATTAGTCATAAAAAATCGGTCTCGCAAATGACGAAATATTTTTGTGTACGTTTTTTCTTCAACTACCTTCATATTTGCAAGGTTTGAAGTTGAAGCTGTTTCAAGAAAACAAGAAAAGAGCTTCGCTCCAACAGTGGTCATTTTTTAACTTCACTGGAGGAGCAAATATAAAAGCTAGTGGGGTAAAATCTCCACCAGTTAACATGTAAAAAAAAGCTTGGTGAAGAGATAACTCGAAGAAAAAAATCTGCCTTATCTATTACACTTTTTACTTTTTTATATATATTTTTGTCTTCCCCCCTTATTCTTTTTCCTAAAGCGCAGTTATGTAAGGACAAAGCCGCTTGAAAGGTGCAGCTCTTAATGCAGCTTTGGGTAAGGACGAAGTTACCAGATTTATCGCTGATTCGTCAGATAGACATATAATCCAAAGTTCTTATCAAAAGCTTGTCATCGAAGTGGTTAACTGCTAATGTGCTCCGACTGCTTAAAAGGTCTGTGAATGTGCCGCGCGCTGCTTCAGTGATTTTTAAATGTGCTGCGAATCACTAAGGGGCCGTTCAAGTATTATATCAGCAATTTTTAAGTCATTTTTGACCTCCCCCCCCCCCCCCCCGTCATCAAAAGTCAACACATATTGGTGGGATCAGAGACTGTAGACGGGGACATAGGAGGGCTCCTGCCCCCCAAATTATCAAAAAAATCATTAAAAAAAATCAAAATTGCTAAAGAAAATACCTTTATATGTTATTATAATAAATTTCTGTTAATTTCAATGCTATTCGAAGGCTAAAAACTCAAAATTTTCTTTTAAGAAATTTATTGTCACCTACCCTCTAAGGATAAACCCTTCACCCATGGACCAAATGTAACCCGGGGGGGGGGGGTGTGGTTATCTGATGTGGCCTGCCCCCTCAAACCTAATTTTGTAAAAATGAACTGAGAGGCACATTTGCAAATTGCTTAGGTGACCCATGGTACAATTAAAGATTAAATTTAGTCGATCCGTGGCACATTTTCAGATAACACAAGTAGGCCCGTGGCACATTCACAGATCACTTAAGTGCCCCGCGACACAGTTCCAGAACACTTGAGCGATCCGTGGCACATTTAGAAATCCCTTGAGTGACAGTTGGTACAGTTTTAGAGTACTTAAGCGACCCCCAGTGCGGCTCAAGTTACCCCCCGGCACATTCCCAGATTACTTAAGTGATCCTCGACATAATTACGGATGACTTGAATGATGCGTTCGAGAGTACTTAAGCGGCCCAAACACATTTCTAGATCACCTGAAGGATTCAAGAAACATTTAGAGATCAGCACAAAGGGACTCTCTAGGAGACTTATCAGTAGGGAGATTATTAGTTCAGGTGCCACAAACCACAGTGCCATTGAGAATATTTCATATTTTTATAAAGGGTGGTTGGTGATGTAAGCATTATCCAAACCCCTCCCCTCGTCATCAAAAGGTCAGCAAATCGGAAACTCCCTTCCCTCCCCCCCCCCATGCTGACGTAATACTTGAATAACCCCTTAGTTGGAGTGAGAATGTGGCGCGGACGACCAATTAAGTGATCTAAAACAGAGCCCTAGCTTCCTTAAGCGATCTATAAACGTGCCACAGGATGCTCAAGTGATTTGCACCTGTGCAGTGGGTTGCATTTTATTGATCTTTAAATTCATCGTGGGCTGCTTAGGTGATCTGGAATCTTACCGCATCATTGAAGTTGGAATGTGCCACAGGCCACGTAAATGATTTGCATAGCTGCCAACTTTTGAAAATGAAAATTCGGGAGATTTTCGCGCAAACCCGTATTTTATGCTAAAACCACTCCCTAATAAATACAATAGGGATTTTCCAAACATAAAAGTTAAAGCGTAGGGATTAAAATCCCTACTGAAGTCAAATTAAAATAGGGATTTTACACACATGGAAGTTAAACCTTTGGGAATAAAATTCCTACGCAAAAAACAAGTGAAATTAGAGGCCAAAACTTCAATGATGTAAAAATAAATATTGTGTTCAATCAGAAACGCTGTGAACACAATCAGAATCTGCGCGAATGACCCCAAAATCATCGGAAGATGAAGGAAAACACCGTCAATTTTTGAAGAACACTGACTTTTTGTGACACTTGCTTGATGGCAGTCTTTCCACCATTACCGATGTTTGTGTCCGTAACACAACTTGTACAAAAAGGAAAAGTCGGCCCTCTTCTGGAACGTTTGATGAAAGGAAATTCATCGGAATAAGTATCTTTAAAATTGATTAAATATGTTTTTGCTTATCATTTTGCTTTCATGCTTTGTTATATCGCACGTACGTAACTTCAACAAAAGAAATTTTGACCATATGCGCGTCACTAGAATCTTCAATTATTATCCAGGACTATTGGCTGCTAAGCCATTTTCCTGCACGATAAGACAAACAACTTTCTTGTTACCATCAGAGGGTTTGTAAAACTTCCTTAAAAAGGGAATTTCCCCATTTACGACGTGTGACGTCATTTCGAAAGGGAAAAAAAAGATGCTTCATGCCCCACAAGAAATTCCTTAGAGATCGTTTTCATAAGCGGGGATTTTTTTTAATGAAGTAGGGAATTTTTAGGGACAATTAGGGATTTTTGTGATTTTCGTAAAAATTCGGGAGATTTAAGAACTTTTCGGGAGGTCGAGCGATGAAGCTAAAATTCGGGAGATTCCCGAAAAATTCGGGAGACTTGGCAGCTATGGATTTGGAACAGCGCTCCAGAACATTCAAGTTATCTTTAAATGTGTCGCGGGTCACTTAAGTGATCTTTTAAAGGTGTCACACACACACACACACTTAAGTGATCCAGAACGTTCTGCGCACCATTAAATTGGAATGAGCATGTGCTGCGGGCTACTTGAGCGATTTGGTAATGTGCCGCTTAGTCCATTTTTTTTAAAATTATATTTGAGGTCACGGGACACATCGGATCACTTCGAGAGCTATATTTCGCCCGCGGGCTTTGAGTTGAGCTTGTATGATCTACATTTCATTCGCACCCTGCTACTTGACATTGAGATTGATACATCACGGAACGAAGAGAGTAATTATGCCGACGATGAGACCGATAACTAATGCTATACTCCGATTGGGATCCGTAAATTCATAATCGGGATTTCAGGAATACTACTTTTAATTTTAAATTTTTATTTTTATTAATTTTCCACTTTGAAAATCAAAATGCCTATTTCGACAACGTGTACAAAGAAAATTATGTTAATGAGGCATGGAAATATTTCCAATAATGGATTCTAGCCCTTCGCGTTCAGGTTAAGTGTAACTCGTGAAATAAACCAACACCACCTTATAGCAGGAAGCCTCCGCGCGAAGCTCGTGTCGTCACAGAAGAAGGTCGTCTCACCTACTACCATTGCATATACTGCAAAAAGGGGTAAAGATGGAACATGCGTCGGCTTGCTATATCAAATGGCTACAGGTGAGATGACTTTCTTTAGTGACGTCACGAGCTTCACACGGAGGCAGGCCTTCGGCTATAGGTGGGGTGAAAAAGCAGTATAAGCACCCTTCTTGGCACTGTTTTGGCGCCAAGCAGTGTCGAGTCTAATGTAACCCCGAGAAAGGGAAATAAAAAAAGGTTTTTTTTACCGCTCACCTGTTTTTCCCCCCATCCTGAACGGCATAGCAATAATCAATTAGAAACAGAAATAATCCTTGAGGTACATGCACGTGAAATTATCCTTAGGACACAAACACGTGAAATTATCCTTAGGACACAAACACGTAAATAATCCAAAATGCGCTGTTGTTGAAGTTACTAGGCCTCGGACCAACAGAAGCCATTTAACACCATCAAGAATTAAAAAAATCAGTGCTGAAACGCGACTGCGAGTAGAACATCCTGCAACAACGCGCGATGGAAGTGAAATGACACGTAGTTCAGCAATGCATTACCGCAGAAAACGTTTCGTCCAATCGCTAACAAGTGCATGCGAATATGCAAATCAGTGGCTGCACCTGTAGGCCGGCCATTAAAGGGGGCTTCTGAGCCCGGCCTGTAATTATCAACTCTGTTTGCACCACAACCAGAAACATGGCAATATTATTTCATTAAGCAGGATACATGGCAAGAATATTTCACTAAGCAGGAATAAAGCCCTAGCAGACCGCGAAGACAGTATAATCCAGTTGAGGCTGAAAGTAAACAAACGTTTCCGAGCTGCCACAGTTGGCGACTTTCTGTAGGGGTCTAAACTGCGTCCCACCCAAAAGGGAAAGAAATTATGCATAATAAATAAACAATATTTGCGAAGCCACCCATCGGGACCCCGGTTGCCCCCGTCCTAGTTACAGCCCCGATACGGATTTATTTGTCGATCGAATATCGGTGTAACAATAACTGGGTTGCTTGTCATAAAAAAATTGTCTTATCGAAAATTAGTCCCACGGGGATTCCAACAGCGGGAAAAATTTTTCGATTTTGTTATATAGCATTTTATTTATTTATTTCAAAATTTAGGTTGATACGTTTTCAGGAAATCCAAACAATCAAGCTTCCATTGTTGATGGAATTTCGTTGTTGTGGTCGTTTTTTCTCAACAGAAAGAAAGAAAACCATGCAATTCTTACGAAAAACCATTGTTGTTCTCGATTGTTAGTTATTGTTGTTGTCGGGGCTTTAAATATATATATAAGCACAGCAATCATCGTATCATTAAGAGGAGAAAAGAGATTCCACAACGAAAATCACAGATGGTTATTTTCGGTTAATGGTTAATATTTCGGTAAATGGTTCGGTTGATGGTTTGATTTTTGGTTATTTTCTTAACCGGGTATCAGCAACGCCACGCTGAGATGTCTCTGGTATGGTGTTGTTGTTGGAGGACGAGGGTATGTTTGGATTCGTAATGTATTTGGAGAGGTTTGTCGTGGCGCTTTATAAGGTGCTGTGATACTGCTTGAATACAGTCTGAGTAAACTGACCTTGGTTACTTTTTTCCAGGGTCCCTTGCTAGGATACAAAATGTTTTTACAGGGGAAGAGATATGTGCCTGCAGGTATTTTTTTCTGTGTTCTTGCAAAACACAGATTAAGTCACGGGACGCCGTGTTACAGTTTTCACCTTTGCTACGAATCCAGGTGTGGATGTTCTTTCGGTTCAGTGACGGCCTTTTTCAAAATTAGCGTTCGAATCAAAGAGCAACCACATTTTTTCGAGTCGAAGAAAGTATAATCGTAAAATTATCTCTACTTCGGTTCAGGGAAGGGTGGATGGGTATGAACGGAAAAAGCGAAGTGGTGAAACAAAGGGATGGCCTCGTCTTTTTTTACTAATTACCTTAGAACGGTGCAAAGGCAAAAAATTATGGACCGATTTCTGAATAGATTTAGATGAGTTTGCGGGACGCTGCGATCATTGAATGCGATTTCAGAAAGGAGCTTGATGAATGGCATGACGATGCAATCATCAAGGGTCAAAACCTTCGCTCGTTCAAAAAGGAATTCTGGGTTGTTCCCCAAGTGTGTATAGGCCTGAAAAGTTTGAGTGCACACTTTGGCGGGGCACTATAATAAAAGATTAAATATGATTCTCGAATTTCAGCGACATTATAGAGAACACACACCTCATACATTAGAACTTCTTGAAGACCAGAACCTCACCAGAATTAAAGTTGCGGCCGATTCAAGCCCCCAGGAATAGACTGTCAGCATAAAAACTGGCCATGAAGGCATGTGAAGAATTTTAAGAAGAGACTGTTGGTGTTGAGGAAGGTGCTAGTGTTTGAGAAAAAAACATTGCCACAACCCTAACCAAGAGAAATGTCGCCACCGTGAGTACTCCCAATCACAACAGTCAGTCCAAAATACAGTCATCAATGTCCTATAAATAATCCTAGCATATTTCTTGCTGTAAAGGAAATACTGGTAATAAAAATATGCATTCGAACTAAAAAATGTCAGGGAATTACGATTAGTCATCATGAAACTCGGATGACAGCTGCAGAATATGAATGCCCTACTTCATCAAACGCCACACTTTTGATGACAAGGAGAGGGTTTGAACGATGCTTACGTCATCAACCACCTTTTACAAAAACATCTACTATTCTTGATATCTTTACTAGCATAGCAAGAAAAACCTTTCCCAAGTTTGTCGGCACCTGAACTAGCTTTTCCCCCTACTGATAAGATCCTCCATAGACCTCTCAGAACTCTACACCCCCCCCCCTCCCGTCCTGCCTCAGTTATGGGGGGGGGGTGTTTCGGCTGAAATGCTGCGAAAGGACAGTGCTTTTTGAATGGTCTGCGCAGAATCCTTTTCATTTACTACTTGTTCATTGCACGTACTTGTATGTCAGATTAAATGCTGATTGACGACTTGGCTGAGCAAATGCAGTTCCGGTCATAATTTCTAATATGAATCCGCGCGAAGCTCGTGTCGTCACAGAAGAATCTCATTTACCATTGTATATACTGCCAAAAAAGGGTAAAGATGGTACATGCGTCGGCTTGCTATATCAAATGGCTATAAGCAACATGAAATGTAAAACAATGACATGAATTGAAAAAAACTATAATTTGTTATAAAAACCAATGGCTTTAATGAATTAAAAAATGCGAGATGCATCGCAATGGTCAGATAAAATGTCACGAAGTGAAAGATGACTTTGACCAAAAGCGGTCGTAAAATGATGACGATGATGTGAACAAGTAAAAGCATGAGCAATGGTCAATGGACTTTGACAGTGAGGGCACTGCGGTTGACTCTCTTGTAATAACAAATACGATTGCGTGATGCGACTGTGTCCTATGCGCAACCGGGCAAGCAGAACTTCCTCCTTTCGGTTAGTTCTGCAGCTCGAACACCAATGGCCAAGTGTGGGCTTGATGGCATGAAGTTTAATTCTTATTTGATTCTTCCAATGCTCGATGCATCACTTCTCGGAGGACTGAGAAGTGGTCACTGGCAGGTACCAAAAGGCTATTGTCAATGTTAGTTGTTCGAGCCGCGTTGTCTGCTTTCTGAATGCCCGGTATTCCAACATGACCTGGTACCCAGTAAAATTTTACTCTGGTACCGTGATGGATGAGGTGATGCAGTTCATAAACAATAGCATGGATAAATGAATGAATTTGAAAAGTAAAATAACACAGTGCTTGCAATGCGCGGAGAGAGACGATATAAATGATGCATCGTCGGTGGCGTTTGCGTCTTATATGACGTAGAACCTGAAGGATTGCGTACAGTTCTCCCGAATGAATAGAGAATGTGTCGGGAAGTTTGAAATATGTCTCCTCACAGCAGATGTAGGCACAACCGACATGCCCAGGGCTCTTAGAGCCGTCAGTATATATGGGGAAGTACCGGTTGTACCTACCCTTGTGCCTAAGGAATATCTGCCGATATATGACATATGCCGTGGTGGCTCTAGAGTATGATGATAATGATAGAGAGACATCTGTCTATTTGTATTTTTTTTACAAGTACCCTCATACGGAGACCGTAAGACGGAACACATGAAGGACGAGCAGCAAAAAGTCTATCAAATGAGGGATTGAAAATGACACGATGAAGTTGATGATCTGGTAAAGACTTCATTTTGATATAATATTTCAAGGATAGTTGTGCTGGCGTCTTAATGTCAGTGATGGCTCGTTGCATTTGACATACAGGCTCTCCATTGGAGGCGTCCGGAAAGCTCCAGAGCAAATCCGGAGGGTGAGATGGTGGACTGGGTCAAGCATACTCAAATAGCTCCGAAGTGCCGACCCGTATACAATGGAGCCGTAGTCGAGCTTTGATCTTATTAGAGCTTTATGTAAGCGAAGGAACGACTTACGGTTTGCTCCCCATGATGTAGACGAGATGACCTTCAAGAGGCTCATCGTCTTCATGCAACGAGCTCTTAATTGCGCAATATGAGGTTTGAAAGTGGGTTTTTTGTCAAATGTGATGCCTGCCGAGGAATTTAGTATTTTCTATTATTGGTATTTGACTATTGTTCAGAAATAATTGTGGGTCATCATGAAGGTCATGACGCCGACAAAAGTGCACAGCGACAGTCTTGTCGGAGGAGAAAGAAAAGCCGTTATCATGAGCCCACTTGCTGATCTTGTTGAGAGCGGTTTGTAATTGTCTCTCGGCTGACCTCATATTTACTGATTGGTAAGATATCAACAGATCATCCACGTAGAGTGCGCCAGTGACAGACAACGGGAGTTGGTTCAACACCCCGTTGAGTCTTAAAATAAAAAGTGTCACACTTAAAATGCTACCTTGAGGTATACCTTGTTCTTGAATTTGGGGAGTTGATAACGTGTTTCCGATCTGTACCTGGATGATGCGGCGAGCCTGGAAGTTCTGAATGAACATGGGCAAGTTGCCCCGCAAGCCGCAATTATAGAGGTCGGAAAGAATTCCGTGCCTCAAAGTACGGTCGTAGGCCTTTTCTATATCGAAAAATATAGCTATCATATGCTCCCTCTTTACGAATGCTTGTCTTATTGATGTCTCAAGGCGTAACAAATTACATGTTGTAGACCTGAACCGTGTAAAGCTGCTTTGATGTTTCGATAAAATATTGCTAACCTCAAGGTAGTGCATAAGGCGATAGTTGACCATGCGTTCCATGAGCTTACACAGACAACTGGTCAAAGCAATAGGTCTGTAACTATTAGGTTGCTGAGGATTTTTGCCAGGCTTCGGGAATGCAAGAACTATCTCTGCTCGCCAGATGTCAGGAAATGTATGATTGATCCAGATCCGATTAAACAAAATTAGCAAATGTGAGAGTGATTGTGGTGAGAGATGCCGAATTATAGAATAAGGAATACCATGGAGCCCTACAGCTGAGTCAGAACTTCGTTGCAAGGCCGTCGTCAGTTAATGAGGGGTGAACAATGAATTGTACCCCTCCGGTGTAAAAGGCCGGAAAGTGTGCGAATTGCGTTCGGCTGATGATTTAATGCGATGAAACGATGGGGGATAGTTCGCATCACTGGAAACAGCGGCGAAATGGGCGGCGATGGTATCTGCAATATCCCTCACATCGCTGATGATAGTGCCATTGGTATTAAAAATGGTGATAGGATGAGACTGATAATAACCATTGATTTTTCGGATCCGGTCCCAAATGATCTTAGATGAAGTTGATGAATTTATTCCCGTGGTAAACTTGTGCCAGGACTCACGTTGAGCCTGACACACATTCCGTCGCCTGATGTTCCATGTCTCCGAGGGCTTCGTTAAAGTTTCCTGGAGTGCCACCCAAACAGGATGATATTGATTGATCAAATATTTGAGATGTTCGTAATTCCTTCTAAGACCACGAATGTTCCATGTTGGCCACAAATAAAAGATTTAAATAGAAGTGGACGGTTCAAGGTCTTTGAATTTATTCCGGTCTAGTTTACTGCGAGTATTACCGGAATCGGATCTATTATCCAGCTGCATGTGACCAATTTATTTGTCATCAATTAGTGACACATTCTTCATGGATGGATATTTCAGCGCTCTCTGTATTGCCTTCCGTGAATATCCGGTTTTGAAATGTTTCTTTTTTGCTTTATTTCCAGAAATGGTTTTAGGTTTAGTACCTGTAGAGATCTTTGTGTTCGCTGTTGCTTTTCCCGCGTCTTCTTCGGAGGTAATGGACACCCTCCGGAATCCAGCAAAGCAACAGCAACCACAACTATTACATGTTTGGTTAGATGATGTTTGAGTTGATGTATCAGCTATGGGTTCGGTTTGAGTTGTTATGGATACTTTGGTGACATTGTTAGTCTTAGCTAATGGTAGAGTGTTTGTCATATTCGCGTATGATCTTGCAACTATTGAAGCTTAATTAAAGGTTATACGACTACGTGCTTCGATATACGAGATGTTATCAAGGACCTTGATTTTCTGGATCTCTTTTTCTTCGTTCCATTTCGGACATTTTCTGTCAAATGCGGGGTGATTGCCACCGCAATTGATGCACTTAAATGATGTTGAAGTGCAGTTGTCCGAAATGTGGTCCTTCTCACCACACTTTGAGCAGGTGGGTTGACTTCGGCACGCCGTTCGTGAGTGATCGAATTTTTGGCAGAAATTTGAAGAATTTTGACCGAATTTGAAGCATCTTACAAGGTTAAGTATATATAGCCGGATTTTGAGACTGTAATAACCGATCTTGATATCTTTCGGCAATGCTGGTGATGAGAATGTGAGGATTATATTACGTGATAGAGCTGGATTGCCATCTTTGCGGCTCATGATATGCTAGGCAGATGTTACGCCTTGAGACGCCAGCTCTTCTGTTAGTAGTTCTTCATCCCTGTTAATCAAGTTAGTATCTGAAATGACACCACGTGAGTAATTCAACGTAGTATAGATTTTGATTGTTATGGGCATGTTTGCAAGAGATGTGAGCTTTTGAATGAGTTCGGATTGTTTTGGCGTGTTCGTTTCAATTAAAAGATCTCCTGAACGAAGAGCCTTCACTGATTTCAATGTGCCTATTGCGCCATAGAGAGCTTTGTCAGTTACGAATAGTGACACTTTCGCCAGCGGTTTATCAGTATCTGAAGAATGCAGGAAGAAAAATGAAAAAAGTATATAGGAGCAGGGGTTTAGTGACAATAGTTTCTCTCATAGCAATTCGTTGACGTTTTGGTGCATTTTGTGTTTTCCCTATTTTGGAGCTAATGTGTTCGGCCGCTACCGACCATGCCCACCATGGAGCCTTACAAGGGGACGCACACACGTAACCGATGAAGGTTAGTAGCAACGCCAAGTTAGGTAGGAACTATACACCACCGAAACAGGCGAGCAGACGCGTTCAGGATCCAAGATCAACGTGAAGCAGCACCAAGAAACCTCACAAAGTCCGGCAGGCAAGACCCCTCTACCTGCCCAGTAGTGTAATAATCCCTTCAGCCACCGAAGCGACCAGCCGATTGACCCAGACGGTGCTAATCCAGGTGTCCCGTTTCGGCTGAATCCGGGGCCAAAGCTAGCGCATCAAGCTCACCAGGATCCCCAAATAATGGACATATGACTCGTATTTTACAGGATGTTATCGTAATTTTGGCTATCCAACTTTTGTTTTGTTGTTCGTTGTATTGTTCAAGATGTCCCATATTTTGCTTCATTTTCAGCAAGGCTTATTTAAATTTTTTAAAATCCAGAATTTTCTAAAGATTATGTTATCCTCGGGACGTACTCTAGAACCACACGAGAGGCCCCAGAGCAGACATTTTCTTGGGAGGGGGCCTTAAAAGGGAAAGAAATTATGCATAATAAATAAACAATATTTGTGAAGCCACCCATCGGGACCCCGGTTGCCCCTGTCCTAGTTACGGCCCCGATACGGATTTATTTGTCGATCGAATATCGGTGTAACAATAACTGGGTTGCTTGTCATAAAAAAATTGTCTTATCGAAAATTAGTCCCACGGGGATTCCAACAGCGGGAAAAAATTTTCGATTTTGTTATATAGCATTTTATTTATTTATTTCAAAATTTAGGTTGATACGTTTTCAGGAAATCCAAACAATCAAGCTTCCATTGTTGATGGAATTTCGTTGTTGTGGTCGTTTTTTCTCAACAGAAAGAAAGAAAACCATGCAATTCTTACGAAAAACCATTGTTGTTCTCCTTTGTTAGTTATTGTTGTTGTCGGGGCTTTAAATATATATATAAGCACAGCAATCATCGTATCATTAAGGGGAAAAAAAAATTCGAGAACGAAAATCACAGATGAAGCTTTTTGGTTATTGTCTTAACCGGGTATCAGCAACGCCATGCTGAGATGTCTCTGGTATGGTGTTGTTGTTGGAGGATGAGGGTATTTGGATTCGTAACGTACTGGAGAGGGTCGGCGTGGCGCGTTATAAGGTGCTGTGATACTGCTTGAATACAGTCTGAGTAAACTGACCTTGGTTACTTTTTTCCAGGGTCCCTTGCTAGGATACAAAATGTTTTTACAGGGGAAGAGATAAGTGCCTGCAGGTATTTTTTTTCTGTGTTCTTGCAAAATACAGATTAAGTCACGGGACGCCGTGTTACAGTTTTCACCTTTCCTACGAGTCCAGGTGTGGATGTTCTTCCGGTTCAGCGACGGCCTTTTTCAAAATTAGCGTTCGAATCAAAGAGCAACCACATTTTTTCGAGTCGAAGAAAGTATAATCGTAAAATTATCTCTACTTCGGTTCAGGGAAGGGTGGATGGGTATGAACGGAAAAAGCGAAGTGGTGAAACAAAGGGATGGCCTCGTCTTTTTTTACTAATTACCTTAGAACGGTGCAAAGGCAAAAAATTATGGACCGATTTCTGAATAGATTTAGATGAGTTTGCGGGACGCTGCGATCATTGAATGCGATTTCAGAAAGGAGCTTGATGAATGGCATGACGATGCAATCATCAAGGGCCAAAACCTACGCTCGGTTCAAAAAGAAAATCCCAGGTTGTCCCCAAGTGTGTATAGGCCTGAAAAGTTTGAGTGCACACTTTGCGGGGCACTATAATAAAAGATTAAATATGATTCTCGAATTTCAGCGACATTATAGAGAACACACACCCCATACATTACAACTTCATGAAGACCAGAACCTGACCAGAATTAAAGTTGGGGCCGATTCAAGCTCCCAGGAACAGACTGTCAGCATAAAAACTGGACATGAAGACCGTAAAGAATTTTAAGAAGAGACTGTTGGTGTTGAGGAAGATGCTAGTGTTTGAGAAAAAAAATATTGTCACAACCCTAACCAGGGAGAAATGTCACCACCGTGAGTACTGCCAATCACAACAGTCAGTCACCAATGTTCTATCAAAGCAACCCGCTGCAAAAAATTGGGAAGAATTCATCACGTGGGTGTCGGGACGCAAAAAAACCCACCGAGGTGGTGTACCGCAAATAATAAAAAAAATTGGGCTTATCACAAAAATTGCAATAGACCATCAACAATCAAAAACTTCTGTACAAGTGCTCATGCGATCCGGAAAATGTAAACCACTACTTCCAGTGTCAGTTTGCAAAAATGAAAAAAAAAAAGTCTTAGCAATGTAGTCAAGACGAACATATGCAATTTCCTGCCTAATTGAAATTTAAATATGTAGCATATTTCTTGAAGTAGAGGAAATATGGTAATAAAAATATGCAATCGGGCTAAAAAATGTGAAAATAATGTCATGGAATTATGATTATTCATCATTGAACTCAGACGACAACAGCAGAATATATAAATGCCCTTTCGTAAATTTCAATTTACACAAATACAAATACCACGCCAAAACAGGCAAATTGCCCAACGAGGTGGCTGACTTAAGAACATCATGGATCCCCGAGCCATTTTTTGGAGGCCCTACCTACTACTACTACACCACACATGTACCCCGCCCGCACCTCACCCCCGCCTGCGGGAATGTGCGTGTACGTGTAGTGAAACCTGACGTGAATTTTTTTGTTTCTCTGTAATGCTTGTTATGTGTAGTGCTGCCATCTGCCACCAGTTTTTCTAACTATGAGTGAAGTGTTATGATTGAATGAATTATCGTTGTAGGACTGTTGCTCTCTGTGGCGAGACTTTTTAACGGGGAGATCGGCTCGCATTTGCGCCTTGAAGTTGGGAACCACAGAAAACCAACTTCAGCCGACCACCACTGTGGGGTTCGAACCCAGATCCTCGCATCGCGAGTCCGTCACTATAACCACTCGACCACCACAGCGGCGTGATGCTTCGTGATGCTTAGACTTTAGTGTAGGATAGATCAGGGGTTCTCAAAGTTTTTCCACCAGAGGCATCCCTTTCCCCCTATTCAATGCTTATCCGCGAGCTCCGCCGGCATCCTAGACCTTCTTAACAAAAAATATTTTCGAAAAATGTTTGTCACCGTTCCGTGGCGTCCCGGAAAAAGTTTGGAGGCGCACCAAGGCGCCGCGACACACAGTTTGAGAACCCGTGGTATAGATGACACTAACGAACTTTGAAAATTATTCATCAATGAACTCATGCATAATGTTACTTCCAATCTCAATGATCGTGAAGTTTCTTGGAAAGGTTTTATTTAATTTTCAAGCGAAAATGTAAATGATGAATTGGAGAATCTGTAATATATATAATTTAATAGCGAAGTATGCATTGGATGTATGCATCACAATATATATATACCTCTATAAGTCCTGTTATCAATCTCTCTAGGTGATTTCATGATCGTAATAGATTATTTACGTGGCACTGAATGGGTCATATTTCAAGATTTCATGTAGGAAATGTTTATACGGTATTAGGGGAACTCTAAAAAAATAACAATACATTTTATTTTCTAGGGTGCTCGCGTGCAACAGACATACGATGTTTGTTTATCGTATTTGCCATTCTGCAAAATTTTGCTTCGTTATCATTAAACAACTACTGTCTCATAAAAAATGAGCCTAGTGGGGCTCGGTCCATTTTGTCCCGCCGAAAAAAAACCATTTTAGCATCGGAAAAGTATTGAAATTTTTCTCATGATTGCTCCTGTGCAAACTATTACTTCACCAAACACCACACTTCTGATGATAAGGGGAGGGTTTGAACGATGCTTATACGTCCTCAACCACCTTTTACAAAAAATATCTAATGCTCTTGATATCTTTACTAGCAAAGCGAGAAAAACCTTTCCCGAAATTTGTCGGCACCTGACTAGCTCCCCCCCTCCCCCCCACTGATAAGTCCTCCATAGACAGACACAGACCACTTTCTCTAGTAGACCTCTCAGAACTCTACACATCGCCCCCCCCCCCCGTCTCACTTCCAGAACCAGAATTAAAATTTTAAGTGGATGCCTGGCCATCTATCTCCGTACATGTTGGGGGCCCTTGCGTCCCCCTGATGAAGAGAAAGACAAGTGAGTTATGTATGTTTAGGGTGTAAGTGCGTGTATGAATTGTAAGATTTTTTTTTTTTCACAAAATCGGGAGAGAAATTTTGACGATTACGATTAAAAAAATGGTTCCTGGCTTTAACGAATTTTTGCAGGCAAAACGACGGCACAACCTCAGGTGTTAGGCCCCTTTCACACGGAGCGGATGCGGACGCGGGTCCGGAAGAAGTTTTAACAATTGGAATATACTGCGCCTTTCAGACGAGCCGAAAAATCTCCGCACCTAGGAAATGTTCATGCGGGTCCGGACGTCGTCCGCATGTGTCAAAACGTAAGGTCCCTTTCACACGGAGCGGATGCGGACGCGGGTCCGCATACCCTTTCAAACGATCGCTGAAGATGCGGACGAATCGCCCGCATCTTTAGTTCGAAATTCGTGCATATAAACTGTTTTTTCGCAATTTTTGTAATTATTTTTCTCCTTCACCCCTGATTCAGTGGCCATAGGCAGCCTAGAGGCATTCTTTGGTGGTTTAATCTAGAGCCACATAGAATATGGGAATAAAGATGTCTTCATTCCGATCCTCACAAGTAGTCGAGACCTCACAAGTGGGAGAAAATATCTTAAAATATTTTCAAAAAATTTTGAAAAAAAATCTGTCTTTTCGGAAAAATATGAAAGAAAATTCCAAAAACACATCCAATGTTCGAAAAATCCAATCCAAAAACATCCAAAACATTCGATGTTCCAAAAAAAAAAAAGAAAAAGAAAATCAGGAGATATCAAAGAATTTGCAAGTAGTAAAAAAGGGGAGGGGTTGGGACTTTCAAAATGTCTGTGCTTAGAAATATTCACATCGCAATTCTGTCTTAGGCCGGGATTACACTATAAAAGTTTTGTAAAAGCTCTTTGATAAAACGGGAAAAATTCAACCATTAAGATCACCGGTTGCATTTGCTTGAATGCAACCGATGCGCCTATTGGTTGAATTTTTCAACTTTTATAAAAGATCTTTTACAAAACTTTATAGTGTAATCCCGGCCTCAAGTACGGATTACACTATAAAAATTTTATAATAATTCTTTTAAAAAAGCAACTAATAAATTTATCGGTTGCACTTGCAATTTATTAGTTGCTTTTTTCAAGTTTTATAAACTAACTTTCATAAACCTTTTATAGTGAAATCCCATCCTTAGATTAGTCTCACTTCTGAAATATAAAATTTCATTTTTTTAAGTTTATAGACTAAATATTGAGTAAAATATACTTGTAGGTATCGAGGGAACCACCAAAAATATTCAAACGCTAGGGTCTTCAAACGTCTTAATCCGGCCCTGAGTGAACACAGTACGTGGATAACGTTGTTTAATAAAAGTATTTTTTTTAAAGTTTAAAAAAAGTAACAGTTAAAAAATTTAGAAAAATAACAAATATTTAAAATAATATTTCAGATATTTATATTTTTAAATAATTTTAAAAATTTAAAAAGAAAAAAGTTAAAATTTCTAAATTTAATTTAAAAGTTATTAAAGTATGTAGTCAATTAAATATTCGTAATGAACAGAACGGCTTATAATTTTGGTCCCGTCAGTGGCCGTTGTTGGCAGGTTTTATTATATAAAATTGTGAAATATGGACAAAAGGCAGTTAAAGTTGCTATATCTCCATCTCAGAAGGAAACGAAGGGATACACGTATGTAGGTACATTATATTAATGAGCAGGGACCATCATATGGTGTTTTTAAGGGTATTTATGGCAAATAATTAAAAACATTCCGTGAAAAATCACCTTCAAAAAGTAGCCAAAGATGCGGACGAATTCGCTCCGCATCCGCATCGTGTGAATAGCTCCGAATAAACCTATTGTCAAAACTTCTATGTGCGGATGCGGAGCCCGCACTTGGGTTTTGACACATGCGGACGACGTCCGGACCCGCATGAACATTTCCTAGGTGCGGAGATTTTTCGGCTCGTCTGAAAGGCGCAGTATATTCCAATTGTTAAAACTTCTTCCGGACCCGCATCCGCGTCCGCATCCGCATCCGCTCCGTGTGAAAGGGCCCTAAGTGCGGGCTCCGCATCCGCACGTAGAAGTTTTGACAATAGGTTTATTCGGAGCTATTCACACGATGCGGATGCGGAGCGAATTCGTCCGCATCTTTGGCTACTTTTTGAAGGTGATTTTTCACGGAATGTTTTTAATTATTTGCCATAAATACCCTTAAAAACACCATATGATGGTCCCTGCTCATTAATATAATGTACCTACATACGTGTATCCCTTCGTTTCCTTCTGAGATGGAGATATAGCAACTTTAACTGCCTTTTGTCCATATTTCACAATTTTATGTAATAAAACCTGCCATCAACGGCCACTGACGGGACCAAAATTATAAGCCGTTCTGTTCATTACGAATATTTAATTGACTAAATACTTTACTTTATAATACATACTTTAATCATTTTTAAATTTAATTTAAAATTTTTAATTTTTTTCTAATTTTTAAAATTATTTAAAAAATATAAATATATGAAATATTATTTTAAATATTTGTTATTTTTTTAAATTTTTAATCTGTTAATTTTTTTAAACTTTAAAAAAAATACTTTTATTAAACAAAGGGGCGGATTAAGTCGTTTGAAGACCCTAGCACTTGAATTTTTTTGGTGGTTGCCCCGATACCTACAAGTTTATGTTAATCGATATTCAGGCTATAAACTTAAAAAAATGAAATTTTATGTTTCAGAAGTGAGACTAATCTAAGGAGGGGATCTCACTCTAAAAGGCTTATGAAAGTTATTTTATAAAACTGGAAAAATGTAACCAATAAACACATCTGTTACATTCGAGAGAACTGATCCGATTATTGGTTGCATTTTTCAAGTTTTATAAACGAAGTTTTATAGTGTAATCCCGGCCTAAGACAGAATTGTGATGTGAATATTTCTAAGCACAGGCATTTTGAAAGTCTCCACCCCTCCCCTTTTTTACTACTTGCAAATTCTTTGATATCTCCTGATTTTCTTTTTCATTTTTTTTGGAACATCGAATGTTTTGGATGTTTTTGGATTGAATTTTTCGAACATTGGATGTTTTTGGAATCTTTCTTCCATATTTTTCCAAAAGACGGATTTTTTTTTTCAAAATATTTTGAAAATATTTGGAGACATTTTCTCCCATCGACTACTTGTGAGGATCGGAATGAAGACATCTTTATTCCCATATTCTATGTGGCTCTAGATTAAACCACCAAAGAATGCCTCTAGGCTGCCTATGGCCACTGAATCAGGGGTGAAGGAGAAAAATAATTACAAAAATTGCGAAAAAACAGTTTATATGCACGAATTTCGAACTAAAGATGCGGGCGATTCGTCCGCATCTTCAGTGCTCGTTTGGACCCGCGTCCGCATCCGCTCCGTGTGAAAGGGGCCTTTTAGTGTTAAAATGCGAAGCGAGATAGCGAAATGAAGCGGGGTGAAGGAGACGCTGTTTGCTGCGATGAATGCGACAATGCGAAAGGTGAAAACCGTCGGTGAAGCGTGATTGGTCGATTGGAAGGGGGGAAGGAGGGGGAGAGAGAGAAACAATGTTAGTTTTGTTAGGGGTTGTCTCACTTATAGGGGGAATTCGGCTAAAATGTTGGGAAGGGTGAGTGCTTTTTAAATGGTCTGCGCAGAATCATTTTAATTTACTACCATTGCACGTATGTCAGATTAAATGCTGATTGACGACTTTGCGGGTTGGCAGATCAAATGCGATTCCTGTCATGATTTCTAATATGAATGCGGTTGAACATGTTGATTCATGAAGTAAAACCCTGCCTCATTTAAGAAAACGGTTTAGTCCATCTACTCCGACGTAGTCCCGCGTAGCATCGGTCTATTAAAATGACTAAATTTTTCGTTCGTAGAAATCTGTACCAGACCAGAATTGAGCGTTTCCGTCGCTGCCCAGCCTTTGCAGGCTGTCTGGTGACTTACAGATCACCAGGGGTGGTATGTGAAGGAAAAAGACAAGTTTGTGCATGTGTGTAAGGTGTATAGTGTATGTGTGTAGATAATGAAAGAGCCAGGAGAATATTGTTTACAAATCTTTGCGAAATGAATGCTCATCGACATAAAACACAACACAGTCGAAAAACAAGGGGTCCCAAGGGAAGTAGCTGATGATATGCCACCCCAACTCCAAACATTATAAAACTTTACAAAATCGAGAGACACTAATCAGAGATGTTTAAATCAATAAAAGATTAGTTCATGACAAAATTTAAGTGTAAACAAGTTCACTCACCATAATCAAGAACGTCAAAGAAAAAGTTATGCACAGCTATGCACAATAAAGACAATATATGCAAGAACAAATTATGAATAAATGTTATTAATTTCGAAAAAAGAAACACATATAAATGCTTCTGAATTGCGATCACAGCATCCAATATCAAATAAAACCGATATTACATTGACAAATTGTTTGAAAAAAAAAATCAGGAAAATGTTCTGAAAATTACATCAATTCGTCACCCAATCCACGCTCAGCAAGTCCATTGGCCTAGAGTGTACTGTGGGGATTCTAGGGTCATAATAGACAATTTCTCTAAGATGAGGGTATTCAGAAGATCGTAGCTTGCCAAAATGAGCATTTGCAAGCTCCTTGATATGGTCCAAGATTAGTGGTAAGTCAAGATCTTTTACGGATGTTTTTTCCTCTCACATACCAGAGGACATGGCCCCCATATGGGGGGGGGGGCTGACAGGGCTCCAGCCCTGGGGCCCGGGACTCGGGGGCCCGTGGAAAGGTCCCCCCACCCCGGGTGGCAATCGTTCTCCTAGGAAGGAAGGAAAGACATTGTGACGGTCATGGCTACTGACGTCAAGGACCACGACCACCTAGATAAACCAGATAGGTTATATAGGAGGTCGTGCAAGGACACCAGCATTTTGAGTGTCCTCAGGGCTAAGACGCCTTCATATACAGTGTATTAAGGAGTTCTACTCAGGGCTACCACGCAACCCCTGCTGTTTCAGTTCGTAGAAGGCTATAACGTCAGGATAGAATGAAAATTGGCGTAAACAGACGTCGTATTCCACAGTGCCTTTGGGTGCCGATAAAGCACATGAACCTCCCCTCCCCCCCAACATCCTGGAACAGGGGCCCCGTAGGCTGCGCTCTTCAGCGGACCCCCTCTATAAAGTGAACTAATAGTGGGAAAAAAGACAAAAATGACAAGAATGGTTTAGCTCCTGCAGCCCCACTCTCGTGGGCGGGTTATGATAGTGAGACAGCTTTGTTGCAAGCTTTTGTACAAAATACAGTGGATCCCTCATATAACGTTTTCCTCCTTAGTGCGACTTATTTTGCGACTCTCTGGTGCCAACTCTTATTACTGATACTCATCGAGATTTCTCGTTTAAAGCGTTTTCCAAAAAGTGTATACTGAATCACGTGATTTCGCTCACTTCCCCTCTAATAATCCCCTCCCTCTCCCAGTCCGAACAAATCAAGGGGTTTTTTTCCCTGCTTCTGAAAAAAAAAGAGGCTACATCAGCTTTTTTTATTCGCTGTATTGTCTTGAGGACACATCTCCCGTCAAAACTTCTATTCACAGACGACATTTGTTGGACCTATTGAACAGAAAAATATTTACGGTTCGCGTCTACAGTTGTTCGAAATCTTTTAGTAAAATAGTTGAACGAGTTTGCGTACATAAAGGATTAATTTTTTTCCCACGTGGATGAATATTACGGTTCTAGCCCAAAAAAAAGGTAAGCAAAACTAAAAATTTGAATTTTTGTTAAAATTTTTATTTTGAGCACACATTAAGAGTTAACTATAATAAATCTATGTCCGAAGAGTTTGGCCCTGCCTCGAGGCCAGTTGCGATGTTTGTTGAATTGTGTTTCATAAAGTTTAAAAACGCTTATTTTTAATTGTCATTTGTAGATATGCCCTGAGTAACCTCGTTCATACGTTACTCGTTATACGACTTTCATGTTTATACGACGTTTAACTTTGGTGGCAATTGGTAACAATACATTTTAAACAACAATAAAACAAATAAATTTTAATGTTAAAATATTTCATTCATTTATTTAACGTAAAACCTCAATTATTCGACGTTTTCACTTCGACTCAAACTCGGAAACTTTTGAAAAAAAGAAAAACGTAATTTATATCCACACATCAAATGCGCACAAAATTTTTGTATGCAGTGAAAAAGCGTTGCTGCAACAGTTCTTGCATATTGTCAAGGGCAAAAGACATAAACTTTAGGGTGATTGCTGACGTATACGAAAATTGCCAGTGAGATGACTGATGACTAGAGCTCGGATTATATGCAAATGCATATGCACATATGCATTTGCATATTTTGGCCTTTTTTAGCATTAATGCATATAAATGCATAAAATCAAAGAATTTGCAGTATAAGTGCATATTTTTGAAGGTTTGTTTAAGCTCACTCAATTCTTTTAAATAATTTTTGGAGTTTTTTTTTCACCCCGCAGGTGAAATTTATGAAGAATGATTATGAAGAATTATGAAATTTATATTCGCAGCCTACGAATAATATTAACCGTTTTATTGTAAAGGCTATTTCTAGAGAGATGTCAAAGTTTTAAATTTTTTTAGAAATAGTGTCGAAATTCTTTGGTTAATGCTATTGGGCGCGGTAGCCCGGTCGATAAGATGCTCGCCTAAATCTAGACAATGGCAGTTTTGCATAAAAATGTATAACTACCTCTAAAAATAGTATTTTTACTTCTCTTCACGCCTGAGATAAAACTATTACAGAAAATAAATTTTTTTATTGATTAATTTGTGTTTGTTGTATGTGTGAAATTGAAAACAAGAAAAATCAATTAATTAATTGATTAATTAATTTTCAGTAAATATCTTTATTAGGACCATCTGAGTTGAGATCTGAAGTCACTATGTGTACCTCAGATGTTAACTGAATGAAAGAATCATTCTAAAAACTACTTAATGCCTTAAAAAAATGAAGATTCACACATGTATACTTCTGGAGCGAAGAGGTTACACATATGTGACATGTAACATACATTTACGTACTCTAAATTATTACATACATACGCTACACGAAATTTCATTTCTTATAATTTAGAAAAGTACTGACGATGAGGTTTTGCAATTTTCTTGAAAAATTCATTTTATTCCAGAAATATCATGTAAGTGTTTACATTTTTGTGGGATAAGGTTATAAAAGGTTTTTCAAGAAAATGTTAGAAATGAAACTTTTACTTATTATTCAAATATTTCATGACTGAATATGGTATGAGTGTGAATGAGTTACATTACATACCATAATATGATGAATTATAATTATATACTCAAAATAAATGTATGATTAAAGTAATTTTAATGTTCTTGGAAGATAATTTTTATGTTTTAATAACTCCTAGTTAAAATAAATTTTCGAAATTAAAAGTGACAAAGTGAA
The DNA here is from genome assembly GCF_987345545.1 of Pholcus phalangioides. Lineage (NCBI taxonomy): Eukaryota > Metazoa > Arthropoda > Arachnida > Araneae > Pholcidae > Pholcus > Pholcus phalangioides. Next base: position 32,379,408 of record NW_028301603.1, read on the forward strand.
TCAGAAGAGATTATTTAAAAATATAAATGAAATAGGCTGTATATGTAAGAGATAGGTTATATATATAATAGGATTTAAAAACTCAAAAGTCTTAAATTATTAGGAATTATTCCTTTTGGAAAATAAAAAAATTTCGTTTTTCAATATTTGTTTATATTATATAGAATTGATTTTCTTTTTCAAAGCTGATACTTCCTAAATATTTTACAAAAGAATGAATGAAATTCATTGAACAAAAATGAAGGAAAGTTTTCATCAACTCGATCGAGTTAAATTTCGTTACAGCAACATCCTTGCGTTAACACGAAATCACTAGGTTCTGCGAAAACGAGCCAAATGTAATAGCGCAGAACCTGTTCTTTCCCCGACAATACTGCTCATCTTTTATTCACGTTCGACAAGTTTTATGAATAGCGTGCGCGGTCTATTATATCTTTAGTCTATGGTAGGGATAATGATCTGTGGAGCTATCTCGAGTTGCGAATGATTCTCGTTTATTTGTCGTATCATTTTGAATAATCATCATCATTTCTATAGTTGAAACATGGCTATCGTGTTCTATTTTTGTGAAAATAAAAAAATATTTTTATATTACTACGTATACAAGACTACTTCAAGCGTGGGGCCCTGCATGACCGCATCTGTCACACACCCATGAGGGGGAACTCTTGTCAATTCAATCGATTTTAAATGAGCATGTTTAATAAATAACCATGGTTGTTTGCAGCGCATTTATGGTGCAAAAAATAAAGCCAAACAACATGGGCCCCCAGAGCCCTGTTTGCTCCCATTCCGCCTTCCATAAGCCATGTTGCCAATTCAAGACCTTTTCGGACAATCATCGGTCCACTATATACATACAACGCAGTCCAATGCCTGAGCGAGGTCCAAGCCTGTGAGGAGAAACAAATTTCTAACTTTCCTTCGCTTTTCTAACGCGGACTGCGTTCATCTGAAACAAAATCATTCACGGCTAATATCATCCGGTCAAAGCAAAATTAATACATGCCAACACCAATCTCTCAGATCACTTTGTTGCGTCTAAATGGGGCTGGAGAAGGCGGCTTTCTGACGATAAGTAATACTGAGATTTGTGAAATTTTAAAAAGAGCGATTTTTTTTTTGAAGTTTTCAATGCCCGTAATATTCAAGTTTTACAGATTATGCCTCTGAAATTCACTAATAAACTTGAAACTGTTAAACTAGGCATTTATGGCACGATAATTTCAAAAAAGGCATTTTTACCGGAAATGTTTAAAACTAAGTAAAAAAAAAAACATTTATGTGGCATTTTGCCTGAACTTCCGGGCTCTACTAAGGACGAATCGTTTGTACCAAAAAAGTTTCGCAGAATCTTCGATATCATTTTAACCGTGTTTGGCTGTATAAATAAAGTACTTTTTTTTAATTATAACTTTGCGATCTGCAATTGCTGAACTGGTCAAAAACCTTTTTTGATCAGTATTGGCACCTAAAACTTTTTATATATGTAGATACGGAATTTCGGGCTGATGGCAGTACGAAATGTTTTGCACGCCATAATCCATTTTGCTTATCGAGAAACTTCTGAAAGTGGTATTTTAACTCAAGTAGAGAGTTACGGCAGTCTCTCGATAATTCGAGGAGGATCGGACAGAGGCCACCTCGGATTAAGTAAACAATTACGAAGAAAACGGTCAAACTTTTTGCACATCTCTCGGCGACCCCCGAAAGTTGAAATGGTCTGCGTCCATTCAAAGGAGTCTATAAAATCCACGTATCAGAAGACATATTTCAGGGCACTTTTTGCCTTTTACCGACCTCAGTTGTACGTATTTTTCTTGCCCTGCGCATAGGCGGTGTGTGTAAACGGGCCTTAAGGGTGGCTCTCAATATCACCAGCTTGTCGGGACGCCCCTGACGCACGTTGGTAATTGCCCTTAGAAGCCGTGACTCCCCCACTTTGAAAACCACGGCTTTAACCCGTTTACGAGCACCGACAAAGTATTTCCTCAAAACGCCAGTGTGAAATAAATTTAATCCAGCTCTCTGTGTTTTCTTTCCTCTCTCTCCTCGCCATTGCGAACCTTTATTCTTTATTGTAATCTTATGAACCGGAACTGGTTTTTTTTCCTTCCCGTTTTCTCTACACTCCTGTTAGTTCCCCCTCCCCTACATATAATGTATCTTTCTACATGTAACAGCGGAAGAAAACAGGGTGACGTTGCAAAGAGGGAAATCTTCCGTATTCTTTCTTATCTACTTATCTATTACACTGTTTTTCCTCTTTTTTTTGTTGTTTACTTATTTTTCTATACTTTCTTCTATTTTTGTTCTTGCCCTTTCTTCATTTTTCCAACGTGTGGTTAGGTTAGAACAAAGCTACCAGATTTATCGCCGATAACGTCAAATAAAAATCATCCTAATTTGTTGTCAAAAGTTGTACTTACTGTTTAAAAATAATACATAAGAATTTGTAAATTCTATGTATAAAAATAATGCATAAAAATTAAGTTTTGTATTATCAAGTAGGGGTCAATAGGCACCATCCGTAAAACAAGCGCCCATCGGTGATGGTAACCTCTTCCAGCCAACTTTCCCTCAAATAATTGCCTTTTGACTAAATTTTTCCCCCACGCACTCAGAAAAAATGTGCTGCCATCTAGCGGGGAAAATACATAATCAAGTATTTTACAACAGAAAAGTATTGCACTGCATTAATTTCTTAATTTTTAACAAAAATTCTTTTGTTTGATGAACTTTCAAAATTTCCCACAAATGCTAAGAAATTTCCCACTTGGGCAAATTTTAGCCAATTTTTCCCACGAATATGGGAAATCTCCCACGAGTTACCATCACTGACAAACCAGTCACGGCCCAGACTCTGTCCCTCCAGGGATGTAAGCCTTTTACCCTTGCGGGTTGGGTCGCGCTGGGTAGAGTCAGGGGAGCCGGGCCAGGACGCCCACCGGAGGTTGTCCGGAAGGGGCCCCCCCCGGCACCCCCAACCCTCTGTCTAAGACCCTTGCTGCAAGCGCAAGGCCTGGTCTTCAGGGTTTCCTGCGATATCTGCGGCAGCATCTCCCCCACCCGGGCAGACCTCCCACCCCCAGGAGGAGCCCACAGGCCCGAGCGACAGCCCGGGACGCCCCCACCCAAACCCCCGAGACCCGATCCCAAGAATCCCCCAGAAAATTGTTTATTCGAAGAATTCAGTTTTTAGAGTTACCATCACTGGCACCCATGCAAATGAAATGCGGGTTGGTTTCGGATAGGAAAAAAAATTGTTGCAGTGGCGTCATCTGTTGTGAACACATGTAGGCGACGTTGCCTAGGGTGCGTGACGCTAGCGTTCTCATTTCCAAGTGTCAGAATCCCAAGTAGCACAAAGATATAGATCTATATCGTAAAATTTCAGTTTCCAATATAGATCTATATCGGGCCACGATATCGTTCTGGCTAAAAAAGGCATAGTCGGAGATAAATAGATCTATATCATGAATGTGACATTCAAATAATTCAAATTTTGGACGATAGATGGCGCCCTTTCGGAAGAAATAATTTAAAAAAAAAAAAAAAGTGTAATTATTTGGAGGTGGGTGGGCGGGTTTGAACCCATGTAACCTGAACTCTTCCCATCTCTAACCCCGTATCTTACCAACCCACCACTACACCACCGGTAACTGGATGTTATTATAACATTAATTTACAAGTTAATTTACAAGTAACATTAATTTTTTTTACTTGTATTTTCAATCAAATTTATTCATTTTCATGTATGCACAAAAGTTACAAAATAGAAATTGTGAGACATATTTATCATTTTGAGGCAGATAATTGAAAAATTATATATAACACAAGAAACAAATTAATGTATTGTGTAGTATATTAATTATTTAAAATTATTAATTTATGCTAATAAAACAAAAAATACAGAATAAATAATATGTGAAAAATATGGTAAAAAATGAAAACATCAAAGAAAAAAATAAATAATTTTAAGAAAAACACACATGCAACAAAAACAAGAGCAATTTTTTTTTAATTAAAAAATATGTGCAATTATAAAGTGGCAATTAAAGTTACGGTGGATAAGTTCTCGCTCATCCTAAAATACCAACATCTACGATGTAAAACATACACAGTAAGGATTCAATTATAACTGACGAAATGATTTTGATATATCAACATAATCAATCCTATTAAAATCAAAATTTCATATGAAAAATTATTCATTCAAACGTTTTTAATTTCAATTCAAACAAAAAATTGTACGCTCGACTTTAAATTTTCTCCAAATTTTCATTTAAAGGCACACAATATGTTGATATATCAGCATATTGTGTATCTGATATATATCTTTGTCAGGTTCACGATATAGATCTATGTTTTTCAAACTATGTTAAAATAATTTATTGTCCCAAGTTGCTGTCCTTCAAAGTAGAGATTATTCACATGGAATCAAATACATATTCGGCTGAAAAATTAAAGACTTGAACAATTAACATCTCCGACATTTCGATATATATAACAATATGGTCCAAATATTCTACTATATCGTTGTGCTACTGGGGATCTGGTAACCTTACATACAGTTGACAGAAGAAGAATGGGATTGAATCTACCCGCATAAGGCCTGTGGTACGTCACCTTTTCATGTGGCCAATCATCATTAACACATTGTGATCATCATTAGTAATTTCGCCCTAGAGAGCACGGGACCAGTCTTTTCCGATAGATGGCAGCCACGCAGAACGCCGCCGCTGTCGATGCGAAGACTATGAACAAGAGGAAGAACCAGTTCGCGATCCCTTTCCTCCAGAATTTCGACCCTGCGAAATAAAAAGAGACTCAACTAAGAAACAAAAATGGTGGGTACATTGTCTTGAGAAATTATCTCTCAATAAGTCACCGAATAGCGGTAATTTACCGGACGAGTCTCTGTTGCCGGTCCTGCCATGGACGCTGGTCGTGTAAACCAGCACGACGGCGTCGCTCCATCCCATCTTGTTGGAAGCCGAGATGATGATGTCGAATGTCGTGTCCAGCGGAAGTCCACTGACGGTGAAAATCGGGAAGGTGGAGCTCACGTTCAGTCCCGGATCAGGCGAGGAGGAGTCCCGGACTCGAGCCCACAGGTGAAACAACTGCGTGGCACCACCGTCGTAACCCGGCTGACACGTGATGACTACCGAGTCGCCGTTGGTTGCGTTGGAAACGGCACAGCCTTTCGGGGGGTTCGGTGGCGCTTAATTGAAGAAAAAAATAAAAGACGAATATATATAATAAGGGGTCAGGTAGAGGGCAAATATGATTACAAAAACCAAACTTTTACATGTTTCTCCTCAACCACCAATAACACAAAATAGAAAAAATAGTGTTAGATTCAGCTTTTAGGAGGGAAGTAAGAACGCTTACTATTTTTAAGTTCGTGTAGTTAAAAAAAACAAAAACAAAGATATGCGTATCATATTTGCCCTCCCAAAGGGGCAATTGTGACACAAGGCGAGGGCCTTAGTGTACACCTCTGACGTTTTGACGCACTAATATTGTAATGTATCCGAAAATCATGCATATATACATATATATAATACATTAGATCAGTCGACTACACCTTTGACGCTGGGAGGGGGGGGGGGAACATAGCATGTTGAATCAGCATCATCTTCAGGTCTGTCGAGTCTCAGAAATCCTCTCGCGCAGTCCCCGCACTTGGCGACTGTTGGCCACAGTCTTCGGTGAGCCGCCGCAGTGTCATGGCTGTCAAAGAATTTTGGAAGAGATGTAACATGTAAAGGACGCTATTTTCAATGTCACCTCTGCCTGGGCTGACCTTACATTGAAGTTTATATTGATCGTTTTGCGTAAAATTTAATACAATGTGTACGTATTATTCACTTTAGAAGGATTTTATTTTCATTTTCGTCCCAAGCACGCAGTGAAATCACGTTACTGTACATATGTATTAAGAGATTTCTGTTATCCGTCCATTCGGTTATCCGCCACTGCCCTGGTCCGGACGTTATATACATCAATAATAAATATCTTCATTCTGCAGCAAGTTACAGTAAAAGTTGTTGCTTCCCCCCCCCCTTCCCAGTAGTTGCGGTCCTGCCTATGGCCATTCTAAGATTCAATAGTTTGTTCTTGGAGTGTTGTAACAGCCTTTATCTCATCAACCTTTCGTCCTAGTGGTGTGGTTCTAATTTTAAAAATGCTCAAAATGTGACCAAAAATCACCCTGTACGAGTTTTGAAGATGAAGATACAGTGTACACAAAATAAAAAAATGTAAATTTTTATACGATCCCCCCCGTCCTCTAACTTCCAATTAGACAGTTTTTGCTCTTTCTCTTCTGAGCCCAACAAACAAATTACATGTTTTTAACTGCATTATTCCCTGAGATAATTTCAAAAATTGGAGACATGTCCGGACTTAGGAGAATTTCGCGGCCCCTCTGAAAAAATGTTATGTAGTTGCTCCCCGACTTACAAACTTTTCGAGTTACGAACATAAATCTTGAAGGGGAAATTTTTTTCAGGAAGAACGCATTTTATATTACACACATTTTTTTTTTCATTATTTCAGGAGCGTGTTGATAATCAAACACGATCCATTGAGAGGGAATGGCATTTAAATTAATTTTACAAAATTCGTAAATTATTAATAATAATTAGCGCGTGGTTCATCTGCTTATACTTTGGCGTGGCTCGAACAGGCATAAATTTTTGTCATACTTTTGAAGCGCTTCATCATCATCTGTTTATCAAATATACGTTGCAATTCGATAACTTTGCTGTTTCTGTTTAATTAATGTAAATTAATGGAAGTAAAGGAATCAAGTACTGGAATTCCATGACCTGCACAAGGGTGGGGCTGACAGACAGGATCGTCTTAAGAGCATCATGGGCCCCCGAGCCAAGGGATTTTTTGGAGGCCCTACCTGAAAAATTCTCGAAAAGTGCAACTGCGTCTCGTTTTTCTGAGGCACCTCTTCTCTTGAGGCCCTTCGGGCACGGGTGGGGGAGGGGGCACGTGTTAAGACGGCACTGCCTAAGGTTCTCGCCAGGCGTCCTCCTTTTTCAGTTTCGAATCTGGTAACCCTATCTGAAGACCACATAATCCGTATTTTCACTTATTTGTTCGATCATCCATATTGTCCGAACGTTTTTGTGGAAAGAAATAATTATTTTTCCCACATAAAATAATCGATTATTGCAAATGTACCAATTTTGTTAATAAAAAAATTTTATGCTAAAAAAATAACAAACTCTCTTTTTTTCATCATCGTATGAGTTGCCTGAAATTTCAAGATTAGATGGCAGCACCAACAGTATATAAATCAAGCCCCAGAATCTCTGTCGTCTGCTTCTCTCCCGGTTCCTTGTTTTGGACGTCTCCTTTTGTCCTGAAAAAATTACTGAACTGGAAGTTCGAACTGCCAGTTCTGTTTGTAAACTCAGCTTGTAGGGAACCGAGCAAACCGTCTGTCGTCTGCTCATTAAGAGGTTCTTAGTTTTGGACGTCTCCTTATGCTCAAATAAAATAACCGAACTTTTAGTTTAAATTTCCAGTTCAGTTTATGAGCTTTGTTTATAAGGAACTGAGTGGAATAAGGAATATAGTTTTTTTTACTTTAAACTTCATCATCACCACGTGAGTAACTTTTAAATTTAACATTAGATGGCAGCACATTATACCATAAAGTGTAGTGTGGAAAAATTCACTTTTTACGATCTTATCCATCGTCTGCTTGTTTATAGGTTCTTTGTTTTGGATGTCTCCTTGGGATTTGAAAAAATTACTGAACTGGAAGTTTGATCTTTCAGGTCAGTTTATAAGCTGTGTTTATAAGGAGCAAAACTGAATGAAGAATTCAGTTTTTTATACCTGAGCTTCGTCATCACCACGTAAGGCGCTTCTGATTCTGACATTAGATAGCAGCACCAACAATATTTTTAAAAATGAATGTCTTAAAGTATTCTGGAGTATATATTAAATTTTTTAATTTTAATTTCCTTAAAATTGTTACTTCCTAGATCTATAGGACGTACTGGCCTAGTCGGGAAGACTGGGTGCATTTATCGCACCCACGTCCTGCAGAGGGGTCGCTAGGCTGAGATCTTTGTTGGGGCCTTAGACACCAGATTTTTCAATGGTCCCTCGATAATGAAAATTTATAGTATTAATAAAAACATAAATTATAAGAAACCAGGCTGAAGCCATTCAGCCCCCACTCCTATCTGGCTAGAAAAAAATACCTGCCTACAAATTTTTGCGTGTTTATTTTCAAATTTCTCTATCAGATCGTATATTCATGAGGCCCCTTTATACAGTTGAGCCCCGTCTCCTCCCGGCTGTGCTCGGGTGGGCTCCCCGCATTATGACGACACTTGCGTGAAGAGGGGAAAGGGGGCATAATCAGCCGATAAGATACTTGTCAATAGGGAGTCGCCCATAAAATTCTTATCGTATGTCCGGTATTACACTATAAAAGATTGACAAAAGTTCTTTTATAGAACTTGAGAACTGCAACCAATAAGCGTATCAGTTTCACTCGTAGTTTCAACCAGATCTCATTTCATGGCCCCTGTGCTGTGCCCGGCTGGGTTCATGCGTTAAGAAGGCACTGGCCTTGGGCCCCCCCCCGCAGGGCCGTAGCGGGAGGGAGCGGACTTGGAGATCTGCCCCCCCCCCCCCAGAAATATGAGAAAATTACCGAAAAAGGGGAAAAGATGGCCAAATCTATTGTTCTATCACTTTGGTTCCAAAATGAAAGTGGTCCCCCCCCCTTCTAAACAAAATTTCTGGCTACGGGCCTGCGCCCAGGGACGGTTCTACTATCGTATTTTTGTTTTTGCCACCGTAAATTCTCTTTAGAGGGGCCCGTCAAAGATCCCAGTCTATGGATCCTGCTGCAAGATGTTGGGAGGGGGGCACCGATTTTTCGACAGGACAAGTGGGCTATTTCTCGGGGTCGCATAATTTTTCGGGCCTCCAAATTAAAAGTACAAATATTTTACCTTAGTGGAAGCCAGTAATTTATTTTGGAAGAGGCAGTGCTGTGTTAACGCATGGGCCCAGGCCCCTCAAGTACAAAAGGAGCCTCGTAATAATGAGATCCGGTTACAATTTTCAGTAGTCTGAAGGCGGGTATTTTTAGCTTGGTGAGAGAGGGCGGCAGAAAAATCACTAAGTGCGGGCCTATGGTGCACTTAAGACGGCCCTGTGGGAGGAGGGGGGGGGTGTAACCAAAGGATAGAACAACAAACTCTTGATCATGCTATCCCATCTCCGTTGGCCATTTTAATCGCATTTTGGGTGAAGAGAGGGCGAAATCCCCCCTCTCACCGTGGTCTTTAATTCTCGCTTTGGCTATCATTGGCCCGTTTATATCAAAGTGGGGCTCTTAAAAACTACCACGTACTTTTACAGAAAAACATGTCAACCAATACTTTCTAAAAACGACAATGTTACCATCAGGGCTATTGCCCGAAATGCCCGGGGAACGTAAAAATTTTGACGAGGCATGTAATTTTTTTCACACAACCACCACGTGACCTATTCTTGCATAAAAAAGTATTTATTCGTGAATGTAAATTTTTGTGGATTTGTCCAAACCTTTTTATTAACTGTCCACATATTCAGAAACGAAACCATAATCGGTGCTCTTAACCAGGGACGGTTCTTTGGCCGTGTGACCTGCGTGGCTGTATTGGGCACCGCCAGGTGCGGATAAAGGTCGATATGTCGGGAAAATCGAATTGTGCAAGTTCGTTGAATCGTCCTGCATTTTACGGGACAGGAAAACTTTCCAATATTATTCGGTTCTTACCTATCGCCCCACCCCTGGATCCGTTCCTGAGCAAAGGCAAACCATCTTCAGCTGTCGTTCCGTGTCTGCTTCTCTCAAGTTGCGGCCCTCGGGAGCAGGTGAGTTTTGTGACCCGGGCGTCGGATCAGGGGTTGGCACCAAAATGCGTGCTTGCCCCTGCTGACTAAGCATCTAGTTGCAGGCCTTCAAGTCCTGCCTACTCTTGTGGGAAGGGCTGCAACTAGTGGTGGAAGCAAGCAGGTCCAGTGCTCCTCGCGCCGGACCAGAGAGGGCACCAATTTCAACTTTTATATAATCCTTCTTCAACATTACAAAGGGCACAAAAATGTGATATTGCCCGGCTGACCAAGCATCCACCCTGTTGCGACCCTGCTTGTGGAAAAGAGCCTATGGAGGTCCACTCAGGGAGCCTTCTCGGGGCCCCGGGGCAGACTTGGTTGCCCGAGCCCTTTTACGGGGCAGGGTCCACCCGGGAGGCTCAGAATAATAGGATTCGGTGAATTTTTTTTCGGAGCATTTTTCATGCCAATTATTAGGTGAGCATTTCCAGCCAGAAGGGGGTGGGGCTCAGATATATCACTTTGTTCAGGTGCCAGGGCCGTCTTAAGAGCACCATGGGCCCCCGGGCCAAGTGATTTTTCTGAGGCCCTACCAGGCAAATTTACATGTATGCTCCTCGAAAATTTCAACTATATCTCATTTTTGTGAGACCCCTTTTCTCTTGAGGCCCCACGAGCCGTGCCTGGGTGGGTCCATGCGTTAAGACGGCACTGCTGCGTATGGAGGGCACCAAAATCATTTAAGTGCTTAGGGCTCTCAAACATCTTAGCAGCACCTGAGAGCAACGTTTTTTTTTCTATCTGAACAAACGACCTGAATGGATTTGTTTGTTCATTCAACGCATAGGCATAGCTGCACAGGTATATCTGAATCGTGATTTAGGTAAGCACCGAAATGCTCAGGTACACCTGCCTACGACCGTAGGGGGCCATTCGGCATGTCTCTGTGCAGTTTTTTCTCACCTGAATGAATTGGTTTCTTCATTGGATGTGCAGGCATACCTGCACAAGTATACCTAAATAGTGTGCATGCACTTAACTGTGCAGGTATACCTGCGTCGGTAAACCTGAACGTGGTTTATAGGGCTTTACCTGGGAGGTAGACGGTGAACGTGCACGGCACGTTCTGCTCGCCAACATTGTTCTTGGCCCAGCAAAAGAGAGACCCTAGATGTCGGTCCAGAGTCGGCTTGTAGGTGGCCACGCTCCGCAGGCCCCTGCTGTTGAACGTGACGTTGTTGTGGCTGACGACGGTGTTGGTGAAGCTCCAGAAGAACGAGACCTGTGGGGGCTCGGCATCGACTTCGCAGCGAATGTTGAGGGTCTCGCCCCTCCTCGCTCCGTATGAGACCTGCTGCCCGGGTATGCACACAGGTCTGTCTGTAAGGAGAGAAGTGATGAGCATGACCGCTACTATCAACACCACATCGAGATTAATGAAAAAACTGGTGCGGAAGGTGTTAATTTTGATACTCACGTCGGACAGCCAGCCACAACGAATTACTGGACCTCGTGCCGATGGCGTTGGTGGCCGAGCACCTGTAGCTTCCCTTGTGTTTGGCCTCGAGTTTCTCCAGGACCAGCGTCATGGTTCCTTTACGCCACTGGTCGTCCTCGTCGTCTCGATCGTCGTCGTCCAGGAGTTGGTAGAAAGGTCCCTTGACGAAAGTCCAAGAAATGTCTTCGGTCAATGGATTGGACACGACGTTGCATACGAGTGCCACCGTGTCACCTTCAGACACGTAACTGTCCGAGTAAGTCTTCAGGGAGAGGCTTACCCGAGGAGAAACTGCGTACATATACAAGGATTGGTTTATATATTTTTTAATAGCGGGAACTAAACATACAGAATGTACAGGGTGCGCTAGAACAAAGGTCTATTCCCACACATCCGTCACGGCTCGTCGCAGCCACGAGGCTTCTGCCTCGTTTCAGTTGGAAAAAATGCTCCTGTTGCCTATGGCCAATTTTTTCCGAATTTCAAGTAAAATGTACTTTTTTCTCACTCCTATGCCTAACTCCTATTTTTAACTCACTCCTACGCTCACTTGCTGATTCACTACTATGCTCACTTGTTCACTGATTTGCTTATTCAAGTGAGTCATGACCAAATCAGTGAATATAGGAGTGAATGAATGAGCAATTCAGTGAGCATGAGAATGAGTGAATGGGAAAATCAGTAATGGCCACCAGTAATGATGAAGTGACCATAGGAAAGTTCAAATGATCATGAGAGTGAGTGAAAGAGCAAGTGAGCACAGAGAAGTAGCGAATGAACAAGTTAGTATGCAAGTGAGCGTAGGAATGAGTGAATGAGCAAATCTGTGAGCAAGTGAGCATAGGAATGAATAGCGAGTTAGCGCTCGCTTGCTCACAGACTTGCTCATGATCCCAGTCACTAGTCATAGTCGTTGAATTGCTTGTTGGTAAATTGCGTAGAGGTGCATCGGCGACTGCTCTGATGTGTGTGAATAGACCCTTTAAAACGGCCAAATAAGAAGAGTGATAGTAAACATAAGGTGAAATAGTTTTCCTGATAAAACCAGGGGGTCGCAACCCACTTATTCATGGGTGCGTGCGTTGAAATACTTTAAAGTCACAAAAATATGGCAACCCTGCTCACGAAATGGGTGAGCAGGAAATTTCTTTCTTCTGGTCACAGGGAAATGTTTGGTCAGAGGGAAAAAATTTTGTCCCTTTTTTCCCTCTCTAAAGTTTGATAAAATTTTCATAAAACTTGGAAATGCTACCAATAAAATCATTGGTTGCATTTTCTAGAATGTAACCAATAATCTTATTGGTGGCATTTTTCAAGTTTTATAAAAGCACTTTTATCAAACTTTTATAGTGCAATCCCGGCCTAACAGTGTGTTTCCGTACCAATAATCCATCTACTACTTGCATCTAAGGAAGCCGCAACAGCTTTGCCTTCGGATAGCTGAATCTGCGGTGAGTAGCTGTTGTTACAGCTACAGTTATCTGTCCACCACTGGGGAATGAGCTACACCATATAATGCTCAGCCCATGATCCCGCGGGCCAAATGTGGCAATCGAAGCATCTGATGTGGCCCGTGACCTCAAACCCAATTTTGTAAAATTGAACCATGTGACACATTTCCATACGACTTTGGTGACATGCGACCTATGTTGAAATCATGCGATTGACCTGCGACACAGTTCTAGAGCATTTCAGTGACCCATCGCGCAGTTCCAGAGAACTTAAGCATCCCACGGCACATTCCCAGATCGCTTAAGTGATCTGCCGCACATTTATGGATGACTTAAGTATCCAGCGGCACATTCCCAGACTACTTAAGTGGTTTTGGGCATACTTACAGATCACTTTAATTACCTTCAGGACAGTTTCCGGATCACTTAAGAATTCCATGACACATTTTACGTCCCGTAAAACAGATCATTTAATTGTCCTGCTGGGGGCTGTTCGAAATCCCTTAAGTGGCCTGTAGCACATTTTCACTTCATTAAGTGATCAGCGGCACATTGAGTGATCTGAGAAGTCTACTGCGGGACAGCGATAGATCAATTAATCCAGATCACTTAATCCATCCAGATCACTTAAGTTGCCCGCGACACGTTTTCAAGCCATTGGTGTGGTCCTCACTCTCCACAAAGTTGAGCCTCCATAATATACATATGGAAATATTTTTTCGACCGCATATAATGTTCAGATCATGTATAAAAATGGAGTCGACTTACACGTGACGTTGAGGATGACGCTGTCGGTGATCGAGTGCCTGATCTCCAAGTTCTCGGCCCGACACACGACGGTCTTTCCGTTGTCGCCCATGGTCGGACTCAGCACCAAAGTGCTGATGGTCTCGTTCGGATTCCTCAGCTCTCGCGTCGTGTTGTAGAGTCTCGTGTTGCCCATCCACCAGGTGACTTCCGCAGCGGGTCTCGACCCTCTCGTTGTGCAGAACAGGGTGAGGGTCGAGTTCTCTTTCGTGGACGGTGTCTTCGGCGTCACGAATACGTCGACTGGTCTCACTGGAAAAAAAAAAAACAAACGCAGAGACAGGAAATTCATCAGAATTATATCATTACGCGTTTAATTAATAAACTAAAAGCCCCAGGGGTGCACAACATCCCGCCCGTGGGCCGAATGCGGCACGCCATGGGGGTTCCATCCGTCCCGCGGAAGGTGTTCCGATATAAAATTATTAATACACGCAACGCGGTAAATGCCTAGGCTGAACCATATTTCCTTCGTAGTAAGGCAAATCTCAAATACAAAAAAGTTGCCGAACTCAGCCAAAAAAATTGTCGAAGGCGAGTAAAGTTGCCGATCACAGCCAAAAAAATTATCGAATTCAAGCAGTTGCCGATTGCAACCAAAAACTTGTCAAATAGCCCATTACATCCAAAAATAAGTTAAAGGAAAATTAAACCGCCTGTTACAGCCATAAAATTTGTCAAATACAAGTAAGTTGCCAATTAGAGCCGATAAATTTGTCAAAGGCAACTAAAGTTGTCAACTATCGCTAAAATTGCTGAAAAATCGCTAATATAAAAATCATTTTTCTGCGGTCATGTCGCCGTTTCTGTTGTACCCCTGTGTCAGGAAAGTTTTCTGACAAGGACGAACCGGGTATCGAACTCGCGACATCTCTGAACATCCTTTGGTACTTTAGGCGAGTATCTTATCGACCTGGGGGGGCTACCGCATCCTTTCTTTTTTTCATATGTTTCTAAGAAAAAAAATGGAATTGATATAATTATCACATACACGTATAATACGCAAATATGTTACGCACTTGACATATTTTACAGTGACGGTGAATGTCTATGCCAAGTATTTAAGATTTTCGGCCTCCTGGAAGGCGTGTCCGGAAAATTCACCGCAAACAATTCACCGCCATGCAATTCATTACTACGAAAATTCACCGACAACAATCCGACACGAAGCTATCGAGTCCGTGAGCGTGTGAGTGAGCTACTGAGTCCGTGAGCGAGCGAGTGAGTGGGCGGGTGAATGAGGGAGTGATCAAGCGAGCTACTGAGCCCGTGAGCGAGCGAGTGGGTGAGTAATTGAGCGAACTACCGAGTCCGTGAATGAGCGCGTGAACGATTGAGCGAACTACCGAGTCCGTGAATGAGCGCGTGAACGATTGAGCGAACTACCGAGTCCGTGAGCTGGTGAGTGAGTGATCGAGCGAGCTACTGAGTCCGTCAGCGAGCGAGTGAGTGGGCGGGTGAATGAGGGAGTGATCAAGCGAGCTACTGAGTCCTTGAGCGAGCGAGTGAGTGGGCGGGTGAATGAGGGAGTGATCAAGCGAGCTACTGAGTCCTTGAGCGAGCGAGTGAGTGAGTGATCGAGTGAGCTACTGAGCGAGTGAGCTACTGAGACCGTGAGCGAGTGGATGAGTGAGCGAGCTACCGAATGCGTGAGCGAGTTCACTCGCTCTCTCGCTCACTTACCCAATCGCTCACTTGCTCACGGACTCGGTAGCTTCATGACGAACTGTTGTCGGTGAATTTTCCGTAATTCCCTGGAAGGACGGTTGTCCCTTGGGGGCAAATGTGAAATTTTTTTAATTCGAATCTTTTTTTTTTTTCTTTTTGCATTTTGCATTTTTGTGAACAAATGAAGTTTTTTCATCTGACTTTTTTTTGCAAATTTTGCGAAATTTCTGATTTTTAAAAAATTTTTCTGCGAAATTTGGAATTTATTTTAGCGAAAATTTACGTATCTCTAATCATGGCCACAGCGAGCACGGCCGAAACACCTGTCATCTGGCCCACGCACTGAAAAGGTTGAGCAGTGTCACAAAGCCTCTTCTAGACACTACTTCTAGGAGGCTTTGGCAGTGTACACTCCTGAACTAAGTTATTTTTGGACTCGGACCAGAGCGTGACTTACAGAACACGTCGAGTTGTATGGACGTCTTGAGCAGTTGCCCCGAGGACGAGTTGTCCCTCGTGGCCAGGCAAGTGAGCACGGACATGAAGTGCTCCCTCTCGACGCTTCTTATCCAAAGGACGTTCCTCAGGCGCCTGTTCGACGTCGCCTTGTAGGTGACGTCCACGACTTTGTTGTCGATGAGCCAGTGCAGCTGCAGCTTGTCCTGGTCTCCTCCGGTCAACTCGCATGTCAGCTCCAGTTCGGATTTCTCTTTGTAGGGACCGCCCGTTCCGGTCAGGACTTTCGTGCCTTCGAAGATCGTCAGCTTCGGCGCTGGTGCTGCAAGCCAAGAGAAAAAGACATCAATCACACCCATTTAAAGTTATTATCCAGTTTGGGCCAATCGAAAACCTCTTCTAAAGGTCGTGGTGGAACCAGAATGATGTGTCGGGCGAGGTGACTAATTATGTAGGTCCGTAAATTTGCCCCGTAATTTACGGCGCAGATATGTTTCCCATATTATGTAGTTCTCTGGAGGGGGGAGCTTTCATCCCATTGCCTACCCTCTCTGGATGGGGTGGCTGGTTGAAACCCGTCTTTTGCAACGGTGTTACCGAAATCGCCTCTGCCACCACCGCATATAAAAGACCTCCGCTATAAGCTCGTGACGGCACTGAAGAAGACCATCTCACCTTTGTACATAGGAGGTGGACACATCATGTGTGCCATCTTTTGTAGTATCTCCACCCATTTCGTAGTATATCCAATGTCTATAGCTGAGATGCCTTCTTCAGTGACGTCACAAGTTTCGTGAGGAGGTCTTCTTCTATAGGGACCCTTCAGGAGTATTTTGACGGGTGACGGATCACCCGTACGAAACAGGGCGATCCGTCAAATCTTCACAATGTAAGTCTCCTCACTTGCAGAAGGTATCGCGCCCTTAGCGGCTGAATCCTTCCCCATTCTTTCCTTGGACAACAGGGAACTAACGCTTATATTGGATGGTTGTAATTGTGTGAGAGACCCTACCTCTGCAATCCTTCTATCTTAGAGATTAAGGCCGGCCGTCCACTGGAAGCGACAGCAGCTGACATTGCATCAGACGACTAGGGGCGATTGATGTCGTCCATTGAAAGACCTGACCATTTGCATGGTACTGAATTCACGACTGCACCCCGTGCGGGCGAGTGCGTTCGTTGACAATCTTGAGGAAATATTAAAAAACTGAAATTTTTGGGAGATGGATCCAAACATAATTTTTTTTTTTCAGGAACCTTCTAGAGATAGGTGACACTTTTTGGAACTGCAAGGAAGGAGGCGTGTTGCGATGAATTAAGGCATTGAATAGCGAAGAGTTGAATAGCATGTCTCAACACTGAAAAGTATTGTAGTATTTACCTGCGCTCATTTTTGCTCTCTCGCTCTTTCCCCTTAAAAATTATATCGATGTGTAAAAATTTGCGAGTGATAATAATAAATCTGTCATAAAAAATTCCGCCCTTGTAATCAAGCTGCCCTGGGCGGCCGCCTCTTCGTTTCATGCCTGGAGCCGGCCCTGCCTTCTAGCTTCCTACATAGTCTAGCAGCCTGATAACGATAAACTTACAGGGGAAAAAAAATTAAGTTCTAAACTTTAGAATGCGCAAAAAAAAAAAAAAATTTCGACTGAAATTTATAGCATTATAAGAAGCCCCGATCAAGGCCGTCTTAAGAGCATCGTGGGCCCCAAGTGATTATTCTGAGGCCCTACCAGGAAAATTCTTGAAAATTTAAACCATATTTCTTTTCTGTGAGGCAAATTTTCTCTTGAGGTGCCCGGGGGGGGGGGCGTGCCTTGAGACGGCACTGGCCCCGATAACTGTAAACGAATATTTCCCCACGTTACGGTATTGGTCCGTTCCGTTCCTTGCAAGAGTAATAGCAATACCCGAATGATAATATTATCAGTGATTCTTATAAGTGACGTCGGCTGTATATACATGTAAGAGTGAAATAGAACACGTAGGTGAGGGGTGAAAATAAAAATCTACTGAAAATACTCCCTTATTCATTTATCTAATAATACTGCTCCCTCTCTCTCTCCCCCCCCCCCTTTTCTCTATTTATTTATTTCTTACTTTTCTTCTATTGTTTTTCCTTTTCCCTTCTTCTAGTTAGGTTCCCTCTGCGGTTAGGTTAGGCTGATTTGTCAAATGGAGATCATCCAAATTTGTTGCCAAAAGCGTGTACGCGAAGAAGTTGAAAAAAAAATGTAGATTAGATCTTCTAGAATGAAAATGGAGCTGCCGTGGCAACGATTTTGATCACCGAATCCTATTCTGAAAGGATTCTTTTGATCCTACAGTCTACGGCATCGTCTACGGACGTTAGTTACTTGGGGGGGGGGGGGGCTTCCAATGAACGTTGTGATGGGGGGCTCTTGGAAATAATTCATGAATACGTATACATAGCTGCCAACTTTTGAAAATGAAAATTCGGGAGATTTTCGCGCAAACCCGTATTTTATGCTAAAAACACTCCCTATAGGGATTTTTCCAAATAAAATAGGGGTTTTCCAAACATAAAAGTTAAAGCGTAGGGAATAAAATCCCTACTCAAAAACTGAAGTCAAATTAAAATAAGGATTTTACACACATGGAAGTTAAACCCTTGGGAATAAAATTCCTACGCAAAAAACAAGTGAAATTGGAGGCCAAAACTTCAATGATGTAAAAATAAATATTGTGTTCAATCAGAAACGCTGTGAACAAACATTCTGCGCGAATGACCCCAAAATCATCGGAAGATGAAGGAAAACACCGTCAATTTTTGAAGAACACTGACTTTTTGTGACACTTGCTTGATGGCAGTCTTTCCACCATTACCGATGTTTGTGTCCGTAACACAACTTGTACAAAAAGGAAAAGTCGGCCCTCTTCTGGAACGTTTGATGAAAGGAAATTCATCGGAATAAGTATCTTTAAAATTGATTAAATATGTTTTTGCTTATCATTTTGCTTTCATGCTTTGTTATATCGCACGTACGTAACTTCAACAAAAGAAATTTTGACCATATGCGCGTCACTAGAATCTTCAATTATTATCCAGGACTATTGGCTGCTAAGCCATTTTCCTGCACGATAAGACAAACAACTTTCTTGTTACCATCAGAGGGTTTGTAAAACTTCCTTAAAAAGGGAATTTCCCCATTTACGACGTGTGACGTCATTTCGAAAGGGAAAAAAAAGATGCTTCATGCCCCACAAGAAATTCCTTAGTGATTGTTTTCATGATTGGGGATTTTTTTATAACGAAGTAGGGAATTTTTAGGGACAATTAGGGATTTTTGTAAAAATTCGGGAGATTTAAGAACTTTTCGGGAGGTCGAACGATGAAGCTAAAATTCGGGAGATTCCCGAAAAATTCGGGAGACTTGGCAGCTATGCGTATACCATGCAACGCACCGCTTTCCCGAGCATACCGTTATATACGAGACACTTTTGGCCACCTTAATAACCTTCCAACATTTTATGACTGCCAATGTCAAGAATCCATAGGCGGGTTCCAGTACGTCTTTCACGAATGGAAGACACGCTGTGTCATTGCAGTCCCCCCACTCTGTGAGAAACGCATTACAATGCCCCCCCCCACCCCCACACACACAAGCAGGGCCTCTGTCTCTCGCATGAGCAAACAGAATACATGCCCAGGGCCCGAAATTTGCTGCCTTCTGTGCTTTAGGCACAATCCACATGCCTCCTTCCTCCTCCATGCATCTTGCCTCAAAGAAAGATAAGGGGCAACAAATATTCTTATTTGCCTAGGGCCCGATCTTATGAGGAACAGGCCCTGTCTACAAGTCGAGTAAAATTGATACTAAACGATTGCAATGATGTAAAATTGGTCAATATGCAGGGTCACTGGAAGTGACCGGAGTATCAAAAGGGCCTTGGGCTGTACCCGGTGTGCGGAACCCATGCGTTAAGATGGCGTTTAGTAGGTAATGGTCATTTGAACGAGCTGGACCTAATATAGTTATATCAATTTTCTTTT
The DNA here is from genome assembly GCF_987345545.1 of Pholcus phalangioides. NCBI lineage: Eukaryota > Metazoa > Arthropoda > Arachnida > Araneae > Pholcidae > Pholcus > Pholcus phalangioides. The sequence continues at coordinate 32,399,176 of NW_028301603.1, forward strand.
GTGGTTTCCGCATGGGCAGGTGGAGCAGCCCCCCCCCCAATTTAGTGGGTGCTAAAATCCATGACCCTCCCCACAAGGGCGGGGCTGACAGGTCTCCAGCCCTGGGGCCCGTTAAAGTTATCATAATTTTTGTTGTATAAATTCTATATAGAAGGGCTCACGAAAAGTCTGTTTTGGGGCCCAAAACAGACTTTCAACGATCAAAGCTTAGGGGCAACCTGCTCCAAGATGCAGGAGCCATGCCCAAAATCCGAACTCATTCACTCACCTGTGACGTACAGCGTGACCGTGGACGTCTTCGTTAGCGACTTGTAGAAGTCGATTCTGCACACGTAGACACCCTCGTCATCTTTGGATTCGACCTGCAGGTTCAGGACGGCCTCGGACACGTTGAACTTTGAACGGTGACCCAGAGCGGACAGCTGCCGGTGTTTGCCTTCGCCGAGGTTTGCGGACGAGCGTCCGTCGACGGTGTAGAAAGGAATGATCTCCTCGTCCTTGTACCAGAAGGCCGCTATCGCCCTGTCCTCCGCTGGGGGATCGGAGGCCGGACACGGCAAGTCCGCGGTCGACCCGAGCTGACCGTCCACTCGGTAGATGGCGAAAACTTGAAAGACCAGACAATACAGTTATCTGTTACTTATAAATCAAAATGAAAAACTATATAATCACAAGTTACAGATACATTTTTCTCCTCTCATTCCCGTTATCCAGGGTAACGACGGTATTCCTTGAATCCCGTCTCTAGAGCAGTGTTTCCTCAACCGGCGACCCGTGGGTGATTCGCAGTTTCATTTTTCCCCTTAATTTCTCGTTAGTTGTGTGTATGACCGGACTTTTCCACTTACACAAAAGAGATTTACCGGGCCGCGGTGCTGGAGGTGCAGAAGATGCGGACATCAGGCCAAGCGGTGCAACAAAGAGTTGTGCAGAGCCTGCGGTGCTGAGGACCACACGGAAAGGGAGTGCAAAGCTGCAGTTACATGTAGCAATTGCAATTGGAAATAGTCGCATCTCCTATTGGACGGGACGAGGTAATGCAACAGAGCTTACCGGACCGCGGGCTTCGAAACACTGCTCTAGCGCAGTGGTTCTCAAACCCACGGCCCGGTTTCGTTCATTTTTGTGAGTCGAAGGCCCGGTCAAACACACGACCAACGGAAAATGAATGAGGAAAAATGAAACGGCTAATCACTCGCGGCCCGGTATGAATGATATCAGGGCCCGGTGGTTTAGAAACACTGCTCTAGAGCATCTCGCCTCCCCGAGCACAAGTAAAGAGCAAGGGTCTTCAACTTTTCAGACACGGAAGGCCAGATTGAAACTTCCAACGGAGCCCGCGGGCCACCAACGCATGTAATTTAGTGACGTCATTAATAGAAAAAGGGTCAATTCCCTTCCCCCCCCCCCCCCGCGTTAAAAAGGCGACAAAAATGATTGAAGACAATGATTTATATTCTGAAATTATTCAATTTTGATTAGTTCTGAAATAATATTTTTCTCTAATTCTGGGAAAGATTTTGATTAATTATTGATTATATTAATTAATTCTGAGATTAATAAGATTAATATTCATCTCAAATCGTTTTAAATTATTCTTCAATTATTTATTTCGTTAATTCTGAAATTATTTTCCCTCGCAAAGCATGTTGAAATAATTTCTTTCAAATAATTACGCAATTATTCTTTTATCGATTGCGAAATAATTTCCATCAGTAATCATAGGAAATTATTTCTCTCATTGATTTATAAGTTACAGTCGACACTCGTTATAACGACAACAACCCCACGTAATAGCGACCATTCCATTACAACGACAGGTAGGATAGGTCCCATACGTTTTCATATAACGACTACTACTCTAAACCAGACATACACCTCGTTCCCTCTGCGGAACTTCTAACGAATTGGTGCAATTGGGTAATTTTCTGAAAATGATCGGCAAGCTACGGCAAGAGGCTTCGGGTGGGGGGGGGGGCAAATGTGGCCCACGGGCTGTGCGTTGAAAGACCACTGATGTAAGTCATTAGAAAGGGGATGTTTATGTGCTGGAAATCACTCTAAAGAGAGTCGTCTGTAGCCTTATCGGTGGGGGGTCCCATATCATGCCAACTACACACGTCCAATACCATATATCCACGTCCAATAACACAGCCTCTACCAGCTTGAACAGTCTTTTGTTGACATGAGCAGCCCATGGTATTATGGCAGTGTTTCCTCAAAGTGTGCGTGTGTCCCGGCTCCTAGGGGCGTCGCCAACCTTTGTCAGGCGAGCTCAAGACATTGATTTGTGCGTCTATTTATGCCGATTGAGAGAGTGAATAAGCGATGTGAGGGAATAATATATGCCCTAGAATCTAGATCATAGTTTCCCAACATTTTTTTGTCCCATCGTCCCCTTCTTCAGAAATTTTTTTCTCCCATCGCCCCCCAACGTAATCTAACCCATAGGATCCTATGTTATACCCGTAGTTTCTACCGCCCCCTGGAACATTCCATCGCCCCCATGGGGCGTTAACGCCCACGTTTGGAAATCACTGCTCTAGATTAACTTTCCTTTACAAAATCCTTCATGGCCATTCTCATATCGACACTTCCAATTTTCTAATTCCAGCTTCATACTTTTCCAATAGAATTAACGATTCCCGAAAATTTAAACCCATTTTGTATCCGCAGAGATTGTTTCACAAATTTAGTTTCTCTCCTCGAACAATAACCGATAGGAACAACCTCCCACCAAACATTATTGATTGCACCACAGTTTCGAGATTTCCTTTGTAACATCAACCGTGTCCTCTGTCAAACTCCACCACCGCATTTCCTTGTATAGGCCTCGGCCAAGCAATATCGTATAAATAAATAAATAACAAGAAAAATATGAGGACAAAATGGATAAATTTCAAATACTTTTATGGGAACACTTAAAATGACATAAAAAATGAGGACATACGTCCTCACGTTCGATGATGACATGCATAAATGATATATATATACATATTTACCAATAATCGTGTTATGTAGAATCGCGAAGCTAGCTAGCCAGATGATTCTCAGCAATTTCAAAAATTGCACTGCAAATAGAAAAAAAAAACCCAGAAAGTTATAGAAATGGCGCATCCCTTGAGGAAAAAACAGCATCAAATTCAAAACCAGCATGAAAAAGACATAATTATACTGACACAAAATATCAATGTTTCGATTACTTTTTTTCACTGCGGGGGGGGGGGGGGGGAGGGGGGAGGGGGGTCTTCACCCTTTCAGACATTGCGAACCAAAAAAAAATATAAAAATTCATGGATCCCGAGGACCAGCAAGTTATACTGCGGTATCTACACTGCTCAAAACAATTAGGGGAGCACATGGTTTTAACAAAATTACGCAAAGATGTATACCGATAAGTAACATAAAATGAATCATCCATAATTTAAAGCCTAGCAGGAAACGGAAGAAGAAAACTTCATATGCAAATCAAAGTTCATGACGTCAAAAACCAGAAAAAGGAGCTAAGGGCAGAAATCGGGATGTTGCAGAAACGTCTGTTTTACTGCCGTAACTGTGAAATTCGTTTGCGCAGTATTTTTTTTGAGACAAGGTGACTTGAGGATGTCTCAACAACGTGATTTACCGGAATCCATGGCATGGCGTGTTATAGGCAGACTGGAATCCGGGCAAACACAACGTAGTGTCGCGGACGCTGTTGGAGTCGCCAGAAGTGTTGTTGCAAGGCTGTGGAATCGATTCCAAGAAACAGGAAATGTTAGACGTCGACCAGGGCAAGGTCGGCCACGCGCCACTACAGCAACTGATGACCGGTATGTACGGTTAACAGCCCGTCGAAACAGAACAGGGAATGCTACGCAGCTGCAAAGACGGTTGCTCTTTCTTGGCAACAGGACGAAGGGTGTCCAGCCAAACAGTACGTAATCGGCTTCGTGAGAGAAGGCTCTATGCACGTAGGCCAATGGTCTGCATTCCGTTGACCCCACGCCACCGTGCGGCCCGAAGAAGATGGACTGCTGAACATCGAGATTGGGAGCAACATGATTGGAGCCAAGTGCTTTTTACAGACGAGTCCCGATTCAATCTGGAGTGCGACACCCGACGTGTTCTGGTATGGAGGGACAGGGGCACTCGAAATAACCCCGCATTCGTTCGTGAAAGGTCACAATACAGACGAGCTGGTTGGATGGTATGGGGTGGAATCAGCATAGCCGGACGTACGGACCTGCATATCATTCGGAATGGCACTTTGACGGCCCGAAGGTATGCAGACGAGATACTGCGACCTCGTGTCATCCCTTACGCTGGAGCCATTGGAGATTCCTTTGTTTTCCAGGATGATAATGCCCGACCGCATAGAGCTCGTCTGGTGGAGAACATGCTTGAAGCTGAAACAATACAGCGTATGGAATGGCCAGCGTGCTCTCCTGACCTGAATCCAATCGAGTATGTTTGGACGACGCATTGCTGCGCGACCAAGGCCGCCTGTTACTGTCCGAGACTTGCAGATTGCACTTCTTGAGGAGTGGAACAGTATTCCCGAAAGTCTGATCGATAACCTCATCGCATCCATGGCAAACAGGTGTGCAGCAGTCTTAGCTGTTCGAGGAGACCACACGCCCTATTAAAACTCATGCATCATGTCTAAACAGTACTTTTTTTTATCGTTCACATGTAACCAAATTGTTGCCCTAAATCATCTTTTCATGTTTTTTCCATATTTTCAAAGAATTAAAGCTTAATTCCAAATTTTTTTACGTCTTTTTTCTGTATTGCGCATTGATACGCGTGTACTATCCATTGTATGCCAATACGTGGCTGTCTCGCACGGTTTTCTTCACTTTTTTGCTTGCTCCCCTAATTGTTTTGAGCAGTGTAGATTTAGGTGTGTGTGTGTGTGAGTATGTTTTCCTGGCGTGGCGCATCAGCTCAGGCTATATAGTATATGACCACCGGGATTTCCTCGGAGCAGGTTTTCTGTGCAGTGCGCAACGGGAATCGCCCATCGCGACACGCAATTCGGCTCACGGCAGCGCTTTACGTCGGGCATGATTGGCGGACTGTTTCTGGAGGAGTCAAATGCGTCGTGCACCGAGCGTTTCACCGATCTTCTATTCACTCTTGTGTGTCTTATTTCCCTTCCCTTCAAACCGGAGCATGCAGACAACAAAGTAGCTCATAGTTTCCCAACCTTTTTTGTCCCATCGCCCCCTTTTCAGAAATTTTTTTGTCCCATCGCCCCCTTCTCCAGAAATTTTTTTCTCCCATCACCCCCTTCTTCAGAAATTTTTTTCTCCCATCGCACCCCAACACAATCCAACCCATAGGATCCTATGCTATACCCGTAGCTTCTACCGCCTCCCTGGAACATTCCATCGCCCCCCAGGGGGCGTTAACGCCCACGTTGGGAATCACTGGAGTAGCTGATGCCAAGACCATATACTACAGCAGCGGTTCTCAACCGGTGCTCCGCGGAGCACCAAGGGCTCCGTTTACAACTCCCAGGGCTCCGCGGTGACTCGAGGATAATAAAATGAATCAGTAAATTTGATAGATAAGTAAATAAGAGAGGCCTACAAGGTCCTGCCATATAAATTATATACAAAAAAGTGTTCCTCGAGTCAAACAGGGTTCCGCCATAGAAATTATATACTGAGAAATTTATACTGACTCGCTCCGTGAGTCAAAAAAGGTTGTAAGAACCGCTGTACTACAGTATAATATAGCCGCCCTGATCTGATGCGCCACGCTAGGAAAACACAAACGCGTAGCGTGATTATGCAACGCGTTTCTGCGGCGTGAAATGGTCTAATTCGGTTCACGCTGCGCAAAACCCGGCTTTACTTTTGTGTTTTCTTCCCCTCCCTTTCTTTCTCCCTCTTTCATTGCGCAAAAAATGTACGTGGACGTGCAGACGACGCCCCACGCTAGGTAGGAAAACACAAACGTGTAGCGTGGTAAAGTTACACGTTCCTGCAGATGCGAAACAGTCCTATTCGCTTCACGCGGCGCAGAAAAACCCGTCTTATTAAGAAGAAAGAAGAGAATACATAGCTATCCATGGAAAGCGCCGCTCTACCCTTGACCGTATTTTATGGGACACATTTTTTTTTTTAACCCTTTAAAAGCGGCAGTTAAAAATCACAAAACTCCCCTTCATTCAGAATGACGTCACATCTTTCTTTAATGAATTACTTTTTCTTCCGATTTACAGCAGGTGCAAAACTAAGAGGCACAGAGGAAAAGTTTTCCATTGAGAAATTAACTTTACAAAACATCTTGTCTTGTCAATGCTGAAATAAGGGGCTTTTGTGGAGTCGAGATATCTCGTTCTTGCCGCTTGAAGGGTTAATCGATGCTTCCGAATATATTTCCTTTCTAATTAATCAGATTCATTTGAAAAAAGAAAAGAAATTCAATAGCAAGTTGGCATCAAATACATTTGAAGAATTTCATTAATGAGAGAGAGAGACTTGGAATTTTCAAGCGGGGCGCACCCCTTCAGGAGCCGCCCCTGCAATGAAATTAATTATTTCATCAATTCTGGAATATAGTTCTTCATTGAGGTTCTTTTTTTCAGCATTTATATATGAATTCTGTAACTTGTAAGCCTTTTCCAGTGCCGTCTCAACGCATGGGCCCAACCGGGCACATAGGCGGGGATAGACTTGGAAGTCTGGGGGGGGGGGGCACGGTCATTATTGCTCGGGGGGGGGCAAGATGATGATGATGTCAATTCGTATATACATTTATACATTAGATCAGTGGACTCTACCTTTGACGCTGGGGGGGGGGGCAATGCCCCGCCACGGCCCCCCCCCGTATCTCCGCCCGGAGGCCATCGAGAGAATTAAATGGGGGATTCAGAAAAACGAGAAGTAGGTGAATTTTTCGAGAATTTCCCAGGTAGGGCCTTAGAAAAATCACCTGGCCCGCCCCCCCCCCCATGGCCCCCATATCCTGGAGCGGGCGCCCCAGGCTAGACTCTTTTCACGGGGCCCCTTCTGTAGTTAATTTATAGCGTGAAAAAGCAAAAAATGATTAGAACTGTTCCAGGCCCTGTCAGCCACTCCCCCCCCCCCTTTGTGAGGTCCCCATGATGCTCTTAACGACCCTAGCCTTTTCGTCGGTGGGACAAAAAAGCTCCGGTTCGGGGGTCATGCGTTGAAAGTCCCTCCTCTAGTACGTACTACCACACAGTCGAATCTCGTTTTAACGAATACGTACCGTTATAGCGAAAATCTCGTTTCAAAGAACGCCCAGATAAGTTTATATAAGAACAATGCAAATACCTGGAATTCCTTTATAACGAAATTTTCGCTATAACGAAGTTACTTCTCCGGTCTCATGGAGTTCGTTTTAACGTGATTCGACTGTATATATAATTTTTTTTAAATGCCCGCCTAAAAAAACAAACTGGATTTTCTTTCGATGGGGGAAATAAAAATGTGAATTGAGCTGCTGCCATCTAGCTTGAATACCACAAACTAAAAACGGTTCCGCAAGTCAAAAACCTGGTAAAATTTCCATTTTCGTGGGAAAATCGGTCGAAATTTTTCCCCACGTGGGGAAATCTCTCCGTGTTTGTGGGGAATTCTGAGAGTTCGTGAAAGAAAATAAATTTTCTTTTTTGAAAAAAAATGAATAAATATAGTGCCATTACATTTTGTATTTCTCCCCCCCCCCACCCGTAGATGACAACACACTTTTTTCAGAATGTGTGTGTGTGTGGGGGAGTATTTTTAGTAAAAAGGGAAATTTTCCTTAAAGAGAGGTATAACCATGGCCCCCACATCCTGGAGTAGGGCCCTATGCTGGGATCTTTTGCTGGGCCCCGACAGGACTTTCACTGGCCCTCTTATTGTGGATTTACAGCGTGAAAAAACAAAAAATAATGAAAATCGTCCAGGGCCGTCTTAAGAGTATCATGGGCCCCCGGGCCAATTGATTTTTCTTAGGCCCTACCAAATAAATTTTCCAAAATTTCAACCAGATCTCATTTTTGTGAGGCCCCTCTTCGCTTGAGGTCCCCGGGCCGTGCCGGGGTGGGCCCATGCCTTAAGATGGCACTGGCTGGAGCCTTGCCAGCTCACCCCTTGTGGGGACCATGGGTATAACGATCACTGGCACAAGTATATTTTATTAAAATACAGTGGAATATATTTGGAACCCTGTGTAAATTCACACAGTGTTGGAAAATGTCTCGTCGTGGCTCCCTTTTTTTGTGTGCTCTATATCTCGAAGCCGGCCCCTTCCTTTTCCCAATGATCCTCCCCCCATGTCCACCACAAAGGGTGGGATGGCAAAAGCTTCAGCCCTGGGGCATGGGACGACTTTCGTTATTTTTTGTTTTTCACGCTATAAATCCATCATGAAGGGGCCAGTCAGGGGGGGGGGGGAGGGTGCAAATGATCCCATTCTAGGGCCCTACTCCAGGATGTGGTGGTCATGTCCTCCCCCATCTTCGGGATTTTCCTTTCATGTAAAAAAAAATTCTGATTCCCCCCCCCCCCATGATGCTTTTTAAGAAGACCCTGAATGCAAAGCACCGTGAAGGAGGGGGGGGGGGTAATTTACGCCTCTGCCTTCCCGTCCATAGGCGGGGGGCACGGTCATTATTGCTGGGGGGGGCAAGATGATGATGATGTCAATTCGTATGTACATTTAGACATTAGATCAGTCGACTCCACCTTTGACGCTGGGGGGGGGGGGGCAATGCCCCACCATGCCGCCCCCCCGTATCTCCACCCATGCTCCCGTCTATGTTAATATAACACGATGGCCCCCACATAGGGGAGGCTGACAGGGCTCTAGTCCTGGGGCCCGGGATGGCTATCATCATTTTTTTGCTTTTTAACGCTATAAATTAACTGCAGAAGGGGCCCGTGAAAAGATCCCAGCCTAGGGACCCCGTTACAGGATGTGGGGGCCATGTATAACACTACTTTTTCACTGAATGGGAGGGAAGGGTGATTGATTGGCCGCCTTCGCCTTCGTCTCATCCTATATGGTGCAGACCCCTCGTGATTTTAAAAGGGAAAAATATACAAAAATGCACAAACGAATACATACGTTAGACATCTCGACCCTGGCCGTAGGAGGGGGGGGGGCCTCCACGCATTTCCGAGGACCACTCCCACTCGCAAGTCATGTCAAGGTCCTATTCAGGGCCCCCACATCCTGGAGCAGGGCCCCTAGGCTGGGATCTTTTGCGGGCCCCCGACCAGACTTTCACGGGGCCCCTTTATGATGAATTTACAGCGTGAAAAAGCAAAAAATTGTGAAAATTGTCCTGGGTCCCAGGGCTGGAGCCTTGTCAGCCCACCCCTTGTGGGGGGCCATGGTCCTATTGCGTTGAGATAAAAACCCTATAGCCCTCTACTCACATGCCAAGCTGGATAATACTTTTGAAGATTTTTCTAGTGATAAGTAATACGGCATTTTAAGGACGTGTTTCCGTGGTGTAGTGGTTATCACGTGCGCTTCACACGCGCAAGGTCCCCGGTTCGATCCCGGGCGGAAACAAGTGAAACTTTTTTTTTCCCCCCCCCCTTTAATTTTTTTTAAGTGTTCATTATTAAAAAAATTATATAGTGTAGGGGCCAGAGGGGCTCTCAACCTTTTTTTGACTCGAGGAGCCCTTTTTGGTATATAATTTTTATGGCGGAACCCCGTAGGCTTCTTTTTTTTTTTTTAATTTATCCTGTCCAATTTACTTACTTATTTTATTTTCCTTGTGAGTCGCCGCGGAGCCCCTGGGCATGGCCTCCACAAGGGGTGGGCTCTGACAAGGCTCCAGCCCTGGGGCCCGGGAGGATTTTAATAATCTTTTTTGTTTTTTCACGCTATAAATTCATCATAAAGGGGGCTCCCCCGTGAAAGTCTGGTCTGGTGGCCCGTAAAAGATCCCAGCCTAGGGGCCCTGCTTCAGGAAGTGCACACGGAGCACCGGTTGAGAACCGCTGGTGTAGACTGTCTCCCTAATCCGTCACATATCAGACCAGAGTGTGCCGGATTTCTTGAGGTTAGTTGAAAAAGAGCTCGTTTTAATAACACTACTATAGCAGAAGCCGCTTATTAGAATCACGGATTACCATTCGGGTATATCATGACTTTTGCAAAGTACGGGATAGTGGTGAGTGGTGATTCTACAGGGGGAGGGGGGGGGGCTAGCGGGATATAAGTCTAGGGGGTGAAATTCAGAGGGGCGACGGCAAATTTGAGAAACGAGTGGCCGAAAAAAATTAGTGCAAAGGGGGAAAAGGGCGGGGAAATTTGTATAACCCGCAATAAATCCCTCTCTGCCCGGTAGGGCCGTCTTAGGAGTATCATGGGCCCCCCAGGCCAAGTGGTTTTTCGGAGTCCCTACCAAGTAAATCCTAGAAAATTTCAACCGGATCTCATTTTTTTGAGGCCCCCCTCTTCTCTTAAGGTCCCCCGCGTCGTGCCCGAGTGGGCCCCCATGTGTTAAGACGGCACTGCTTGCCAGACAGCGAATGACCAAAAGAGTGACGTGGAGAGTTTGCAATCACGCGAGTGAGCAAACCAATTACTTAGAGCGTGAGGAAGCATTTGAGTGATCAAAAGAGTGTCCCACAAAGCGTGGGGACCAGGTCAGCGAGTGACCTGGAGCGTGTGCAAGTATGTGAGTGGCAAGGCCATAGCGGGATGGGGGAGGGGAACTTTTTGGTCTGGTCCCACACCCCCGAAATGTGAGAAAATGACCGAAAGAAAGGGAAGAAATGGCTATCTATTGTTTTATCACTTTGATCCCCCGAAATGAAAGTAGTCCCCCTCCCCCGAACGAAATTTCTGACTACGGGCCTAGTGAGTGGCCACCAAAACAGTGCGCAAGCATGTAAGTTACCAAAGCGGTGTGGACGCATGTAAGTGACTAAAAGAGTGACTTTATAGACTCTGTGTACTTGCAGTGGGGGTGGGGGGTAACCGGATTATAGCACAGGGTGGCGAGTTCGGGGAAAGAGGTAGTCAAGCAAATTGGACTACAATGGGAGAAGGGGGTGGCAATATTCGGGTGGCCGACAGGCGATAAAAGATAAAACTAAATCAAGGGGCGGTCCTAGAAATTCTGCCGCCTGAGGCGGATAATATTTTGCCTCCCTTAAGATAGGACTATCGGGAATTATGAGATGCATCGGTTGCGTGTAGTTACAGAGACATATCTTACACGAGGGACGGACTTTATTTCACACAACATACTATATACATGACGAAAAACGAACTGCGCAATAACTAGAATAATCACCTGATGGCGCTTTGAGCGCGTACATCAATCCTCGCTCTGAGGAAGTGGCTTTCTTTTCCCACACGTCGGCGGCGACGCCACAGGACTATTTGAAAAAAGAGTTCATTTCCCTCCCTCACCTCTATTGCCTTGATACAGTGGTTCCCAAAATGTTTGCCACGACCTTCTTCGGGGGTAACGTTGACAATTTAAGATGTCACGAGAGAATTTCCTAAATAAAAACGTCCTGATAAGAGTAAATATATGAAATGAAAATATAATACCTTGTCTTTGAGGGGGGGGGGGCGGTCGCAAAGTGGGCGCACCTGTTTAAATTTTTTCCTGTGTGTTTTTGAAAAAAATATCTGCCCTTCAAAGGGTTACCTCAGCTATTTAGCACATATACCGTATTTTATCGTGTATAAGGAACCCTCGTGTATGGAAGCCCCCCCCCCCCATTAACAGAATTAACAGAAATTGATTGTAATTACCCCGCGTACATACGTCTCTGATCCCACCCAAATGGGGCGCGGTAGCCCAGGTCGATAGGTAATAAATTGTAGGTCCCGGTCTAATTAGCCCTCGTGTGCAGAAAATGACCGTGGTGCGACAAAAATGATCAGTGACCCACCAATATGTGTTAGGGGGGCTGAGCTGACGAATTTTGCTGACGGGGGGGGGGGTGGGGGGGGGTTAGAGTTTTGTTGACTTTTGCTGACGGGGGTCAAAAATGGCTGAAAATTCGCTGACGTAATACTTGAAAGGCCCCTAAAGCCGGGTTTTCCTAGAAATAGGTTTGTTGCGCAGCGTGAACCGAATTAGACCATTTCGCGCCGGCAGAAACGTGTTACATAATTACGCTACGCGTTTGTGTTTTCCTAGTGTGGCGCATCAGATCAGGGCGGCTATATTATACTTAATATATAGCCTTGGCATCAGCTAGTCTGTCGTCCGCATGCTCCGGTTTGAAGAGAAGGGGAAAAAAACACAAGAGAGCATCGGAAAAACCGCGGCGCACGACGCATTTGACTCCTCCAGAAGCAGTCGGCCAATCACGCCCGACGTAAAGCGCTGTCGTGAGGTGTATTGCGCTCTGTAGGGAAACAGCCATGCTGCTCTGACACCCAAGACCACTCTCTCCCTCTCGTGGGCGGGGCTCGAAGACGAAGACAGCCGAAGATGGGAGACTTTGGGTACCCCGCCCCCCTCCTCTCATCCCGCTTGATGGGGACAGAGGCGAACTATCACTCCCGTCACTCTTGGAGGTATGTTGCATACTTTGGAGCCCAACTACTACTACACCAATCCGGCCATATCGTTATACAGTCGAATCCCGTTTTAACGAATACCGTTATAGCGAAAATCTCTTTTTATATAACGAACACTTTTCTAATCCCCCCAAATAAGTTTACATAGGAACAATGTAGGTAACCTGGAATTCCTTTATAACGAAATTTCGTTTTAACGAAGTGATTCCTCCGGTCTCTTGGCGTTCGTTATAACGGGATTCGACTGTAGTACAATTTACTGCCATTAATAAGATGGGTTGGAAATGAAAGCGTTGTCTATCGGTGGTCGCCTCAAGTTCGTCAGGGGAAAATATCTCACCTATATCCCCCCCCCCCGGGTTTGAACCCGGAACCACGACAGCAATCTTAACGGTGTAGACGAGTATCTTACCACCACGCCACTCGGGCTAGATGGAGGGTAGCTTATGGCTATCTCCCCAAGACCATCAAAAATTAATATTGTCAAATATTTTAGTAAAAAATTAAAATACAGAAAGCAAATACTTTTATATACTGTGTGTTATCTTTATCCATTCCTGTTAATTTTACATTTTTTTTGAAGGTTAGTAGCTCAAAATTTATCTTTGAGATATTCCTTGTGCTCCCCAAACACAATACGCCCCCCTCCCCCATATCCTATTGCATACGCCAGCTGTTCTCAACCGGTGCTCCGCGGAGCCCCGGGGCTCCGTGTGTACTTCTTCTTAGGGACTCCGCGGTGACTTAAGGAAAATAAAATAAATAAGTAAATTTGATGGATATATATATATAAAATGAAAAAAAGAGGCCTACAGGGTTCCACCATAAAAATTATATACAAAAAGGGCTCCTCGAGTCAAACAGGGCTCCGATATAAAAGTTATGTACTGAAAGGGCTCCGCGAGTCAAAAAAGGTTGAGAACCGCTGATCTATATACTATCGAAAAAGGTTGAGAACCACTGATCTATATATTATCGAACTATCGAAAAAGGTTGAGAACCGCTGATCTATGTATATACTATCGAAAAAAGGTTGAGAACCGCTGATCTATATATTATCGAATTATCGAAAAAGGTTGAGAACCTATGATCTATATACTATCAAAAAAAGGTTGAGAACCGCTGATCCATATACTATCAAAAAAAGGTTGAGAACCGCTGATCTATATACTATCTGAGTTGTTCGTGAAACGCGGATGTGTATCCCTTTTGAAGCACACGTTACAAAACATCTTAAAGCTTCCATAGAGTAACATGGCTAGAGAATCCATTCAAATGTCATTTCCGTACAAGCAGAATTTGACAAAATTACGTTACAAAACAAATCACAGTATGATACATGGTAATTAGCTCAGCTGAATAAAGGCATTCTTTCGTTTTGACATATTTTTTAATAAAAATTTCTTATTTGTAAGTTTTTATTTTGGAGAATCTCTCATGACCACCGCCCCCTCACCTCAGTTCATTGACACGACCCACCGTTTGCGCACCACTGTGATTCGCTCTCACTGTAGTTGAGTAACAATGTGTTTCAACAAATGAATTACTTTCTCGCTCATTATTGAGAAACGGAATCTCTTAAAAGTACATTTTGGAGGTGTTGAAACGTCTGTTGAAAATCATTCGTGTTGGAGATTCCATTCCGGTAAGACGTGTTTGCGTCTAACCTCGAAGGAAGGCCTCTGTATGAGGCTTAATCTAGATTCAGGTAAGAATCACAGTTTTTAGGGTTTCGGTCGTGGGCATTGACACGGTTAGGTAGCTCTGGGAAGGGTTCCCAATGTCTTCGTTTGATGTTTTTGTGGTTCGTTGTTCTTTCTCCCCTGTTAGTTTGGCTTAGCTCTGCGGACCAGAGAGGTACCGAGCATCGTGACCCCCGGCAGTTTGAGTGAGCGAACCCTTTGCGTTCGTCCTCTCTGCATTTGGAGGTCAGTTGCTCAGCCACTTACACTCAACATCGTCGTGGCAATGGTATCACTGGCTCGTTGTTTCGAGTCACTGTGCCAATGGTACCGGGTTTTGAGGTGGTGGGCTAAGGGTTCGCGGAGCTGAGCAGAAACCGTTTCATTCAAGACTACTACAGTCAAACGTGGGTATGTACACTAAACCACTGTGGTGGTGGCCAAATGCGAGAACCCGGGTTTGAACTCTACCGTCACCACAGTGGTGGTGAAGTTGGTTTGCTGTGGTTCCCGTAAAATTTTCATCGGGATGGATAGGATTGGCCACATGAGTTATCAATGCACCGTCACTCGACTGCTTCGACAAGAGGACACTAGTACCGTTTGAATTGTCTGAGCGGCGGAATGGGGTGCTCCACCCCTCTGTCATGTAATCCTTGATCGATCAAACTTTTGATTGCTCCTGTGATATGATTTTACACAACTTTCTATAATTTATTATTGGTGCCCGTTGCACTTTGACTTTGACTTGATTTATTTGATTCTTCGATTTACATAATGTTCATTACGATGCACTACATTTAATCTTTGGCATATCAATAAATTCTGGTTTTACCTGAGATACCCGGTTTCCCCCTCTCCCTTTCTGGTTTTACCTGAGATACCCGGTTTCCCCCTCTCCCCGGGGGGCGGGGGGGGCGAAGTGCTTACGTTGATTTTTGCGTCAGTCTGGGTGTCTCGCTGTTTCTCCAGTTATAACCGAAGTGACTCCACGCTGAACCAAGGAAAGCCGCCCATTAAGTAAAGCCACCCATTTGCTTAGCTTAAGAGATTTAGAAAGTATTAATTTGTTAACTAGTGTGAATTAATGAAATGATTAAGTACAGTAAAACCTCTCTTTTGCGGTCACTGGTGGGACGAAAATAAAATTCATCCGTAAAAAATGGGTGACCGTTTATCAAGTTATTTCAATGTTATACTTTTATTACACCAAGGGAAAATATTATTTGGCCGTAAAAGAGGGGTGACTCCTTCAGTGGAGTGTCCCCGTTAAGAGGGGTTTTACCGTACTACTTAACCGCACATGCATCTCGTAAACATTTCTCTGGGAAATTTCTAAGGAATTTGCGCATGCAGAACGTGTTGTGTGCATATGCGTGACTCCCAACGTACAGTCAAACTCGGTTATAACGACTTCGGTTGTAACGACACCTGGGCTGTAATTATTGACTGTTCGTACTGAACTTTACTAACAAAGTCCCTGGACGGATCCCTTGGGAATACGTGAGGATCACAAATTTAATTTAATAATTTAATTCGTCGTTGTATCCGAGGTGGTTGCATTTTATGCCCGAATCGGGATTCGAACCCAGACCTGCACAGTGAGAGGCTAGCTTCCTAACGGCTCGACTGCCAGGTGGCAAGCGTCACTTTTGTTCCCATGCTGATGACGTTTTCTCATGAAATTGCTGAGATTAGAGCTGATTACATCCAGGGAATGTCCGTCTGTTTTTTATACCTAACGTTGGGGAAAAAGATTTATTGCATGTAAATCGTAACAATCGTAAAATTTGTCAAATAGGCGTTTGTTATATCAAGGTCAGATTTCAGAATTCGTCAAATATGAGCTAATTATAGGTGTTATTTCGAAGATGTTCGGAAAAATTCGCTAAATCAGAGTTCATTATACCTGATTCCGATAGTCATCTGGATAATAAAATGTTATCACGGAAATGGGACCGATTTATCCCACTTACCAATACGAAATGTCGATTATGCATAATAACCGACAAATATGATGAATTTAGTATCGATTGATCATGTCATGGACGACGCTTGGGTATTATGCATAATCGACGGTAAAAGTGATAAATTTAGGGAAGTGTATCAAACTTACAAAAATGGTAGGTGATTACGCAAAATAAATGGATTTATCATATTTACCGTAACATTATCACCCTAATTATTATAAAGAACACTAATTAACAGGAAAAAAAAACGAGTCGCTATAACCGCGGGGTCGTTGTATTTTCATTGACAATAATGTGTGATGAATATATTTATGTGATTATAATTAATTATAGTCATATTAAGTCATAATTATCATGATATAATTTATAAGTCATGTAAATAATCTTAATTATTGATTTCAAAACTTCGGTCAAAATACGGAATGTCAACTACCAAAGCCCGAAATGCAGCCAATTCGCGAATTGGACGAGAGTTTTGGCCAAAGTTCGATGTGCTGATGAAAAAGGGTCCGGTGGGCGCCAAATCTATATTTTTTTCCCGCCAACGTGTGATACGTGGCGATATATAGTAGCTGTATTGGATTAGCTCCATGTGACGAGATAGAAAAAAGAAATTTTAGAGAAAAAAATTATTTATATATATTTATTATATAGACACATAGTTTTCTATCAAATTTTGACAGCAGTAACCTGTCAGCGGTCATATCTGACTGTAAAATTTTGAAAAAAAAAAAAAAAGATTACCGCATTGTGACTGTGATATGATGGATTGCTATTAGCGAACGTGGACGTGATTATCACGAAGAAATATGCTAAATAGTGATGACCCCGAATCACCTTATCTTTTCGGACTTTGGCCAGGGATCTCTAGCCATTTCGCGCGAACTGGTCGGGTTCAGGCTTTGTCAGTAACATATATATACAAGGTTGTGCACCCCCTACAATAGCATGTTCGTTAGTCAAATCCGTATTTGCAGTAAAACCCCTCATAACGGACAGCCCTCTTTTACGACCAAATAATAATTCCCCCTTGTATAATAAAACTATGCGTTTTAAACCGCTGATTCATCGCCTTTCTTTTACGGACAAATTTTTTTGTCCCATCGGCGTCCTCGAAAGGGAGGTTTCAGCGTATTAGCCAAGGTAGGAAAAATGTCGGAAAGAAATCTTCGTTAGTCGAAAAATTCCTAAGTCGAAGCGTTCGTTAGCCGAGGTATTACTAAACATACCAATTTCGTATCAACGGACTTTTGATAACAAAATCTGGAACCAAACCTTAACGAGAAAGCATCGATCATTGGCTCCAAATGCTCACAATAAAAACCAAAAAGAATCATGAGTACCATCAACTCATCAAACGTTGAACCGAGCCACAATCACCATCATCATTAAAGTATCGATAACACACACACGATATCACTCTTTCATCCAGTACATTAACGAAAAACATCGAAAACTAATCATTATGACCGCTAATCCGATTCATCTTGCTATTTAACCACTAACGCTGCTAATTACCAAATTTTTACGGAGAGAATTACGCATTTATTTTGCGGAGAGGACCTGTACATATTAACCATAACCACATTCTCTCCAAAGTGGAGTAAAACCGAAACTTATCAACACTGCTAAGCCGAAAGTTAATCACGTGAGAGATTGGCAATCAGCGCATCATTGATTTTTATTGAGCGAAAATATTGAAGTAATATTGTGAAAAATTATGCAAATCAGTCATTATCGAAGAATATCTTATATCCTCGATTCATGAGAAAATTCACCGACAGCAATTCATCTCGCCACGCAATTCACCAATATGAAAATTTCACGGACAAACAGTTCGTCACGAGTGAGTGAGTGATTGAGCGAGCGAGTGAATGTGTGATTGAGCGATTGAGCAAGTAAGTGAATATGTGAGCCAGTGAATGAATGTGTGAGCGACTGATTGAGCAAGTGAGTGAATACGTGAGCGAGTGAGGGACCGAATGAGTTGGTGAATCAGCCAGTGAACAAGCTAGTAAGTCACATAGAGTAGAGTAGGTCTTATTATTGATTTAAAAAGACTAATTTTGTTCTTTAATGAAAGTTTTGCCTGTGGAAATGTAATATGATTGAGCATTCCCATAATTCTATTAGATTTGTTTATTACATGATCAATGTGTGAAGAGAAAGAAAGATTTTTATTGAGAATGCAGGCCAAACATTTCATTTGTCTGACTGACAAATAAAATATTTGTCAGTCATTATCAATCAATAAAATATTTTGCTATAATATAGCTTAATGATTGTGTGCCAATTTGAAGTCGTCTGTCCGGTATTTTACGACGTCTAGTGAACCATAAAAATTTGCATTTGTCACTATTCAGTTGGATGGCAGATTGATCACACCAATATTCTATTTCATCCATGGTTTCACGTATAATTGTTGAAGTTAGCGTTCTGAGTTTTACTAACGTTAGTTTACCATACGCAACTAACAACTGTTAAAATTTTGAGGCAAACTTGATTATTTAACTAATATTATTGCTTATAGAGTATTATTTAATGTCATATTTGATTTTTTTTTACACGGCACAATAATTAAAATCCGGTTGCTAAATTTCAATTGAAGAATCGTAATAGTTTTATTTGATAGGTGGCGGATGGGGTTCTAGTTCATTGATGTGCGTGTTTCTTATATGTAATATAATACTGTACCGTGTGTGTATAATACTGTAGTTTTCAATATTTTCTAGAAGGAATAGTTTTCTGATGACATTTTATTTTTACTCATTTATTGGTTATGAACAATATATTGAAATGAAAGACAAAATGCTCTCCTATTCAGGAAAAAAAAAGAGTTGAAGATCGCATTTCACACATGTGACAATAAAATTTTTCCTTTTTACCGCGAGCATCTCGGTGTGCTCATCATGCCCTCCCCCGATTCATCTTGGAGTAACCTACCCTCCCCCAACACTGAGGTCTTTGGTGGGGGCCTCCTGTGTAATGAATTTATAGTGTAAAAAAAAAAATCAAAACAATGAGATTGATATGAAATCTAGCACATCTGTCCTCGATGGTTTAAGTGAGCAGCACTATGAACCCTACAAGGGTCTACCCTTGGTAGGTTTTTGCAGGGATTATGGTGCTCGCTTAAACCATTGAGGATAGATGTGCTTGATTTCATACTAAGGAGACCTTCATCGACAACTCAGATGAACACCCTATGATTAGCATTATAGCATAGTGATCATTCCAGCTAAAGCCATACTGTATGTTAGTTCTGGGACGGGTGCTTTTCGTCTGGGGGTGATGATTTTAATTAGAGCCCGGATTATATACAATTTTTTTTTAAGGATATTTTGGCCTTTTTTAGCATTAATGCATATAAATGCATAAAATCAAAGTATTTTCAGAATAAGTGCATATTTTTGAAGGTGTGTGTGTAGCTCGATGACTTTTTTTTTATAATTTTTCAAATAAACATTGCTCAGACTATTTTCATAACATTGTTATTTTTTCCGTGGGTGGGATTTGTATATAATACTATATTTTCCAAGTACCAACCGTTATACAAAATTTGAAAAAAAAAAACCAAATAAGTCATCCAATAAAATAATGGTTACATTCGCTTGAATGTAACCGTTACGTTTTTCAAGTTTTATAAAAGTACTTTTGTCAAACTTTTATAGTGTAGGCCCGGCCTAATACTATTCCTAGAGACATGCCAAAAGATCTAGCTAAAGCAAAGTAGCAGACAGGGGCGTCCGAAGTGTTTCAGACCTGTGAGTGCTCGAATCAAGTTTTAAGTAGGAAACTTTGATTTATGAATCAATTCTGGTTCGTGATTAAAAAATACTGTGGGGAGCATCCACAGCACCCTGCTGGCTCCGACGCCACTCACTGGTGGCAAATGCAGCAAAGGCATTTTGGAGGTTAGGGATCATTCAAGTATTATGTCAGCACCGATGGAGGGTCGGATTTTGCTAATTTTTGATGACGAGGGGAGGGGTTGGAATGATGCTTACGTCATCAATACCCCATGGGCGGAGATACGGGAGGGGGCGTGGGGGAGCATTGCCACCCCCCCCCCCAGCATCAAAAGTGGAGTCGACTAATCTAATGTATATGTGAACTGACATCATCATCATCGTGTCCCCCCCCAGCAATAATGGCCTTGCCCCCCCCCCCAGACTTCCAAGTCTATCTCCGCCTATGCAATACCCTTTATAAGAATATGAAATAATGGCTCCTTTACTGGGTGTGCCAAAAGCTAGAAAAACCCTTTCCCCCCTCCCCTAGTTTGGGGGCAACTGAACTACATTTTCCCTATTGGTAAGTCATCTCTATAGAGCCCCTTTAGTAATATCTAGATGTTCCGCGGATCTTTCAAGCTATCTGGAAATTTGTGGAGGGGGGGGGGCCGCTTAAGTGCTCTAGAAATATGTTGCGGGCCACATAAGTGCTATAGAACTGTACCGGGAATCACCCAAGTAATCTAAGAATGTGCCGCGGGTAACTTGAGTGATGTAGAACTGCACTGAGGGCCGCTTAAATGCTCGAAAACTGTCCACATGTCACTTCAGGAAACTCTAAATGTGCCACGAACCACTTAAGGGTTCTGGAACAGTGCAAAGGATCACTCATGTGATCTGAAAATGTGCCACGTGTCACTTAAATGCTCTGAAATTGGGGCACGGGTCACTTAAGCAATCTGTAAATGTGCCCCTCAGATTTACAATTAGTGTCCCCTTTTTTACAAAATTTGGTTTGAGGTGGAGAGTCACATTTGGCCCGCAGGTCATGGGTTGAGCGTATATGGATTAAGAGGGGTCGCAATGAATTAGTTTAAGAGAAATTTTGAGTTCTTAGCCTTCCAAATAACATTGAAGTTAACAGAAATTGATTGTAATAACGTATAAAAGTTAAAAGTATTTTCTTTAATCGTCTGGGGGGGGGGGGGATGGGGGCATACGGGGATCGTGCTGGATTCCCCCCCCCCCCCGTGTACGTCTGTGATCCCAATATGCGTTAGGGAGGAGGAGGGCAGAGCTGACGAAATTTTGCTGATGGGGGGGCAGAGTTTTGCTGACTTTTGCTGACGGGGGGGAAAGGGGTAAAAAGAATGGCTAAAAATCTGCTGACGTAATACTTGAATGGCCCCTTATTTTGGTCTTAAGCATAAAATAACCTTTCTTTTCTTTCTTCTACGATTTTCTTCAAGAAAAATATGACTCATTGGAGAACAGTATATACGATTTTTACAATAAATACCAAAGAACGCACCAACATAATGTCTTCCATGAAAAACAGAGAAACATTTTCAGCTGTAGCTAAACATTGCAGATAGGTAAATTTTCAGCTATATAAGAAGATTTAGACAAGAATACAAAGAAATTCTCGAAAATTTTTCTTTGAAAACCGGTTAAAAATTCGTTATTGGCGTACTTTGCTGAACTCGGTGCTCGGTATAAGTAGAGCCCGGAAGTTTAGACACTAAAAATGGTCGAAATAAGTAGGCAAAAGAGCACTAAAAATGCCTAAAACAGGCACTAAAAAAAAGCATTTATAATTTTTGAAAGGAAGAAAAAATAACCAAAACAAAGAAAAGGTATTAAGGGTCCAAAAGCTAGCTGAAAAATTGGTCGCACTTAATCCGTCTATTGCTTTAATTATAGTTTATAATAACTGCATTATTATCCAAGTTACATTGATTTCAAGTCCAAAGTAAAATGTTAGTAGACCCTCAGGATTAGGCCAATTCTATTACCACCATTACCAGACGCGGAGCCCGTAGAAAAAATTATCTGTGGGGCTCCCTTGAGTTGAGGATAATTCTCGTTTATTTGTTGTATTATTTGGAATAATCATTATCATTTCTATAGTTGAAGCATGGCTACTTTGTTCTATTTTTGTGAAATATTACCACGTATGCGAAACTCCTTCAAACGCGTTGCCCTGTGTAGCCGTATCTGTTGCGCACACCCCTGGGGGCGACTCTGGTCAACGTTTGACTTTGAAACCAAAAATTTCTTATTTTCCCCCTGCTTTTGTAACACGGGCTGCGTTTCTCTAAAACAAAATCATTCATGTCTGACACCATCCGGTTAGAGCGAAGTTAATGCGTGGCAACACCAATCTCTCAGATCACTTATTTGAGGTTAAGTGAGGGCTGGAGTGGGGGAGAGGCTTTCTGATGATAATTAATACTGAGTTGGAAAATTTTAAAAACAGCAATTCTTTTGAAGTTCTGAATGCTCAAAATACCCAAGTTTTATAGATTATATGGCTTCCGAAATTAACTTAAAATAGGCATTTATGGCACGAAAATTTTAAAAAAAAGGCATTTTTACCAAAGAAGTTTGATAATAGGTAAAAAGGCATTTATGGCATTTTGCCTGAACTTACGGGCTCTAGTTATAAGCATTACGAAATAACACAGTTAAGTGATACGAAATTCACGGGATATGGAAAAACTTCGCTATATGTGAAAATTCGTAATAATCGTGTTCGTTATAACCGAGTCCAACTGTACAAGGCGACATCAAAATAATGATCGAATATATACGTGTGTGTATGTTTGTTTCCTTCATTTATTACGAAATGATTTCTTTCATCGATTCCGAGATCATTCTTTTCGTTTATTTGAAATTAACGCCAAAATTATTTAATTTTTTCACTGTTATTTTAGTTTTTAAATTTAGTTTTTAGTCACTTATTTTTTTATTTAACAGTTAATAATTAAATCATAAGTTAATAATTGATAATAATGAATTGATAATAATAATCACAGTTAATAATTGAATCATAAAAAATATTTTTTTTACTGATTCTTAAATTGTTAAATTGTTTCTTTCTCTTTTAGTTCTTTTCCTAAATAATGTGCATATTTATAATTTTTCTCTTATAAATTTTGTGTTATAAAACAATTAAAAAAATTTTTTTTAATTGTTCTCTTATAAATTTGAAATTGTTACATTAATTCAGAAGTTATTTCTTTTGTTTATTTGAAATTTCCTCTTAAATTAATTTCTTAATATAATTCTAATTTGACTCTAAAGTATTATTTCAATTTGATATTAATTACTAATTATCTAATTTTTTATTTTATTAATTCCTAATTATTATTAATCCTATTTAGCTCTTTTATTCATTCTCAAATCATTCCTTTCACTAATTCATAAATTATTCCTTTCATTAATTCATAAATTATTCCTTTCATTAATTCATAAATTATTCCTTTCATTAATTCATAAATTATTCCTTTCATTAATTCATAAATTATTCCTTTCATTAATTCATAAATTATTCCTTTCATTAATTCATAAATTATTCCTTTCATTAATTCATAAATTATTCCTTTCGTTAATTACAAATGATTTTTTTCATTAATTTTAAAATTACTTCCTTCATTAATTTTAAAATTACTTCCTTCATTAATTTTAAAATTACTTCCTTCATTAATTTTAAAATTACTTCCTTCATTAATTTTAAAATTACTTCCTTCATTAATTTTAAAATTACTTCCTTCATTAATTAAAAAAAAAATTACTTCCTTCATTAATTTAAAAAAAAATTACTTCCTTCATTAATTTAAAAAAAAAATTACTTCCTTCATTAATTTAAAAAAAAAATTACTTCCTTCATTAATTTCAAAATTACTTCAAAATTAATTCTGTAAATAAGTATATCTTTTCCAACGTCGTCCCCCCACCCCAAGAAAATAAAAATAAATAGAATCATAGGTACAGTCGACATCCCACTTATAACGTTTTTCAAGAAACCGTAACTAAAAAACGTTACAAGCGGGAAATGTCTATATAAGAATTATAAGACATAGTTTCACACAGGCTATAGCTTACTTATGTAGGTCTTAATTTATTATTAAACATTATATCGTACATATAGAGATTTAATAAGAAACAATTATACTTGTTTTTCCATTAAATATTTAATGATATTATACAGGGTTCCCTGTAAATGCTAATGCGGCCTTTATCTCATGAACCGTCCGTCGTATGGGGGTATAAAAAATGCTCAAAAGAGAAGTTCGAAAATTGCCCTTTACCAGGTTTGAGAGTGAAAAAACAGTGCGTAACAAAATAAAAAAATCTTAATTTTTACACGCGTAATTTTTACCCTGTCCTCTAATTTCCAATTAGAAAGTGATTTCCTTGTCTCTCCTGAGGCTAACAACAAAAATTCCAAGTTTCTAAATGCAATATTTTCTAAGATATTTATTTGAATTGAAAAAAGTTAAAACAGCAAAAACTAACGGACAACGCTCCTTTCCCCTCATTTATGCTGTCCTTATTCGAATATTTCAGTGAATATCCACTTGGAAACTTGGATTTTTTAATGTTGATCTCAGGAGAGACAGGGCAACAACTTTCTAATTGGAAGTTAGAGGACTTCCAGTAAGGAAAGAAATTCTTTCAGTAAAGAAAAGCTTCCACTGGAAGGTTCAGGTCGATAGAGAGCCTAAAATTACAAGATTGTGGAATTGTTAACGGACGGCGGACAATTTTGGGGATTGACGGCTCTGCCCCTGAGCCCTGTCAGCCAACAACTCTGAAGCAGGGCCGTCTCAAAAGCATTATGGGTCACAAGTGAAGTGATTTGTTGAGGCCCCTACTCGGTTAAAAATGCGCCTGCCTATCGATTTTTATTCTTAATCTCGAAACTTTCAACCAGACCAAATTTTGCGAGGCCCTTCTGCTTTCGAGCCCCTCTCCCCCCTCCCTTCCAGTCGTTCTCTCGTGTGCCCATGTGTTAAGATGACACTGCTCTGGGGCCTTAGGTATTGGTCTTATATTTTTGCCAATATCTAAAACCCTAAAGTTTCTTGAAAATCAATAATATAAGGAGTCAAAGCTAAAAGTCTGGGATCCTGTGAAAAATGAAGCCCCCCCCCCCCATTCAAGAATGATGGAGAGGGGTTCACTGATTTACTGTGATAAGCCTATGTGTGCCTGTTAGTAAATCGACATATTTTTCATCAATAGATCGACAGAACTTCGATCTTCATTCAAGTGCACTCTAAAGTTCTAACTTTTAAAAGCAGTTGTAGTTTTAAAAAGTTCAGTTTCTGACAGCCTTTAACATTTTGCGGCCCGGTGCGATCGCATCCTTCGCAACTGCCTAAGTCCGACCCTGGGGGCCATGACTGTATACGTCTACAGTTAACGATAGCAATGATAGTCCTGTGGACAAACAGTTTGATCCTACCTCTATAAAACAGTACGAGAAAGTAAAATAACAGAGTGGACTTACTTCGTGGAAGCACAGGAAACCTCATATCTGACCATATCTTTCCGAGGGGGGGAATGATCAACGTGAACCGACCACGAACGATATTTCAAAGACAACTGACAATTTTCTCCTCCATCTCATCTACACACACACACAGACACTTAAAAATAAAAAAAAATAAAAAAACCTGGGACCACCACCACACACCACACCCCCTCGATCTCAGGGGGGTTCCGAAAATTAACACCTTAATCTCAAAGGAGTGTTGAAAAACATATGTGTATAAGGTACTTCACATGTTCAAGAAAAACAGAGAGAGGAGAGGGTAAATAGAATGGGGAGAAAAAAAGATGACCAATAAGAGTGAGAGTGGGTGAAATTGGAATATTTTTCCAAAAAAATAAATAAAATAGAAATAGGGGGGGGGGGCGGCTTTCACAAGCCAAGTAGAGAAGTCTCTTGTCATCTGGATTACAATTACTTCTGCTGCAACTGCAGGAAAAAAAAAAGGGGGGGAAACAACGCGAAATTACACAAAAGGTAAAAGTAAAGATAAAAAAAATTTAAATCCTCTAATAAGGCGTATAAATGTATTTTATTCTTATTTTACATGAGAACACAATAAAAAAAAAGTTAATTAAAAAAAAATACATTTCTCTCTAAGAAATGTATCAAGTTCTCAGTTTTCTCATCTTCACGGCACTTGACTGTTGTAAAGAATACAAAAATATAAAATAAGAATTTGAATAAATTCAAAAAAAGAAACGACGAACTGAAAATTATATCCCTCCAATTTTTTCTTCTTCTTCTCACGAAATAAGCAATTCAAATCAAGCGACGAAGTTATTGTTTATTTGGTGCGCTGATTATGTTAAAGCCACTTTTTGCTCGGGCCTGAAGAAGCCAATTATTCAGATTAGGTGTCGCAATTGAAAATTGCTTTTCTCAGTTTTATCCCCCACTCCATCTCTCCCTTCTCTCTCTCTCTCTCTCTCTTATTTGTTAAGTTAAAATAAAATAATTTTAAATTTTCTTTTTTCCCTTTTGTTTCGTGTGTTTTCGCGCTTCACAAAACGATGTTCATCTTGATGTTCAACGAATTTTAACATTTTTTTTTTTTTTTTTTATCATCCTTTACATGAAGATTAAGTTTGGATCCCTATCTAGATGATGATAGAGGGGGGAGAAAATGAAAGAAGAAAAAAAAATTTTGCCCAGAAAATTGAGGATGAAGGGAAAAGAATGAAAGCAAGCTTGGACAACAATTCCCTTTAAAAGAAATAACGAGAAATGATTGCTGTTGTAAGGGGAGGGGGAGGGGGGTGGATTTTTGTGCGAAAACTTCAGTGTTGTGAGTCTATTGTGTAGTAGAACGTTGGTGGTATGTAAGGATATATTCTACCTATTGTCTACGATAGATTTTAATTCCCTTTGGAAATAAAGAACGAGGGCACACAAAAGGTGGGAATTGAAACCATTAATCCGTTCCTTTTTTTGCCGCTGGACTCGTTTTCGTGAAGTGGAAAAATGGGATTTTTTTTTTTCGGGTGATATGTTTTGAGATTTTACTTTGAGACATTCGGTTATAACGACACACACCTTGGCTATGGATATAATATTGCCACCATAGGCACCGGAACCTAAGGGCTGAGGCCATTTGAGCCCCCCCCCCCCCAATAAATTTCGTAAGAGGGCTGAACCCCTCCAATATAATTTCAGAACAAACAATGCAATGCATCCTCCCTCTCCTGCGTTTAAGTCCCGTATAGGCAAAGTGATGCTATGGTAGTCCCATACTTTAGCTGGAAATAAACAGCCTACATATTTCCTATTTATTTTCAAAATTAATTGTACTATACAAAATATCATAAGGTAGGGTCACTTATGGGCATGAGGCCCCTCACAAGAGTGGGACTGACAGTGCTACAGCACGGGGCCTAATATGGTTTTCATCATTTTTTTTGTTTTTCATACAATAAATTTCATATAGGGAAGGAGGTCTGAAAAATTTCGCCGGGGACTTGAGAAAAACCCCATCCTAGGAAACTTGTAGCAAAATGTAGGCGGTAAGGCCTGGGTGGGTCCATGCCCTAAAGAAGGCCCTGGTTTTATGGGTGTTTTGTTGGATTCTCTCTCACTGTAGTGTTAGTCACTAATATAAAAACTTTATTTCTCTACACCTTAATTTTTCTTCTCAGCTCTCCAAACTACCTGTCATGGCCCCCTTCTCCATTTTCTTCCGTGGCCCCCTTTAAGTATACCAGTACCACAAGGTTGAGAACCACTGCTCTAGAGGCCTGAGCCTGTACAGAGAAATATTTCTTTTCTGTAAAACTAATTAAAAGTAAGGACGAAAGAAACAAAACAAATAATAAATAAATAACACAAAAGTTATAATACAAAATAAATAAAGTTAAATAATAGATTTTGGGTAATTTATTGTGACAATTGTATTGAAATACGCGTTTACATCACAGTAGCATTTAATAGAATAAAAATTGATTTGAGGCAACACAGGCATATTGATAATAATATAATTCGCTTCTATAACTGAAAATATACATCAATAGCGTCTATTGTTATTAGAAATTCAAAAAGTTGTTTTTTTAAATGATGCAAACCTAGATAAATTATGTATTGCCAACGCACTAAAGCATTAAATAGTTTTATAGCAAGGCAGTAAAAATGTTTGCTTATGAAATATTTCTTTTCTAAATGAGAGTATATGAAGTAAATTTCGTTTGGTCTTCTCAATGATATGTCCTCTATTTGTGTGCATGTTGATTTATTACGATGTATGTAGAGTATGATTCGGTAGATGGCGTTATGTCTTATGGGGAGTAGATTTAAATTTCTATGAGTTGAGATTTGAGAGAGCGCACTGCAAATAGTTTTGAAACATCTGTTTTTTTTTGTAAAATGCAAACTTTTATGGCCCCCCCCTCTCGGCTCGGAGTCCAGGGTAAGTGCCCCGCCGCTGTGGTGGTCGAGTGGCCATAGTGACGGACTCGCATCGCGAGGTCCCGGGTTCGAACCCCACCTTCGCCGCAGTGGTGGTCGGCTGAAGTTGGTTTTCTGCGGTTCCCAACTTCGAGGTGTGAATGCAAGCCGATCTCCCCATTAAAAAGTCTCGCCTCAGAGAGCACAGCTTCAAACATTACACTTCACTCATAGTTCGAAAAACATGTGGTAGATGGCAGCACTATAACAAGCATTAAACAGAAACAAGCTTCACGTTAGGGTCACAACACGAACACACACATTCCAACATGTACCAATTCGTTAGAAGTTCCGCAAAGGAATATGGACGAGGTATATGTGTGGTTTAGTGGTACGGGCAATGCCCGTTTACCCAAGCCTAGTACAGCTTTGCTGCGAGTGTTCTTGAACATTTTACTAGTTTGCCTTACATACCAGAGTGACACACCACACCAGACCAACCATGACCCCATTCTGTGCACATATGAAATATAAGCTGTATATCCTGAGGGTTGTGGGCCACCAGAGTGACACCCCTAATGCGTGCGACCCGCGACGCTACAGCTAACGATTATTCTGCAGCTAAAACAGAAAGAAGTTGGCCACCCCTCGGCTAACATACAACGGTACAAATGTTCAATCATATTGTGATTTTTTGATGCATTGCATGCAGCTGGGAACGCGACCAGAAGATGAACAATGAATGCGTGTGAGTTCATAAAGAAGTCGTGGAAAAACAAAACCCCCAAGGGTAGGTGCAGGATCATAATTCTCACTCACAGTTTGAAAAATTGATGGTGGCAGCACTGAAATTCACGCAAACACTATATATACGCACTATTTACAGTAAATATATACAAGCACGCATTTCCGGCACAACTCATGCAGTAGTAAATTGCACAAATTGTGCTCGGTTTGAAAGAAGGAATAGTTTAACGAAGAACCTCTTCAAACCACCGTATAGACATACATCAATATACCATCAGGTCACCGCGACGCACACTTTGAGAACCCTACGTAATCAGCGATACATGTGACACAAGCAAAATCATGTTCATATCAGTAAAAAGTTTCTTCTATGTTTCAAATCGGAATGTCTTATGGGAATCCACGAAGCCAGGCGGGCCTGGCCAGAGAAGGCCATAACGGTTACTGGGAAAGGTGGGTGGGGCGAGGGGGGGGGAGGTTGTGGCTTTTTCTCTCTCTCTCTTTCAATTATTCGTAGCTCATCCAAGCTTTGACACAATGCAATACTATGCTGTGTCAAAGCCAGGGTGCTATTGGTGCTTGAGCACGCGCAGTATTTTGCATGGGGAAGGGACTGAGTTCCCCCAGAATTGATTCAGAAATCAAAACATCCACTTAAAGCTCAAGCGGAGCACACACACACACCCCGAGTCTGAAAATACTTATAGCATAGGCGCCGGAATCTAGGGACGGAAGCCATTTGCCCCCCTCCCCTCCAATAAATTTAGTAAGGGGTGGGTCCAATAATTTCTGGAAAAACAATGCAATGTACCTTCCCTTTCATGCGTACGTGCTTGAGTTCCGTATACGTACGGGACGACGAGCTACTTTCACCCCCCCCCCAATATTTTCTTCATGTTGGCGCCTCCTGACTTATAGTATATAAAATATATATATAGAAAATATATCGTCCCCATATCGGACATATCGGAATTCCGATATGGGGACTTCATATACTATATGCTATAGCAGTGTTTTCCAAAGTGGGGGACATCGCCCGGGGATTGTGAATAGTCCGGGGGGGGGGGGGACGTAAGAAACTACAGCTGTAACATAAGATCCTATAGGTTATAGGTTAGTTTGAGTTGGACGCGTGAGAAGAAACAATTTTTTGAAGAAAGGGGGCGATGGGTTTGGGAACCTATGTTCAAGAGCGGTGGTTCTCAACATGACCCCCCTTGTGATCCTGGGATATTCTAAGGCAGCGGTTCTCAACCGGTGCTCCGCGGAGCCCTTGGGGATCCTTGTGCACTCTCCAGGGGCTCCGCGGCCTCTCGAAGAAAATTCTAAAAAAACTAAAATTTAAAAAAATAATTGTAAATATTTTTAAATAGTAAAAATAAATCAGTAACTTTGATAAATAATTAAAAAATTGGCATACGGGGCTCCGCCATAGAACTTTTTTACTTGAAAGGGCTCCGCGAGTCAAAAAAGGTTGAGAACCGCTGTTCTAAGGCGACCACGGGTAAAAATCCGATGACAGGGGAGAGCCACGAGAAGTGAAGAGGTCCACAGAGAGCTGTGAAGAAATAAAGCTTTCAAGTGAAATATGTTGGGGAAAATATAACTAATATATCACAATCCAGTAGAGCTGTCCATAGAACCAAGGCCATCTTAACCCATGGGATCCATGTAGACATGACCCGGTCCCTCATATTGGGACCAACGTGATGACAGATCTGTTACTATGATTTTTGAATGAAAATATGTGAATATAAGCTGTTACTTCCAGCTAATCCAGCTAATTGGGAGGGGGGGGGGGGTCCAGAACATCAGTTTGCTCGGGGACCAATGATGTTGAGACCAGAGCCACAACTAGGGGGGGGAGTAGGTGGGCCTGCTGCCCCGGACGCTGGACCAGAGGGGGCGCGAATTTCACACTTTAACCTCTCCTCCAATATTACGGGGGGGGGGGGCAAAATGCGTGCTTGCCTGAGCTGACCAAGCTTTTAGTTGGTTGATTGAGACAGCAATGCATAAAATCCCCCACAAGAATTAAGCTCACTGAAATTTAGCCGAGTGTGAGTGCGGGCCCACTGTGATGTATTGGGAGGGCGATCTATTGTTACGTTCGTTGGATTGGCTCGTATCTTACAAGACTTTATTATTCTCATATAATTCAGCTCTTGGGAGACCAGCCCTCCCCCTTTCTTCCTATGGGTTCACGCCCGCCAAGGTTCCAGAGATCGATCAAATTTATAAAAATTTTGTTCATTATAAATTTTATAAAAATTTAGTTTTGACTAAATTCAATTCAATAAGTAGCAAGGGTCTCAGTCCAACATAAGGATGGGGGAGGAGAGGTGCCAGGGATTGCTCTAGCTGGTGTTGGCCTGGGTAAGATGAGGTGGGGGCTCCTGGATGAAAATATGGTCCAAAGGGGACCATGGGCTAAAAAAGTTTGAGATCCGCTGTTCTAGAGCATAGTTTCTCAAACATTTCGTTTTATCGCCCCCCCCCCCCATTTCAAGCCAACACATATAATCCAAAGCTTCAACCGCTCCCAGGGGGCGATATTGCCCATTTTAGGAAACACTGTTCTAGAGGCTCTACTTCCGACATTTCCGGTCATCAGTAGTTAATACATATAGTATATATGTGTGTAGTATACGTAGTATAGTGTACGTGTATACCCCTTTCTGTTTCCCAAAAAGGTTAGGAATCTTGGCTAGGTTTTCAACTAGCGTATATGAAGTTCGGAAAAATTCGATATAGTGTTTTCAATGGATGTATAAACGTTCGATGAGAAAAAAAAAAAAAGTTCACTTGTTTCCGCCCGGGATCGAACCGGGGACCTTGCGCGTGTGAAGCGCACGTGATAACCACTACACCACGGAAACATGTCTGCCAGGGTGCAAAAAAACAAAATAGCCGTCACGACCCGGTCCCTCATATTGGGGGCTTGCGTGATGAGAGATCTGTTACTATGATTTTTGAATGAAAGTATGTGAATATAAGCTGTTACTTCCAGCTAATTATGGGGGGGTCCAGAACATCAGTTTGCCCGGGGACCAATAATGTTGAGATCAGAGCCATAATTGAGGGGAGTAGGTGTGTCTGCTGCCCCGGACGCTGGACCAGAGGGGGCGCAAATTTCCCACTTTAACCTCTCCTTCAATATTGCAGGAGGGGGGGGGGGAGGCAAAATGCGTGCTTGCCTGAGCTGACCAAGCTTTTAGTTTCGGCTCTGGTTGAGATAGCCATGCATAAAATCCCCCACAAGAAGTAAGCTCATTTAGCCGAGTGTGGGTGCGGGCCCACTGTGATGTATTGGGAGGGCGATCTATTGTTACGTTCCACAGTGGTGCGTTTTGCGAAAAACGTGGTCAAAACTCTTTACTCGCCTTGAAATTCGTTGCATAGTCTTGAAAACTGTTTGGAACAATAAATATTATGCTTTTTTAACGGCAGGGCGCAGATTACATGATTAAAGGGATTTTAAGGGTATGAAATGGATAAAATGTGATACGTTTCCATTATGGCTATGGATAGAATTGCGATAAAAAAAAACATAGCATGGATTTGTTCATGATGTGTTATCATCGTATATATGACATTTGAATTGCAGTAACATGTAAGAATATTGTGAGATGCATTGAAAAACTTATAATAACATAAAATTATGCATAAAATATTGATTAAGAATTTTAAAAAAAAGTAAAAACCGGAAGTTAAAATAAGCATAAAACGTAATTTAAACACGGAAATTTATAATAAAAAGTTTGTAATGGATGGAAAAATATTTCTGGTCGTGGTCTGGGTGTAAAATCGTATGGTCACAACGATATATTAATGTGTATCATAATAATATTATGATCACAATTATGATTTATTAACAACTAACTATAATAACCGGCGTTGCCCACGTTTTCTCAACATACTGGGAGCACTGAAGACGTGAAAAATCATCATTGTAAAGGAATAAACATGTCTGAGGCGCATTGTTAGGGAACCGCGGTGAACATTCCGAACGTCGTTGTTGAGGCCCAAGAACCATTTTCGACGAGCTTTTACAGTAGCCTATCGTTCAAGTGGGCGTTCCAGAGATCGATCAAATTTATAAAGAAATTTTGTTCATTATAAATTTTATAAAAAATTTAGTTTTGACTAAATTCAATTCAATAAGTAGCAAGGGTCTCAGTCCAACATAAGGGTAGGGAGGAGAGGTGCCTGGGATTGCTCTAGCTGGTGTTGGCCTGGGTAAGACGAGGTGGGGGGGGGGGGCTCCTAGATGAAAATATGGTCCAAAGGGGACCATGGGCTAAAAAAGTTTGAGACCCACTGTTCTAGAGCATAGTTTCTCAAACTTTTCGTTCTATCGCCCTCGCCCCCCCCCCCGATTTTCAAGCCAACACATATAATCCTATGCTAAATCCAAAGCTTCCACCGTCCCTCAGGGGGCGATATTGCCCATTTTAGGAAACACTGTTCTAGAGGCTCTACTTCCGACATTTCCGGTCATCAGTAGTTAATACATACAGTATATATACAGTCGAATCCCATTTCAACGAATACCGTTATAGCGAAAATTCCGTTGTGACGGACACTTTTCTAAACCCCCAGATAAAATTGCATAAGATCAATGGAATTCCTTTATAGCGAAATTTTAATATAACGAAGTGATTTCTCCGGTCTCTTGGTGTTCGTTATAACGGAATTCGACTGTATATGCCCCTTTCTGTTTCCCAAAAAGTTTAGGAATCTTGGCTAGGTTTTCAACTGGCGTATCTGAAGTTCGGAAAAATTCGATATAGTGTTTGCAATGAATGTATAACGTTCGATGAAAAAAAAAAAGTATCATTTGTTTCCGCCCGGGATCGAACCGGGGACCTTGCGCGTGTGAAGCGCACGTGATAACCACTACACCACGGAAACACACCTGCCAGGGTGCAAAAAAACAAACTACTCCTACAATATCAATTATAAAACCGTCTGAAAAGGGTGAGAGATTTGATTCCACCTTTTCGATTATCTGTCACCTACCCAATAAATCCGTGTCAACTTGAGGAAAAACTTTGCGTCCATGTTTTTTCCAACAGAAACGTGGCAACACAGTGAAACTTCTCTTAACGGACACCCCCCCCCCCACCTCAGACGCGGTCACTCCTTTTTTATGGCAAAATAATAATTTCGCCTTATATAATAAATGTATGAATTTCAAACCCCTGATTAACGGTCACCCCCCCCCCCCTCTTTTATGGACGAATTTTTTTGTCCCACCGCTGTCCGCACAAGAGATATTTTACTGTATATTGAAGCCATAGGCGGAGATAGACTTAGAAGTCTGGGGGGCACGATGATGATGATGTTAATTCATATATACATTAGATCAGTCGATTGCCCCCCCCCCCGTATCTCCGCCCATGATTGAAACAGAATCGCTCTTTTTTGGGTGTGTGACAAGTGCGGTCAGGGCCGCAACTACGGGTGGGGGAGCAAGCGGATCTCGTGCCCCGGGCGCTGGACCAGAGGAGGCGCAAATGTTATTCTCAAACCTCTCCTTCAATATTACAAGGGGGCGCCAAAATGAGCACTTGCTCCGGGTGACCAAACATCTAGTTGCGGCCCTGAGTGCGGTGCCCTGCACTCGTGATAATAATAATGGAAAGAAAGAAATCGCGTTATAACGAAATCCAAGAGACCGGAGAAATCAATTCGTTATAAAGGAATTCCAATTTTTTGCACTGTTCCTACGTAAACTTATCTGAGGGACTAGAAAAGTGTTCGTTAAAACGAGATTTTCGCGAAAACGGTATTCGTTGGAACGGGATTCGACTGAATACACTCTATCAAACAATTTTTTTTTTTTTGCAGTAGTGAAACAAGGTGGTTTACCTTGGACGGACGGACCCATAATCGGGACACATGGACCAAAAATTTATTTTTCCCCTAACCGGGGACTGATGTTTTTTCTTCACCAAATTCCGTTGCGGCTCTTTATTATCACATTGGGAGATTTCTATCTTTTAGTGTCTACTAGGGTTTTTGCTCTTCTGGGAAAAATAGAAACAAACAAATGGTGTGTTACAACAACGTATCTCAATGTTATTGGTCAGAAAAATCAGTTTTGATCAAAATACCTTTTTCTTCATTTAATTAATTTCTCGTTAGCGCTGGAATTTGAGCAGTTCTGTGTCATTTTCTGTGATTATCTAACTGAATTTACAAACATGCCAAAAACGGTGTCGGTGTGCCAAATACTGTATAAGCTGCTAATTGCAACATTATACTTTAAGCCGGGATTACATTATAAAAGTTTAATGAAACATCTTTTACAAAATTTGAAAAAAAAAGAAGGAAAAAAAAGCAACCAATAAAAGCCTATTGGTTACTCGAATGTAACACTTTTCAAGTTATATATCAAAGAGCTTTTGTAAAACTTTTATGGTGTGAAGTTTTTGCAAAAAGCTAGAACGTGGAACACCAGTACGGAATGTTATGTGACGAGTGTGGAAATGGAAAATTTACTTTTTACGATCTTCAAAAACACACAAAAAATAATTTTTCGGGTTTTTTTCGGCGATGCCTACGAAAACATTTAAAGAATAAGTAAAAGAGGATTTTTTTTCTATGGATCAACGGTACATAAATGAGAAATTATGGTTTAAAAGGAAATTATCTATTAGTCCACGCATATATACAGGGTACGTACAAGCCCGTCTTTTAGGGGGGGGGGGCAACGGCCCCCCCCTGGCTTTTGAAAATACACTAAAAATGGTATATATATATATATATATATACAAATATATATATGCATTGAGTATATGTGCTTTGCCCCCCCCCCCCGGAAAAAGTTGAAATGACGGCCCTAGGTACGTAGTAAGGAAAAAGTCGCTAAGACATATTTTACTGGGGAACTGCTGATTCCAGAAGCATACTTCCAGTTAGGAAAAGTATGCTAATAACGTGTAAAACTCAGATACATCGTTCATATTGCAAGGAGTTGTGTAGTTAAAAAGAAAATTAGCTTTTTATACGGACTCCCTGTCCTCAAAAACCCAATTAGAAAGTTGCTGCCCTGTCTCTTCTAAGGCCAAAAAATTAAAAAAAAATCCATGTTTATAAGTTAATATTCACCGAGATATTTGAATTCGAAAAATGTAGAAAAGTTGGGGGGGGGGGAAACTAACGGAAAACGCTTTTTACAATCGAGGAGATCTATTTCTCCTCTAAGCTTTTTTACCCTCATCAAAGTTGTTTTTTCCCAACTCTTCTCCGTTTTTTAATTCAAATATCTGAGTAATATTGCACTTATAATTGAGCCTTAATTGGAAGAATGCGTCCAGGATCAACGTTTCGCCATTAAAATGTGGCTTAAGGCCAAAACACACTACACTGACATGACGTGAAATCACGCCACGTCACGTCTCCTTTAACGACTTGTCTTACTACCCTGTATATTGATTGCTTTATTAGTTTTTTTTTTTTTCAAAGCAATCAAAGTGTTCAGAGATAAACTGCCCACTGCTTCAAAATGAAGGCTTGGGAACATGGGAAATAAACAAAAGTCGATCCATAATCCGAAAGATTCCCTCAGGGGCCATTCAAGTATTACGTCAGAATCGATGGGAGGTGTTCGGTTTTGTTGACTTCTGATGACAAGGGGAGAGGGGTTGGATGATGCTTACGTCACCAACCACCATTTTTAAAAATATGTAATATTCCTAATGACATCTTACTCGATGTGCCAAAAACGAGAGAAACCGTTCATTAGTTTGTTGGCACCTGAATTAACATTCTTGCTATTGATAAGTCCTCTACAGAGATCCACTTTAGTAATCTCAGTAATAAATGTTTCGCGGATCCTTCAAGTGATCTGCAAATGTGTACGGGCTGCTCAAGTGTTCTAGAGCTGTGCCGTAAAGGTAATCTGAGAATGTGCAGCGGGTAACTTAAGGGATATAGATGCAGTGCACTGGGGGCCGCTTAGTGTTGTAAAACTATGAGACATGTGACTCAAGTGATCTCTAAATAAGCCATGGGTCGCTTAAGTGTTCTGAAACTATGTCGCGGGTCACTTATGTGATCTGTGATTGTGCCACTGTGTTTTAAGGTATCCGACTACCTTTCTTGTCACTTTTCTTTAAAATGGTACTGGAGTGAACTGTAATAACGTTTTTTGATAGAAAGTGTCTCGAAATGGTGAAAACTGTGATAAATTTTGTCTACTTATGACATTTTCAATGAAAACGTCGTTTTTATGTCAAATTTTAGGCAAAATTCATGTAATATTCGAAACACGATTGCAAAAGATTTTGTTAATGAAATGCTTTGTGATTTTTCACTGTGCATTTAGCTAGTACTGTTGCAGGTCATGAACCAAAATTTAAAGGATTGCATGATATGCTCATAAGTTACATCAAAATATGTTTATGTTCGTGGGAATTTTTTGAAATTTCATCCTACATTTTATCTATAAAACACTGTAGTTCAAAAAATATATGTGATAGACCTTAGATTTTGGTTCATAACCTCAACAATGTATAGCAAAATATCACATTAAAATTTCGTAAGGATGAAATTAATCAATTTTTGAAAATCATGTCACAAACTCAAGTAAAATGTCAAAAAAAAAAAAAAAAAAGCATTCTTCGTAAAACACGATTAAAGTCTTTATTCGCGTATTTCTTGTATGTAAAAACGCAACACTAAAGTGAACGTGACCTTGATTCTAATCATCATATAAACAAAACAAGGCCTGTTTTGGAATCAACAAACAGGGCTTTTATAAAAACTAAAAAAATGAAAATCAATACTTTCTTCCAAAATGACGTTTTCAACGTAGTCGGATACCTTAATTAAGTGATCTGAAAACGTGCTTAAATGCGTTGGAATTGTTATGGGTCACTTAAGCGATCTGAAAATGTGCTGCTTAGTTCATTTTTGCAAAATTAGGTTATTAGTAGAGCACGGATCATAAGCACTAAAAAAGTGGCGAAATATGCTCTAAATATATGCAAATATACACTTAAAACTGACAAAATATGCACTAAAAATTCCGAAATATGTACCAAAAATGCCAGAATGTGCAATTAAAAATGCCAAAATACGCAATGAAAACCGCAAAAAACCCAAAATGTGGATAAAAGCATGTCTGGAAAATTTTAAAAAATTCCAGGATATGTATCAAAACTGAGAAAATATGCATTACAAATCATGCAGAAAAGGACATGTTTTTAAAAATGAATATTTTCTATTTCTTAGTGCATATTAATTAAAATATATATATATCTACATATGTACAGTATATACTGCATATGTGCAAATAACTTTACATTTTTAATTTCTTTGCTGTAGCTGCTCGGTAACTAAATACCAGTGACAAAACAATTTCGACAATTTTTCAGATAAAATATCTCTTTTTGACAGATCTCTAGCTATACGCTTTGACCTTAAGCCGGGATTACACTATAAAAGTTTGATAAAGCAATTTTATAAAACTTGAAAAATACAACCAATAAGCGTATCGGTTACATTCGAGCGTATGTAACCGATAAACGCTAACCGGGAAAAATAAAAATGTTATGAAAATATTCTGAGCTATATTTATTTGAAAAAAATCGATCGAGCTTAATATAAACCTTCAAAACTGTAAACTCATTGTGAAAATACTTTGATTTTATGCATTAATACTAAAAAAGGCCAAATGCATATAATCCGGGCTCTAGTTATTAGGTTTGAGGTGGCGGGTCACATTCGGTCCGCGGGCTAGCATATATGCTCGGTCACAATGAATTTCTTAAAAGAAATTTTGAGTTCTTAGCCTTCAAATGGAATTGAAATTAACTACAATAACATAGATATTTTCTTCCGAAGTTTTATTTTTTTTTATCGTCGCGCGGGGGGATGGGGGGGGGGGGTCGGCTGAAATCTGCTGACGTAATACTTGAACGGTCCCTTATCCAGAATCACCTAGGTCCCGAGGAGTCCAAATTTGAAAGGTTCTACTGTATAAGGAATTGGTGAAAGTTGTTACCCCAGGTTGCCAAATTCGCTCTCTTCTGATAGCGGGGCAAAATGGATGTTTGTCCCGGGTGAAAAAAAAAAACCAATGTTGCATCAACAGATGTTTCTTTTTTTCATTATTGAGGGGTCATTCAAGTATTACGTCAGCATCGAGTTGTGGGGAGGGGTTTCGGATTTGCTTACTTTTGATGACGGGGCGGGCGGGGTTTGAAGGTTGCTTACGTCATCAACCACCCCTTTTTGAAGATATGAAATATTCTAAGCTGCTGACAAAATTTTGATGACGGGGGGGGGGGGGGGGAAAGGGGTGTCAGTGTTTTGCTGCCTTTTGCTGACAAGGGGGGTCAAAAATGGCTGAAAATCTGCTTACGTAATACTTGAATGGCCCCTGAGCAAATGGATCTCTAGCTATACGCTTTGTAAGTATTGAAACCACAGTTGTGTGTGTGTGTGTGCAGATCATTCATGTTGAAGATTTCCTTCCGGTACGATGCATTTGCATCGATTCTTCAAGGAATGGTTATCCTAGACTCACGTAAGTACAGGGTCGTCATAAAATATCTTTGCCGATATACGAGTCCCAAGCGGCAGCAAAAATCAACTAACGTAAATGAAACTGAAGATATAGGTGTTTCAGAGTATGTGTGTGCGCTCTCGAAAATGGGAAAGAGAATCAAAAATCTAGCTATGGCAGTTACGGTTATAGCAACAAAATTAAAATAGCAACAGAATTTTGTTGCTAGAACTGTAACAACTGTAACTGCCAGAGCTAGATTTTTGTTTCGCTTTCCCATTTTCGAACGCATGCTCTGAAACACCTATATCTCGAGTTTTATTTAGATTAGTTGATAGTTGATTTTTGTGGCCGCTAGGAGTTCGTATATCGGAAGTGTTATTTTATGACCACCTTATATAACAGTTCTTGGTATTGGGCATTGACACGGTTAGGTAGTTTTTATTTGGGGAGAAGTTAATAAATTAATGCACAAAGGCTCCTTTGCCCAATTCATGGTTATTCTGTGGCTCCCCAGAACAGTTTGATAGTAAATCAATCACACAAATCAATATCTCCAGCTTACTGCGACTCATACCTTGAGAAACACTGTCCTAATGCCCTTGTTTGATGATGTTTGTGGTTTGCTGTCTTTCTTGATTGGACTCAGCTCTGCAGATCAGAAAGGTATGGGGCTTCTTGACCTCCTGGCCAGTTGAGTTGAAAATCCTTTGCATTCAATTTCTCTTGCCCTTTGACTGATGGATACTAGACCTAGGTTCTGCATTCATTTTTTCATGGTCAATTTGTCGCTCATTTTCATTATCCTACTTCCAATTTAGAATGCAGGCTCTGACCAGAAGTGCTGAATGATCTTCCAGAATGCCCAATGCGCCCCCTTATTGCTTTTTTTGGGAGAAGCGGAGCTACCTTATTGTGCATACTTCCAGACCATCAGCTCTATGCTAGACTGAATGAAACTAAAATTTTGGATATCAGTTCGTGGTCATACAAGTGACAACTGTGTATTTCTCTAAAAAAATATTCTGTTCAATGAATTTTTTTAAAAACACTCGGAAAAGAATATTACTTATCTATTGATAACAATTCATGAAGAATCCTGCAGTTTGGAGTGAATGGATCATCAAAGATTGAAAAGGCTTGAGATATATGCATCCAACGAGCAAGTGAATAAAGATATATTTTGACATCACATGCAAACATATTTATTAGCATTTTGAAACCTGTTAAACTCTGATTTTTTTTACAAAAGCTCATAACGACATTAAAGTACATGCACACATGGGTATAATACAGGCATTGTGTTTTGATACAGCCAAAGTTGTTTACTCTAGCAATTCATCACCTTCTTGAACTTCTTTCAAGCTTATGACTTCGAGTTGTCCTTTGCCCTTTGTTTCACTTCGAACAATCTCATCAGCTTTCCTGAAGTTACCAGGATCTATCAGCATAACCTAAGAAGAGAAAATTGCATTTTTAAAAAAAATATATAAA
Organism: Pholcus phalangioides; assembly: GCF_987345545.1. Classification (NCBI taxonomy): domain Eukaryota; kingdom Metazoa; phylum Arthropoda; class Arachnida; order Araneae; family Pholcidae; genus Pholcus; species Pholcus phalangioides. The sequence continues at coordinate 32,440,272 of NW_028301603.1, forward strand.
GAATCGAGGCAGTGGTTTTCTCTAAAGAGATTCATTCAATACTTTTGAACGGTTAAATTATTCAAACGGGATGTTTACACATATTAAGAATGATTTTAACAGAGTAAATAAAATATGTAAAATATATTTGATACAGCCTTATCTTCTAGGTAATTGAAAGCGGAATTGTTTTGAAAAAAGGTGCATGTGCAAAATTTCCAATAAAAGCATATGTGAAGAGGAAATCACACTATAATTCAACATTAATTCTGCAATGGATTACTGTGAAATTGAGAGGCACACTGTATTTGCAGACGTGCCAACATTTGAAATCCAGAAATCTGCAGATTCTCCCGAGGGGGGTACCCCCCCCCCCGACACTCATAGACTCGATCAAAAAAAAAGTTCATAAAAAAAATTTTTTTTTAAATAAATTAAGAAAAAGTTACATTCTTCCCCCCCCCCCTCAAGGCAGGTTCTGCATTGCCCCTGAGAAGAATATAATTCCATGCCAGTCTTTCCATGCAGAATAGAGAAATCACATCTACATACTGTTTATAAAGTATGTGTTTTCTTTCGTGGATGCTATCAGTGATTGATAATCTTGGGTATATGCATTCTTAAAAGCTTTATATTTAGCTGTATATAGTTTAAAGTTTTATATTTTCTTTCTAAAGATGTTTAATAGGAAGAAACGATTAAAAAAAAATTCAAATTACAAAGCTGCGGACGAAAAAACGTTTTTACCGCGCGGCTGTTAATGGAATACAATAACAATTATACAGGAATTTCGGCAACCAAGGGCTTCCCTCTGATAAATGATTGTCGATAAATGCTACGAAAACAAAGTTGCGTCTTTGCCAGTTGCTTAAATGTGGTCACAGAGATTTTTTTCTTACGGCTGCTCAATGGAAATGACTACGGCTGTCCTCTATGGGTGTTTTCTCTAATGACGATGGTAATTATTGATGCCACGACAACGTGAAAGCTCACGTAAAATCTAATTTTCTGCCAAAATCCGGAGAGCGGGAGGAAGGATGAAAAATCCAGAGTCTCCCGCTTAAATCGGGAGAGTTGGCAGGTCCGTATTTGTAATAGGGAATGTGACAACAATCATGGTACAGTACAAGTGATCTGGTACCAGACAGAGTGAGACAAATTCATGTGGAATGGGATATCATTGAATTTGTCTGAGAAAGACATATTTGCATTGACATCTTATAAGCATGGGCCGTACCCAGGCATGGTCTGGGTGCCTCAAAAGAAAAATTGGGGGGGGGGGGGCTCACAGAAATGTGATCTGGTTGATATATTCAAGAATTCACCAGGTAGGGCCTCAGAAAAATCAGATGGCTTTGGGATCCATGATGCTCTCAAAACAGCCCCGCTTATTTGTAGGTGCCATTAACATTTATTAGTGCCTGAGATACAAGTGTTAAGTAGGTGATTAATTTTCATAACATAATACCGCACACATCACATCCCTTTTTTGATTTCAACAGGTGATGGTGCACAAATTGTTTGCACCATCCAGTGCATAATGTATCCACATCAAAAAAGACATAGTTACTAACGTCGGGGAATGGGAATTAGGGAGATTTCACACGGATTTGAATTCCATACAAAAGCCATACGCAAACTAATATAAAAGGAATTTTCGGAACATTTTTCTGGATATTATGCCAAGGTGAACTCAGAAAGAAAAGTCTCCTGTCTCTGCCCAGAATTAAAATCTGGTTCTCTTCCAAGCCGGGCAAGTGTGCTACCATATACACCATGAGAGACATGACTTTGCTTCCATAAATTCTGTATGATAAGATTGTTATTACAAAGGTATACGTAAAAGGGTTTGCAATATTCAGTCAAGTGTTTCCTTTGCATATCATGTGCTAAGAAAATCTCTATAAAATTGTAATGACGTTTTGCCTTTTGGAAAAATGTGATATCCTGCTAGCCATAGGCAATCAGTGCAAAGTTACCCAATCATCATCGCTTAACAGGTTAAATTACCTGTAATTACTACATTCAAATCAAATCATGACAACAACAAATACCCATTAACCACATAAATGTGACATTGACTGAGAACAGGATGTATAGTCACCCCAGATACAAGTCATCTGACAGATTCAACTTTTGAGAGCTTCATGGCTAATGGCAACAATTTACATTACAACGTAAATTTAAAAAAAAAGCATTAGTATTTTCCGGGTAAATTTTTTTCCCTAAAAATGGAATTTTTTTTGCAATCACAGTCAAAATTTGGAAGATATGATTATATTCATTCTTGGATGCCTGTATTTTCAGGCATCCAAGAGATGAAGGTATTCGACCGCTTCCATTAAAATACAGGGGACTTTGCAGGTATGAATGGACCCCTTTTTTATAAATTCAGAATTTCTTAAAGAAATGACATTACGGAATAAAAGTAATTTAAATAAAAAATAATTTTAAGCAACTCGCATCTGACAGATTGAGCGACAAATAGAAACATTGCTAAAATTGGATGCATATGTAATGTGGGTGAATCGTAAATTTTACCATCTGCAGGTTTCCACCCTCTGTACTGACTGATTCCACAACGGAAGATAATTCTTTCAACTTGTTCTGCAGGCTCTTGCCGCCAGGTATGAAGGCTCGTAGCTTCATCTGAGACCTTTCTATGGGCATAGTTTCTTGGAGCTTCTTAATAACTTCCAAAGCCTGAAGAATAAAACACAACTTAATTGACAGAAAAACAAAATTGCATTTATTCAAAGATATATTTATAATGAAATTTTGCGATTATGAGTCAAATGGTCATTGAAGAATAAAACAAACATCGTAACAAAATCTCACCTGCTGTTTAGAGCTTTTGTTAGGCTTCATAGCTATGTGCGCTTCCTTCATAGATTTTTCTATGATACTAACGGGATAAGGCCTCTTAGAGTCTGGATTGATGCATTTGTCCGCTACAATGTTTGCGACATCTTTGAACATGGATTCCAGCTGTGACGCTCGTTCTTTCTCTGATATTTGCAGCTCACCTTTGGCCAATATCTTGTGAAAATAACAAAAGTTTTAATAAATAAAACATTTTATTGTGAAAGAAATTGTCATAGTGAAGTAGAAAAATACCAATTCGAACCCGGTGCCATTTGGATTACCAAGGCTCATGTTCACAACCAGAATTTGAGAAAATCCTGGGTTGCCTTGGAGACTAGAAAATTGGTAATGACACCTAAATTTCCTACACGTGACTGCCAAATTATGGCCCTTGGATGACGAAAAAAATTGATTTCTTAGCAGCCAGGGAAATAGGGCTGTTACTTAAGGCCATTGCATTACTTAGAGCAATTTTTCATTACAAAAAGTTATGTTTGGCTCCTAAAAAATTTGGATGAACCTCGGAGAGCCAGATTTATGGTTTTGATGCCTCTGGGTACACAAATTTTGCCCCCTTTACTCATTCTAGTCTAATTTTATTGACTACTGATTCTGCAAAGTGGCCACCCTGGACTATAACCTGCTTAGACAGCCCCCCCCCCCCCCAAATATGCTCCTGTCTTCAAGTTGCTCACAAGCTTGGACTTGTGAGTGACCATGCACTGACCTGAGACCCCCCCCCCAGGCCACTCTTACAATCATTGATGACCTGACACCTCGCTCTTTTGGTCACTACCATGCTTGAACTCTTGTGGTCGTTTACAAGCTTGCCCAATCTTATGGTGACTCACACGTTTCCACACTCTCTATGTTACTCTTGTGGTTACTCACATGCTTGCACAATCTTATGGTCACTCACTGACCTGTTCCTTGCTCCCCAGGCAAAGGCAGATTTAGCTAGAGCAGGAGAGGCACTCTGAAACAAAGGCTTCAGATAAAACTGCATTATCTGGGTTCCCCCGTTAACCTTCCTTCTGGTTACTAAATGAAAGGAGAAAGACATTTTTGTTTTGCAACACTGATCAAAAACTAAGCTTGTGCTTTTCCAAAATAATAGAATTCTCTAAACATGGGGCACAAATTGAAAATAATTTCCAATTAATATATTATTTTTCACAAAACAAAATAGCCAAAAAAGGATATTTAATAAAGAGACTCGCCTCTTTTTTCCCCTGAATAAATCTACTTGGTGAAGTAATTAACAATTCTATTTGATAGTTCAAGTGATGGCTACATTCTTTTCAACCCTTCTGAACACAAAATTTGAAAGGTGGCAACTATGTACGACTTGAGTCTGCTTTCCAAACGCCACTAATGGGGGGGGGGGGAAGCTGGGAAAATTTTCATTTGGCTATACACTATTGATAAAAAATATTTAAAATTATGCAAAAGATGAAATACGTTGATCCAAAAAATATAAATGACTGAAAATAAGAATATATTTTTGTTTTAATGCAGAAAGTTATCTTAAAATTTGAAATATGGACACGAGAAGGAAATTCTGTTAACCAGCGGTTCTCAACCGGGGCTCCTTGTGCACTCTCCAGGTTCTCCGCGGCCACTCAAGGAAATTAAAAAAAAAAACAGTAAAATTTAAAAAATAGTTATAAATATTTTTAAATAGTAAAAATAAATCAGTAACTTTAATGAATAATTAAAAAATGGGCCTACGGGGCTCCGCCATAGAATTTTTTTACTAAAAAGGACTCCGCGAGTCAAAAAAGGTTGAGAACAGCTGCTCTTAACAAATGAAAATTTTCTGGATGTTATGCCGAAACTGATATTTGCAAAGAAAAGTGATTTGTCTCTGTGTTCAATTCCTGTAGGAGACAATTCATTTTTCTTTCCAAATATCAGTTTCAGCTGCTGTAGTTGAGGGAGGCTGTCATGTCTCCACTCAGCGCTTCACGCTACTAATGCTTGTTATAAAAAAGTATGGAAAGTGTGTATCTGGTGTATTGGTCAGTGCACTTGTGTCCGGTATGCAAGGGGACCCAGGCTCGATTCCCAGAGGAGGCAAATTACTTTTCTTTCCAAATATCAGTATCTGGCATAACATCCAGAAAATTCAAATTTGAAGTATAGTTCGGGCCAAAAAAATTGCATCTGTTAATATAAATGAAAATTTCTTTAAGAAAATTTAAAAAATCCATTGATGAAAAAAAACAAACAATTCTGTTCCAAATATATTAAGCATATAGTCTCGCAAAAGTATATAGACAATCGTTTTTCCAGAATAATGAATCAAATGTTCCACGTTTCTATATATCTCAATTTTTTATACACAAAGTGTTACCTGACAGTTTCTCACCCATTTTGGGCATTTGTCCTGCTCTGACAAATTTTTAAAGTAGCCTATCATTCAATCCCGGTCCTGTTTGGTACATATACAAAATTTGGCAACGATCGGTCTGAAATTATAGATTTGTCTAAAGAAAAACACACAGAAAGAGACATACTTCTACATTTATATAAATAAGATGTCATCAGTTTTCAAGTATTATGGCGTTGAAGTAGCAAAATTATGTGAAGTTCATTTTCTTTGGATTCCGTTCTTATACGTAAACGGAAGGTCAAAGGGTCAAATTTCCATTGAAACACTGTTAAATAATTTTCCAGCATGCCTAGTCAAGTATTTCAAACGATCCATGGCAATGGCGCGACTGTGAAACTGTAAATATTAAAATTATGCTGACGTCTTTATACTTTTGAGACAGGCTGCTTCTAAATTTTTATTATTTCTCGAGAAAAATTCTGTTCATGAAATAACTTTACAAGCACAGGGTTCATGGAGGAAAAAAATTTGAGTTCGAAATGTAGAACAGTCAACTCGTTATTCAAGGAAAACGATTATCTATATACTTCTGCGAGAGACTATATATAAACTATACTGGGGTACACAATTTAAGTCTATTCCATGAGAATCATCCGTATATATTACCATAGTGAATGTTGGACTAACCTCTTGAGCGATTTCCGACTGGTTGTCTTTCCCAAAACATTTGACTAAATCCTCGCGTTTAGCAACTTGACCTTTGGACACATTAGTGAACACTGTGTGCGTCTGCAAAACTTCATCCAAATCCTTCTCCCTAGAAGGAAAATATCACGGGGGAAAAAAAGGTATAAATATAGTTAAAATGTCATGACAGTAGACATTTTGTCTGCTAATGGGAAGGGGGTGTCTGTTGACATGCAGTGAAGTACATTAGAACCCCCCCCCCCCCACTTCCCATTCAATAGGATTCAAAAACCTCATCAAGGTTTGAACCACCTGCCAATCCAAAACTCTACAGCTAATTCTTTTTGTTTTTATAGGTGGCCGCAAGCAGCATTATTCACATTTGGCAGACATGGAACACTGGCTGAGTGAGGAGATATTGATGTTTCAGGAAAGGAAAATTCATCTCTGCCCTCAGAGACCTGAATCCTGGTCTCTCATTTGCCGGAGAAGTGCTCTACCAGCTTGTCCGGCAAAAGAGACAAACAAAACCAGCAAACGAGAGATAAGGAACAGTTCAAGTTCCTGTGAGTGCAGAAATGAATTTTCCTTTCCTGAAACATTGATATCTCCTCACTCAGCCAGTGTTCCGTATCTGTCGTATTAACAAGGGAGAGTGACGTTTTTCATCATATTACTCGCATTGTCTTCTCCAAGCCATTCGTACCATCGCTCGAAACTAGTATTAAAGCAAAATAGGGTGAAATGTCGATTCACAAAATTTTTCAATTTTTTACAACTTATGGACAGTTTAGCGCTTCTTGCGAGATTTTACTGAGGGAAGATGCAGATGAATTATGCCAACCCTTCATGTTAGATTACAGTGGCCGATGCAAGACACTTATAGAAGATTCCATCAAAATAACTTTCTCCTCTTTTTAGGGCTATGATTCCATAAGCAATGTTGCAACCAAATTGGCAATTCTATTGGGCACCATGGCTTTGGCTCTTTGGCAAAGTTTGTGTGGAACACTGGATTGACTAAATTATAACATTTTGATGGCGGATGCATACATTCTTACAAATTCGATGCAGCCTAATCTCTTGGACATAATTTTATTAGTACATTTTGGGCAAGAAACTGGGGTAAAGCCGGTATAAGTCAGCTGTTGATCCTACAGACATACTTCCAGTTAGAAAAAGTGTCCAAATAACGTGTAGTACTCAGATATGTCATTCATGTTTCACATGTTTCAAGGGGTTGTATAGTTATTAAAATAAAAAAAATGAACTTCTTATAGTCCCTGTGTGCCCTAAAACACAATTAAAAATTTGTTGCCCCCGCCTCTCCTGATGCCAAAAAAATGCCATGTTTCTAAGTGCAATATTGTGTGAATATTCACCGAGGTATATGAATTTGTAAAACAGAGGAAACTTGGGAAAAAACAGCTCAAAATGCAGAAAAACAATTTTGTTTGCATTCAATGCTCTTTTTCACAATTTTTCCGTTTTTCAAATTTGAATATCTCAGTGAATATTGCACTTAGAAATGTGGAATTGTTCCTTGTTGGCATCAGAAAAAAAAAATGGTTACAGCATCGTGTCTGCTGCCGTAATAAACTTCATTATAAAGGAATTTCAAATTTACGAATTTTAACATTCATTAAAAAAATTTTGTTGTAACGGAAATTGGTTGTACAGAGGGAAAACTTCTTTACATTCTAAATGACGAAAAGAAGTTAAAAATAACTCAAAGCAACTCAAATAAATTAGGTATCAAATTTCTATGGATAAGTTTTACTTAACATATTGGAGGCAAATAATCCGTTTTTTTTTTGTACTATTACTGTGGAGAAGCCAAGGAAACAACAAAGTCCTCTAAAGTACGGACTCAGTATCCGTGCTCAAACGTATATAATGCTAGAAACAAATACACATGCAGATATGCCAACATTGGCTTGAAGCTTGTCAATGGTGATGAATTTTCAGCTTTGCCACCCCTCCAGGATGACATAATTATAGAACAATAAAAAAACTAAAAATTTTTTCTTGAAAGTTCATTAAATACAGCACCTCCTTGGCACCGGAACTTAGAGGGCGCAAGCAACATGATTCCCCCCCTCCCGATGTAGCAGAGTCACTTAATAATTCATGAATATTCAATGCAATCCCAACCTGCATATATCCTTGTGGATCATATATACGAACGTGTAGCAACCCTAGACCACCCCTTCCCTGTTTTCTTCATATCAAAGCTCCTATGGCACCTACGACAAAGCATTCATTCTGACATAAGTTCAGCGAGTTCGACCATGCAGTATGGAAATTAAGTTGGGTCCAGACCAATCGCGCTGAACCACCCAAAAACCTGTTTTTAGCCCGTTTCTGCACGAAATAGGTTTTTGTGCATCCAGTAGAGAGGTGGGTTTAGACCTGGCTTTATAGATTGTCATCCGTGCACAGACAAAACAGACAGGCTCCTTGTTTGTCTTCTCTCGAACTCTCCCATATGCATATATGAATTCACCGTTATGGTAAAGATTGATGCAATTGAAAAAAATATATAAGAAAAATAAGTAAAACACTAAGAAATGCATAGACCTGATTTTTTTAAAATAATTCCCTTAGTTTTAGGAATATGTCCCTTAGCTCTGTAGTTTACTGCGGCTGCCTGTATAAATACGGGCAATCCATAGCAGTTGGCAACAGGGCTGCAACTGGGGGGAGGGGGAGCAGGCGGGTCTCGTGCCCCGGGCGCTAGACCCGAAGGGGTGCAAATTTCATTCTGAAACCTCTCCTTCAAAATTACAAGGGGGCATCAAAATACGTGTTTGCCCCGGGTGACCACGCATCTAGTTGTGGCCCTGGTTAGCAACTCCGCACATGCAAAGTCTTTCTCATATAAGTGGGCTGGTAGCTGGCATATTTCAGGAATGAACGTGACGAAACCATGTATGTTTCTGGAAAATGTATTGAACGAATGTCCTGTAAAGACAGCTACATCCAAAATTTGAGAAAGCCTAGTCTTTTTTTTACCCTGGGATCCTATAACTGTTGTTTGAATTTGAAATTCTTAGTTTGATTTTTCAAAAATGTTGGAGTAGATGAAGATACACAGGTTTTCATGTACCTAAGGCGCATGCACTTAACAGTCTGATATTTGCAGTGCTTCCAATATCTCTAATCTCAGACGTGAAGTGTAATAGAATATTTGTGGGCCTGTTGCCCTGTGATGAGACTTTTTAATAAGATCGGCTCAAAATTGGGAACCACAGAAAACCAACTTTAGCCAACCACTACTGTAGCGATGGTGGGGTTCCAACCCTGTGTATTAGACAGGAATACATTTCCGTGTACTATTTAATCGTGTATTGTTTAAATGTCAGCTACAGCTTTTTTTTTGTACGATTAGACTGAGGAATACAGTCGAGTCCCGTTTTAACGAATAGCGTTATAGCGAAAATCTCGTTATAACGAACGCTTTTCTAATCCCCGAGATGTGTTCACAATGCAGAAACAGAATTTCTTCATACCGAAATTTCGTTATAACGAAGTGATTTCTCCGGTTTCTTGGAGTTCGTTATAACGGGATTAGACTGTACTTTTAATATTAATTTGATACCAGCAATGAATAAACTCAATGTCAATTCAGTTATATTTTGAACTGTTAGAAAACACAACTCACACTTTATTTCGCCATGACATGACTTTATTCTTGTAGCAAGCAATTTCAAACCTTTTACCACCCTTCTTCATCCGAACAACAGCCACATTCGTGAGCCTTATTTGGTTCGTTGGGGTAAATATAGACATTGTTTCAAATGATTCAATTCAATCACATACGCTTCGATGTGAACTCCGCAATGAACAATTCAAAACAAACCGCTCAGTTCGAAATAATGAACTGAGGACACGTGCTTTTCGAGTGGTTTGTGCCTGTTTCTTCATTCATTGGAGGAAAAAAAAAAAATCAGTTGATGACGTAACACTTGCTTTTCAGATCACAATGGCGTATAATGTGGTGATGCTCGATTAGACAATTATCGATACGAATACGAATTAAAGAAATTAAAATGAAAAATTTAATTCAAAAAATAATTTATGTATCTAGATTTAAATTTATTTCAGTTTTAATTCTGTAGTACAATTAATAAAGTTCATACTATCACACTTTTCCTATGGAGCATCGGAAAAAGAAGTTTGTTTACTTATATTTGTTGTAGACTACGCAAAAAATATCAAAATAAATGATAAAATCATTAATTATCGATTCAATAAAAAATTCTTATGCATTCTTAAATGCATTGAAGAATTTATATTACATAAATAATTTTTTCCTTCCAATTTTGTCCCCTCCTCCCTCCCCCCCCCAGCTCGTAATTTTCAAAATAGCAATGTATGTGAGGAGAATGGCGTACAAATGCTGAGACTATCTAATGTTTATTCCCGTCTCCTTTTTATTGTTGATGAAAGCTTGTTGTGATCGGAAAAACTTCAAATTGTTGATTTCGTTTTATTTTTTTAAATCGCGATCGAATCGGGACTGTTTTCGTTTATTTAGTTTGTGCGGAAAATCTCCGTTTCCCCGCTTAGCTGGGATCGAATTCGTTGTGATCATTTGTGAGTGTTTTGAACGCGAAATATTCAAGATCCTCATAATTATAACAATGGTGCAGTGAGAATTTCCAGCCCAATAATGTCTTAGAGTGCAAGTTAGTTGTGAACACCACGTGTGTGTTGTGAAGTTTTGTGCTGACCTTGAAGGTTTCAACTTAAATTACCATGGCGTTGTATGTTCACCAAGCCTACGTGCCTCAGGTAGATGTCACCACTTATCAAGACCTGGGCAATGGCAGGATCCAGCAGCACCATCAGATATACACAGAGCCTGTGCTGCAGCAGCACACCCAGATGTACAGGGATCCCAATTTGCAGCAGCATGCCCAAATCTACGAGCAGATAATTCCCCAGCACCAGCTCTACAGGGAAGCGGATCTACAGCAGCACGTTCAGATATACAGGGAGCCCGATATCCAGCAGCAAATATTCAGGGAAGTTCCTCAGCACGAGCAGCCCCAGCAACAGGACGCTGCCCAGGCGCAGCAGCAACAGCAAGTGGCTACTGTCCAGGCGACCGCTCAGATACAGCAGATACAGGCGCAAGTGACCCTGCCGCACGTTTGCGATGTCTGCAACAAGTCCTTCTCCAAGAAAAGCGAGCTGACGAGTCATTACCACACCCACACTGGTGAGAAAGCGCATATTTGCGACGTCTGCAACAAAGGGTTCACGCAGAAAAGTAGCCTACAGACTCATTATTTGATACATACGGGGGACAAGCCGCATGTTTGTGATGTCTGCAAGCGTGGTTTCACGGACAAAAGCACGTTGCGGAAACACGCATTGATCCACACTGGTATGAAGCCTCACGTTTGTGACATATGTAACAGAGGCTTCGTGCAAAAAATAACTCTCCGTAAACATTACCTGACCCATACCGGCGAGAAGAATCATGTTTGTGAGATCTGCAACAAGGCGTTCGCCCAAAAGAGCACGCTGCGGACTCACTACCAGACCCACTCGGCCGATCGCGAGGGCAAGAAGCGTAGGAGGGGGAAATCCAAGAAAGCAGAGTCGACGCAGACGATGGAGCTGGAAGAAATCAAACCCGAAGAACAGGCTGAGCCTGAGCATGTTCCAGAACCGGATCCGGAACCTTCGAATATGGAGTTCGTAGAGAATACCGATCCACAGGCGGAGCACATGATCGACATACAGCACCATGCGACGTTGCTGCAGGCCGCCGACCAGACTTTGACAACCATCACCACCCAGCCCCTCACCCACATCGTGCACCAAGCCTTAAATATACAGCAGCCCCTCCAGACACTGACGAACATCGACCACCAGACGTTCCAGCTCGGCACGCAGACCATAAACCACCTTGGCCACCCAACGTTGGCACAGATCGGGAACCAGTCCTATGCCATAATCAATCAGCAGGCCTATGGGACGGAACCCCAGATCATCATAGAGCAACCTACAATAATACAAACTATAATACCGGGACACATTTGTGACGTCTGTGGAAAGCAGTTCAAGAGGAAGTGCGACCTGCAGAAGCACTACATGTTGCACACAGGTGAGAAGGCTTACACCTGCGAGGTCTGCAATAAAGGTTTCATGACTAAAAGTGCCCTGACAAAACACTCGTTTATCCACACAGGGGAGAAGCCGCACCTGTGCAGCGTGTGCCTGAAGCGCTTCGCGAAGAAGAGCAGCCTGCAGTCCCATTTCCTCATACACACTGGCGAAAAACCCCATTCTTGTAGCTACTGTGAGCGCCGCTTCAAGGACAAGAGCACTCTCCGGAAGCACATCCAGATACACACTGGTCAAAAGAACTATTCCTGCCAAACCTGTCACAGGGCTTTCATCCAGAAGAGCACACTGAGGAAGCACCTGGTGACCCACACGAAGGAGAAGCAGTATGAGTGTGAGACGTGCCACAAGCGCTTCACCCAGAAGTACAGCCTCCATGTGCACTACCAGATCCACAGACGTCCGAGACCTCACACCTGCGACATCTGCAATGAATCTTTCACGGAAAAGAAGTACCTCATCAAACACTACCGGACGCATACGGGCGAGAAGGCGCATGTGTGCCGGGTTTGCCAGGAGGGTTTTGATGAGATGGCACGACTGAGGCGCCACATGCTTGGCCACACAGGCGAGAAGCCCTTCGTGTGTGACGTTTGCCAGCGCGGGTTCAAGGACAAGTGCAACCTCCAGAGGCACGTGCTGACCCACACGGGTGAGAAGCCATTTGTGTGTGACATCTGCGACCGCGGCTTTAGGGAAAAGGCAAAGCTCCAGAAACACTCGAAACGACACGACAAGCTCCGGGCAAAACTTGCGGAGCAGGCGAAGCAGAAAACAACAACGCCAACAACTACACCACAGCAGCAGGTGGTCGTTCAGCCACAGAATCAGGTGTCGAATAATAACCAGCCAGGTAGTGGAGGTCAGACAGTACGTAAAGTTATTATCATAAAATCCATACCCGGAGACAAATATAGCAGTTGTAAGTACTATTAGTACTCTTGTGCAAAACTGAATTTTTTTTTTATTGCTTAATCAAATGCCATAGACGTAAATCATATTTTCAGAAGAAAAATCAGGACTTTTTCTGTTAAGAGTCATGTACTTATCATCATCGATATCGTCAATTTCATATAACGTTAGCTTCTTTAGTCAAAACTATCTAAATTTGTTTTTGTACAGCGACAATTTGTTCATACTGCTTTTTTTCTGTGGTTCGTTGTGTGTCCCCCCCCCCCCAAAAAAAAATTTAAAATCACCTAAATATTTTCTGTGCAAGCAACTAAGTTTTTATCAAATTTGGGCAATTTTTGAGTGAAAATTGTGTTTTATAACTCAGAAAACATGAATAGTTTGTCATAATAGCATGGTGTGTGGATTTTCTTCGGTGATGTTGCAATTTTTGTTTAGTATGATTAACGATTAATCATTGTTGCGAGTGCTTTAGGTGCCTCTAAGGAGTATTTCACCCCCTCCCCCGTGAGAGTTGAACAATCGATTTTGTGAATTTTGAATGTTTGGGTTTTGTTTGTTTCTCCCCGGGAGTTTCGAAAATCTGAGATTTGATGCTTTCATTGTTGTTGGAATGCGGGGCTTGAGCGGAATTGCACACATTTAAACCTGGGGTGAAACAACAAACTGTTAGGATTCTCCCCATAGCTTACTGAAGTGAAACATTATACAGGGTGAACGTGACCGAATCTGCCAAATGACTCTAAGTGGAATATGAAACACACCCTACGAACCTTACCCTATCTTAAACTGTTTTTGAGTAATGGGAGTAATTGGTTTTAGAAGAAAAATCAGAATTCTATCTGAATGATGTCTCTGAGAGACCTACATACAGACTAAGCACGTCTTGAAATATAAAAAAAAATCCTATAAGGTGACATTATTTTCATCAAAATATCTGGATTTATTGCCCAGCTATAAGTGCTGGATGATTGGCAAAGTTAAAAATTGAATTGTTGCCAAATTCTGTAACCGCTAATTTCAAAGACACCCTTTTAGCGCTATAATCGGTCAAATGTATCAAAAACGTGTTCGTTGAAACAGCTTCCAAACGAACCTATAATAAACTATATTGGTGGTGTTGTACGGGGAATTCAGCCTCGTGTTTGTAATATGTCACTGAAATCGATATTTGTTAAGGTAACATTTTAGTCAATTTTGGCAATAATTAGATTTTGAACTTTGCCTATCTCTCAACACTTGATTTCCAAACTTTTCAAGTTTGCAGCAATCTTAGGAACGAGATGTGCATTTCAAATTTGCAGGCGTTATTAGTGCTTAGTCTCGAGGCTCTTACTGGTTTTTTTTTTTTAAAGCTGTGACATACTCATCAGAAATCGTAGCCCTGTTTATTATTTTTGACTTAATTTTTTCTGATATCTCTTGGGTGCCATGCTAGGCTGTTTGGAAATTAATCTTGTTTTGATGCACCGCTTTGTATCATTAGGTCTTAAATGTGAAGGGTGGGACTCTCTTCTGAACGTTTTAAAGTTTTTCAAATAACATAAAACTTCTGTCATATTCTGTGGTGTAATGTTGATTTTGCATTATCAAATGGCGAAATAATCATTTGGATAAACAGGGTTGGAACTAGTAAGGATAAATATCCCAGGTGCAACAGTTTTTAGAAGGGGGAAATCAAAAAGCCCCTCATAAAATTCGTAATAATTGCACTGACAGGGGGTCCTTCACTAGTTATTTACTATCAATTGTTACAACTTGGCTGATCGAACGAAAAAGAAAATTGTAGCCAAATGCGAGAAAAGGTCAGCCCATTTCTGCATGAATTTTGGCGACACTGGAAACTCTCACCTCATTATATACATGTGGATTAGATCTTTTATTTACTCTTTGAATTAAACATTAAGCAGTTAGAGCCAAATCGGGTCTGCAAATAAAAAAAAAAGATAATTCACCGAACAGCAGTATGTATCTTACCATATATTGAAAATTTACAAAAATAATGCCAACCTTTATAGAAGCCAAGCATTTTTTCCCCCAAAGAAAAACATCCAAAATAACCGTTTTATTACAACACATCTGCATGAATCCTGAAAAATTTCTGTTGTTCCAGCCGCCTAATTTTATTTTAATCATCATAGTGACCTGGTGTCCGAGTCGATTTGTCAAGACCCTGGTTTATTGTATATATGTTATTGCCAAAGCCTAAAATTAGCCAGTTTGCAAAGTGACTGGTGATCCCTGGCCAAAATCCACGATTTAGTATCATCATCAAGTTGGTTTGTGTTTTCATGATAATTATGTTTACATCAGAGCTATGGCAACTCATCAAAGGGCTGTCACAATGCAGTAATTGTTTTTTTCTCTCTCCAAAATTTGGCAGAAAAATGTTTTTATAGTTTTTTTCTCTTCCTCTCTCGTCGCATGGAGCTAATCCAATACAGCTGCTATATATATATGTATAGACAGACATGTATATCACACTGACAATTAAAAAAATGGATTTAATGCCTACCGAACCATCTTACATCGAGCTTTGGCCAGGGATCTCATGAAATGATCGGCGAAAGTCTAAATCATTTCTGTAATTCAGACTGGCCAAAACTCTTCGCAAATTCGTAAAGTGGTTGGCCTGGTCACAAATCGGCCACACTTCAGGCTTTGGCAGTAACATGTACATAAATCCCATTCAAAAATGGGGGCATTGAAATAATTTACGTCACGCAAAATCTGCATTACTTCTACATAAACAAAAATTTTTGGACACATTGAGACTTGATATAGAATTGTGTGTGTATGTGCGTTATCAACACATGGCAGTCTACAATTTTATCAGTTATATGTGGTCTAATAAAATATCCTACGGGGGATGGTAACGAGAATTTCACTCGTTATAAGTCAGTTTGGTCGTAAGATTGTGTGGTATATGGACGTGTACAGATATATATGCAAAAACCGATGTTCCTAAAAGTAAACACGATAAAACAAGAAAAAATCTGACAAATATAATTCCAGAATTTGTGTATATTGGATGGAGGAAGTGAAAATTTCTCAAAGGAAGAAACTAAAAATCATTTAGAACGAAAAATTACGTCTTTTTTTTTTTTTTTTGTTAAAGTGAATGTGTAAAATCCAATAATAACGCAAAACCAAATCGTCTTCAGGTGCACAAAATCATGATCGTATATGTACAGTTTTCATATGTGTGTGTCCACGTGTATGTAACTATGCAATATCATTTGTAAATTTTTCTACCATTACTACTATGCATAGATGATTAACGATACTAGTATAATCATTATTTTTTAATATTGTAATAAGCTGTATTTCGAAATCGATGGAAACGAAGTTTCGATCTTGTATAAAAAGAAGCAAAAAAACCAGTCTTCTGAATACTGATATTAAATTTGAGCTATTATTAATCATGGAAGTCTTTTTTTTTATGTTGTTTTTGAATTGCATTGCGTATTAGCTATTGATTTGTTGTTTTTTTTTAATATATTAAATAGTGTATAGAAGTGTTTCTTGAACCTTTTTCACCTAAGGCTACTTTTGGGCCATATTTTCTTGAACAAAAGTTTCATAAATTTAATCTAATCTCTGGACTCAGAATTCAGTGAGGATTCTCTTGGGAGTTCTATGACCAAAGGATGTTTAGAGGTGTCGCGAGTTCGATACCCGGTTTGTCCATGTCAGAAAACTTTCCTGACACAGGGGTACCACAAAAAAAAAAACTGCGACTTTACTGCAGCGAAAAATTGCTACCTCAGGGAGTCCCCCATCGAGGGGTTAGCGCACCAACCTCTCGACGAGTATAAAAAACAAGCCTGCCGTTCGGAATCGGCAATAAATTGTAGGTCCCGGTCTAATTAGCCCTCGTGTGCAGAAAATGACCGTGGTGCGAAAACAATGATCAATGGGAGTTCTATGAAAGACACAGTGGAAAAACCATGGCCTCTTGGATGTTATGGGGTCCTATAATTAGGTTGAGGTTACATATTTACTTACTCTTTGGTATTCATAGTACCAGATCCATCGAGCTTATATTACTGGAGGGAGGGAAGAAATATCAAATATGAGGATATGACATGTTTAAGGAGTGGTGGTGCACGATCTTGGCATCCCATGCTTTCCTATGGAGGAAAACCCCCATGCCTTTAAGGAACATTTGAAACTTTTCTATTCACTTTAGGATCTCAAATTTTGTGGATATGTTTTTACAATTTAACGAGAGTTTTTAAGATTTTAATGTAGCTGTTTCTTTTTTTTTAACTTCAACAGCATGCAACTTTCACAAAATCACCAAAATTTACTCATAAGTCTTTTGAATCATTTTAATAAGAAATCCTCTCGTTAAAGCATATAACACCTCACTCAGTACGCTGAGAGATGCAAATTTTAAAGACATTTGAACAAGTGGTGTGTGAAAAAATGTTTGTTATCTAGGAAAAAACACAGTTTTGGGAAAAGAGTATTTTAATGGAATACAGTGTATTTAATGCCTACCAGCAGTTTATATTAAAATATTTAAAAAATACTTTTAGTGCAGGCACGAAAAAAAACTTGGATGCAGAGAAATTTTGATGGTATAGTGAAACTCCTCTAAGACGTCCATTCGCGTTCCGCAAAAAAAGGGCCATCTGTGGAAGTGACTGCCAAATAGGGGTTGTATGACAGGAAAAGCAAATTTCACGAAGGGCATGTCAAAATAACGGTTTTCAATGTCACAAAAAAATCTTATGCTCAATTTGCTTACAATGCCCACAAAACACATGCATTACAGTGAAACCTTGCTACAACGATACTCAATATAAAGATAAATTCCTGTACAACAGTATTTTTTCAAATATTTTTTAGAACAGCCTATAGTTTGTTAAACTTCTCTTGATACACCGGTATCATTTACTATGATAAACCCCTCTATAACAATAATTTTAGGAGGATTTTCAAACCGCTTCTTTTCTTGAGGATTTTCAACTTTTATTTATTTATTTTTTCGCTCGAAATATCCTTCAGTATATTTTATATATATAACTCGTGTCACATGTTTCAGTTCTTCCGAGGACATCTAATAATATTATCTGTTGGCATCACCGAAAGTGTTTGGTATTGCTACTTTTTGTGCGATACACCCCCTTTACAGGAGCAATATACTTCTAACTGAATTTCTTTTACCAGTTAATCAGTTAAAATATTTTGCAGCGAATAAATACTCAAAAGAGCAGTTTTGATGATTCTGAAAACTAAAGATCAATTTCGAAAAGTTACCAACAGCACCATAAATTTGATGATAATTTTGATTGCCGATTTAAAGATATAATTCCTCTACAAAGATATTCTTTCTTGGTTTGGTATCATTATGTATATCAAGGTTTTATTATCTTATGCAGAACTTGAAATACTAGATCATCCGATCAATTCCTTAATTTGTATTATCCGGGATCTGTTCTTTCTTTATAACAAGTACAGTACATGTTCTTTCATCACATTTCTTTTACTCCCTCACTGTTGTTCTGCTAAATCTCTGAAGGGAAGTATCCTCAAAGCCGAAACTTCCACATCCTTTGCCTATGCAGTGTAATGATCATAGACTATATTTGTTTGGTTTACCCTGTCACCCCGGGAGAAAATTTTTTAACTGTCTCACCAGCTAACAGCAGCCATTAGTGCCATCTTAATGCACGAGCGTGGCCCAGGGGACCTCACAAAAATGAGATATAGTTGAAATTTTCGAGGAGCATACATGTAAATTTGAATTGTAGGGCCTCACAGAAAAATCATTTGGCCCGGGGACTCATGGTGCACTTAAGACGGCCCTGGCAACCATATAGCATTAGCCTTCGTCATCCTATTAGCAAATGTTCCCAATGTATGATAGCGTCATACATGAAAAGATTGATTGATCAATCAACAATGACATGAAAGATCTGATTGATCCGAAAAGGTGTTTAAGCTGATGTATAAAGATTATAAGGTTATACAAAAAGAATTACCATTTCTGAATGCACTAGGAAGAAAAAAAACGCACAAGTTTTTGTTTGTTTAAACTCTTATCTACAAGGAAGTGGCAGCTGACCATGTACAAAGGTGGCCGCGGAAAGGGGATGATTTTTGTATTATGTCTATGGAGCCTATTGTCCGTTCCAAGGGAAACTCGCTGCCTAGGGGAGTTTCACTGTATTTAAAAATTGAAAAATGTTTTTGGAAAATTGACATGCACCAACTCCGTTAATACACAGTTCGTGCCAGGCAATTTCCGAATTGAAATGTGCAGTTCAATCTCTAAAAACTGCAAAGAAATAATTATAGAATTAATGAAAGAGGTATAGTTTCACCTTTTTATATTTAGAAAATAAATCTTCTGAAAATTAAAAAATTCTGGAAAACTTCTAAAGATAAAAAGATTAAACTGTATCTCTTTCATTAATTCTAAAATTAATTCTTTCATAAATTATGAAATTAATTCTTTCATAAATTATGAAATTATTTCTTTCATAAATTATGGAATATTCTTTTATTAATGCCAGAATTCTTCCATTAATGGAATTATTTCTTTCATTAATTGTGTATTTCTTGTATTAATTATAGAATTTGTCTCATTTATTCTGGAATTCTCTTTTATTGATTCTGGCATTATCACTTTGATTAATTCCAGAATCATCTTTTTCATTTATTCAGAAGTTATCATTCATTAATTCTGGAATAATACTTGTGAAATCTTAGAAAAAATAAACGGTCCCATCCTTCCTCAATTCCCTTTGAACTCCTATGGGTGCCATAGGAAAATAATTGGAATTTTGTTGGCAGTAAACACGTCACATGATCTTCTGATGAATGATGTTTGGGAAAGCATTCTCAGCATTGCTGAGGTGAAAACCGCTGACACCATTTTCTCTCCAGTAATATAAGCTTGATGACCAGATCTCATCATGTAGTACCCCTATGTATATTATCAAGTAAGGAAACAAATGGAAAAGGAAAACAAAGAAAAATTACAAAATTCCTAACACGTTTTGGACAAAATGGGAACTGTCTTCAAGGATAAATATAATCACTATTATGCTGACCGAGAATCCCACTTGGATTGGTTACAAAATCTTCACTCCAGGCTGCTCAGAGGAAAAAAAAAGTTTGTCAAATGGGGCCAGAATGAAGCTGAGCGTCTGCACATGAGTCTAAAGAACCATTCTGATTGGCTGCTTGGTCTATTTGAATTTTCTTAAAATTCCTGCTCATAATGAACCTAAGCCATAGTGTTATCATGACTTAGGCGATTATCGTAATAGCCCCCCCCCCCCCCATTGCCCTTGGGTTAGATCCACATTGACAGCACAGTGATCATTAGCTGTGAAGTTGGATTCTGTATTTTTCCCCAATTTCAAGGTAAAAATGTGAGCTACTTTCATTTCTCTATCATTCTTTCTACATAAAGCAAGTAGGCCCACAAATGAACATTTGCCACTTTTTATAATTTTAAAAGTACATTGTAGCAATTCAAACACATAATACATGTACAGTAGAGTTTCGAAATTTAGAAATTCTGGATAATCTGAGGTCCTGGAATTTTACAGAATTCCTTCACAAAATCTGTTTTTCACTAAGAGCTTATTCTTCATTTTGTCTCATTTCCCCCCATGAATACAGGCAGCTCTTGACTTTCGTACATTTCACACATTTTAAAAATTCAATTTTTTTAAAGATTTTTGTCGATAATGCAAAAATTGTTCGCTTGCATGCAGTTGCTCGTGCTCATTCACACGCTGCTTCCTAGAGTAGCAGACTTCTCGGAATCATTGTGATGTCAATAGGGTTCCAAGCCGCAGTGGCGGGTCCAAGTGTTTAACAGATTCAGTCTTACATTAGTCAGTCTTATTCAGTCTTTCATTAGAGTGTGTTTCGTCAATTTATGTGTTGAAGCTTAAATATTTTGCTCTTATGAATTTATAAACACGTATGAGAAATGGAGAAACTGCAGTGTGGATACGAACAAAAATAAATGAAAGAGTCATAAATATTATACGATCGAGACAACGATGAAAATAATGAAAACAAATGGAAGTGATGAAGAAGCAGCTGATAAAATTGTCAAGACTTTGACAATCAAAAATATGAATGAAGACTTCATGCATCTTGATAAATTTTGACTACCATGGAGGAATGTGATCGGAATGGAGAAAGTATATCTCAAGTACGTAAAGCGATTAAGAAAGATACAGCATGCCTAGAACACTTTATCAAGAAAAGAAAAAAAAGGGTGTATTCAACTAACTCTTGACAAGTTTATAAAGAAAACACCTGAAATCAAACACACCTCATTAACTTAATTATGTATACTGAGCAATAATTATTTTAAAATACATGTACAACTCTTGATGTTTTTTTACATCCCTCTACTTTCGAACATCTAACATTTGTACACATTTTCAGGAACCAATTATGTGCGAAAGTCAAAGGCCGCCAGTATCAGCAATTTCAGTTTGAAGGGGATCTTGATTCCTAAACTAGGGTCTTCTGTGATTCGCTAGGCCAGAATGTTTTACAGGCCTAAATGTGGTGGTCGAGTGGTCATAGCGATGAACTCACGTCGTGAAGTCCCGAGTTCGAACCCCACCGTCACCACAGTGGTGGTCGGCTGAAGTTGGTTTTTTATGGTTCCCAACTTCGAGGTGCGAATGCAAGCCGATCTACCCTTTAAAAAATCTCGCCACAGAGAGCAACAGACCTACAAACAGTACAAATCTACTTCAATCATAACACATCACTCACTTTGCTATTGAAATATAGATGGCAGCACTGAAGAATCAAACACAGCTACATATGCACTCAGACTGTTAGGTACACACACAGTTACACTTCCGGCACAACTCACTAGGTAGTAAATCGCCCATAGATGGTGATAGACTTGAGTTGTGCTCGGATTGAAAGAAAGAAAGCCTAAATGTATAACAAGAAGAAAAGGAAAAATAACATTCATATATATCCCCCAACCCCCAGGGTTGGAGTTTCTGTCAGCCTCTCTTAAAAGTGGCTATGGTTCTTGGCAATTTAATGAATTGAGCCATTAAATTAAGGGCGAAACAGCCAAGAATAGGTATCTCCCCCTCCCACTTAAAATGTTGTTTTCTATTATTTTTTGGATAATTCAAGTTTTCAGTAATTCGAGGTACTTCTCTCCCCCGTTCACTGCAGATTATCGAGATTTCACTGTACCTCAAACATTAAAAGATATGTTAGGGACACACACACATATCAACAAATCTTTTTTTAGAATGCATTATCTCATTACCAATTTCTCAGAGGAGCATGTGTGGGTTAGTAGTATCCATGAAACAGATATTTATATGACAGAAATGGAGTTTCTCTCCTTTTTTTTACAATGATTTACAAAAGTACATATGTATATTTACACCTGATCACAACTATTCAGAGCTATCTGGAGGCCACTTTAAGTTCGTTGTTCATATCAAAGCCAAGCTCAGAGTTCAAATTCGGTTGTGAATAATTTGTTATGTAGCACACCACCTCCTGTAAAAAGCAAAAATTATCAATGTCACACCAAACAAAAAACACTTTATAAGAGATTTGAAAAATTTCTATGAAGGGAAGAGATGACGACCATAAAACAAGTTTTTGGCTCAAAACTATTCTTGTGACATATGTATGGTATTCCCATTTTTATAATCATAAGTCTATTTTAAATGCAATAGAGCAGCGATTGGCAACCTGTCATTCATGATCGACCGGTAGATCACAACCTCTACTTAAAACTAAAACCGTAAGAGCATTTTCATACACACAGAATTTCTATCATGAATTACAGAAGAGATGACTGATTTCACAAAGCAGTGCAAGGCGAACATGCATTTCATGTATGGTCCTGCAGACTCTGAAAGCTTAAAGACTGCATTGAAAATGTTTTCTGACAAGATGCATGCCAGATTGAAAAACTTTTGAGCAATTGGAATGCTGTCTGTGCAAAAAAAAAATTTCTTGTGGCATCCTCACACTCCTAGCATGCCCCGTATCCTCTATGATGCTGACAAGGGGGATCTAGAAATTTTGTCCCCCAACGTTTCATTTCAGGCATTTCATCTGCCCTGAATGTATGACTGACCAGTTAAAAAGATGAGGGATCATATGAGTGAACAAGTGAATGGGTGGGTGACCATATGAGTAACAGTATGTGACTTTATGAGTGACCATACTCACTTGGTCTCTAATGAGGTGAGTCTGGCATACATCTTGTCAAAGAAAACACTTTCAGTGCAGTCTTCAAGTTTCCAGAGTTGGCAGCACCAACTCACCACTCATACATGAAATGCATGTCTGCCTTGTCCAGGTTTGTGAAAGCAACCATCCCTTCTATAATTCATCATAGAAATGACGATAATTGGCAAAACTAGAGATTTATGAATCCAATGATTGCACAGTGTAGCAGTACCTCTTTCGTTTTGACCAGGCATTGTACGTTTGAAAATCGCTTGTTCAGATGCATTCTATCACTCTTTAAAAAGCTTAGCTTAACTCTCTTGTCCACAAGTTTTTAATTACCCAGTGATTCTGATGGAAATATTAAGAGCTCCCACCACACGTCAAAGTCTATCTTAGGAAAACGGTAAGGGCATTAAGTAGCTCTCCAATTAAGTTTCATTGCCAATCTCCGTGGTAGTCTCCAAGTAACAAAGTTCTACACAACAGGTTTTTCTGCATGACAAAATATTTGTCTAAAACATTCACATTTTCGTTACTTTACTCTACATCGACATTTATTTCTCTTTAACAAATTTTCTGATACAAAGAAGTGGCTTCATCATTATATGGAGAGACAACTGTATTTGAGAATGTCCTGCCATTGAAGGAAAAAAAACTTGTCATACCTTTTGCTTTGATTTCCTTAAAGTATTGGAAAGAACTTTCTGGAATTCATTTCCATCTGGCTCAGAATACATAAAGTGATGAAGATGGTGGACACTCATGAGGAATAATAATGGATTCCTGTGGCTATTCAATAACCCTATATTGAGGAAATATGAGAGAATACATGAAACTTGTAAGCATACATCAGGTGCGTGTTGATGAATGGAAATAGTGACTCATCATGAAATCTCACATGCAGTAAACTCTCATTAATCTGGCATGTATCAGACCGCAGTTACGCCAGATAACCAAAATAACCAGATTATTTGTAGGCAGTTAAAAAAAACCTCATTTGAATAACTTAAACTTCTGTGCACAGACATTCAATGCCCGATTCCATCATAGGCAAATGGGGCATTCACACTGAACCCCAAAATTTGAGAAACTTATATTCACTGACTAAAAAAAGAATATTTGGCCTTAGTTGTCAGAATTCTTACAATTTCTGCTTTGCCCAGAGTCCCCCCCCCCCCCCCCATCAAAGTTACGACCTGGACACAAACATACAGTAATGTATTTTTCTCTTCCACACACAAGAAAGAAGCCAGCCTGAAAATACAGGATTACTAGATATGATGGACTAGCGCATGGCCAGATTATAGAGAGTCTACTACTGTGTATGAAAAATTATAATTTTTGTTCATTTTAATAAAAGTCTTTGGATATTTTATCTTAGAATCTTAACATTAAAACAATACAAGGTTGCATAAAAAATTCCTTTGATCTGAAATGACTTGTGAATGAAGAGAGCTATACAGCTATGCGCAACTGAAATAACTGATCATTGATAATTTTTGTTGCACCATGGTCATTTTCCGCACACAAGGGCTAATTAGACCAGGATCTACAGTTTATTGCCGATTCTTAATGGCAGCCTTTTTTATGCAACGAATAGTAGTCTGTAAAATAATAATTCTAGAGAAATATAAAAATTCAAATTCATATCTGGAATCTTCCCCCCACTTCAAAACCAAAAAATGTTGATTGGTGAAATTTTCAAAACTCTTTCTACAGATCAGTTTATATGGGGGAAAACTGAATCTGGAATTTTGCCTGTAATGAGAGAGAAATTACTAAAATCCATTTAAAAAAGTCATACAGTTTTTGTTTTCTTCCATTTCCCAGTGCAAAGGATTATGAGAGAGAAAAAGTACAGACTTCTCCGATATATTCCCCAAAAACAAGGTACAATTTTTGTATTTGTTTTTGCTATTAGGAGAGAAAACAAGTTGTACAGTGGGTTTAATATCAAGAACTGAACTATTCCCTGCATTGCATCAGCAATCGAGGGAGGCTCTAGGGTTGCATGGGGCGATGCTATAAGAAAAGAACCAAATCAGTGGTAAATAGGGTTGCCAGACATCCTCTTTTTTAATGTCATTTCAAGCATCTTCCTGCATATTAGAAAATTTGTCCTTTTGTGCTTCTTTTCAGGTTTACAGAATTATTTTTTCCCCACTATGAAACATGCCTTTTCATTGATAGAAGCTTTTTGTGGTTTTTTCATTGAAATCCCGGAATTTTTTCTGTTTTTGCTTTTTTTAGTGGTTCTGTTTCAGTTGGGAAAAATCATTGACATGGTTGTTTTTATTAGTCAAAATAGTGGTGCCACCTAGTGAAAATTATGAAAAGTGGCATTACTAAGGGTGCACACACAGGCATCCTTTTTCCTGTTTTGAATCTGGTAACCCCAGGGGTAAAAGAAAAAATAATTGCAGAAAAATTTAGAAAGAAATGTTTTGCCTGTTAAAATAGCAACTTCGAATACATGGAATGATTCATACAGAAAAATAGTTTTTGATGCATTTCATCTGGTTGGGAACACAGCTGCTAGTATCCATGGTCGTTTACTGGAGCAGCTTATATGCTGGAGGGGTGCTGAAATGGTCTTTTGCACTGGTGAAAATTTTGTCTAGAGTAGCTCCTGTCGGCAATCTTGCTACAATTAAACAGGGCTTTATATAATGAAAAATTAATCTTGTAACATTTGAATAAAAATCCACTGAGATATCAGATATAATGGTTCTTAGTTACCTTGACTTTTAAGACCCACTACATACAGTGAAACTTTGATTAACCCTCACTCGTTTAACCATCAGTTTCTGTTATGCATCATGACCAAAAATAAATAAATAAAAATATGGAAAAAACACCCCAGGTTTTAAGGCCCAAAAAGATCGGATTAGTACTATGGTCTGTGCAAATGCCACTGGCAATCATAGATGACCCCTGCTTGTTATTGGTAAATCCAAAAAGCCATGTGCTTTCGAAAATTTAAATATGAACGCATTGCGTGTGATCTAATTATGCCCAAGAAAGTGTGTGGATGGACCAAAAAAATTTTTCAGAATGGTTCCACAACATTTTCATGCCTCAAGTAAAAGCTCATATGCCCAAAAAGCAGTAGCCCACAGGAAGCACTGCTGTCAAGGGACAATGCCCCGACATACCCCTTTTGTAAACTCAAAAGTGATGATGGTAAAATAACATGCTCTTTCTCCCAGCAAATACAACTCCACTTATCCAGCTTATGGACCAGAGTATAATTCAAAATAGATATGAAGCGATGTTACAGAAAAGCTTTTATCAAAGGCTTGCTTTCATCTGATGATGCCATGACTGCCAAAGAATTTCGGAAGATATACGACATAAAGGATGCTATTTCCAATATCGCCACTGCCTGGGCTGACCCTATATTGAAGTTTATATTGATCGTTTTGTGTAAAATTAAATGAAATATGTATGTATTATTCACTTTTAAAGTATTTTATTTTCATTTTTTTCCCAAGCTCACAGTGAAATCACGTTTCTGTACGTGAATCGAGAAGCTATCCATACTTAGATTAAGACAACCATAAGTATTCTTTATGGGCATTGTATAATATTTTATCATGTGTATATATTGTTTGTAATTTTTGTTAATTGCATTTTTAATTGGGTTGCTGTATTTTTTAAATATATGACATCCATATTTTTATGGGCATCTTTTACTCAGCCACCTTGTTGGGCATTTTGCCTGTTGTAGCGTTGTATTTGTATTTTAATCACGTACCATATTAAGCTATTTCTGTTATCCGTCACAGCCCTGGTCCGGACGGGGATGGTTAATCAAAGTTTTACTGTATTTCTAGACCTTGACTCCATGTTCAAGACGATTATTCAAGCACTTAAAAAATACAGAACATCAAAAATTTCAATCATCAACATCTTGGGAAATTTTTATCCAAATGTTATAGGGCGAATTTCTTTCAGTGTAATTGAAACAGGCAGAAATTTTACTAAGGCTGGGATTACACTATAAGTTTTATGGATGTTCATCTGCAAAACTTGAAAATTTCAACTCGTAAGCTTATTGGTTACATTCGAGCAAAGGCAATCGATATAAGCTTTTTTTGGTTGCATTTGTCAAGTTTTATAAAACTTTAAATAGTGTAATACCAGCCTTCATTTTTGAAATTCAAGTTTTGTTTTTCACATTCCCTCTCTCTATTATTCTATAGACTGATGCATCTGATCAGACAGTTTTTTTGTAAAAATACTGTTCTTATCCGAGTTGCAGCTAGCTCTTTCTGTTCACAAGTTATTCTAAGGTTGAATGTACTTTTCTATGCACCCTTTATGATATGGATCCAAAATTAAAAGAGGAAAAAAAACGACACCTGTTGACAAAGCTAGAAAGTATTGGCGGAGAAGCTCTGCATCTTTCTCTACTGGTTCTAAATAACTTTCCAATGGCACAGGGAGCTAAAAAGAGGAAAATTGTTTATATTTCATGAAATTGAAATGGAGAAAAGACTACGGGAAACTATCAAGTGAATTTTCCAGTCTCTTGGAGTTCGTTATGATGAGATTTGACTGCACTACTATGTTCAAAAAGTTCCAAGACTAATTTTATTACAGAAGAATGAATATAGATAGAAATTGTTATTTGGCATTTCCTTCAAAGTAACTACCCTGAAATTTTACTACTGTTCATACAAAGATGTAAATGCAAATTAAAAAGTTTTTTGTCATGCCTTTCAGTGATTTCGTCACTGCTCGTTGCACTTCTTCAGAGCCTGAGAATCATTGCCCCTTATGCAAATTCTTTGTCCAAGAAAAAAAGAAAAAGGTGATGCAAGATCAGGGGAATAAGCTGGTTGTAGAAGTATCGAAGTGCAATGTTGTGACAGGTAATCTGACACCAGGAGGGACCTGTGAGTCTTTAAACGTTTGCATGATTCTGTAGGATGCTAGCGACCAGATCTTTTGAAGTTATGGGTGCTTTAACGACACTACGTTGGCTCACAAGTTCCCCTGGTGTCAGATTACCTGTTAAGAAACATCACATTCCAACACTTCCACAACCAGCTTTTCCCTCTGATCTTGCCCTATGTTCCTAGGATAAAGAATTTGCTTAAAGAGCAATGATTCTCAGATTCACTGAAACCATATGAGCAGCACAGGATGTGATTAGAAGCTGGAGGATGTGATAAAAAAAGGTTGAAACCCACATTTATATTTTTGTATTAACAATGCAAAAAAATTCATAATTGCACAGGATAATTACTTTGAAGGAAACACCAAATAAACAGGTTCTATCTGCACTCATCCTTTCTTAATAAGAAAAAGTCTCTGGACTTTTTGAACATAGTAGTATATGCAGTAGCACATGTGTTAACAAAAATGCGATAAGGAAGAGATTTTCTGGTTATTATGCCGTGACAAACTTTGGAAAGAAAAGTTAGTAGTCACTGCTGGGAATTGAACACAGTGCTCTTGTGATCTGGGCAATCGTGCTAGCCAATATACCCCAAAGATAAAAATTTAATTATAACACACACACTAATGAGACATGTAGAGTAGAGACACTGCCATTTATCTTTACTTCAGAAAATTGGCCTATAGGTGATAACAGCAGAGAGAAATATTATCCCGACAGAGACTCTGAAAAGACAAGTTGGGAACTGAAACCCAATTCCCTTGCAAAATCGGGTAATTGCTGAGGTTAAGAGAGGCTGCAATGTCTCTACTCAGTGTGTCACGTTACTGTGCATGTTATAAACAAAAAATTGTCTCCATGGTGTATCGGTTAGTGTGCTCACCCAGATAGCAAGAAGATCAGGGTTTAATTGCCAGCAGAGATTCCAGCAAGCTTTTCTTTCCAAATTTCATCTTGGCACAATATCCAGAAAATCTCTTTCATCAAAAATGCTGTTCATGCAAAAAAAAGAAAAGATGTTGGAACTGAAATACTCCTGATATTTAGCTACCTTTTTCATAGGAACAGCAAGGAAATGGGTAGCCTGCGGATGATCAGCCAGAATCATCACCTTCCATTTGCTAGGATACTGTTGTTGCAAAAAGAATGTTACAAAGGCAGCAAATATACTGTCTCCGTAAGACACCGCTTCAAACTGTTCCACCAGTTCTGTAAATCTACGATGTATGAAATTAAGACAAATAAAAACAGATGAAATACTTTTATTTTTTTTCGCTCGAAAAAGTCATTATTATTATATTTTTGAATGTGCTTTTGCAAGAATGAATTTTTTTTGAGCTACTACACCATCAAAAGAAGAGTTTACACTCTTTTTGCTCTTGTTTGTACCTTTGAATTGCACACAATAAGAAAGATATTTCTGTGATCAACATAAATTTCTTTTCATTGTTGTATAGTTTATGATTGAACTAATGTGTCAGCCCTGGATATGACAATCTCGAGACTTCTAGTAATAAGAAATTTCTAGTAAAAAAAATTGGGGGAGATTAAGTTATAGGCATGGCTGCAGGTTTTGACATGAATACATTCTTTGTGCATTGGTAGGTTCTGACATAATGAAATTTGTATCATCGAATTTGTCTTTGGGATATCCAATAGATGATACCATTGGCTTCTATTTTTGTTGCGAACCTCCTGACATATAGTGTAGTTTAAAACAATTTTTTTATGAAAGGGGGGCTATGAGAATGGTGCCAAGACTGAAAGAGGTATTAAAACTAAGAGGTATTTACTATGAAGTGGTATAATTAGATGTGTCTCAAAAATGTCTATCAGACGACACCTATGGCTTTCACTTGTGGTGCGAACCTCTCAAGATACAGTGTGCCACAATTTTGTTACTAAGGTTGACCACAAGTCTGGTGCTTAGAGTGGGAGAGGTATTAAAATCAGATTGCTCTCATTGGATTTGCCTTAATGAGATCTACCCGCAGACATACAAAACACTGATATATTCTGAATACTTCCTGAGATATGAGCGTTTTAGGATTTTTGTCACACAACCGTTTGTGAATGCTCCCAGTATTGTCAGATGATTTAAAAGACGTATTCATGTCAAAAATTTTGAAATGTAATAGCCCCTTGTTATAATGCATATTCTTATTTTTTGCACTTTTTGTTAGAACCACTGATAAAATTAAGTGATCATTAGAACCTAACTGAAGTAATCAATTACAGGATTCTTTTTCTTTGTTCCCGCTCATGTTCCCTGCATCCCGTTCATGTAGGGATAAAATTGGAAACTATTGTATTTTTCAAGAGTAATTCATATTTCTGCAATCTATTTCAGAAGTCCTAACCTTCTAGCAGGTGTATGTATGGATACACGATCTCCTTTAATCTGCATATTTCTTACAAATGCAAGCTTGTTGAGAGGATAACGAAAATTTTAAAAATTTCTGAAAATTTGCAGTTCTGAAAGCTTAAAAACAGCTGTTTTCCAACTTATCTAATAGCCTTTAAGTTTAATTATTGTCATGACACTATTTTAGTCTGTCATAAAAAGAGGAAGAAATAAAACTTACATTATTTCGAAAGAGCTGATGTCTTTCCAATGGAAGTTAACTAAATTCAAGAATCGATGATTATCTACGATATTTTGGAAGCAATTCGAAAGCAAATCTCTTATTTTGGGAACCACAAAAAGTTCTCCATCTACATTTGGGTGAAGAAAAAAAATTACTTAGATTACAAAAAAGTAAACTGAATATATTACTGCAAGCAAATATGCACACAGCAAACCGTTCCTGAAGAATGTTCTGTATAACGCAAGCTAATGTCTCTAATAATGACTACAAACAAATTTTCCTCATACTGGTTTAGTAAAAATTTAAACACCAATTAGTTGTGTGTCTATCTTCACCTCTCTCTTCTGAATTTCCTCTCCCTTTAAGTAAAATGCCAATACATATTTCTATTTTTTTTTCATTTGCTCTTGTTTTACGGTAAATAAACCTGAAGAGTGGTACACTCTTTGCAAAGTGGCCCGAAACTGGTTCATTACTTCATAAAGTGGGTTATACCTATAATATTGAGCAATGTGGTAGGATATTTTGTAAAGATGCTAGATTTCTAATTTCAAACATTACACAAGTACAAAATTTGGCAGAGATCAGTCCGAAAGTTTAGATTTGAATTGGGAACAAATACACAGACAGAAGATAATTTATTTTATATTTTTATATGCATCAGGTATAAAAACTATTAAGAACATAAATATATGTACCTATCAGAAATACCAAGCACAAATGACAAAATATGATTTCGGGTTTTATGCATTTTATGACAGGGATGTGATGCATCATACTACAATGAATCCATTCCAAGCATGATTCCACAGCAGCTGCTGTATCAAGGTGTTGGGCTTTGTCAATACTCCTGAAAATATTGATTCTTGTAATAATTATCTGACTAATAGAGGATGTTCAAGATTTTTATTGATTGTAAAACAAAACATTACTATCATAACGTATGTAAATAAAAATGCAGTAGAGCATCAATTATCTGAATACCAATCAACTGAAACACTGTTTAACTGAAAGCGTCCCAGTGGGCAAATTCAAATTTGTGCGCCATGTAGAAGTTCCTTCTAGCAGCCGCTAGAGCATTTAGTGAAGCAAAAGAAAGTTTTGGACTTTTTCTAAACTGTGGGCCTACTTTAATGGCCACGCTAAACTTGTCAAACTAGGCTAGTCAGTTCTCTGTGTTATTTGTAAGACGTGATATAAAATATATACAGTTTTGTGTTTAATGTCACTATTTCTTTGTTTTATATTGCTCCTATGACATTGGAACAATTTTTTTCCATGAATGATCAGTTATCTAAAGAATCAGTCATCCGAACACCCCCAGTCCCCAATTATTTTGGATAATCGATGCTCTACTGTAAATATGTGATTAACAGAAGTCTTCATAAAACTGCAAGAATTTTTTTCAATGCTCAAATTATTTGTTGTATCAACAATAATTGTTGATACAATTATTTCGATTATTATTAACTAACTATTAGTTAATGATAACACCATTACCAAAATTAGCATCAACAATGATCAGTTAGTAAACATTATTTTTTCACAATGAAAAACTATGAATTATTAACAATACTGTATTCTGAGCATCACATTTTTATATAAAATGCACATTAGAATAAAACAGATTACACAAGCACAATGCCATTAAAGATAACTACAGACCAACTTACTTGAATTTACTCTGCTGGTATAACTCATATATTGGAATGAATGGCCAAAATCGGTCACAAATAGGGCTTTCAGAAGAATCGTAAGCCTGGGTTAGCACAGCATCTGGTTTCGTCTCTCTGAGAAAACAACTGCAAAATAAATAAGAGTATTAACTTCATAATTTTCAGCTCCATAAATACAATACCTTATTTTACTTCAAATTAATTTGAGATAGAAGTTCGTTAGAGCTTCCACAAGTCTCCAAATTTTAATGAAAAAACAATAAAACGTACCACGAAGCTCTTAAATCATTAGACGATACAAAATAAGCAGCATAAAAATCAGAAACACTTTTCATCACTGCCGATCTACTCATTAAATGCTTTGAGTCACCAATACTTTCTCTAGTTGATTCTACTGCACTATAATAAAAATTGAATGGGGTAGAATGAATCTTTTACAATGAATATCATAAAGCAAACTTAATTTACAAGATTTCAGTATTAATTCGATACGAGACAGTCACAAAATTTAAAGACCATTGATAAAATGAAGAAAAGCTTTCACAAAAGTGAAAAAAAAGAGGAAAAATCACAATTCACTCACTCAAGGAACTGATTATTGAATATGACTTTCTGCATTATTTGCCTCATATACCATCCATGAGGCTTCTTTAAGCAGCACAGCAAGTAAATGGAGACATCATACCAAAACACTCTTGACATGGATTCTGACTGAAACTGGCAATAAATAAACAGCCTTTTAATAAGATCATGATTCATCCGAGCAAGAACTCCTACTTCAAATTTTCCTAGATTAGTTACCTCTTCGATCTATTTCAAACAACAGATCTAGTAGAAACTTATACGTGATTATGTTTTGTGTGAACAAAATCACTGATCTAGTACAGGTATTCACCCCCCCCCCCCCACGATGTATGTTCTGTAAAGATTTTACACAGCTATATCTCATAACCATGACATTTTCAGCCATATATAAAGTATATTGAGATTTTACTAAAGGTACAGCTGCAAAATTCGTTACATACCTTCAACTATTTTTCTCCAAAAATTCACAACAGTTTCACAGGTTTCAAATATTTGAAGCTGCTACTGGTGATTTTATGAAATCCCCCCCCCCCCCAAAAAAAAATCATTTATCTTAAGGATTTAATGTAAATGAAGCTGCAACAATATTTGCTGTCACAAAGTACTTAAGTTCCTCATATTTTGAGGCAAGTTTTCAACTTCAGCATAATCAACTAATGTACATATATGTACCATCAAAAAACATTATTATCAAATGCAGTCAAAAAACTTTGAGTTATTGTTAGTTCGACTCACAGAACTACTCTACAACATGGAAGGTTCTGGAGCCACATGAATAAACTTGACCAAAACTTCAATTTAAACCAAGGACTTTTAACTATCCATACCCAGTTCAGACTCTGGCCATATTGCTACATTGCTATTTACGGCCATTAATGAGATGGGTTGGAAATGAAGGTGCTGTCGATCGGTGGTCACCTCAAGCTCATTAGGGAAAATATCTTATCTATATCCCCCCTTGGGTTTGAACCTGAGACCATGACAGCAACCTTCATGGTGGTAGACGAGCATCTTATCACCATGCCACTTGGGCACTAATGTGAGTAAGACCGGTAATGTCCTTTCGTCAATAAAATAAAGGTCAGGGACCCCTTTAAAGAATATTCAGCACAAAGCAATGTAAAAACAACAAATGAATAAGTTCACCGCATGATGTTGTTATATATGTTATAAAGAAAGAAGTGTCATATCTTTATGGAACATTGTTTAGTGCACTAGCCCAGATTGCAAGAGAACCTGAATTTGATTCCAGGTGGAGACAACTTTTCATTCCAGAGTTCCTCTCAGCATTAATATCCAGAAAATCTCTTTCCTTTATGAGTAAATTAAATCCAAGCTCACAGAGCTCTCCCCCCCCCCCTCCCAAAGCCCCTCCAGGGAACTGTGAGCCCCTGGTTACAAACTACTGACTTAAACAGATATTCTACTTATTGAAAATTGACTGTATTTTTGTTATTTGTAATATCTTAGCCTTAGTTGATATCACTAACTTGCAACTTGTAAGAAAAAAAACCTTGTGATGTACAGCTAAAAAAATGTTATAATGAATAGGAGAGGAAAAACAGTTATGCTTACAATATGTGTTGAGAGATCTACCAAAGTGCACAAGAAGTAAGTTTCAAAATGGTCAAACCAGTGATGCAATATTTTTTGCTGTTTTGTAATGAGATTCAGGTAACTCTGCAACTTATCATGGCCTAAAAGGGTTTGAGAAAGCTGTAAGAAAGATTTAAAGCAAACCATAAGTATGTGCAAAGAAATGAAATGTGATGGCATTCACTTTAATGTCAAATCATTTGATTTTTATCTCCAACCAAAAAGAATAGAATCCATAAAAAAAATAATTACTCAGTTTAAAATAAAACCACAAATTTACAAACTGCACTAGCAAAGAAACACAATAAACTCCCAATAATGCAACACTCACAGGACCGAGGGGCATAAGGAGCTAAATTTTTATTCTTATTACTACACGATGTTCTCTCATTAGATCGGATCTTATGTAGGATCGCCTTTGGAGGTGGGCACAAAATGTTTTTTCCTGAGAAATTTTGAGTTCACCACCCTTCAAAAAAGCATTTAAATTAACAAAAATTGCTTAATATGTAAGCATATGAAAGGTATTTCTTTTTGATTTTTCAACGAAACATCAATTTTTTTTCTAATTTTTATTCAGCTTGGGGATGGGGCCCCTGAACACCCCCCTGCATATGGCTCTGGATCTTTCTTTCCTACAATACAAATTTTCAATTGCTTGAAATTTGTTACGACTGCAAATAACTATATTGGAATGAGTAAAAATAAAACATAAATTTAAAGGAAAAATCTGTAATCAAAATTTTTATGGAGTACTTTTTCAGCTATACCAGATTATGTTTGGATAAATGAGAATCTACTGTATCAGATTTCATGGATATAATGAGAAAATATTTTTCAATTTTTAGTCTTAAAAAAAAAGGTAAAACTAACTTCCTTTCCTAGTTTTGGCTTGAGATTGACTATTTGTTCAATAAACGAGGAAACTGAAATAACAAGCGGAAAACTGGAATCATCTTTGAGAATAGAAACAAGATCATCTTGCCACAATATGCTGCCAACAGAAGTCAATACTTTAGCATCTCGTCTACAACCAGATGTTTCAGGACTCAGTAAAACTGAGGAGGCACTGTGGAAAAAAATACATTCAAACTCGGTTAATATCAGCAGTGGAGAAAATATCTATTGTGCTTATAAACCATCTTTTGTTATATTTGCAATAAAAAAATGAAAAAATACAAAACTGATAAGTAAAACCATTCAAACTTGCTAAGGTGTTTCCAATTGTCAAAAAGTGTTGTAAAAATATTGTCTCTGACCTCAATTTCAAAAATACTGAAAATTGTCATAGGATTGTAACTGGTTGAGTAAATGGAGAACAATAATGCACTGTCTGATAACCAGCATGGGATCAGGAAGGAAAAGTAGTGCATAACCAACTTCTCATGCTTTTACAATCATGTGACAGTACTTTAGGGTAAAGCAAAAATGTGACTAAACATAAAGCACAAAATGTGGGTCCAGCATAGCAAGTTTTTGAGCCGTTTGCATAATATTGTTGAATTGGATAGATTTGTATTTGCAAGATAGGTCTCAATGGGTCATGATGAGAAAGGAATTTTCTGATTGGACAGGTGTCATAGGAGTCCTTCATGAAATTGTACAAGGTCCATACTTTTTGCACTTTTCTCAATTAACTCAATAAGGGTATTGGTATACAGGATTTTCTTTGGCTGTTAAATTTTATAAAAAAAGAAAAATTTATTTGCATAAAGTCAGAAAACATTTTCTCGAGTATTAACAAAACTTTTGCTTCTAAAATGCATGAAAAATGCATTCATGCAATTAAATAGCAAAATGAACATTTGTTCACATTATGTAATAATATGAGCACTCTTTTATATAGAGGCACTTTTTATATGCATTAAACTCACCTTAGATGAGATAAACAGGAATCAAAACTCTGAGATGTCAAAAATGGATGAAGATATGATGACAACATTTTTTCAACAGAGTGTTGAATAGAAGATAATTGCATTGGCTGGAACAGGAAACAAAACATATGGTATTATTTAACTTCATTTAAGATCAGAACATTTCTAATGTAATTTTTCATGAAAAGGTATGCTGATTATGGTCTGTGATATAATATATTTGTAAGTATTATTTTAATACAATGAAATCTCATTATTGCAAATCCCTAAAGAAAGCCGATTTTTTTGTTCACACATCCTGAAGTCTATACTAAACTATGTCATTTATAGCTGAAATGCAATAACAAACAATGCCTTTAAAATTGGCTCATATAATTATGAAATTTTTTTAATGAACTTGTTTGAATCAGTGGTAGAGAACAGTCTCAAGTTTGAGATTTTCAAGTTCTTGAAATGACTTTCTGAATATTGGCACACTTTGTTTTTTTTTTAATTTTTACATTTTCATCTATTAATAAATTAACATAGGTAGCTGTGCATAAGAGCTGGCATAAATCTGATTTCTTGCCATACAACTAGACAGATAATTTTTCATTCTATCACTTAACCATAATTTGAGTAACTGTTTTGTTCAAAAAAGTCTCTTCACGCTCTTATCCTGTTTCCTGTGATAGAACAGAACGTGTTTATCCCATTGTTCAACTATTCATCACTCACCTCAGGGAAGCATTAGCACCACTTAAGACAAAGGATATTTTTGTTACAACCCCTGCTCATCTAAAGATTATTTATTTATTTTCCTGTATTAAAAGAGTGGGGAATGTAGGCACATGATTGTTGATTACAATCAAACAAAAACGTAATAATGTGTTATATCTCAAAACCTGGACTTGAACTACACAACACAGAATGTTATATATAGTGAAACCTGCCACTAACAGGACTGAGGATATGTGGCCACTATTGGAAAGTAGTCATTATTGCGATTGGTCATTTTATTTCTGAAAAAAAACCTAAAATCTGCAATTTATATAGCACAGAAAATGGTAATCGATTCTGTAATTTATTACAATAATTATATGGGATTAAAATGATTATATTATAATAATTGGCTAATCGATCTACAGTGCTATTTTGGCATCCTAAAATTTAGGCTTGCAGTGCTGAGGAGGAACCCAACAGAAACAACTTGAAGAGAAACACTGATATGGACCATGATGGTGTACTAGCAACCTCCCAAATAATTCTTTGTTCCTATCCACAATCAACTGACCATGCACGCTCAACCCATGATGTGCGGGACAAATGTGGCCCCCTAGAGTTATCTGAAGTGGTCTGTGATCTCAAACCTAATTTTGTAGGAACAAACTAAGTGGCACATTTTTACAGATCACTTCAGGTACCTGTAGCACATTTACAAATCACTTAAGCGACTTGCAGCACATTTATAGATCACTTAAGTGACTTGCGGCACATTCCCATTTCAATGAAGTGATCCGTAGCATATTTTCAGATCACTTAAGTGATCTTTAAATGTACTACAGGTCACACAACTACAGATCACTTAAGTGGCCCTTTTTCCCTCTCCAGTACAGTCAATGTACCCATCTAGCATTTATACCCAGGAAAAGAAAGCATACATATTTTTTCCCCCATAGAGTTTGGAGTGGAGGGGGGAACTCCCCTGAAAATCAGATTGAAATTATTTTTCTCATAGTGATATGTGCACTTTCTTTCCCAACTCCATGTCCAAAATGGCTGTTGTTCAGAGGTTAACTGTAATGTTAAATTTATGAAACACATTCGGTCCCAAAAAAATGCAGCTGTTGTTTGGAGATTACCATTCTACAGAGGTGAGCATTAGAGGAGATTTTACTGTACTGTACATTATCTGGTTTTATGTAGTCAAATCAAGAGTTGTGAAAGAAAAATTTTCCATCAGGTCAATCATATGCACAATGATACGAACAATATATGCAAGTCTTACCAGGGTAGAAATTTTCTTGAAACATGACGAAACAAAATCGAAACAACTTGCAAGTAGTATTCTACCACTCTGAGAAAGAAAATTATGAGAACATGAATCATATGAATTTAATATGAAGAACATGAAAAGATTTGATTATCTTTCATTGAAAAGGAAAATGTTGATAAAATACAAAAATTCTCTTATTAATAATTAAAATACAGTACATCAGAAATTTGATATAAAAAAGAAATTTCAGATAGGAAAAAGCAAGTCGAGTCTCGAATACAGCTGAATCATGTTTTAACGAATACAGTTATAGCAAAAATCTTGTTTTAACAAAAAAATTTCTAATCCCTCAGATATGTCAACATAAGAACAATGTAAAAATCTATAAATCTTTTGTAACAAAATTTTGTAGTAATGAAGTGATTTCTCTGGTCTTTTGGAGTATATTATAACGAAATTCAACTGTACATCCATTAGTGCTTTAGATTTGCTAATCTGGCACATATCAGACCAGGATGTGCTGGATTACAGAAATCGTTAGATTACTGAAAGTTAATTGAGAAAGCTCACTTAAATAATATAAACTTCAGTGCACACACACATGCAGTGAAATGTTTTCCTTTTTTATCCTCAAATAAAACCAGCCTAAAAACACAGGATTTCTGGCTGGGTCAGACTAGCGCACCACAAGATTATTGAGAGTACACTGTATATTAAAATATAATAAATTACCTGATTAGACCCACTATTGGCAAATTCCCAAAGCCATTTGCTCAGACATGCCTCTGCTAGACCAAGGAGAGGTGCAACATCATCATATGACAGTGTAATAGTATCGGAGCCACTACTAATGAGAAATAAAGGAAAGAAAAAGTCAAAATTTTAATGATCTCAATAATTGTCATAAAAAAAAATTGGCATTATGAAAGAATAAAAGCATGGTTGTTATTTCTATGCTGTAAACATTGTACATCTCTCTATATATATAAAGAAGAGTATGTGTGTGTATATAAAATTCATACAAATCTACAGTTTTATTCTGATCTTTATGAAATTTTGCACACTTCACACACAAAACAAGAAGAAGGTCACTGTTTACATAAGATTTCAAGACCCCCCATAGGGTTACCATATTCGAAAACTGAAAAAGGAGGATGCCTGGTGCAGACCCTTAGTAATATCAATTTCTCTAATTTTCAGAACAGATGGTGCCACTATTCTGACCGATAAGAAAGGTTTTTCCCGACTAAAATAAAACCACAAAAAACAAATTCTGGGAATTTTGATGACTATTGGTCAATGGAAAAAAAAACCCCAAAACACTCATGTCGATGAAGATATATCATGTTGTTTCAAAGTGAAAAAAAAAGAAAATAATTATGGAAAGAGCTGAAAAGGGCCAAATTTTTCAAAACTTAGGACGTTTGGAATGACATCAAGGAAGAGGATATCTGCCCCCCACCCCTGGAGTCCACACTAAGCATGTTAATATTGAAATGTTATGCTCATGACACCCATCTTGCATACACATCACCCATCTTAGGTTCACGTCGCTCTTGTTGCATTCCCGCTATCAGTGGAAGTCATACATGCTAAACAAGGATTGCATTTACAGTAAAAACTTGATATGATGATACTCTCAGGACCAAGAAAAAATATCGCTGTAAAGGGATGATCGTTATATCGAAAGCTGGTAATTTAACAGGCATTCCCAAGCAAGCCTTGAAAAAAATATCATTGTAGCGGGATATATCATTATATCAAGTATCGTTGTATAGTGAGGTTTCACAGCACTTAAAATTTTTTAATTCCCACTTCCCATTAAACTCTCGTACAACAGAGTAATAAC
Organism: Pholcus phalangioides; assembly: GCF_987345545.1. Classification (NCBI taxonomy): domain Eukaryota; kingdom Metazoa; phylum Arthropoda; class Arachnida; order Araneae; family Pholcidae; genus Pholcus; species Pholcus phalangioides. The sequence continues at coordinate 32,480,452 of NW_028301603.1, forward strand.
AAAATATACTTACCCTGAGTAGGACAACTCGATTCCTACCATCGAAACAACAGCTGTCATTGTTCTCAAAAAATGTGCAGCATATTGGTAATTGTGAATATTGTCATCTGGATTATTGCTAATGCTCAGAGACTGACAAAATTGGAAATGCTTCAAGAGGAGTGGGAACAGATCTCTAAAAAAAATCACTAAAAATCAGCATCTCATGATTTACAAGTTATTTCAAATTATATTGCATTAATGGATGTATTATACAGTTGACGCTCGATTTTATGAACTGCACGTTTTTATGAACTAATCTTCTGATCCCAAATAACATCATACCTTTGAATGTCTTTCCCATTTACAAACATTTGATTTTATGAACTATTTTTCACATCCACACAGGTTTATAAAAACAAGTGTCAACTATATTTAATTATAAAGAATTTATAAAGGGCATTTCAAATATTCATTAAATATGCAGTGAAACTTGTACGAAACAATATTATTCCATTTTAGACAGTTTTCTGTTTTATAAGGATGCGCATGATAGCACTAACCATTGAATGGGATTATATTCTGTTCAAGACAGGTTTCTATCTCATACAGTGTCCATCTTAGACAGATTTCACTGTATACATTTTTTAATAGTTTCACAACTCTGCAATACATTCCTCATCAACATTAAAAATGCTGTTTCCTGATATTTACTTTTAAATGCTATGATGTGATAATCTGCGGAATTTGCATAAATTTTAAGACATGAAAAATGCTGATAGTGATTATGCCAAAAGTTATAACTGAAACAACTTGCATGTTAAGCACCTGAAATATCCCTTTTTATTCAGCTTTCATACTTCAATAGTTTCTATTTCTCAAATACTCACTACATAAAAAAGAAATAAAAAGAACTTACAAATATATATCTGCACAAAAACCATAATTAAGTAACACATGCCACATGCGAAGGCTTTCAATCATCAGTTTCTGTACTTCTACAGGAGGCAATTTTTTATCACTGAAAAGTTTAAGAATGTACAGATTGTACAAATTTGGATCACAAATGTATAAATTTCTAAAGCAAAAGAATTGTTACATAAGGAATTAAAGAATCAAATTTGAATTCATTAAATTATCTGAAAACATACAACTATCCAGTTGTAGATATATATATCAATATCTCAGCACACAGTGGCTACTGTGAATAATGCTTCCCAATTAGGTTCCACACACACACATGAGCATTGATATACTTTTCAATTGTTTTATACTGTGGTTAGAAGGAAACAGAGTTCCTTCAATTTATGCAATTACTATTTTTATGAGTGCACCACAGGCATATATTATCACAAGACAAAGGAGCTGTGGAAGTAAATTACAGTTGAACTCAGTTACAATGACCTTGGTTGTAATGACGCCTCAGTTATAACGTCAATAATTGGAGGTTCCAATTGATACTCATAAAAAATTATGTTAATGAACCTTGCTTATAACATCAATTAAAATGCAACAACCTTGGATATAACGACCCATTTTTTGCTGTTTTTCCATACTATTCATCATAATCAGGGTGATAATATGGCACATGTACAGAACATTTTGTAATTTTCCACTTTACCCCCCCCCCCCTGTTTCAATGAAGCTAACTTTAATTCACAAGCTTTACTTAAATCTGGAATAAATAATAATTTGCGCAATTTATAAATTATATTATGGTAATTATGACTATGAATATTAATCACACATATTTGCAGTGTTTTCATTTTTTCTCCATGAAATACACTTTAAACCACTGCAGACTTGCTGTAACACTCGATTTCTCACTGAAAGTTATGTATAAGGAATAATTGGTAATATCGCTGACAATTGGCAACATTTTTAGCAAGAATCCCAATTTCCCGTATTTTTCCTGATCAAATATGGTAATCATAATAAAACAACTTCATGCACACTATTTGATTGTATCAGATTACATTTTACATAAGGTTCTTGAAAAACCTCAAACTCAGTTGTATCAACATATGTCATTACAACTGTTTGACTGTATTGAAAAAAAACTCAGTTGAAAGAAAAAAAGAAATAAAAAGTTGCAACAACAGCATGACAAAATTGAATAACAAATTTTGTTATAACGACAAAATTTTGCTGAATCGTTGATGTCATTACAACCGAGTTTTACTGTATTGAAAAACCAATGTCTTAGTACGTATATATAAGTTCATGTTCAAGAATTGTACATACTACCAACTGAAAGTTTATATATGCATTCTGTTTGTATTTTTATGTTTCGAAAATTTTATGATTATATTTTACAAAAATAAATACTGATGCATTAAAGGTAAGACAAAAATTTCTGAAATGAAATTTAAATAAAGATTTACCTAGGATCAATAGTGAGGTAGCATTTTAAAGATTCCCCTAAATGATGACATTTTACCTATGAAAAAAGAAATATTAATTTAACCACTGTAAAATAACAGAACTCTGCACCAATCAAAACAAGTATGAGCATAATAATTCCATCTGTATTTTTCATTCATATCTGGTCCATGAAGGAGTAATTCAATGCTTATACAGCCAGCAAGAGTAACTCTGGGCAAAACCTAAACTGGAAGAAAGAATTTTTGTGCACCCATGTCTTAACATCAGAATTTCAAGCGAATCTGCAGACTTTGAAAAAGTGTTATGCTAATTCACTTAGTTTTCATATTATCAAAACTCAAGCTACAAAGTAGATTTTTCTAAGCAGGGACAAAAATTCCAAAATTGTTATTCACCTTAATATAAAATAATTTTCACCTAATAAGAAAATAAATTATACATACAAATGCTAATGCTAGGTCTCTGTCAGCTGAAGCTATAATTCTCATCAATTTCAGAGCTGGTGGCATCGGACAATAATAGTCAGCAGTGTTTGTACTTTGATAGTTACCTGTCAGGCAAAATATCAAAATAAAAATATGAATAAATTCACCTTTCAATAGTACAACTGTTCAGAAGTAAACTAGTAAGATATACAAGAAATTTAAAAATATTTTATGCGAATATTGTAACAATAATATCAAATAAATTGTATCACCATTGAATGTATTAAATTTAACTACATTTCATACATAATGAAAATTTTTCATTACATTTCATACATTAAAATGCACTGGAAGAAAAGATTTGTCTTGATTTGTCTCAAAAGTTTTGATAGTTGACTGAAATGGATTACGAGCATATTTACAGAACAAATAATGCTTATAAACCAAAGTTCCACTGTATGACAATTTCAGAAACGTGTAATTCATATGATAAATTTTTCTTTCTTTCAAACTGAGCATCCAGTCTATTACCATGGGGTAACTTATTACAGAATAAGTTGCTATTGTCCTTCTAGAATGAAATAGAATCGTTTGACGTGACATGACGTGCCATAGCCAAATCTCTTCTCGTGGTAGGAGGACTATACACACCTAATAATTGGAATGCACATCTAGCGTTTTGCATGAATCGTTCATTACTGCCATCTATTTTTTAAATTTAAAGTGAAGTACAATGATTGAACATTAGTATCGTTGTAGGTCTGTTGCTTTCTGTGGTGAGACATTTTTAACAAGATCAGCTCACTCTCCCGCCTCAAAGTTGAGAACCAAAAAAAATTCACTTTAGCCAACCCCCGGTGGGGTTCGATTCTGGATTCTCACAATACAAGTCTGTCACTATTACCACAGAACAGCACAGCGGCTCATACAATAAGCTACAGAAATTATTCAAGAAAAAAAGTTTCAAGCTTCAGAGGTTCTGCTTTTCTCAGACAGATCCAGCCTAACCCTGATTAGACAATGATGGCATTTACAGATTTGTAAACATAATAGAAGAATAAATATAAGAAAATAACAGAGATTCATGATGATACTTATTACTCACAGTTCCACTGAACTGGTAGAAATTTCAGAAAAACTGCTTCCACTAATCCCGGAAATTCCATTATCTAGAGGGAAAAAAACGACATGTATAAATCATGAATTTTTAATATTAGGATTTGAAGCTTCAACTAATGCAGATTTTCCATTGTTTGCTTAGTCATACTGAAATTTTATGAGTAGAATATTTTTATAAAAATTCAAATTCAAGAATAGATAGAATATAAAAATATCAGATTAAATCTGAAAAACATATTTTTTTGGACAACATACAAGTTACGAAATCAATAATTTTTAAGTAATTAAAACACATTTAATATTTAATAAAAATTTATGATAAGGTATCTCAAAATTAATTATTAATCAGACAATATTTCTTACAGCAACAGTTTTTCAACACTTTCATTTAGAAAAATGTATTCAAGAAATTCAAAAGAAAAAAATAACTGAAAATGCCCATATTTTTTTTTACACAAAGATGACACAATTGAAAATTTCAAATATACAAAATCAATTTTAACGTAAGAAAATTATCTACCATTTGAACAACACACACATCATTTACCTTCTTGGCAGACTCATAAGAATGCCTAGCTATACGGATGCAAATCTCAACAAGTATCTGACAAACTGATGTTGGTGGGCACATGACTCTCAAAATGTACTTGAATCGAGGCAGAATGTCCATTCGAAGTAAGCCCTAAGAAATCATGTTTCTGATTAAAAAATCATTAATTTGATGACAGCATACCATTCTTACTGTATTAAAAAACTGATACTAATAAGCTCAAATATAAACCCAGTCACATCATATAAGGTTTTTGATCTCTAGATCAAAATGAGCAATATGCACTGTTGTTGATGTTCACAATATACAGTAAAACCTCAGTAAGTCATCTAACCCTAATAAGTCGTCACTATGGTTAAGCCATCATTTTTCTTTAGTCCAGTTCAGCTTTCATAGATAACAATGCTGTAAAATCCTCGTTTACTCGTTGCTAATTTTGGTTAACTCATCACTATGGAAAAGTTTGAGAGAGAAGAACAGGTGATTTCTATGACTCCCTTTGAAGAAAGAGCTTCAAAAAGGCATTGCTATTTGTTCAAAAGTGACCCATAAAAGCCTTACGCACAGAAACAAAACAGTAAAGTCACAAAAATTGCATTGAGGAATACATTAATGAACTTTTTTAGTGAGAAAATTTGCCTACTAAAAAAACAAAAGTTTTTGAAATGTTAGGGGGCTGTTCGAGCTAGACTGGATTTTTGCATGAGCCCTCACAAATTTGGGAGCTTCAAATGTAAAAAACAATATCTTTGTTGAAAACCCAGACATTTCTTTCTCAAGTTGTGACTTTTTGATATCTTCTTTGCCTAGCCAAAGAACCCCTCAAGTAAAAATTTGATCCCTGTGTTCGAGATTAACTTGTATTTGTACCATGAACTACTGATAAAGAATTCAAAGAACTGAAATTAAATGTCGTGTAAAATTAATGAGTAATAGTTCTGTTGAAATTCTAACAGTTTCTCACAGTAGTCTAAATTAAAAATTACTGGTATAAATCATAAGTGCAAAAATGTATTTTGCAATAGTAAGTAAAATACTGAAAGCTCTAAAAGGGTAGAGAAATTTTGTTTCTTTTTTCTTTTGTAATCTGTAAATTTTGTTAATATTGTAATTTTTATTCATATTTTAATAAATGTTATATTAATTTAAATTTATATGATTTTTGCAGTATTGCACATTGAAACTGACGACACTCCGCTTAATCCGTCTCATTTCTCAATAACGCAAGTGACGGCTTCTTTATCAAGGTTTTACAGCATAAAATGATTTTCCTATCCCTTATCCTCCTACATTTAAAAAAAAGTTTTTTACTTGGTGTAATCAAGTCCTGATAGTTTTCCAGACACTTAAACACAACTTTAATGAAAAAGAATGTATTAACTGATTACTGAACGAAAAACTTATGAAATACAAATCCAAAATCATAAAAAAGTACTAATTTTGAAAGTAATCATACACAAAATTATGTGGCAAAGATAAATGAAAATTACATGTGAATATCATTATTTAGAGAACTTCTCAAAATTCACTCGACACACATTTTCCACGAATGCCTTTATACTAATGTTGAGTTAAAAACTGACAATTAAAATTTCTTTTTATCTTTCATACAAAAGAAAGAACAGAAAATGTCCAAAATATTAATTTACATAAAGCTAAGACATTCAAAATTTAAAAACTGCCACAATCAATTGAAAATCAATACTATTAAGTAACTATTTCTAATCACCTTTATGACATCTAACTTAATTAGAGCTGCATCAGTGAGCTCATCAGCATTGACATTGCTTGCTTCTTCATCTTTTGCTGTCAGGAATGGTGAAATCCAGCCATTGGGCCAACAAAATGTCCAATCCAAACTCATCTTTGAAAAAATCAAAAAGAAAAAAATGAAAAATTGATAACCTACTTAATCATACATGTACCCCGCTACAGACAAATTGATACATGTCAGAATGAGGGGTTTGAGTGTATTTGTGGCCACAACATATTCATGCTATGAGAATTATGATTGTTTCATGTTCTAATGGTGCTGTCACCTTTTCTCTATATTTTGAAGTGAAAATGGCAAGTGCCTGAATTTTCAAGCTATGTGTCAGGTTGAAGGTCTGTTGCTCTCTTTGGAGAGACTTTTTCAAATGGGAGAACGGCTCACATTAGAAATGCAAAACAAATTTTACATTATTTTTCATTCATTTTTATTTTATATTTTTACAGATATAGTTATTTATACTTGACTTTTTAAAACTGAGATCAAACTGTAAAACTTTTCAACTTCAATATGAAAATTTAGCAAAGAACTATCTCGGTCATAAAGTTGAAGGGACCATGATGAGAAATTCCAGGTGCAGGGGTGAAAAATGAAAATTTTCTGTAGCAGCATTTATCAGTTTTGTAGTACTTTAAAATTTTGGAAGTAAATAAAATACACTTTAAATAAAATACAATAATTTTTGTATACATATATGCAGTAGCGAACACAGGATTACTTTTTACTTTAAAAAACAGTGTTATCTCAGCTCAAAAGAAGGGAGTGACTCCCCCAAGCCACAAAATACAGAGATTTCCTCTAAGAGAAATAATTTATTTATTTTTTCAATTTTTAAATCATAAAAAAAATTTTGAGAGACGTCTTGATATTTATATTTTTACATTCTCTGCAATATTAACAAATTAGAGGCATTTAATATAGAGACATTTTAACATGGTACTTCAGATTTCAAAAATTATTTAAAAATGAGTGTTTTTAGATTTAGCTTGTAGACTCTGTAATTATTAATTTAAAAAAAAACCATTACAGGAGAGATTTGAAACACTCATTAGAAAAGTAATTATTTTTTTGGTTTTTGCCACTGATGCAAGTTGTGCGTTTGTACTCCTCAGTTTCAAGCATTTTTGAACGTTTGATCTTGCTTCTTTTACCAGAATTTACCCATTTCATATTTGAAATGATAAGTGTTTCTTTTTGAGTTCACTCTTGATCATTACCTCAGTTTGATTCACCATACTTTGAGATGACTTCTTTTGCTGGGCCATTCTTAGAATATTTATTAGAAATTCTAAGAAATTTAATAGTGATTAAAAATTATAGACTTGAATTATTTTTAATTTAAACAATAGAAATAAAAACTATAGAAAATAATGATTAAAGTATTAGAAAATTAATAGAATGATTCCATTTTCACAAAAATTCAATCCGAATACATCTGTTTTCACTCCTTATTTTTTATTTATTTTGCGACCTTTTTTCCCATTATATTACTTTTCTGGGATTTCGTCACTTTTCCATGATCGTAAACACCCTCAATTTACTGACTGCTTTTGCATCGCAACTCCTGATAGTGAAGATGGATTTGTCATTGCTGTTTTTCCAGTGCAATAATACATTCTTTCCCAAACTTTTCTGTTCTGTTAAAGGATACACGAATGTCTTGTCAAATATAGCCAGTCAGGGAAAATCGACGCAATTTAAAAGATAAGTAAGGAACACATAAATCAAAGGAGTCAACCTTTTTTCGTAAAAAATAGCTGAAAACAGCAATTGAAGGTTTTATGTTGTTATGCAAATGAGTGCAATTCACATAGTTTGACCTCATTTTATACGTTGTTGGAAGCCTGAGTGCCAAATCCTGGGGAGAGGGCCTCAAGCTAATTCCATTTGTGGCCCCAAGAAATAAATTGCGGGGAGGACAAATGATGTTATCGGAAAGTCAGCTTCTATTGTGATGCTACTTCAAAGTTTCTTCAGGGAAAATTTTGTTTTTGGCACAAGAAAGCACAGAATTGAAGAATTTCATCATTTCCGTAGCAGAATGTAGCCAAATGCCCGAAATTGTAGAATGAAATAATTATCATGAAAAATGTTTGGTAGGTCATTTTAATTAAGACCTAAAAACAAAAAATTATTTAGTACACAATGATTTTGGTACTTAATTAACCTGGTACCTCAAAGTTTTGTCAGCATTATATGGAAATAAAATACCTTTTGGGTTTGATAATACTATTGAATAATCGACGTTTGCGTGTATCCAAAATTCCAAAACAAACGCGTCAGTTCCGAAACGCGTATAGCTGTGTTCGTTTTGAAATTTTGGGTACATGCAAACGTCGATTATTCAATCGTATTATTCAGCATTATATGCTTGCAATAAATAAAACAAAACAAAAAAATTCAAATGAGTTCAATTATACATAATAATGAATATTTATTTGGTTTACCACAATAAAAACCATAATTTGTTTCATACATTTGTTAGGGAACATTTTTAAAAGCAGTATTTTACTGTATTACACAAAAGTTTGATGCAGTAAACACTTATACAGGAGCAATACATCTAACTGAATTTTATTAACTAACATATTTAAAATACCAATAGTTCCACATTTCTACTGTCATCTGGTACTCGTAAAGTAGTTATAGTCTTTACAGATCAAAATACAAACACTCAATAACGTATGTAAGGGATGTTAAAGGGGTTGAAACGTTATCGGCACCTCAAAGTACTGTTAGTATTGAAAGGGTTAACAAAGCAAGCTTGATCAATGCTTAAAACGTGTTTAAATGGATAATTACTAAAATTTCCTCAGATAAAAAAACCCACCATAGTTTCAAGTAATAAACTAAATAGCAAGGAAAATGACATTTTCACAACATTAAATCAAATAAACCAGAACCATTTCAATAGGCATAATAATTATCTTAAGATGAGATTTTCTACTTTCAGTTTCAAAAGCAATTCAGGAAAAGGGTACAGAAACAACATTAGATAAAGACTCACCTCATCCGAACCGCTGACTAATAGTCGATGCATGGCAAGCAGAGCTGCAGCGACTGATGGTACAGTAGTGTCATCAAGAGCCCACCTCAACAGTGGCACCAAACCAGACTGAAGCAACGTTGACAACAAGGGTGCTTCAAAGCATTCATCAAAGCATCCATTCCAGTACTTTTGTTTGAAATTAAAAAAATGACTAATATAATAATTCGTGGTATAACAATTCATAGAGTAATACCATTATAAATTATTAGAAAATGAAATCACAATACATAAGATTTCCAGAATATTGGACTGTGATCTACATTCAGGGGGAAAAAGGATTTTCAACAGATCTAGCTGTAAAACTTGAAATTAGCATGATCATATTTTTATATTTTTATTTCAATTATCAATAGCTACAAGCAATCAAGCTTCTCCTTAAACTAGAATCTTAAGCACGAGGCTCTGAAGATTGTAGTGCTAAAAAAACTGTTTAAATAAATCACTCATGATTGACTGAAAGCGAAACAAGAAAACAAAATTTCAACACATAAAATATGTGACTTTTTTTTCTCAAATTATACTGAACGAGAATCAACCTAACAATATATTAGCTTTTTACTTACTCATACTTACATTTTCTAGAATATGAGATAATGTCTCAAGTGCTGTGATTCTTTGGGACTGAAATGAACTGCGAGCAAGAAGAAATAGCTCCTCTACATTGTATCCAGGTACCTTAGGGAAAAATAAATTAAGTAATAAGATAAGTTAATAATAACAAGTTAATGTTATACTGTAAAGGAATTAGCAAAGTTAAATAATCGTATCGTTCGAGGAATAATGGTATGAAAGGATGGACTTTGAAATTATGTATTTCAAAGCCATACCAGCCAGGTGTTATCCAGGTGTTAGGAGTTAGAGTCCCAAAGAATATGGATCATGAAAGAAACCTATAAATTTGGCGCGTAGCACGTAAGGAATACAGAATCGAAGAAGTAGTATAAAAAGTAGCGATAAGCAGATCTATAAATATGGGGACTGAAATGAATCGCATAAAGGGTGCAGGACACTATGAAAGAAATCGGTATAAGTTGTATAAGAAGAATATGGTAATAAAATTCAGCGGCCGCGCTCATATTTCAATGATATTTGCAGCTGGTCAGAATTTTGTATACAGGTAAAAGCGTGAGAAAGTCCAGGGTTAGAGCAGATGGTATTAGGTGAAAGGAGATTTGTGAATTCCGGGAATAGTTCCCACAGGAACGTCAACCGAACCAAAGGGATAGCAGTAGCCAATGAAACGCATGTCCATAGGAAAATGTTATCCAATAATGTAAAGTGAAGAGAAGTTCGGAAAAGAAAATTTAGGAAAGAAAATCGGAATTAGCGAATGAAATGAAGTTGATGGAATATAGGTAGGAGTAGGCGGATAGCCAAAGAAAAATATATATATGAAGTTTGAGGGACACAGAGAGAGAGACTAAAAGAGAGATTGGGAGAGACTGAGTGAGTGAGATAGAGAGAGGTTGTGGAAGTCCACAAGATAAGTGTGAGATGGGCAGCTACGCCGTAGTGAAGTTGATCTTCACCGGATTTGGGGTAAGTCACACTTCCGACTTTACGAACCATTTATCACTCTCCATGTAAATTGAAATTATGTAAATGCACTATCCTAGCTTCTATTTGTAAATCGTATATTTAATGCCCTTATTTATAGTAGCCTAATAATTAAAGATTAATTAACTGTTTTATCTTTGTTTCCTTGGACTTGTCATTTACACGGGCCTGTGGTTATTGACTTAGAAACACAGCGCAATGAATATCTATGGAGCACAAAATTCGTAAGGTTATGAATAAAATTCGATCACGGCATTTTGGGATGTTTACATTAGTGGGATGATTAGAATCAATGTTGCAGTAGGGTCACACTCGATATACAATAAAAACATGAGCTCGTTAACAATGGTGCCTCAGACCAGTACCGTGTCAATGTGAGTCCAAGGTTGCATTAATATATAACGTAATTTCATATTAATATTCAATAACTTTTCATAAGCGGTAAATTACAATGCCTAATCACGGTGGTAGTAGTGTGGTGCATTCATCGGGTGAAGCACCCCAAGTAAAGGTTAACACAATCACTGGCTATTTAGGGCTAATCGCAAATTTTTCCGGTTCAGAACCGTCGTTTTCGGCCGAATATTTCATTGAATCCCTAGAGGATACCGCAAAATTAGCAGACTGGCAGGATAATGAAAAATTAATTGTCCTGAAATCAAAATTGAAAGGACGCGCTGCCGAATTTGTTGCCACCAGTCCGGAACTGAGATCGGAAACAAATTATGAACGTTTCAAAACTGAATTTTTGAAGTTTTTCCACAACGAATTTCCCTTAACATATCATTTGCAAAATTTCACGGGTTGTAAACAGAAGGCAAATGAGAACGTCAAAGAATTCGCTTCACGAATCAAGAATGCGGCTTTCGGTTTCCTTGAAGGGGCAAATTTTTCTAGCCCGGAAGTGGAGCGTCTCGCCGACCGCACAAAATTATCCCAATTTCTAGCGGGACTTAATCCCCGAATTCAAAAAAGTGTGTTAAACCAGGATCCCCAAGATCTAGCAACGGCGATTAAAATCGCCACGTTAATAGAAAATAATGAAGGTCTTTGCCGTTCATTCGGGACCGTTAATGTAGCCTCGAGTCAACAGCCGCAGTCAAATTTCGATTTCGCATCTTTGCAATCAATGATGGCCGAAATTATGAATGAGTCGGTACAACAGCGTACTAAACTTGAGGAACTCTCCAAGGAGATGAGAGAGGTAAAAGGGTCTCACAATAGGAGCAGCTTCGTTCCCATTCATAATCAACAATCCCACACTCGTAACTTTTCCCAACGATACAATGACCCACCACGGCCTTTAGCTAGAGCGCCCCAACAAGGCAACCGCGCCTGTTTTCAATGTGGATCAAGCGCACACTTCATTCGACATTGTCCGAATGTCAGCGTTTTTCCGAGGAGGTCGACTCCAATGAATAGAGCAAACTTTTCCTCCCGAAGAGGGAATTATAGAAGTCAGAGCAGGAACGGTCAGCAAACGGAGAGGCAGTGACAATTTTTGGGTAGGGGAGGCCAACTACACAAAAATTGCGTATCCTTCCTTAACCAACCGGGAATTTTAGGCCATAACCTACCTATTATAATAGTACGAGTGGGTTCACTCGAATTCCCCGCTCTCGTGGATTCCGGGGCTTGTATAAGTGTCATTGACCCCATTCTCATGAAAAGAATTGTAAATAATGCGCAATGTCAAGAGATACTAAATGATAAGATTGAAATTCGTGGTGTCACGGGACAAACACTGCCCCATAATTCATGTTTTAGTGTACCTATAGAAGTTGGATCTTTTACAATTAATCAGAAAGTATATGTTTCCGACTATGAGCTCAGTAAAGAGTATAAGGCCATTTTAGGTTTTGACTTTATAAAATCGGGAAAGTTTATTTTGGATGTAGGAAGTGGATGTTTGCGTAATCAGTCTACGAATATCCCCTTATTAGTAGGTACACCAGGTGCGACTCCTAATGGCAGTAGTAGTGTAAATATCACATTGAGCGAAAAACTGTGGTTACCGGCGCGATCGTCTAAAATTATATCAGTGAAGGTTCCACAACTTCAATGTGGAAATGAGGTAGAAGTTTCACCAAGGAATAGAAATATGACAAATTCGGTATGGGTGGCCCATTCAGTGGGAAAGGTCGATGAGCATGGGAAAATTAATGTGTTAATTGCCAATGTGTCACAACATCATAAACATGTAAGTAAAGGTACGAAGCTGGGAAAAGTTTCAGTAATCGAGTGTGACGAAATAGGTGAACCTCCAATACCACTGGAGAATAAGAAATTAAATAAATTATCAGAACAGGACTTTGACTTAGGTGACTTGCCACCAGGGATCAAAAAGAAACTAACCCCTTTGCTTTTGAGCTATGCCCATGTTTTCGCCCGCGATATCAGTGAAATTGGGCGCACGTCTCTTGGAAAATATAAAATCTCGTGGTCGGATCAGGAAATAAAAAAGTCGCCGATATATCGGACACCTTATCACTTACGAGGAGAGATGAGGAAACAAATTAACGACATGTTGCAGAGTAAAATAATTGAGCCTTGTGTCAGTTCTCACCCCGCACCGACAATCATGGTGAGAAAACGAGAACAAAATACGTATCGCATGGTTGTCGATCTTAGACGGACAAATGAGGCAATCAAATCGGATGAGTATGCATTACCTTTAATCCAGGACATTTTGGCACAATTAAAGGGAGCCAAATATTTTAGCAGCCTGGATCTTTGTAGTGCATATTATCAGCTTGAACTCGCCGAAGAGGATAGACCCCTAGTTTCCTTCCGTAATGAGGAGGGTTGTTTCCAATTCAATTGTTTACCCATGGGGATGAAGAATAGTGCTGTGGCTTTCCAAAAATTGGCTAATAGTCTTCTATCAGAATTAAATGATGATTATATACATTGTTTCATTGACGATATATTAATTGCTAGTCCGGATCTTGAGTCACATTTACAGAAATTGGTCAGAGTATTTAAATTACTCGAGAAGTACAATTTAAAGCTTGCACCGAAGAAATGTAAATTCTTTCAAACCGAGATTAAATATTTAGGTCATATAATTTCGCAAAATGGAATTCGTCCCCACACGGATAATGTTAAAGCTATCGACGAATTTCCGCAACCACGGACGGTAAAGGAAGTTCGACGTTTCCTGGGCATGTGTAATTTTTTTAAGAAGTTCATACCATTTTACTCTGACATTGCCAAACCCCTTACTGAATTAACTAAGAAAAATGTAAATTTTATATGGGGCCAAAGGCAGCAAGAAGCTTTTAAATATCTTCAGCAAGCGCTACGAAACCCACCTGTACTGGCATTTCCCGACTTTACCAAGGAATTTATTATGTCCGCGGATGCCAGCAAAATAGGAATTGGGTGTTGTTTGTATCAAGAGTATGATGGAGGTAATCACCCCATAGCGTACATGTCCCGTAAATTTAAACCTGCGGAACAAAATTATCCAGCAGTGGAGCAAGAATTACTTGCTATCATGGAGGGGATAAACTATTTTAGGCCCTATTTAATTGGGAGACGATTTCGGGTGAAGAGCGATCATCGACCACTCCAATACCTAATTTCGCTTAAGACAAAAAACCCTCGTTTAACCAGGTGGTGTTTGAATTTAGCCGAATATGATTTTCAAGTCGAGCACGTTGCTGGACAGTCGAATCAAGCACCAGATTGTTTGAGCCGTGCTATAAATACTGTAACGACCGGCCACTCATCATTAGAACAACGAATCCGTGAACAGCAAAGACGCGATGCTCAATTAAAACCTATTATTGACATGTTAACTGGGCAAAACGCGGAACCAGTTAAAAAGATGGGTGACGCTTATTTCATGAAAAATGGTCTTTTATGTCATTATGCATCTAAAGATATTCGTCCCATCAGGGATGATTATATCGAACAGGTTGTAATACCCCTAGTTTTGCGTAATGAAATATTAACCGAAATACACGACAATTTAAGCAGTCACATGGGATTTGACAAAACTTTTCAGCGCCTGAGGAGTCAGTATTTTTGGCCCGGCTATTACAGAGACTGTCAAATTCATGTCAATACTTGTCGTATTTGTTTAGAAAGGCGTAGTCATGACCCACGTAAAAAGGCTTCATTACAACGTAATTTTATCCCTACGGAGCCATTTCAATTAGTGTCGGTTGATATAATGGGTCCTTTTCACATAACTTCGCATGGTAATAGATACATATTGGTGATGATGGATAATTTTAGTAAATTCATTGAAGCAGTAGCGTTACCTGACACCAAGTCAGAGACTTTAGCACGGACATTTTATTCGGAAATAATTGCGCGTTATGGCCGACCGCAATTTTGTCTCACTGATAGGGGATCCAACTTACATAAGTCAGTTTTCCGAGCAATGCTGGAAAAGCTTAAAATAAAACCACTTTCAACATCCGCGTTACATCCGCAAACAAATAGTTCTAATGAGAGGTGTCACGCTACCTTAACGCATACCTTATCATGCCTTTTAGACGAATCAAATGAATGGGATGATCTTTTACCCCATGTTCTCATGTCCTACCGGAGCGCTGTACATGCGGTACTGAAAGAAAGTCCATATTTTGTCCTTTTTGGGAAAGACATGAATACAGCGGAGGAGTTATTGAAAGAACCCCAAACTTTTAATTACTATACGCATGAAGATTATGTTCTTCAATTGCTACCGAAGTTGCAAAAAGCGCACGAATTTGTGCGGACAAGTATGCTTGCAGCGGCTGAGCAGCAAGAGCAATATCGGGAGAAAACCGCATTCGATAAAAAGTTGAAATTAGGTGATATGGTTTATTTATATAATCCGGGTTTACTTAAGAAAGGAGTTAATCGTAAATTATGCAGATTATCTTCAGGTCCTTACCGTATTGTTGAACAAAAATCACCAGTACTATTTTGTATAAAACATATTTATAAACCAGAGAAACCTAGTCAATGCGTACATAGTGACAGATTAACGAAAATTCAATTAGAAAGACCCTATGAACCTTACCCGGAAATAATAGATGATGAGAATTCCGCAGACGAAGGACAAGAAACGACTGAGGACGACAATACGGAAATACCGCAAGCTACAGAAAGCAACAATGACGACAATGCCTTTTTGGATCTCCCCGAGTTTCTCTATTCATACCAATACCCAAAAAATAACACAATACCAGTTACAGATGACCAGGGGGACAACACAGGCGCCGAACCGAATGTCTCCCCACAGAATTTTTCTATTGCTTGGGATGACCTTCCTTTTATAGACGAAAATGAAATGGGGGGTGAGCAAGAATCCATTGAAAGGGAAAGTTCCGGAACTATAAGAGAAGAGTCCCATTATAATCTTCGACCGCGGGATGAATATGGTCGAGTACAGAAGTTAAATATTATTGATCAAAAGACGGACAGTAATTCCGTAGAAAATTCTAATGCGTCCAATAGCGGTAACAGTCATGTAGAAAATGATACAACCATGGCTGAAAAATTCATG
Organism: Pholcus phalangioides; assembly: GCF_987345545.1. Taxonomy (NCBI): domain Eukaryota; kingdom Metazoa; phylum Arthropoda; class Arachnida; order Araneae; family Pholcidae; genus Pholcus; species Pholcus phalangioides. The sequence continues at coordinate 32,496,793 of NW_028301603.1, forward strand.
TCTTGGATATCACAACCAAGTGATTACCAAGAATCCGAAAAGACTGTTCTGGACCGAATCGCAGATTCGCTAGCTCAGAAACTATTGAATGTCATTACTATTAATTAATAAGAAAATAGTAAATGGTAACATTTTGCTGCCATTTTAACTTTAATATATTCATGGAGAGAGATATCTAATATAATCTGGTTTGTATACAGGAAGGTGACTTTCCTTAATCACTAAGAATCAGTACAAAAAAAAAAAAAAAAAAACACCGCAACTTTTCTCTTTCTAGATTATATTCCTAGTTTTCCCCAGCAGCAGCGCAATGGCGAGACACAATGTTGAGATATGTGAAATGAAGGATGCCATCCAAAGATGCTCACACGTGTTATCCAAGGCACAGCATGCGCACTTGCCCGCGACTAGTTGTGCAGTGACCAAACGATGTCAAAATTGTGTACGTGTGTGGAAAAGCTATATATGGTCTCCGCGCACAGCACAAAAACTAATACAACCCCGTCAATTCGTAATGAAGCAGAATCTTACGGTTCCGGGAACTACTAAAATTTTCGAGTGTACAAGAGACGGTTTCCCATGCGGATGCTCCACTAGCACACCATGCAATGGGGCGGCCGAATATTGCCAAGAAATGACGTGTAAAAGCCCAGCGACGTGTTTTTGTAAAATCAAACACGGCAAATCCACTATTTTTCACATAGATGGATTCAATGTTATTGAAGATCCGCGTATAATTTCCTTAACCTTTTGTGATCAACGTGTAGATCATGATAGTGTGCACAAGCGCCATCGCCGCGCTTTGTTAGATCAAGAAGAAGCCATTTTTAATCATAACGGACAATTTATCGAATTTCATGACCCTGTAGTTAGAGTTTCTACATCGGGTGTTTTAATAGTAAGGAAGGAAGGACTAGAAGAAATTGTTCACTTCAATAATTCCGTTAAGCAAGCAGTGGTGCCCGAGAATTTCCTCAGATTTCCGGGACTCCTTCAATTTATATTCGTGGCTGAACAGGGCGGATTAACGATGAGAGAAGAATTACGTATCAATGGTAGAACCATTTGCCGGAAATTGCCATGTCTTTTCTGTGTAGCGGCCTTTGAACATTTACGATGTTTGCCACCGACCATACAATATACTGTGTATGCATTGTGTATACTAATGACTTCTATTATGGTCATATATCTCAAAACAGCTTTGACGACTGTTCTCACAATTATCAAATCGGTTTTCAGCGTGGTGTACCACACCTATCGCATAATTAGAGGTACAGCGAGATTAACAATGATTGGAGGGGTCCATGTCGGTCGCCGGTTACGTCACTCCGTTGATCAAACGCAACAATTTTTAAACGGGATTGGAATGCCTAACCAAACCGTGACCCTGTTGGTGCTGTTTGCTTTATTATCGGTAGTATGCTCGCTAGACACCACATGCAATAACCATTTAATAGTGACTTCAACGATTACCGAATGTGAAAATGTGCATGACAAAGACACTTGTAAACTTACCACACACGCCACGATTACCCTCGAGAATTTGAAATTCACTCAGTGTTTGTGGTTCCAAGATGAAAACAAAAATAATATATTTTCTCTAAGTATAAAATTGAACAAGGTCAAGTGTAATTGGAATACCCAGAGACAATACTTCACGTTTCCTACCGAACTGAAAACCGTCGCCCAAGTAGCGTGTCCTCAAAACACTATGTGTGGATGGGGCGAGCATTGTGTTCCAGCTAAAAGTTTTGTTGCGGAAACGACTGAGTCTAAACAATACCCAGGAATAAATAGATGTATAGCGATGGACTCGGGTTCCTCGACATGCACAATCATTGACTCCCAAGGTTGTTTGTTTTATAGAGCCTTCCTAGTCCCTGATCATTTAAGGACTTATGAAGTACGGGCCGTCACGGGATACTCGTGTTTTTATGATTTGGAAATTACAGAGAGCATGAACGCGTCATCTCAAGCGACGGTCACAAATCATGTCATGTCCACGACAAAAGGTGTTAAAATTCATATTCTTGGCGCGTACGACCAACCAACCCAGTTAATGCAACATTCACTCATAATGCGAGTAGGAAAACAAAGGGAGGCGTATATCGAACATGCAGCTCCAGCAGGAGTACCTCAAGGCAACGCTATTGGACAAATCCAAGCTAACAATTCGCTAACGAACTCTTTCATCTTCGATGAGAACAGTATACAGTGTAGCGCTTATGAAGAAGTGCTACATTGTCACATGGTGACGTCGGCTCTCCACAGAATGATTGAGAATAAAGTCTCAGCATTACCACGCACTATCGGTTACCACTATTTTTATATCGACGAAAATGAACAGCTAATGTCTGAATTGTTGTTCAGCAAACCTGTCAATGTGCATCTGTCATTCGAAGATTACCACATCGTGATGGAACGACGTACAGTGTGCCCGAAATTCCATACGGAAGAAATTACAGCAGAAGGTTGTTACTCGTGCAACCCTTTAGCACGATTGACCTTTGTCGCCTATAGTTCGTGTGCCGAAGGGACAGTGTCAGTGAGTTTTCAACGCATCGCGGTGGCGACAAGTACTCTACATTTGGGAACTACGCCAGAAAAACAAGTGGTGCAGTTCAAAGCAGAAACCAGGTGCATATCGGATAAACTGTGTTTATATGGAAGGACAGTTCATACATGTCAACCCCTAACTTTCTGTTTGGAGAATCCCAACCTCGAAATTCTCCACCCGAACTTATCAACTTTGGCCTTTTATGCGAACCATGTATCGCCGAGTCATTGGTTTGCACCATGGACAAATATTACTACATCTTTTATATCGCAAGGGATGCGATTCCTATTACTCATTATGTTAACTATCTTCCTATTTGTATTCACTTGTTCCACTATGTTATCATTTTGTAAACGATGATATGGTTATACTCATGGAAACAAACACGTGCTATATTTTATATTTATATATTTCAGGAGAATGCAGATATTTTCACCAAATGATTTTCAAATGAAAAAAAAAAAAAAATGTCAATATGTCCCTATTTTATGCAGGTGATGGAGAAATATTTTTTTGATAATTTTATTTATGTGAGATTGTCTATTTTCTACTAAGTCCAAAAGTTCTCTTTGCAGATGAATAAGTATAGTGTTTGCGGTTGGACTGTCATAGAGTGGCTCTAATGCATAGGAGATTTTATGCCATGTACCA